>NC_138371.1:97733008-97759202 GCF_054177405.1 Leptonychotes weddellii | reverse complement strand
GCCTGGTGGTGGGTATTGAGGAGGGCATGTTCTGCATGGAGCACTGGGTGTTATGCACAAACAATGAATCATGGAACACTTCATCTAGAACTAATGATGTAATGTATGGGGATTAACATAAGAATAAAAAAAAATTATTTGTGGATTTTGGGCTGCATTAGGGTCATTACCACTAACCCCCATGTTGTTCAAGGGTCACTGTATTTTTATTTAATTGTTTTTTAACTGTTCTTTTTCTCTATTCTTTAAATGCCTTACTGTGTTTACAAGTGTATGTCTCTTTATGAAACTTCATTTTGCCTTATTTCCTGTGACAGTTTTTCCTTCTGCTACCCCCCATATATTTTTCCTCAAGAAAGGAATGCCACCTTTGACCCCATAACTTCTACTTTCTCTTTCAGACATGCTTTATGATCCTTCTGTGAGATCATGCTTTCAATGATTGTGTTTGTGTATAGAAATTTTTCCCCATGAATGTTCATCTTTTGGTTAATTTTGCTATGCTTTTACATTTTTTTAAATATATTATCTTCATATTGATACTTCCAAAATATTTTCCAATGAGTTTTCTCAATTATTTGGAGTTTGCACCATTAGCTCTCTGGAGCCCCATTCAGCGCTCTAGGGGAGGTCTGGACATCCCCATGGGTTTCACAGCCTTGAATGTCTCCCTACTGCCTAAGAAACAGACTGCTTCCTCCAACACAGCACATCAGTGAGATTGCCTCAGTAATCTGTGGTCTCATGCTGTGTCCACGAAGTTTTCTGCCACAGCATTGTCCTTACCAGTGTAGTCACTGCCCACTGCAAATAGGAAACACAGCCAATACACTTCAAGGAAATTTCCCACCCTCAGAGTGTACTCTGAGTGTACTCAAACTTTCTGATAACTGCTAGGTCTTCTAGATACTTTCAACAGGGCCCTTCTAGCATTCTCCTTCCCTAAACTTGCCCCTTGTGGCCTTTGCTGGATTTCTAAATGGCTAATTCCCGCTTTGGTTCCAGTTATTTAAGGCATTTTGTTGTTTCAGTTTAAATCTTACCTTTAGGATTTTCATGGCAGGTTCTTAACTTTTCCTATCCCTCCTCCCTTGTGGCTTTTACAGGACTTTTAACTCTATAACTTGCTACTAAAAATAGGATGAGTGTTATTTTTAATTCTCTCTCACATATCTATCCATTTTTCTATCATTTTTTTAAATTTTAGTCAAGTTCCTAGCAAGAGAAAGAAACATAGAAAGACTATATTCTGCAGTCACCTTTATACCACAGTTGTGATTTAATAACAGAATGACAAAACTCACAATTTCTATTGTTTTTCTTGGTATGTTCTCATTCCTGTAAGTTGTTTTTATGACACAGTGTTTTTTAAGTAATTTACAAAATCATGCTATGAATTATCACAAATGGCTTTACTGTGTTTCATCAAATCTTTTCAGTATTAGCGGCATTCAGGCAATTTCACAAGCTGTTTCACTTACCTCCTCATTCTGTTTTCCTCCTTAAACTCTTTTCATTTTTGTGGACAGGATTCTAACCTCATCTCTTACTTTCTTTATCCTGCTCCTTATTATTCCCTTCCTACAACTTCAATATGTTTTCCTAGAGGAGCGGTGGGTGATGGGAAGCCTGGTTCACTGCAATTAATAGATTAGAATATTTATATTTGCCTGATCTGTTTCTATATTTCAACTGATGCTCTGTGAGTCAGGCAATGCCAATCACGCTTATGTGTTGCTCCTTGTTCATTCTGGTCTCATTTATTTAATTAGTGACAGTGTTCAGAAGATCTTGGCATATCCAAATGTCTTTTTTTTTAAGATTTATTTATTTATTTATTATTTTATTTATTTTTTATTTATTTTTTTAAAGATTTTATTTATTTGACAGAGATAGCGAAAGAAGGAACACAAGTAGGGGGAGCAGGAAAGGGACAGGTAGGCTTCCCGCTGAGCAGGGAGTCCGATGTGGGGCTCAACCCCAGGACCCTGACCTGAGCCGATGGCAGACGCTTAATGACTCAGTCACCCAGGCGCCCCAAGATTTATTTATTTTTGACAGAGAGTGAGAAAGCACAAGCAGGAGGGCAGAGGTAAAGGGATAGAGAATCTCCAGTAAACTTCATGCTGGGTGCAAAGCCTGATGCAGGACTTGATCTTATGACCCTGAGATCATCTGAGCTGAAACCAGATGCTTAACTGACATCTGAGCCACCCCGGCACCCCCCAAATGTCTTTAATAGGCAGATTAAAGGTAAAGATTCAGGTTGTGATTGATTGATTGATTGATTGATTTAACATCCTTGCTACACTAGATTGGTAGCTAACTGAGGCAGCTTTAGCCTCTTAAAGAATATTATTAGAAGACAGTATCCACTGCCTTGATGGACTTCCTGTCTTTAAAAGACGCAGAACTAAAACAACTTTTATGAACAAGAATTTAATCACAAATCCTAAATTCTAAGAAATCCCAGACCTGTTTTCGTTATTTTTCTTTTCTTGAGTTTGTTTAACCTAGTCCTTCAGAGACATCATCTGTAATTTTGCAGTCCACTGGGTTCCGTCACACTCTCATGTTACTCTCTTCAGCTTTTATTTATTTTTTTTAATTTATTTTTTTTTTCAGTTTTTAAACCTCTCAATATTTTCCCCCTCCATAGGTATCCCACTTTTCCATCGGTGCTGCCTCACTTGCTTGGCAGGGCCAACTTCTATAAGATTGCACAGAATGTAATGCCCTTTTCCATCATGTTGTAATTTCTGTTCACCTTATAATTTTTTCCTGTATATCACAGCAGCATTCAAAACATACCAAATCCATAGGAACATTCGTAGCCTAGAAAGCTCCATCTATTTTTTCCAAGGTTTTATTTAAATTTCAGCTAGTTAACATACAGTGCAATTTAGTTTCAGGAGTAGAATTTAGTGATTCATCTCTTACAAAAAACTCCCAGTGCTCATCACAAGTGCACTCCTTAATTCCCATCACATATTTAGCCCATCCCCCCACCAACCTCTTCTTTGATAACCATTGATTTGTTCTCTATAGTTAAGAGTCTGTTTCTTGATTTGCCTTTTTTCTTCCCTCCCCCCAATATTCATTTGTTTTGTTTCTTAAATTCCACATATGATTGAAATCATATGGTATTTGTCTTTCTTTGACTGACTTATATCACTTAGCACAATACTCTCTAGCTCTATACATATTGTTGTTAATGGGAAGATTTCAGTCTTTTAGATGGCTTAGTAATATTCCATTATATATGTGTATTCCATTATATATTATTTTTATACCCTAGTAGTGCAATTGCTGGATCGTAGGGTAGTTCTATTTTTAACATTCTGAGGAAAGTTTTCCAGAGTGGCTGCACTAGTTTGCATTCTCGCCAACAATGTAAGAGGGTTCTTTTTTCTCCATATCGTCACCAAAACCTGTTGCTTCCTGTGTTGTTTATTTTAGCCATTCTGACAAGTGTGAAGTGATATCTCATTGTAGTTTTGATTTGTATTTCCCTAATGATGACTGATGTTGAGTATCTTTTCATGTGTCTATATGTCTTTTTTGGAAAAAAAATGTCTATTCATGTCTTCTGCCCATTTTTTAACTGGATGATTTGGCTTTTGGGTGTTGAGTTTAAAAACTCCATCTATTTTTATATCCATGAATACTTGTGATCTCCCAACCATTGAGTGGTTGCTCCCTAGTCTGAAGATCCAATGCACTTGTACTTGGAATCATGCTGTTGATGCTTGCTTATATTTTCAGTGCAGTTAAGAAAAATTTTTTCATATTTTATAGATGTTGACCATTGAGTTAATACACAAAGTTGGTCAAATCACAGCCTTCCAAAAAAAAAAAATCCCATTTTAGGGGAGGAGGCAGCTACTTTGAATATCATGGACTCACTTGGTTACAAGAAACCCATCTAAAACTGGCTTATATAAAAGTGGGAATCTAATGAGTCACTTAATTGAAAGGTCTAGGAATCTTTCTAGGGTCCCAAATGATAACACCAGAAATTTCTTTATCAAAATTAATATCAGGGTGTTTAAGTTTAGTAATATACTGATATGCAGAAGCGTCAATATAGGAAGCCATTCCTATTTGTTTATTAGTGTGGGTCCTTTTTGGGGTTGGTGGGAGAATGCACACTTCCTGAGGAACATTTAGTGGCAATATTTGAACTTTGAGTAATGAGTACATACTGTCTAAGAGTAAAAATCTGACCTGTAAATGGGTGGAATACTTCTCATTTCCCATCTATCTGCCAGTTAGTTTCACAGTTCTTCACATTTAAGTGAATTTCTTTCAATCATGTAAATAAAGTCTTGAATAGTAGTGAATTCCAAACTGAATATTGCATACAGCTTCCATTAGCACTTAAAAATGTATCAGCAGGGTTTTAGTAGGTGTTTGCTTCCCCTCACCCTTTTTTTCCAGCTTTTCAGAATACTTTCTAAGCACTAGGCTGAACACTCTAAGTTTGTGAAAAGGAAGATGGTGACATGGGGATTTTTTTTTCTCTTATAACTCCATAGAATTGAATAGCATTCTAAGAATCTAAATATCACTTGGGTCTTTTGAAATGCTTTATTACTATTTTTTGAGTATGCATCTATAAAATAATAGGGAGTAAAAAGGTATGTATTGAGGTCATATCATGTGTCAAGCCCTCATCATAAATTATTTCATTTAATTTAAAAAATCTGAGATCTAATATCTTTAGATATAGCTTATCCAAAGTTGTTCTTTATGGTCCAAATTAGTCTTTTAATAAGTCATTATTTTTTGTAAATTGTATTTTTATGCTTTGTCTACTATAATAGTAAAAAAAAGAGGCTGATGTAGAAATTAATAATGAAAGAAATCACCATCAGCCATTATCCTAGATAATGTCCTTAGATAACTATTTTAATATTTTGGTATATATATTCTATGCATAAAATACTTACAAAATTAACACCATGTTATATGTATGATTTTCTATCTTTCTTATAATTAGCATTATGTCACCAGCATTATTTTACGCAAAATGGTATTATTCTGTATGACATCAATCTATATGTCTGTCCTAACTCTTGATCAAGAATTAGTATCCAGTTGAAACTTGAAATACACCTTGTCCTTTATCTTCAGAACATGGAGCTGAGAAGGAAGATCCAAAATATATCTCTTCAAGTTAATTCTAATTTATATAGATGGATCTATTGTCAAACAAATCTATCTTCTTGAATGGGGTACACAGAGAGTACAAATCTTAGTATGTAACCATATTTAGAAACTAGAGAAGAGAATGGATAGTAATACCAATGGATCAGTGGCAGATCTTAATTTTTGTCTTCTAACCAACTATGTGAATATTGGTAATTTAAGAAAATGCTGAATCTAAACATCAGATATCTAAAATTCATTGACATCTGAGATTTTATTTTAGATGATTGTGATTATGATGATTTTGAAAGCATGTAAGTGATACACATTTATTATAAGAAAATGAAAACATGAAAGTTTTGAAATAATTTGGGGGTTGAAAGGATTAAATTAATCTCCTGCCTTCTGTGCAATTATCCAAAAACCTTTTTTAATACATTTTTTATTTGCTTCTAATAAGATGCTCATATTCTTTGATACTCACTAGAGTTTTCATTCCTTCTAGAATTGGAAAATTAAAAAGTAAAATTGGGGCGCCTGGGTGGCTCAGTTGGTTAAGCGACTGCCTTCGGCTCAGGTCATGATCCTGGAGTCCCGGGATCGAGTCCCGCATTGGGCTCCCTGCTCAGCAGGGAGTCTGCGTCTTCCTCTCCCGCTCCCCCCTCTTGTGCTCTTTCTCTCTCTCACTCTCTCTCTCAAATAAATAAATAAAATCTTTTAAAAAAAATAAAAAAATAAAAAGTAAAATTGGAAAATTAAAAAAAAATCAGTATACAAAAAATAAATGCTAGCAAATAATTCTTATCTACTTACTACTACACTAGACCAAGTAGGTACCTTATTATCATTGGTCCCTAGCATTAAGTCAAATTGAAGGGCCCACAATTTGCACTCCTGCCATTCCTAAAAATATATCTTCAGCAACCATGTGGTTCTCAGAGGCAAGTCCCTCACTACCAGTCTGTATTACTTCTACTTGGTCCCAGTTTGTCCACTGTCATGTCTCCAGAGTGCAGATTCTTGGTTCTCTATCCTGGGCTATAACCTCTGCTTTGCCTCCTTTGGATTTGCTGTCATCCTGACTCTCCCTAGAGATTTGTGTATCTGACTGGGAGTTTTCTATTAGCCAAATGTCATGTCTTTCCTTGTCTCAGTGGAGGCTTCTCTGAGAATAGTCAGTCCTTCGGATCCCATCCTTGCAGCAGCTACCACATACTCTTCATGAAAGATTTGAGGGAAATATTATGAATCCCCCATGTAGATCAATATTTATTGATTGCATTTATAATGATTATATTTATAATATAAAACATATTGATTATATATATAATCAATGAAAATATTTCTTTTTTCTATTTATTTTGGTTAGCCATTGGTGAGGTTCATTATTTTCTTTCTACACTTACACTTAAAGTCCTCTGACATTACATAGCAGCAACACTTTGCCTTGCACAGATCATAATGTCATGACTTCCCAAGTATAATCCTCCCAAGGCACAATTTGCCAGAAGAAATGTATCTACTAATCTCCTTCCTGATTAATTATAACTTTCAGTTCAGCTCCTGATCTCCTTAAGGAACTTTGATTCTGTTCTATGGAACTCTCCTCTTATGGCTTATGATGAATATCCTTATTCTTCTTCAAAGTGGCCTTTTAAAGTCTCATTATATGACCTCCATGACAAGGTGACATGGTGCAGAAGGGATGTTACTCTGGATCCGCATGAATGCACAGCAGAGCCTGACAGACTGGCTCTTCCTCAACATCCTCCCCTACTCAGTCCAGCCCAGGGGAGGCATAAAGGTGACATCAGACATCATCTTGCCTGGACACATTTGTGATGATGAAAATAGCCAATAACATTTTTGGACACTTGAGAATAAGTTTCCAGAAGGTGCCTCATCTCTGAGATTAGAGATTTCTCTCTCTTGCAGATACCATGGTCCTTGGGAGCATAACATCTCTGTCCTTGAAGTATTTCAACCATCTGCCAGTTTTGCTACAGACCCTACCAAAAGATGTTGAGAGGACCCTTTCTATGCAATGCTTCCCACCTTGGGGGCTTGGGAATTGAGAGTGGATGTTAATATGCTGCAAAAAAAGTGGTCATTAAAAATGTCCCAAGACATATATAGCTTTTTTAGTCATGATTGTTAAACTCGGTATTTTGGCCCTTTTCCAACTTGAGTAATTATATTTTGCCAAGCCCAAGCTCTTTAAACTTTTGTTTTGTTTTGTTTTTAAATTGAGGATGTATCCTTCCTCTTAAAACTTACTCAAGAGTTTATTCATTTTAGCAAGGCAGGTGGGACATGGTATCCCAAGTAATCCCCACCTGTGATTGGTGAAGCAGCCAACATTCTGAGAAGAGAGTCCTTTCTTGAGCATGATAGTGGGGCTTTGAAGGAGGAGTTATTCTACAAAATTCATTTAGGTACATTTGTCAGTCATTACATGATGTTGGTAATGCCAACAAGAGTCAAAGTTTTGAGAATAAAATGAGGACATCTTTAACATGAAGAAAAATTATATTACTTCATATAGTAGATGAATACCAGAATGACCAATTCTGTAATATAGCTGCACAGTAGAAACGTAAACCATAGTGTCCTCCCAAATGCTTGTCACAGATTACATTTCACAAGTTAAGTGGAATTTGTCCATTTGTGTGTGTCTGTCACAGTGTCAATAGGGTCTCATTTACATAAAGCCTTAAGAGGCCTTGTCATAATATGCTTTTTTACTGGTACTAACATTTGTTTTGGGAGATTGAATGACCTATAGATTGGCTAGATTACCTGTATAACAATCTTCCTCTTTCTTTTTCTTCCACTATCAGTTCCTTCTTCAAATTGATAAACTTCATAATAATAATGATAACAACACTTTTAATACCATTGGTTTGGCAGTTATTGTATTCTAGCACTGACCCAGAAATATTAAATATATTACCTCATTTGATCCACACAGAAAACCTTTTTCAATAATCACTGTTGTTCTGATTCTATAATGAGAGAAACAAGCTTCAGAGGGTAAGTAAATTGCTCAAGGTTCCCCAATTTCTAGGTGTTAGATCAAGATTTCAGAGTATATCTGTTTAACTCTAAAACCTGTGCTTGTAACTGCCATGATTCTTGCTTCTCTTCCAGAGCTAGGGGTATGGTTAGATAAGAGCATGATAAAGCCTCCAGACAAAGAAGAAGAAGAAGAAGAAGAAGAAGAAGAAGAAGAAGAAGAAGAAGAAGAAGAAGAAGAAAAAGAAGAAGAAGGAGAAGGAGAAGAAGAAGAAAGAAGGAGAAGGAGAAGAAGAAGAAGAAGAAGAAGAAGAAGAAGAAGAAGAAGAAGAAGAAGAAGAAGAAGAAGAAGAAGAAAGAAGGAGAAAGAGAAGGAGGAGAAGAAGAAGAAAGAAGAAGAAGAAGAAGAAGAAGAAGAAGAAGAAGAAGAAGAAGAAGAAAGAAGAAGAAGAAGAAGACGAAGAAGGAAGAAGAAGAAATAAAAGGTAAAAAGCATTGTCTGTCCATGCTGGACTGGGAAGTTTAGATAGAATGCTTTCTTGGAGCTACCATATTGCCTTTTGGATTTCTCAAGGTTTAAAAATGCAAACTCTGATGTGTTTATTTTCATATTTATAAAATACCAAGGCTCTATGTGACTGTTTTTATAAACTCCCAACACTTTTATTTATTTTATTTTATTTTATTTTATTTTATTTTTTGACAGAGAGAGTCACAGTGAGAGAGGGAACACAAGCAGGGGGAGTGGGAGAGGGAGAAGCAGGCCTCCCGTGGAGCAGGGAGCCCAATGCGGGACTCGATCCCAGGACCCTGGGACCATGACCTGAGCCAAAGACAGACACTTAATGACTGAGCCACCCAGGAGCCCCCTCCCAACACTTTTAAATTAGACATTTGTTTTATGATAATCCTTTGGGACTAATAATCATGGTCAAGGTGCTTAGATATAACCCCTATCTAGCTTGAAAGAAAGAGGGTGGAAGTTCATGCAGAAGTCACCTTAAGAGAGGCATTTAATCCAGCTCCCCATTCTTAGGGCAGAGAATTATAGGGCAGCTACCACTCAGCACACCTTCTATACTATTTGCCTTTGCAATAATTAATAAAATGGGTATTTATTTATGCAATAAGAAGAGTTCTTTAATTCATTATTTCATATGATGGTAGGATCTGACACAGAAGATAACCAATGAAACAAACTCAGATTTTTATGTTTCCAAGGGGGACAAATACCCACTTTTAAAATTCTGAGTAAGCATGCCATATAAACCTATGAGTATTAAAATGACCATAATTACTAAAATAACTATGCAGGCAGATCACAAAAACACCAATAAAGAACAGTGTCAAAATGACTAGGAGGAAACATGGCCCCCTGACCAGAAGCCTTTCTGTTAGACCAAGCCTGGTTTCTCAGAAAGACATGATGCATTTCAGAGTGAGCTTCTCAATGTCACCAGTGATATCTTTGACAATAACACTTAGCTAAGAGCAGGTCTGCCTTACATGCCTACTGTGTATCAAGTTCTGTGTTAATGACACATACCAATTTTATTTTACTGATAACCATTAAAATTTGTAACTATTCTCCTCATTAACAGATGAGAAACGTGAGTTTTCTTTTTTTTTTTTTTTTTGGTTTGTCCCTCTCTTTATTTTTCCCTTTACTCATTTGTTTTGTTTCTTTTTTTTTATTCTTATGTTAATCCCCATACATTACATCATTAGTTCTAGATGAAGTGTTCCATGATTCATTGTTCGTGCACAACACCCAGTGCTCCATGCAGAACGTGCCCTCCTCAATACCCACCACCAGGCCAACCCATCCTCCCACCCCCCTCCCCTCTAGAACCCTCAGTTTGTTTTTCAGAGTCCATCGAAACGTGAGTTTTCTAAGAGATTAAATGAACTTCCCGAGGTCACACAGTATAGTCAGCAACCTTTCGGTCAAGTCATCTTATCTCTATCTAACTAAAAAGTTGTATCAACAAACTGATGTTATTTTATTTAGCACTGTGAAAAAGCAACATTTGCAAAGTATTGCATATGTCTTAGGAATTACGCTAGCAACTCCACAGGCATATAATCTTATTTAATCTTTGTAACCTACTGGTGAAGTAAATATCACTCTTGTAGCTTTGTGGAAACAGAAAATAAAGGTAGAAAGATGAAACTGCCCCAAAACACCACCCCAGTTGTAAGTGTCAACACAATATTTGAACCAAGGCTTACTTCTCTGCAAAGCCTGGCTTTAATTTCTTGAGGGAAGTCATCTTACAAATGGTCTTTATTGTCTTCACAAAATGTCCTTTATTGTTGTCAGTGGTTAATGTTCCACGAAACATACTGATAATCCACAATGGCAGAATTTCTCCAACAATAAGATGCAATTACTTTCCCACTAAATTATTGCCTTTAGAAGATATTCCAAAGAAGGAAGCTCAGAGGAAATTGGGCTCACTCACTTCTGCAAATTCAAAGTAAGAATGAAATTTAATTGTTCATTAAGTCAAGAAGGATTCCAGGTAGAATAATTTCCTAATATCTCACTTCAATATATTGGGTTTCAAGCCTATCTCAACTCTTTGAGGATTGTCAGCTTACTGCTCGGGTAAAGGAAATGAGATGATTCCCCCCCTAATCTCCAACTTTATTTAAGTAGTGCTCATTCGGCAAAACTCTGCCAATCTCTGAAGGCTGAGCCAGAAAATACAGCATGGTTAGAATTATGGAAATGAAAGATCCATGCTAATGTAAATTCTTTCAGATCTGGAAAAGCAGAGCAGG
Organism: Leptonychotes weddellii; assembly: GCF_054177405.1. Classification (NCBI taxonomy): domain Eukaryota; kingdom Metazoa; phylum Chordata; class Mammalia; order Carnivora; family Phocidae; genus Leptonychotes; species Leptonychotes weddellii. Next base: position 97,748,249 of record NC_138371.1, on the reverse strand, counting down.
AAGATATCACCACACTATTTATTTACTGAGCAGTGTTTCTGTGGTCAGACACTGTACTCTATGTTGGAAAACAAATAGTGTTAAGGCACAGTCTTATCCTAAAGCCCTTTACATGCTCATCCCATGCAAGAAGTGAGGAACATGTATGTACCTGGGGATCTCCCAAGGTTCTGCCTCAAGTAACAGGGTGTCTTCACAAAGTGCAGTCACAGCCCTGATCCTCAAGGAACATGTTTAATTTCTCAGTGGGAAAATAGATCATTAAATATATGGGTGGGGGGGAAACAAGGGCCTCTAAATGCAGTCTATTATTCTGTGAAATTCATTCCCACGGATGCCTCCTGGACATTTCTGCTTTTAAAATGTGACTGCAAAGGGTAGTAGGAAGAACTTGATTCCAGGGCATGGGTTTGAAATCCAGCTCTGATACTTACAAGTTGTACAATCATAAACTAATTAAGCTCTCTGAACCATGAGGTTCTCATTTGAGTAATGTATAGCTACTGCTTATTTCACAAGATTATTGTGACAGTATAAAGGAGTAAAGTGTGCAATGTCTATGCAGAGTCCAGATTCACTAGTTGGCAGCTTCTTTATATTAAAAACAAAACAAACAACAAACAAACAAAAAACCTTCTAAGTTAGTGAGAGGGTAATCTGTGGAACATATCAGCTCATTTCCAAATATGAGATCCTGTGATTAAGGGAAACACAGGCTTCTCTGAAGATTTACATTTGTTGGTGTCACATCTAGATACGCTCAGTAAAAGCTATTTTCCCCAGTTTTTTGTTTGAGTAAAAATAAATGTCCTTTATATATTTATCCATTGATCTTAATTGTTTAAAACACAAACAACTAATTCATTATTTCATCAGGAAGCTATTGAAATATCTAAAAACAGCTTCAGATTGAATCACTTATATGGCCCATCTTACCTCATACATATATAGGTAGGGTAAGTAAACTTCTTCTTATCTTTCTGGATTCTTGAATGAAACTTTATACTCATAAATAAAAGTCACTGATATTATGTTCATGATGTTCATATACTAAAGATAAAATATTTTTCCACATTGAGACAGAGAGCAAAATGTAAATAATTTTGAGAGAAGAAAAATTGTTTGCATTCACACTAAAGAGGGAATGAATGCTATCAGATCCTTCTGTCCTAAGGAAAGTTTCTGGTAAAGGAAAGAGAGTGGGTGCGTCTTGGTAGTGGGAGAAAGCAGGATGCAGGTAAGCCAGAGCTGAGGATGGGATGGGAGGCAGATGGAATAAAGAGATTCTTAAGGGAAATTTAGCTAACTGGAAAGTTTCATCAAAGGCTAATTCTGCTTATAAGGAGCTTAAAAATGGGTATCTCATCGCATTTAAGAAACAGGAAACAGACATTGAAACAAGTTCAATACTGAAAAATACTTGAAAATAATGAAAAAAAATACTTTAGGGGTCATCTGTCCAGTAAGCTTCAAGTTTAGCTGATAATCTAATAAATGATCTCAAATAAAAGTCTGGGTGTAGGATCTACATTTGGTACAGCAATTGTCCCTATTTTATTATTCTCCCATCCTCAATCTTTTAGCTTGTCACCTTTTAGTTATAATTATGCTGTGCTCCAGGCAACATCTTCTTACACCAATACCAATTTGAGGCAAGAAGAAAAATGGCACTAGATTTTCTCTTCACAAGACTTCAGATTTGTTTTTGTTTTTTTTTTCCTGAGAGGAAAATATTTCCCAGAACTTTCTCCCACCATGCCCCCCAATCCAAAGATTTTACCTTATATTTTATTGCCCAGAACTGACTTACATGCTGTTTCCTAAGTCAATTACTATCCAGATGCAATGGAATTGTCATGGTGGCAATAGATCTGTAATGTTTCTTAGTTTAGGATAAGTATCCGCCTTCCCTAAGATAGAAGGTGCCACTATCTTAGGCAAAGCCAGTCCGATTTGGTTGAGACAAAGGCAGAGAATTGGCTCATTGGTAAACAATGAATGACCTCACCATACCCAGATAACACGTAGCACACAGTAGCAGGCACTGCACCATGATCATCTCCACCAAACTTACGTATAGTTGAACTATTCGGATTTTGTTCTGTGCTTGGGAGCTATCAGAGCAGATGAGGTGACTACTGAGTACTGTGCCACGGATGATGGCTGCATGGTTGACTTCCTAGTAAATATCAATATTCATACACTTTTCCCATAATCCTCTATCTCTCCTCAGCCCAAACTAATAGACTTTGGGTTATACACTGTGGAATTTAGATACAGGTGAATATCAAAAGGTGAATAAACTTTTGTATTTAATTTAATAAATAGAATTACAGGCTCTGTTCAATTATGTAAATTTAACAATGGCTTTGTTTTACAAACACAAAGTCATATTGGGCATAAGAAGAAATAAGAAAATATAAAGGATTTCTTAATAAATATGCAGTTAATTATGCTTGTCTTTATAACATTCTCAAAAAAAAGCATACATAATTTTCTTCTCCCTCTTTGTTGTCCTTTATCAAGTGCATATTTAAATTCATCATGAAAAAGGGGGGGGAGAAAGTTCATAGTGTTTTTGTGATCAAACACCTTTTCTAATTAATCTTGGCATCTCAATGTAATGACATTGAATATTATTAAATTAACTTTTTATGCCCTATTAGGGGTTTCTTTATAAAAAATATGTCATTTGTGGAAGTATTTTTTTTTAGATCAAAAGATACAACTCATCTTCAAAAGTCTTTGAATTAAGGAATACTTTTAAATTATGTATTTTATCATATTTATCTGTCCCTTATATTTATATCTGTTAATTCAGATGATAAACATTAATATATTTGACATGCAATAAAAATATAGTTTATATAAGAACATTTCTACAGCAACAACCCAAATGGTCTTTTACTTTTTTTTCTTAAAATGAATAGTTGCAATTGAAAAATGGCCTTCATCAAACATATTCAATTCAATAATGCCTAATCATGTTTAGAAGAGGTTCAATAATGTCAAGTACATAAAAACTTGGATGTAACTTTGGGGCTTCTATAGACTTTTGTTTTTATTATCTCCTTTGAGAAGCAAAGCGAGTGTTAAAATTTCGTCACTGTTCTCATTAAGAACTCTCATTAAGAACTTGGGTGCAAAAAAGGGTAGAATATCAATTGCTCCCTAAGACGAAGCAAGAGGAAGAAGGTAGATTGGAAGGACCTAAGCCGAATCTTCTGAAATCTGTTCAGAAGAGCCATAGTTATACAGATAAGTTGTTTTGTTTTTTTTTTTCTGGATTTCTGTTTCCAGGGGCAACAAGTGTTTGCCTCAGGAAAAGTTAGGTATTCACAGAAGACTGCTTCAGGGATGGCCAAAGTCACTTTCCTTATGCTCTTTTCTATAATATTGACCTTCTCAAGGATAAGATTTGTTGTTTCTCACTCATTTCGTGTTATTAGCACTCACCATAGTGCCTGGCACAAAGTGGATCTGAGTAAAATTTGATTCACTTAATGGAATTGACTTATTTGATTAGGTCCAAGGAGGATCTTTGAATGTCTGACAATCTACTTCCCCTGACCAGATGATAAGTTCTTTTTGGCTTATAACCCTTCAATCAAACACACTGAAATAACCATTGCCAAGTGTTCTTAGTACCTGTTCTCTGGTAACCCATAAAGTCTGTGGAAGTGATCATTTTCAATTATCCAGGGCTCTTCTTCCATTTTTAATTTCCCAATGAGTAAAGTTGAAGGCAGTTAAAGACCAAAAGAAGAAAAACCCAAGGATGCCACTGATCAAGCTTTAGATTAATAAAACTTGTTTGTATTCATTAAGGCCGTTAATCAGATAATGTTTCTTGGACAGTCACCCAACCCGGCTCAGAAAATGAGGCATATTTGCAGAGGAAATTGAGCTAGGCTTTGAAGTCTAAGCCAGATTTTTTCTTTTTTTGGTGCCCTGACTCTGGATAAATCATTTAAGTCTAAGGACCTTATCCTCTCCATCTTTCAAACAAGGGTAATGGTAATTGATACAGAGGGTTATTATGAGAAACATATAAATAAAATAATGGATATGGAAACAATATCCTGTAGTGAGCAGATTTATAAATACCCCACCCCACCAATATACCCAGTCTCCTGGTATTCACAGACATGTAAAACCCCTTGTGTTGAATAACTTGCTTCCAGCTAATAGAATATGGAAAGAGTAATAGAATGATTATTTTGTGATTATGTTAAACAAGACTATATCTACCTCACCAGCTGACTTTCTTTCTCTTGCTAACTTTGAAAAAGTAGACTGTCCTGTTGGATAGTGCTGCATGGGGAAAGCAATAAAGGTGGCTTCCAGCCAACAGCCAGCAGGCAACTGAGGTCCGCAGTCCAACATCCTGCAAGAAATTGAATCTTGCCAACAACTTCATGAATGAACTTAAAAGAAATCCTTTGCTCATGGAGCCTGGTGCTGAGACCACAGCCCTTTCTGTTTCCTTGATTGTGTAACCTTGAAGTAGAGGACCCAGCTAAGCCATGACCAGACAAATGATCTCAAAAACAACTGTGAGAAGATGAGTGTGTGCTGTTTTAAGCCATTAAGTTTTTGATATGTTAAGCAGTAATAGGTAATTAATAAAAATAAAAATTAAATACATATACACCTGTGTATGTATGCATACATGTACAAATATGTGCATATACACATATTCATATATATGTACATACATGTGTGCATGAAACACCATAATTATATATGTACCTATATATGTACCATATAACATAAAATATGTTTATATAAATATACTGTTCCTTAACTGTATTACTTTTCTTTAACCATAATAATAGGAACAGCATCAGATAATATATCTCCTACTAGCTCAAAAACTTTGCAGTAAACTTTCAACAAATGAGGAGTGTCACTAGGAAATTGCTGGCTGGTCAAGGGCCACTATGTATCACAGAGAAGCTGTCTGGCCTTTTGCCTTGCAGGTGTAGGAACTTGATTCATAAGTGTCTTAAAATGGAGTGATTTGAAGGCTGTCTCATGCAAAAGAAGCACATAGGATATAAATCTAAATGTAAAATAAATGGATAAGTTGTAATGAAAACTGTCAGGTTCTGTGAACTAGAAAGCTTGGGGCAGGATCTAGATCCTTCTCTCCCTGAAGGCCCCTGGCACACCTGTCAGCCTGCTGTTTCTATCTCTTCATGTGTTGCTGTAAGGCTTGGAAGGAATGGAGCTTTAGTCAAAAGACCAACATTCCTGGAAACTTCTGGATAGGAAGTGCTGATACATGTCTCTCTGGTTCTTTCAGAAATCTCTATGGCTGAACAGACTTTATGACTGGCACAACCTTTACTAAGATGATTATGATCTTGCTCACCCAGTAGTATGTTCACGCAGGGAGTATTTTTCCATTTATTATTATTATTATATTTCCATTTCCATTTATTCCATCTCCGTGCTTATTAATTGTGTGCTAATTGCATGGCTTAGTTCTCATTGTCTGTGCTTCCATGTGTGTCTAGATAATGTGATGGGTACTCTCCCACATGGCCCATGTCATAGACTCTCTAACATAGTGATGCAAGAGAAGCATGCTTTCCCAATATTTATTGCTTTGTGGATTTACATAAGAGCAGCCAGGAAGTGCCTATCACAGTGAGCAAAGCTTGGGCTTCCAGTATCTATCACAGCTTCATCTTCTTTCGTCTCCCCTTGAAAAAGTTACATAATTTGTCAAAGCTTCAGTTATTCCCTTATGTAAGTGACATATAATAATACCCACTTTATAGTTTTAACTTGATGGCTCAAGAAGTAAAAACAAACAAAAACAAAACAAAACAAAAACAAAGGAGAGAGCATCTATTAAAACTTCCATACATTTGGCTAAGGCCCATATAGATGTATTGATTTGGGTCATTAAAACTATAAGATAGGAATAATTATTATTCTAATTTTATTGATAAGCCTCAGCTAAGTCAAACAATGTGCCCTAAGTTATAGAATTTGTAAGTAGTGGAGCTCAGACTGGAGCCCATGTTGTCTTCTCTTAGGAAGTATATTTATTCATACTTAGCCCAAGCAATTGCAGCTGGTATTTCTGATTCTGCCACTGCCCCTCTGTAGTCTACTTCATCCACAACAGAGAATTTAAACAAAATAAATCCAAATTAAATCATAAAATAAAATGTTAATTTTTAAATAATTTAATAAAATATTAAATAAGTAATGTTTTAGTAATTAAATCCTAAAATAAATTACATATAGAAATTAATAAATTAATTAACATATATTTATTTAGAGAATCCAGAATAGTTCCCAGAACATAATAGTATGCAATATATGTTTATTAACAAGTATTTCATTCTTAACTAAGATTGTTAAGATCCATCATTGGACATGCATCATTTAGTTTCAACCTTTATTCTTAGTCACATATATGATACTAAGCTTTGTGCTTCTGACTTCTTTTGTTCTGGAAAGGTTCAACGGCTTAGCCTGATGTGGATGAGAACATTTCACTCATCCCTGCCTTGTTCTCCAACTTCTTTCTTTCTTTCCTTCCTTCCCTCCTTCCTTCCTACCTCCCTTTCTCTTTTCCTCCCTTCCATTCTTCTATCCTTCCTTTTCACTGAAAGAATGCTTATTGTGTGCCTGTTATGTGAAAGATTCTAGTTATGGAAGATGCAGACCATGGTGAAGATTGAGGTGCAGATACTATAACAAATCAGCATGAAGCCATGAAGTTTAATGTCAGATTCATGTGACATGTCCATCTCAAGTCAACAGGGTGGACACTGCTCTATGCTGTCTTCACTCAGGGCCCTGGATGATGGATACTCATCTCTGTGTTTCCATGACAGCTGAGACAAGAGAAAGGGAATGTGGTAGCTATGCATTATTAAAGTGCCACTTTAATAGTGGCATATATCACTTCCATGCATCTCTTCTGAGCCATGGAGTCCCATGGCTATACCCAATTTGAAGGAAAAGTGTAATTTTCTCTTTTCCCAGGCAGCAAACCTGGTAAACAACATAGAAACCTTGAGGGAAAACTCGAACTATATGTCTCTGATCTCACTTCTAGGAAGTTCACGAAGGTGTGCAGATAGACGTTAATGCTTCACTGTTTTGTTCCTAATTAACTACTTTGTTCTCTTTCCATTTCTCTTCATTCAGCCATCCAATCATTTATTGAATGTAGAGCATATGGTAGGCACTGGAGATAAAACAAACAATAACATTTAAAAAAAAGAAACTAAAAAAACACACTGTTATGTCATTTATGTTTTAAAAAAATAAGTAAAATATTTAATATGTCAGAGGGTGATTATGGCTTTATACTACGGAGAAAAAAAAAACGGGAAGTTTGGGAGGTTGCATAGAGAATCATGATGCATAAGAAGAAATGTAATTGGGATCAGTGTTGCTCAAATTGAAATTTCAGTATGGGATTCATAGGTAAAGCTTTGTTTTACATCTAAATATGTCCAGAAGCAACTTAAAACACTGCTTATAAGAAGCATTTGGTGACTTGTGGAAGTCAGTGATTATAAATTATATGCCCCCACCTCAAAAAAAAAAAAATGCATCCAAAAAAAAAATTAAAAAGGACACCAAACTAAACTAAACAAAAACAAAAACAAAAAATTCAAAAATAAAAGAAAGAAATTTGAATTCAAGAATGCGGTGGGGTAAGTTATAAGGAAGATTAATTGTAGATTTTCTTTAAAAATTCAGAGCCATGCTTTCTATCTTTTGAATAAAAGGCAATAATTTCTCAATTCTAATTAATTTTTTAAAGATTTTATTTATTTATTTTAGAAAGAGAGAGAGAGAGCACATGAGTGGGGGGAGGAGCAGAGGGAGAGGGACAAGCAGATTCTGTGCAGAGCCCAATATGGGGCTCGATCTCACAGCCCTGAGATCATAACCTGAGCCAAAACCAAAATTTGGAAGCTTAACCCACTGAGCCACCGAGACACCTCAATAATTTCTCAATTCTAATATAATAAACACACATGTATATGCAAAATATATTTAAAAAGAATATAAATAAAGAAAATATATTTTATTTATTTATTTTTTTAAAGATTTTGTTTATTTGACAGAGAGAGACACAGCGAGAGAGGGAACACAAGCAGGGGGAATGGGAGAGGGAGAAGCAGGCTCCTGGCTGAGCAGGGAGCCCGACGCGGGGCTTGATCCCAGGACCCTGGGATCATGACCTGAGCTGAAGGCAGATGCTTAATGACTGAGCCACCCAGGCGCCCCAAGAAAATATATTTTAAAAACCGTTTTTGTTGCTAGTATGAATTTATGTTTTTTGTCATGTACAACTATATTCACTTAGCATACAAAAAATCACTTAGCATACCTCTTTCTTTCACTTAACATTAAAGTTTTTTGATGGCATGCTGTTGTCTTTATGTAAATCTTTACCAGTGGTTTATAATATACCTTGGAGTGGGCATGCCATCATTTTGCTTAGTTGCTATATTTTTGTAAGATATTTCAGTTATTTCCCAATATTTCAATGTATACCTTATTAAAATAATTGTGTCTATTAAATATTTAGCAGGGTGAAATAGGACTGTTGGAGAAAATAAACTCATAGATTAATAAGATCATACTTGGGGCACTTGGGTGACTCAATCGGTTGAGCTTTTGACTCTTGATTTCGGCTCAGGTCATGATCTCTAGGTCATGAGATTGAGTCCTGCATAGGGCTCTGCGCTGGGGCATGGAGTCTGCTTAAACTTCTCTCTCCCTCTCCCTCTGCCCTTCCCTGTTCACACTCTCTTTCTCTAAAAAATTGATAATAATAATAATAGTAATAATAATAAAATAAAATTAAGGTCACCCTTTAAAAGTAAATCATGAGGTTCATAAAAAGCTGAAATTGGGTAGCTTTACTTTGACTCCCAGTTGTGAAGGATGAGCCTGTTTACCTCCAAGCCCCTCGGGAGTAATCAGAAAGTCTTTACAGGGTTTAATATATTATAGATATTTCACCTTCATTCTTTACTGGCCAAACCTTTGACAGACCAAATCAAGTTACACTTCAGCATGGGACAACCAAAGCAGATCTGTGACACATTTACCGTTCAAGTGCAGTGATAGGACATGTTAATTCATGAAACAGACATTGATGCATGTTTGGCATTTTATTTTGGAAGACGGAATTCTTTCATACATAAGTATGGAAGTATTAGGTTATTGCATGGTTTTGGCCAGGGCTCTGTAATTTGTCTATCCATTTTTTTTTTTAATTCCAATAGAGTTAGCATACAGTGCTACATAAATTACAGGCATATAGTATGGTGACTCAACAATTCTACTCAGTGCTCATCACAAGTGTATTCCTTAATCCCCATCACTTATTTCACCCACACCCCCACCCACCATCCCTCTGGCAACCACCAGTTTGTTCTCTATAGTAAAAAATCTGTTTTTTGGTTTGTCTCTTTTTTTTTTCTTTTGTTCTTTGTTATGTTCCTTAAATTCCACATATGAGTGAAATCATGTGGTATTTGTCTTTTTCTGACTGATTTATTTCAGTTACCCTCTAGCTCCATTCATTTGTTACCAATGGCAAGGTCTCATTCTTCTTTATGGCTGAATAATATTCTATTATTCATATATATTCATTCCATTATTCATATCTATATTCATTCCATTATTCATATATATACATTCTCATATATATTTGTGCAAATATATGAATAATGGAATGAATCTTTATTCATTCATCTGTTTATCCATCTTTTTTTTTTTTAAGATTTTGTCTATTTATTTGAGAGAGACAGAGAGACCATGAGTGGGGGTAGGGGCAGAGGGAGAGAGAGACAAGAAGACTCCTGATTGAGCATGGTGCCTGACTTAGGGTTGGATCCCAGGACCCCAGGACCCCAGGACCCCAGGACCCTGACCTCATGAGTTGAGCTGAAGTCAGATGCTTAACTCATTGAGCCACCTAGGTGCTCCCAACTGTCTATCCATCTTTTAAAGCCAGCTCTTGAAACTTACCTGTGGAATTGAAAAAACCACCTTAAAATGAAGAGATTTTCTACTCCTTTGATCTCAGTGGTGTGATTTTCTCTACATACCTCTTAATTTATTTATCATTTAAATAAATATTTTCCCTGACTTTATAAAATTAACCCATTATTTTAATGTTAATGGTGGTTCTTTTTTCTTTTCTTTTTGATAATGGATAAGGAAAAAAATCCATGATGAAATTACATCCAGAAAGATTCATTGTACTCATCTCTTTGACACAACAGTGGTAGGCACAATCTAGGAGAGAACAAAAGAAACAGACATGTGTCCTAGAAAATTAGTTTATATTAGGTGTGCAAATATGCCACAGATAATACCTAGTGCACAAAAGTACTTATTTTGGTTTTGTGACATTTGGGCAATGGGTCCTCAAGTTGCAACTACTTTGAAGTTCTCCTCTTAACTCTTCCAACCTTTCTGTAGTGACAGGAAACCTCGCCAGCCTAATTAAGCTTATTTGGGAAGAAGAAGGGCATGACCATCAACTGACCATATACAGTGATCTCTGCATGGTAGTAGGGTTGTAAAACACATGATTTAACAATTTTTCTCTCAACCATCAGGTGGAATTGTGTCTGTATTTCAGGTGCAGATGAAGAGATTGAAACACCAAGATATTTAAATAAATCCTGTTCAAGGCAGGTAAAAGTAATTATATAAACATGGATTTCGGTATAGTTGGAAAGACAAACACTGATATCTAATTGTGCAACACTTTCAGAACAAGGTAATTCTGTGCTTTCCTACCAAATACCAACAATTACTCATTATTTCTAATATTATTGTGGTGACCTAGGTATGAATCATATAAATAACCATTAAACTAGTCAACCAATGGAAGTCGGGAACAAAACTCCATCACATGCTAGGGCCTATGAGTATTACTAAAATAACTAATAATTCTTGATAAGGAACTAGAATACTCCTTTGCCTACAAGATGTTACTGAGATAACAAAGAAAAGAGATATGGCTATAGGAGTTATCAATATTTTTAATAAATTCATTAATAAAAACAATTACTTGGATGACAGAAAAAGATATAATTAGGACATCGTTCTGCCATTGGTCTGTCAAGTCATTTTAGACCAGCTTGTTTATGACTTTGGGCCTCAAATTCCTTATTTATAAAATTCTGCCTTTGGTGCAGGTTAGAATTCCTCCAATCAGCAAAACACTGTTTTGACTCATACAGTGGACAAAGTATAGCATATGACTTTGTATCTTCCATCAAGAGGATATCTGTAAAAAAGAATAAAGTAGGAAGTAAGAGGATGGAAATAGAATCATCGGCCCCTACTATGTACAAGGCAGTGTGCTGGGTGCTTTACATAGATCACCAAAATTGATCTCACCAAAACTCTATTAAATCAGGATTGCTATCTACATTTAATTGAGAAAAAAATGCTAGAAAATATGGTTGGGTCAGAATTTTAACAACTATGTTACAAAGCAGAATAAAATAGCTGCATAATAGAGGTACACAGGGAATTTTGAGATGACAGAAGAATGAATAACTCCTTTTCAGAAATCTTTTTTTTTTTTTAATGTTAGTGAATCTAGGAAAGTTTAGGTTGGAAACACCAGAACTTCTCAAAGTACCTTACTTGAGGTTGGAAATGAAATAACTAAGAATATATAATGGTAATAAGGATTAGGAAATTGATTCCCATTCTAAATATCTTTGTTCATTTCGCTCCAAACTTGGAATGCTTCCATGGAACTAAAAATATCACTCTGAGCGGTCATGGCTCATTCTACCTAGTAAAACTTCTTTGAATTTATCTTACTGAGAGTCAATTAAGGATTGAATGTTAGTTCTCAAGCTTTCCTACATGTCTGTTTTGTCCCTACCTTTTTTCTAAGCTAATGAGGTCTTCGCTTTCCCTTTGACCTTATCATGTTCATACTGCACTTCATTTTTTGCCAGGTAAGAAATATCACTCTGCTGGTACCAGTCATCTTACTACTTTGGAAAAAATCTCCATTTTTCCTGGGTTCATGTGTATTAAACTGTATACCAATTTCTCACATATGGAGATATAACTGATATTCTTAAAAGGAAAATTATGTGATATGATCAGGAAAATATTAAAGACATTGCTTGAAGCTGAAAAATACATTACTGTCCAATAATTTTCACCAAATACATTATTATAAAATATAGACAATTCTATAGCCCATGGTTAAAATGCCCTTCAGATTGGAGAGATAAGCAACACGTACAGTAGGAAGAACCTTAAAGGCTAGGCAAAGGGGCTTCACCTTAGTGTGAAAGCACTGGAGAGTTAGGAAGTCATTTTTTTTTATTATTATGTTATATTAATCACCATACATTACATCATTAGTTTTTGATGTAGTGTTCCATGATTCATTGTTTGCATATAACACCCAGTGCTCCATGCAGAATAGCAGTGGCTCACTGGAGTCAAAGAATTCATTGATTCATTAACTCCTTCTGGTTTCTATCATCTAGCTGCTTCTCCTAATTGGGGATTTCTTTTCCATTATGTATTGGAGGAAGCTACTGCCCATGTCATGCAAGAGAAGAAAAGCATGCAGAGAGAACCCTTTTGACTTGACCAAATGGACCCACCAAACAGGGGTTGTGATTGTCAATATAATAACATAAAGATATCGTGGTCTTTGGGATTCACAGCCATTGTATTACTAATATTGATGGCTGTTGGTTAGTACAATAGCAATGATGACACACTGGCTAGAATACTGACATACTAGCTACTAGAAATGCAGCCAGAACCGCCCCCCCCCCAAAACACATCCTGAATGAATTCCCAAAGGATGTGTGGATGGCTACTTGTCAGGTGCAGCTGTGTCAGCCCAAGACCTCAGGAGTGGTGATCAGGCACAGAGACAGAGTTAGCTAATATAACCCTGGATCGGTTCCTCTTGCTGTTAATGGAACAGAGAAGATGACTATGTACAGTAAATATGAAGAAAGTTTTTCATCTTATCTTTGGTACCCTAATTCAGAGGTGGTTAGAAGTTCAAGTAGCTGATCTAACATGTCTAGAGTACAGTACCTCTGGCTTCTTCAGGAGTCTGTCTGGCATAGTGGAATTTTGCCTGAGTATCCACAGTCTGTAAGGACTCAGGAACAGAAGGTGGCTGCTGAGAAATAGTCTTTGCAGAGCCTGATGGGAATCCTACCAGATTTTATAGTAGAAATCCTTGGAGTGGATAAATGTTGGCTGAGCTGGAATCTAGTTCTGGAGTCTCTACCCTAACCCCTCGTCAACAGGAATTTGATTTACTGCCTTGGAATATCATCCTGGAATTCTTGGATACCAGTATCTCTATTGAGGGATCTACCATGACCACATCTGTCTCATGTATCCCAGGTCACTCTGAGAGGATGGGTGTCTCCCCTTAGCCATAGGTGGGAAAACGTTGGAATAGGTGAGTTACTTTGCCACCGACAGACCAGTCAAGAAGCCTGTGCCCTCTAGAACTGGATTGTAGCTCAGAAGACCTGGGGTCTCAATGGGATACTTTTCCACCAGTTCTATTCCATTTGTAGCAAGAGACAGGGGAATAAATGTGCCAATGTCATGGATATCAATTTCCATACCTCTAAAAAAAAGTATATATAACACTGCCTGCTTCTCATGTTGCAGAATAACTTTCATTCACACCTATTATCCTATCCATCTTTTTTCAGTCTCCTCCACTTATTCTGTTATGTATTTAATACTTATACTCAATTATTTGTGGTCAAGCTAGCCAGATTCATGCAATTAAGAACTCTGGGAAATTGAAGATTTTGAGCAGGAGACTGACAAAATTTGCATTTAAGAAGTTTTGTGCTTAGGGATGAACTTGAATAGACTGAGACTGATTCAAGTTTAGGACACCAGCACATAGTCAGTGGCAGTTAGGAAAGAGGGAAAGATTAATTTTTTGTGTGTTTATATAATGATACATACCCAAATAAACTCTATTGGATTTTGAACTAGGAAATATTCTTTTTTTTAGTGTATTTCTTTCTTTTTAATTTAATTTTATTATGCTATGTTAATCACCATACATTACATCATTAGTTTTTGATGTAGTGTTCCGTGATTCATTGTTTACATATAATACCCAGTGCTCCATTCAATATGTGCCCTCTTTAATACCCATCACCAGGCTAAACCATCTCCCCAGCCCCCTCCCCTCTCCATAGTCTCTCATGGTTCTTCTCCCCCTTCCAATCCCCCCCTTCATTTTTCCCTTTCTAATATCCTTTTTTTTTAGTTTGAATCGTATTTTTTAATTTTTTTATTATTATGTTATGTTAATGTATTATTTGTTTCAGAGATACAGGTCTGTGATTCATCAGTCTTACACAATTCACAGCGCTCACCATGGCACATACCCTCCCCAATGTCCATCACTCAGCCATCCCATGCCTCTGACTCCCCACCACTCCAGCAAACCTCAGTTTGTTTCCTGAGATTAAGAATTCCTCTGAACTAGGAAATATTCTTAATGGTCTGTCATCAATCATATCTATTCAGAGGTGAGGCACATGGTACAATATGGTGCACATTTAGGCACTTGCTTAAAAATTTTTGACATGCTAATTTGTTCACTAGTTTAATGAAGAACCCTCACATTATTGCTATACAGTTTGTGAAGCCATGGCCTAAAATATATGATAAAATAGTAAGGATGTCTCTATAATTTTAGGGACTTAGGTTTAGGTTTCCTTTTAAAAGAGAGTTGTGTGGCTGGGGGCGGAGCAAGATGGCGGAGGAGTAGGAGACCTGGATTTCGTCTCCTCTCAAAAATTCAGCTGGATAGGGATCAAACCATTCTGAACACCTACAAACTCAACAGGAGATCGAAGAAAAGAATAGCAACAACTCTCTCATCAGAAAGGCGACCACTTTCTGGAAGGTAGGACGTGCGGAGAAGTGAATCCCAGGTGATATTCGGGAGGATAGATGGCAGGGGAGGGGCCTCCATCGGCCGCTTCTGGCAAGTGATAGAGCCACGGAGCACAAAATCGGAACTTTTAAAAGTCTGCTCCGCTGAGGGACGTCACTCTGGTGGCTAAGCGGGGGGTGGAACCCTCCGGGACAGTGTGGTCTCAGGACCCTTGGGGTCACAGAAAGACCGGGGGTGCCTGAGTGTGGCAGAGCTCCCAGGTAATGAACAGGGAAGCCGGCTGCAAGGCGG
>NC_138371.1:97715016-97732508 GCF_054177405.1 Leptonychotes weddellii | reverse complement strand
TCGCTGATCTTCTGGGGAGGGGCCTGTTGCCGTGGTTTCCAAATGTCTCTGCAGGAGGCGGAATTGCCCCGCCCTTGCCCCCTCCTGGCTAAGTAATCTGCTTGGGTTTGCTCTCCCGGGCTTTTGTTCCCTGCGAGCCTCCCGCACAGCCCCAGAGGCGGAGAGTGAAAACGGCGGCCTCCCAATCTCCGCCCCGGAGGTGCCGAGAACCCGGGGCCCCGCCCCTCAGCGAGCCCCCAGAGAAATGCCGTCAGCCACTCCTGTCTCCCCGGTCCCCGGCCGCACCCCGCGCCCACCCGGCCTGCGACCGCGCGCCTCCATCCCCGGCACCTGACCCCGCGTGGAGTCTCCAAACCCAGCAGATCCCTGCGGTGCACTCCCGCGCGCCCCCCCCCCCCCGGGGGAGGAAGGCGAGCCTCCCCGGATCCGCCGCCCGCCGGGTCCCGCTGGAGGAGCAGGGGCCCTACTGCGCCACGGATCACGGCCCATGGCAACCCCGAGCTGAGAGCCCGTGCCCGGGCCCCGCCCCTGCAGCCAGCCTCCCCGCCCCAACACCCGGGAGCTCCGCCGCACCCAGGCACCCCCAGTCCCCCTGCGACCCCAAGGGTCCCGAGACCACACCGTCCCGGAGGGCTCCACCCCCCGCCCAGCCACCGGAGCGACGTCCCTCAGCGGAGCAGACTCCCAAAAGTTCTGACCCTGTGCTCCGTGGCTCTACCAGACGCCAGAAGCGGCCGACGGAGGCCCCTCCCCCGCCGTCTATCCTCCCGAATATCGCCTCGGATTCACTTCTCCGCATGTCCTACCTTCCAGAAAGTGGTCGCTTTTCTGTTCAGAGAGTTGTTGCTCTTCTTTTCTTCGATCTCCTATTGAGTTTGTAGGTGTTCAGAATGGTTTGATCCCTATCCAGCTGAATTCCTGAGAGGAGACGAAATCCAGGTCTCCTACTCCTCTGCCATCTTGCTCCCGATACTGCATTTTTGATACTTTGTTTTGGCAAGGCTGCATTGAGCAAGTCTATTGGCAACATTTTTTTCCAACAGAATTTACATGCTTTGTTTCTCTGCCACATTTTGGTAATTTTTGCAATATTTCAAACTTTTTCATTATTGTTATTTTTACTATGGTGATCAGTTATCACTGATTTAATTTTCTGAAAGCTCAGATGATGGTTATCCTTTTTTAGCAATAAGGTATTTTATAATTAAGGTATGTACCTTTTTTTTTTTGAGACATAATGCTACTGCACAGTTAATAGGCTCCAGTATAGTGTAAACATTATACTATATTTAATATAACATTATATGCACTGAAAAACCAAAATAATCATTAGACTCTCTTTATCGTGATATTTGCTTTATTACAATGGTCTTGAACCAAACCTGCAATATATTAGACATATGCCTGTATATGAATCTGATGTATTTTTTCTACAAATTCATACTAAATGCTCTAGGAATAACACATTTCTCATAAGTGAGCTCTGAGTCAGGTCAGAAAATCACAAAGGTCTAAGAATAAGGTTTTTCAAGAGAGTTGGAAAACATTTTGATCTTTTGGAGGAGTTCTAAAACCCATTAACTCATCAAAAGCAAGATTAGCAAGACTGCCAAGAATCTGGGAGAGGGTCAGGACATTGGCAATACTGCATTTCTTTCTGTAATTTCTGGGGGGAAGAAAATATATATTATATATCTTCTTTTTTTTTGCCTTTTCCAGCATCTAGAGGCTATCCTTATCCTTTATCTCATCACTGTATCTATCTTGAAAATGAGCAAAGGTGAGTCAATTCCTTATATTGCATTTCTCTGAAATCCTCCTCTCTTGCTTACCTTTCACTTTGAACACATATGGATCATCATGTATTATCATTCTATCTTAAAATAGACTAATTAACAACTTCAATTCCATTGCAATATTAATTCCTTTTGCCACATATCATAACATATAAATAGGTCCCAGAAATTAGAACATGGATAGCTTTGGAAATTATTATTTTCCATAGTCACACTCTGCCCCTCTAAAACAAACTTCTGTATCCAAGGTGAATCTTTTCACCATGTCTTCAGATTTAAAGCCACTAATTACCCTATCTTCGCACAAAATCTCCTTTAACTCAGAATCCTTTCTATGGGAGTTCTTAGACTATCTGTTTTAAACTTTATAGGTGACCTGTAAGAATTTTATGCTGAAAATTCAAGTTCCTATATTTTTGGTTTAACAATCTTATTCATAATTCTTTAATTTCTTCCTTCTGGGTTTTTTCTTCCTTTTTTATATTAATTTAATCAGAAAAAATTGCATGAATATTTTATATTTTAGAATGCATTAAGTTCAACTGCACTGTTTTATTCTATTTATGTTTTCTTTGATACTTGATCACTTTGCATTTTCTAGATTCTAAATTATTTTAGCTCAGAAATTAAGTTGCTAGAACTACTATATTCTGAAATTAATTATTGCTGATAATATTTAATGAGACCATTGTGATGATTATTTGAAACTAATCTGACTTTCTTTAGAATTGTTCTTAAAGTTTCTATTTGGCTTGAGTTTGACAACAGAAATAACCAAACTTATTAGACACAAATGTTAAACTAACAAAAAACTGTGCTTATTAGGTTCAAGGAGATTAAGCCAAACTTACTAACTGCATTGTTTTTTTATTGCTGATCCAGGATGACAACAGACTGTGAAGTTTCAAACAACATTCGTTATCTCACACTTTTGTAGGTCAGAAGTCAAAGGTGGTGTCTTTGCTCAGGGTCTAATGAGGCCAAACTCCCAGGGATTATGAAATATGTGTACCCCAGGATGTGGGAATCTTGGAGACATTCTTAGAAATCTAACAACTATCAGGACACTGGAATCACTATTATATTTTGAAATTAAAAATCAATATTGTAGAACCAAAAATGTAAAATAACCAAAATTTAAAAATTAATGGTCACATTTGTTAACTGCTTAGTCACAATTCAAGAAATAATTAGAAACCTATTATAAAGCAGAAGAATGCATTTATAATAAATAAGTGAAGTAAATCAGAGAAAGACAAATACTGTATGATCTCACTTATAGTTGGAATAAAAAACACCAAAAAACAACACAAAACATAAAACTGAGCTTATAGAAATGAGAACAGATTGGTGGTTTCCAGAAATTGGAGAGGGGGAGCCAGTGATTGGTAAAGCTGGTCAAAGGGTATAAACTTTCAGTTATAAGTTAAATAAGTTCAGGGGATATAATGTACATGATGGTGACTACAGTTAACAAAAATATATTGTATATTTTGAAGTTTATAAGAAAGTAGATCTTAAAAATACACATTACAAAAAATTGTAACAATGTGAGTTAATGAAAGGTAGCTAAATTTATTGTAGTAGTCGTTTTGCAATATGTACACCTATCAAATCATTATCTTGAACAACTTAAACTGCCACAATGTGATATGTTAATTGTATCTCAGTAAAACTGGGAAAGCATAAGAAGAAAGTCTAATATAGGTTAAATTGGAGTCACAGAGCAAAATAGAAAAAGAATAGCTTAGTAATATTTGAAGATAAAATGACTGAAAATTTTCCATAACAGATAAAAAAAAAAACAATCCCCAAAATCCATCAGTCCAGTAAATGCTAAACAGAAAAACATAAAGAAATCTATACCTAAAACGTTACTGTGAAACTAGGGAAAACATACCAAGGAGAAAACTTAAAAGGAGTTAAAAACAAAAACAGATTATTTTTAAAGAAGCCACATTTTAACAGAAGATTACTTCTCAAATACCAAAGACAACATAAAGGGCTTTCTTTGGAAGACACAATCCTAGGTCAAAGGTCATAACTGTAGCATGAAATAAAGATAAACAAAAACTAAATATGTGGGTAAATTTAAATGAATATAACAGAAAGGACACCACCACCAATAATAATAATAATAATAATAATAATAATAATAATAATAATAATATTGCTTTCTGCAATTTAATGTGTCTGTGATTAATAAAATTATAATCATATAATTCTGGAAGTAAATGGGGCATCTGGGTGGCTCAGTCATTAAGCGTCTGCCTTCAGCTCAGGCCATGATCCCAGGGTGCTGGGATTGAGCCCTGCGTTGGGCAGCAGGAAGCCTGCTTCTCCCTCTCCCACTCCATCTGCTTGTGTTCCCTCTCTCACCGTGTCTCTCTGTCAAATAAATAAATAAAATCTTAAAAACATTTCTGGAAGTAATTAAACAAAATTAAATGTTTTCAGGTTTTTACATTATATTAGAAGAGGAGAAATGTACTAGATAATGTTGGATGTTGATAAGGCATTATCAAGGTTTTATGCTTTAATTCTTACTTTAATCAATAAAAGAATAGGAAACTAAGGGCCTACTTTCTAAACATATAGATAGAAAATTGTTTAATGGAAGGAATGTATTCAAAAAATGATAAAAGGATGAAAAAATACCATAGAAAAGCCTTGCCATGTAGAAAGTCTAGGACACAATTATTTATTTGATTCCAAGTATATTAGTATTATATTTAATACTGATTGACTAAATACTATAATTAAAGGGAAGTGTTTGAGATTGAATTTAAATAAAATAACTGTATGTTGCTAAAAAAAGACATCCGAAAATAAATTTACCAGAAGATTGAAAAATTGAAAATATAAAAATTTTTAAAAGGATACTAGGTAACAAATATACCTGATGAACCTATATCCATCATAGAGCAGAGACTCTGAGGCACAACCTTCACAATGATGTAGCAGGTGACTCTATAAAAATCAAGTGTTTCAGTTTATCCAGAGATGCTATAGTTCTAAATATGCACATCCTTAATAGCATAACCCCACAATAGAAAAATTTGAAAAATGCTGTAAATTGCTCTAAGTTGGGCTTCTTTGGAGAGAGGTCATGAGTAAAAGTAAAAGTAGTGTATTAGGGAGATGGATTGCAGAGGTGGGGGAGTGAAACCCAAATGGGAATAAAGCCAGCAAAAGTTTGTGTCAGTTCCTACCTTGGGCTTCTGAGGCTTTATATTCCTGGTGAACTCCTGAAGACCATTTACCTCACAACAATCATCTGAGATGTAAAGAAGTTGTGAGATTTATTATTATTTTGTTGTTGTTATCAGCTTACGGCTTTTCTAGTGGCTTTAAATATCCTGGTCCTTACATCTTGCTGCTTAAGCAAGCCAAGGTAAAAGTCCAGCCAGAGACTTGCAGGTATTTCCTGTGACTGCTGCTGTCATCAGCTGGGCTGTGCAGTGGTGGGAGGGAACCCATGCAGCAATACTTCATGCATATTCAGTCATATTTAAAGAAGTGAGTCCCTCTTTGTAACTAAGCAGACAAAAAATAACCAGTAAGGAATCAAGAGTAAAATGAGATATAATATAAATTCAAAATATTATGAACATAATTAAGCAAATAAATCTGAGTACTTGGATGACATGGTTTTAGAATGAGAAAGAAAACATGAGTAGTTTTATTCCTACTAAAAAATTGTTTAAATTTTTTTCTCACATTTCCAGTTACAGAATTCATTACCAGTGCATTTTTCTTACCAAATATTTGAGGAAGAAATTATATTTCCAACTCATAGGGTGAGCAAAATCTTAATAACAAAACCTGAAAAAGGTCATTTTAACAAAATCAAATTATAGACTACATGCATTCAGATTAAAATAAAGTCCTAAAGAAAATATTAACAAAGTGGATACAGCAATAAACACATAAGGGTAATATCATGTAATTAAGATAAGTTGAAAACTAAAATAGTCTATCATTCAAATTCAGTTTATATAATTTACTATATTAACACAATAGAGAGAAAATAAAAAAAACTTAATACATGTAGAAAATATTGAGGAGCATTGGGTGTTATATGCAAACAATGAATCATGGAACACTACATCAAAAACTAATGATGTAATGTATGGTGATTAACATAATGTAATAAAAAAATATATACATTTATTTTAAAAAAGCAAACTTGGGACAGAAGGGGACTTTCCTAATCTAAAAAAAAATATGAAGCTTTTATCTTTAATCTACAGCAAACATTATTATTATCAGTGAAACATTGAAACTTTCCTATTTTATTGAGAACAAAACAAGGGGGTTCACCACTTCTATTCAATGTTGGTCCAGAGTCTCTAGGCAATACCTTAATTCAGGAAAAAAGTAGTAGAAGATAAAATGATTGTAAAAGAGAAGAAAAATGTTAAGCTCTTATACGATATGATTATGTGTAAAGAAAAGAGAACCCAAGAGATGTTATAGTCAAATTATTAACAGATTAGTTAAATTATTTACAACAAAGTTGTAAAATTGAAATTCAATGCAAAAATAATGTTTTTATATAAAAATTAGAAATTTTAAAATATATATTTAAAGCGGTGCTTTAATGTCAAATACTTAAAAATTAATATAATAAAAAGCAAACAAATATAGCCAAAACTTGTTCAAGTCCTCAAAGTAGAAAACTTTAAAACGCTATTGAGAGATAGCAAAGATATGTGAGTAAATGGAGTTGAAGATTCAAGTTTCTAAAGATAAAATTGTCTACACATTAATCAAAAGACTGAAATATTTTCCAATCAAACACCCAAACATAAAAAAATCACTTATAATTGCATCAAAAAGAATAAAATAACTAGGAATAAATTTCATCCAGGATGTGAAAGACCTGTACAGTGAAAACTATAAGACATTGATGAAAGAAATTAAAGAAGACACAAATACATGGAAAGACATTTGTGCTCACATGTTAAAACAATTAATATATGGAGACAACCTGAGCATCCACCAATGAGTGAATGGATAAATAAAATATTATATGTATTAAATATATAAACATATATTCTATATAATTGTATATTCTATATAATAGAAACATAAAATATATATTATATCATATATATGATAATATACATACACAGACATATATGCGTATATTAAAGAAAGAAATCCTGCCGTTGCAACAACATGGATGGACCTTGAAGGTATTATACTAAGTGAAATAAATCAGACAAAGACAAATATCATATGATTTCACTTATATGCAGAATCTAAACAACCTATATGCATAGATACACAGAGCAGATTAGTTGTTGCCAGAGGCAGGGGATGGGAGTAGGAGAAATAAGTAAAAGGGATCAAAAGTTACAAATTCCCACTTATAAGATGAATAAGTCCTGAGGATTTAAAGCACAGCATGGTGACTGTAGTTAACAATACCACATTGTATATTTGAAAGTTGCTATGGGAGTAAATCTTAAAATTTCTCATCACAAGAAAAAGAAAATTGCAAATGCATGAGGTGACAGATGTTAACTAAACTTTTCAAGGTAATTATGTCACAGTGCCTACATATATCAAATCATTCTGTTGTACACTTTAAACTACTACAGTGTTACATAGCAATTATATCTTGAAAAAGAAGCTGAAGGTAGATACAAATGTATAAATATAAATGTATAGGTATAAATATATCTTGCATAAATAAATACATATTAGATAAATAGATACATGCATATATACATATAAAATGTGTATGTGTATTCAATTAAGTTCCTATGTGCCTACATCATGATTTTGTTTCCCAAACCTAGAGGTCTAGTGAATCTAGTTGAGGGGAGCTACTCTTTTAAATTTTCTTCCTTCAAATGCTTAATGAAAAAAAAATATATCTCAGATGTATTTATTTTCTTTTATTTATATATTTTAGTAGAGTTAACATAAATGAACATATAGATTTCATATCAATATGGACATAACCAAGAAAGTAAAGAAGAAAGAGGAAAATTGGAGAACATGCTTGAGCCATCCCAAGGCCAAGTGAACCACTATTGTAATTAAGAGTGGACATTACTAGTGTCCTGTAAAGTAGTATTGCATCAGGAATAGATTTCCCACAGCTGTGTAGATGCTGGAGGACTGCTCTCCAGCCTGTGCTCAGAGAAGCCTGAAGGCAGACAGTTCATCTTTATGACCTCAGTAGAAGGTAAAAAGGTTGTGAGGGGATGGGTCCCCATTATGCAACTTTCTCACCTTAGAACAATCAGAACCAAAACTTCCATGTTTTCAACTAAAAGTTTATTTGACACATTCTGAGGTATTTCAGTAGTTTTATCTGAAGAGACATAACTGAGATTAATGAAAATTAGTAAACTGAGGAAAGAAAGCCAATTTGAAAAAAAAAAAGTGTGGACAAGAACAAAGAGAACTTCAACCAAAACCAGAACAAAATTAAGCACAAGTTCTTGGGAACTTCCATTTAAAGTATGTTTGCATACAAATGCAGAAAAGACTGTCCAGGCATAAAAGTTATTTTTCAAATGTTAATAATATGAAACAAACTAAAACAGAAACAATAGCTGTTGTTGAGTGCCTAATTAGTATTCTAAAGCTGGACTGGAAAAAGAATATCTCACAATGCAGGCAAACCCCCACAGATATGGGGGGGAAATGAGAGAATAGATGGTATGATGGGAACTTGAATAGCTCATGCTGAGACATAATATAACAAAACAGGAGTTCTAAAAGAAGAAAAATCACAAATGGCCTACATTATTAAGGAACCTTTGTGACTTCTCTTTTCATTTTGAAGGAGGGCATCCGGTCCCAGGGAAGACTTATAGACAAAAAGTTTCATATGAAATTTTTGAATACCTAGGTTGGATATTAAACTTCAGAAACTTCCAAATAGAAATACAGCTTACTTAAGCCATAAAATCAGAAAGAAAAACATCACTCTAGAATTCTATAATCAAACTTCCACAAAATAGAAAACACATAAACTTTGTCTAAGTGGCAAAAACACTTATTCAACTATTCTAACCAAATGAAAAGTCAATTAAACTTGAAGAGTGATCTCAAGATAAACAAATAAAAGGAGCAGAGGAAACAGAAGTATGTATGTAAATACTCATAATATGTAGATTATCTAAAAGTGGCAGATTATACTATCATAGAGAATTTATAATACTTTAGCAATTTTTGTTGGAACAAAGTATATACATATAAAAGGGACAATTTAATAATGGTCAAAATATAGCAAAGAAAAAATAAGGAAAAATAGGAAATGTAGATTTAGAGAAATTCATATTGGTGAAAAAAAGGTGTGGTCACTTAAGTTGTTTGATAGAAAACATAAATATTATTTAATGCAGATCTATTACTAAAAATATGTCAATTTGTATATAACACTAAAGAGAAGATGGCAAATGCTAGCTAAATTGAAAATCATAGTAGAACTGCCAAACTTCCAGGCTAGGAGATAGCTGAAAAAAGGGAACGTAAGATGTGGGGAGGGGAAGGAAGATACGTCAACACTAAACTGTAGAAAATTGTAAAATTAAAGTAATAAAGTATAAAGCATATGCATGTATATGTTTTTAAAACAAATGTAAATAATTGGAAATATTTTATCAAAAAGCAAAGATTCTGAGACTCACTTAAGTATAAATTCAAACTCCTTGACATCATTGTTGGTAAAGATTTTTTGGATCTGACTCCAAAAACAAAGGCAATAAAGCAAAAATAAACAAGTAGAGCTGCATCAAACTAAAAAGTTTCCACACAGCAAAGGGAACCATCAACAAAATGAGAACAAAAACAACCTAGTGAATGGGAGAAAATATTTGCAAATCATATATCTAAAAATAGGTTAATATCTAACATATATATATATATATATATATATATATATATATCTCCAATATATAAACTCATACAACTCTATAGCAAAAAAAGAAAGCACAACAAAACAAAAATAAAATTAAAAATGGGAAGAGAATATGAATAGACATTTTTCCAACAAGTCATACAGATGGCCACAAACACATGAAAAGATGTTCAACATCACTAATCATCAGGGAAATGCAAATCAAAACCATAATGAGATAGTACCTAACATCTGTTAGAAAGGCTATCATTGAAGACAAAAAATAACAAGTGTTGGTGCAATTTGAACAAAAGGGATCCCTTGTACACTGTTGATTGGAATGTAAATAGGTGCAGCATTATAGAAAAGAGTTTGGAGATTCCTCAAAAAACCTAAAAATCTAGAACTACCATAGGATCCAGCAATTCCACTTCCGGGTATTAAAAACACTAATTTAAAAAAGATATGTGGACCTCTATGTTCATAGCAGCATTATCCAAAATTGTCAAATGTAGAAACAACACACACAATCTTGCCATTTTGTGACAACATGGATGGACCTTGAAGATATTATGCTAAGTGAAATATGCAAGACAGAGAAAGATGAATATTATATGATTTCACCTATATGTGGAATCCAAGAAACAGCAAATAAAGAAAAAAAAAAACATGCTGAGAGATATAGAGAACAGATTGGTCATTACCAGAGGGTGAGAGTGATGTAGAGTATGGACAAAATGGGTGAAGGTGGGCAAAAAGTACAAACTTCAGTTACAAAATAAATAACTCATGGGGATGTAATGTATAGTGTGGTGACTATTGTTAATAATACTGTATTGCATATTTGTAAGTTGCTAAGAGAATAGATCTTGAAAGTTCTCAACACAAGAAAAACTTTAGTAACTATATAAGGTGACAGATAATAACTAAACATATTGTGGTGATCATTTTGCAGCACATACAAATATTAGATCATTATGTTGTAGAGCTAAAATTAATATAATGTTATATGTCAATTATACCTCAATAAAAAAAGAATAAATCTAAGCATTTGTCCTTAAAATGATGAGACTAAATAAATGTTCAAAACAATGAATGTATTCAGATATAGAAGGAAATGACCTCTCCTTCATCCTTGCCAGTAAAACCACATCAAATATTGACATCAATAACAGAAAAGTGGAACTTAAGTTCAAATCTTTAAATGGCACAAATGATAATCTGTGACAAAATAGCTGAATCAATGAACTGGAAGTGCAGGTCAAAAATTAAGCCAGGAGGCATCAGGAAGGCTGAAAGAGGAGAAAACTTAAGAGAATGTTACGCCCTAGAAGTAGAAATATTGATATTTTTATAGTAGAAACCACCCAAGGACAGAGAAAAAAAATAACTAAAGGGATTTTTTTAAAAGGAAATTACTGTAAAAAGATGAAAAGTCAGAAATCCCTGGGCACATAGAGTTCTAAAAGAAAAATATGAGAAGAAGAAACATCACATCACTGAAATTTAAGGTTAACCATGAAAAAAAATTCAGAGAAACCACTAACATTTTACAGTGTAATGAGAACCAAATTGACATAAGAATTCCAATAACATCTGTTACACAAGGTGAATATAGTTAACACCACTGTACTGTACACTTAAAAATGGTTAGAATGACAAAAAAGACTTGCCAATGCAACCATTGACCAGATACAAAACTAAAATAAATTAACGTTTGTTTTATCTTTTTAAATAACTCTTTAAAAAAAAAAAAAAAAACTTTTGAGTGCAAAAATATTCCATGATATAAGGAGTCAAAAATCTTAAAGCACATTTTGCATCCTGAAAAATGGCCTGGAGAAATAGCTCCATCTAGTAGAAAAAAAATTCAGGAAGATGTGTCAAAATAAATGCTAAGTAAAGAGAAGTAAAGAACTTAGAAAAGCACTGTTTGCTAAATGGCAAAGCAAAAAAGACTATGTTTATAACAATTCTAAACTAAACCTCTAGATGAGGCCCACAAAGTGGGGAATAAAAGAGGTGACAAATACTAAGATACTTGCCCTCTTAAGAGGAAAATGTAACTATTGTTACATTTAAAATTTGATACAGAGAAAAGGGCAAAATTAGGATTAATTAGTAGAATAGAGATAATCACAAATAGGATGAAAATAGAATTATAATGTTAACCCACAAAAGACAATTCTCCATATCCAATGGAAAGTAGGAAAATTTAAAAAAAAAAATTGGAGTGGGAGAAAAATGATCTAGCAATAGTAGTTCACAAAATACACACACACACACACACACACACACACATATACAGAGTATTTGAAAAAATAGAGAACAAAAGAAAGAATAAAAAAAAAAGTGGCAGGGGAAAATACTGGTTTCCAGTTACATTTATAAGAAACCTGGAAGGTATCACTTCATTCCAACAACTAAAAAGCTGAAAAATTAACAAGTGTTCTTGCATCTACAAAAGAAGGACAATTGCTACTCCCAAGATTACAGAGACAAACAGGTGAATGCAAGAAGTCATGGCTCACTGAAACAGAGACTCACAAGCAGAAACCACATCAGGATAGAAAAACCTGAACTCCAGTTAGCAATTGCTGGAGCTACAGTGTGGATAGCTCTACAAGTTAAAAACTTCAGGGGGACCCAGTCACACAGGAGTCTCAGAATTTGAGATTTACCAACAAGAGCTCAGCAGGTTTCTGCACTAAATATTGAAGAAAAATCCCCTTGGCCCCCAGCAGAGGGAAATCACACAATGTCTGCTCTCAGACCACAGTGCAGTTAAACTAGAAATTAAGAACAGATAGATAACTGTAAATCCCATTATATGTGAAGATTAAAAATCAAAATTCTAAATAACATATGGGTCAAATAAGTCATATCAAGATAAATTAGAAAATAATTTGAACCAAATGAAAATGAAAACACTACTTATCAAAATATGTGAGATGCAACTTTCTGCTTAGAAGGAAATCTATACTATTGAATGTATAGAGTAGGAAAGAAGAAAAACCTAAACCAGTCATCAAAATTTCCATCTGTGGGAACTATAAAAAGAAAAAAGAAATTAAATCTAAAGTAGAAAGAAAAAAATAAGAAAAAAAATTAGAGCAGAAACAAGTTAAATAAACACAGAGAAATCAATAGGAAAAAAAGAACAAAAAAAAAAACCTGGTTCCTTAAAAAGATGAATAAAATGGATAAGCCTCTAGCTAGACTAAGAGAGAGAGAGAAAGAGAGAGAGGAAGACAGAGACAGAGACACACAGAGAGAATACAAATTACTAATATCAGAAATGAAAAAGCACATAACTACAGTCTCCATGGCCATTTAAAAAATCATAATAAAGGAATATTACGAACAACTCTATGCCCACAAATTTTTTTTCAAAGATTTTGTTTATTTATTTGACAGAAAGAGACACAGCAAGAGAGGGAACACAAGCAGGGCGAGTGGGAGAGGGATAAGCAGGCCCCCTGCTGAGCTGGGAGCCCGATGCGGGGCTCAATCCCAGGACCCTGGGATCATGACCTGAGCTGAAGGCAGAAGCTTAATGACTGAGCCACCCAGGCCCCCCATATGCCCATAAATTTGATAACCTAGATGAAAGGGACCAATTAATTGAAAGACAATATGCCATAACTCACACAAGAATATATAGAAAATCTGAACTGACCTGTATCTATTAAATAAGTTGGGTCAATAATTAGTAACCTTCCAAAACAAAAAAAAACAGAAGGCCCAGATGGGTTCAATGGCAAATAATACCAAATATTTAAGGAAGAAATTATGCCAATTCTCTACAGTTTATTTTGGAGGAGAGTGAAAAAGAATACTTTCTAAACATTCTATGATGACAGCATTGCCCTAACACCAAAACCAGACAAAGACAATACAAGAAAACTACTGACCAGTATCTTTCATGAGTAAACATAGATGAAAAAATCCTCAACAAAATATCAGCAAACCTAATCTAACAATGTATAAAATATTAATGCACCACAACCAAGTGGAAAACCAGATAAACCAGATTCTTTTAATTATATAATCCATTACATCAACAAACTAAAAA
This sequence comes from Leptonychotes weddellii, assembly GCF_054177405.1. Taxonomy (NCBI): domain Eukaryota; kingdom Metazoa; phylum Chordata; class Mammalia; order Carnivora; family Phocidae; genus Leptonychotes; species Leptonychotes weddellii. The sequence goes on along the minus strand of NC_138371.1, from coordinate 97,718,773 downwards.
AGACAAATCACATGATCATATCAATAAATATGGAAAAAGCATTTAATAAAATCCAACACCCATTCATGATAAAAACTCTCACTAAACTGGGAATAGAGAGGAATTTTCTCAACTTGATAAAGATTATTCACAAAAAAGATAAAAAAAAGAAAGCAAGAAAGTACTACAGCTAATATTATACTTATTGATGAGAAAAGCATTCCTTTCCTACTAAAATAGGCTAGAGGCAAGGAATTCCTCTCATAGCATTTCAAGATAGTATTGGAAGTCCTCACTAATGAAAAAAAGGGCAAAAAGAGGAAATAAAAGGTATACTGATGGGGAAGGAAGAAATGAAATTGTCTGTGTTCACAGATGACATGATTGTCTATGTGGAAAATTCAAAATAATTGACAAAAACTCCTGGAACCAATAAATAAATTAAGCAAGTTTGCAGGATCCAAGGTTAATATAGAAAATTCAATTACTTTCCTAGATAGCAATAATGAACATGTGGAATTTGAAATAAAAAATATAATACCATTTACATTAGCAATCAAAAAATAAAATAATTCAGGGTGAATCTAGCAAAACATATACAAGACCCACATGAGGAAAACTACAAATCTCAGATGAATGAAATGAAAAAAAAAAAAAAAGAACTGAATAAGTGGAGAGTTATTCCATGTTCATAAATGGGATGACTCAAGGGTATCAAAATGTCAATTTTTCCCTACTTGATTATAGATGCTGTCAAAATCCCAGCAATCTATTTTGTGGAAATTAACACACTGATCCTCAAGGTTATTTGGAGAGGCAAAAGACCCAGGACAGTCAACACCATATTTAAAGAGAAGAATAAAACTAGAAGACCGACACTCCCTTATTTCAAGACTTACGATAAAAAGACAATAATCAAGACAGTGTGATATTAACAAAAGCATAGACAACCAGGCCAAGCGAATAGCACAGAGATCCCGGAAATATAGCCACATAAATACGATCAACTGATCTTTGACAAAAGAGCAAAGGAAACACAGTGGAGCAAAGATAGTCTTTTCAATAAATGGTCCTGGAACAAGTAGACATACCTATATAATTCCAATATATCATGGTTATCTTGAGATGGTTATTGATGGTACTCTCAATTCATTCATAATAAGTGCTCTCAATATGACAATAAACTGCATCATAACCTATTTTCAAGTGTAATAACATTAGAAGGAGCACAGCAAAACAAAATAATAATAAAATAAAAAGCTAAAAATCTTCAACTTTCTGGAAACTTAAAAATAAAATCCTTCAGTTCTGAAAACTGGAGGGTTAAAGTAGAAGAAATAATAGCATTTCCAAAATGTTTAGAAATGGTAGTAATTAAAAGATAAACTTTATCTAAAAAATTGTGGGACAAAGCTAAAGCAGTGCTTAGAAGGAATTTTATCACTTAAAGTTGTGTTCATTAAGACGGAGTGAGATTGGCTTACAGAAAATAACAGAGCTCCAGAGTAAACATTGTATGACAGTAGAGATATTTAGAAATCATGGGGAAAAGAGAAAGGATGGCCTAGTCAATGAACAATGCTGGACAGCTTGGCTATTCTTTTTTTTTTTTTTTAATTTAATTTAATTTAATTATGTTATGTTAGTCACCATACATCACTAGTTTTTAATGTAGTGATCCATGATTCATTGTTTTCGTATAACACCCAGTGCTCCATGCAGTACGTGCCCTCCTTAATACCCATCAACAGGCTAACCCATCCCCCCACACTCCTCCCCTCTAACATCCTCAGTTTGTTTCTCAGAGTCCATAGTCTTTCATGATTCATCCCTCCCTCTGATTTCCCCCGCTTCATTGGTGTTAGAGAATGGTCGAGTGTCATTCTTCTGAATATAGCTGTCCAATTTTCCCAGCACCATTTATTGAAGAGACTTTTTTCCATTGAATATTTTTTTTTCTGCTTTGTCAAAGATTATTTGACCAGAGTTGAGGGGCCATATCTGGGCTCTCTATTCTGTTCCATTTGTCTATATGTCTGTTTTTGTGCAAGTACCATGCTGTCTTGGTGATCACTGCTTTGTAGTATAGCTTGAAATCAGGCAACGTGATGACCCCAGCTTTGTTTTTCTCTTTCACATTTCCTTGGCTATCCGGGGCCTTTTTTGATCCTATACAAATTTTAGGATTGTTTGCACTTTGAAAAATGTCATTGGAATTTTGATCAGGATGGCATTGAAGGTATAGATTGTTCTGGGTAGCATACACATTTTAACAATGTTTATTCTTCTAATCCATGAGCATGGAATGTTTTTCCATCTTTCTGTCTTCTTCAGTTTCTTTTATGAGTGTTCTGTAGTTCCTAGAGTATAGAATTGTTAATTTTACCCATTCTGACTGGTGTGAGGTGGTATCTCATTGAGGTTTTGATTTAGATTTCCCTGATGCCGAGCGATATTGAGCACTTTTTCAAGTGTCTGCTGGCCATTTGGATGTCTTCTTTGGAAAAATGTCTGTTCATGTCTTCTGGCCATTTCTTGATTGGATCATTTGTTGTTTGGGTGTTGAGTTTGATGAGTTCTTTATAGATTTTGGATACTAGCCCTTTATCTGATATGTCATTTGCAAGTATCTTCTCCCATTCTGTCGGTTGTCTTTTGGTTTTGTTGACTGTTTCTTTTGCTGTGCAAAAGCTTTTTATCTTGATGAAGTCCCAATAGTTCATTTTTGCCCTTGCTTCCCTTGCCTTTGGCGATGTTTCTAGGAAGAAGTTGCTGTGGCTGAGGTCGTGAGGTTGCTGCCTGTGTTCTCCTTTAGGATTTTGATGGACTCCTGTCTCACATTGAGGTCTTTCATCCATTTTGAGTCTATTTTCGTGTGTGGTGTAAGGAAATGATCCACTTTCATTCTTCTGCATGTGGCTGTCCAATTTTCCCAACACCATTTGTTGAAGAGACGGCCTTTTTTCCATTGGACATTCTTTCCTGCTTTGTCGAAGATTAGTTGACCATAGAGTTGAGGGTCCATTTCTAGGCTCTCTATTCTGTTCCATTGATCTATGTGTCTGTTTTTGTGCCAGTACCAGACTGTCCTGATGATGACAGCTTTGTAATAGAGCTTGAAGTCCGGAATTGTGATGCCGCCAGCTTTGGTTTTCTTTTTCAACATTCCTCTAACTATTCGGGATCTTTTCTGGTTCCATACAAATTTTAGGATTATTTGTTCCATTGATTGAAAAAAGTTGATGGTATTTTGATGGGGATTGCATTGAATGTATAGATTGCTCTAGGTAGCATTGACATCTTCACAATATTTGAGTGAGAGTTTGACTTCTTCTTTGCCAATTTGGATGCATTTTATTACTCTTTGTTGTCTGATTGCTGTGGCTAGGACTTCTAATACTATGTTGAATAGCAGTGGTGATAGTGGACATCCTGACCTTAGGGGGAAAGCTCAGTTTTTCCCCATTGAGAATGATATTCGCTGTGGGTTTTTCATAGATGGCTTTTATGATATTGAGGTATGTACCCTCGATCCCTATACTCTGAAGAGTTTTGATCAAGAAAGGATGCTGTACTTTGTCAAATGCTTTTCCTGCATCTATTGAGAGGATCATATGATTCTTGTTCTTTCTTTTGTTAATGTATTGTATCACGTTGATTGATTTGCGGATGTTGGGCCAACCTTGCAGCCCAGGGATAAATCCCACTTGGTCATGGTGAATAATCCTTTTAATGTACTATTAGACCCTATTGGCTAGTATTTTGGTGAGAATTTTTG
>NC_138371.1:97695940-97714516 GCF_054177405.1 Leptonychotes weddellii | reverse complement strand
TGTATAGGAATGTCACTGATTTCTGTGCATTGATTTTCTATCCTGCCACTTTATTGAATTCCTGTATGAGTTCTAGCAGTTTTGGGGTGGACTCTTTTGGGTTTTCCACATAAAGTATCATATCATCTGCAAACAGTGGGAGTTTGATTTCTTCTTTGCCGATTTGGATGCCTTTGATTTCTTTTTGTTGTCTGATTGCTGTGGCTAGGATTTCTAATACTATGTTGAATAGCAGTGGTGATAGTGGACATCCCTGCCGTGTTCCTGACCTTAGGGGAAAAGTTTGCAGTTTTTCCCCATTGAGAATAATATTCAGGGGAACCTGGGTGGCTCAGTTGGTTAAGCGACTGCCTTCAGCTCAGGTCATGATCCTGGAGTCCCAGGATCGAGTCCCGCATTGGGCTCCCTGCTCAGCGGGGAGTCTGCTTCTCCCTCTGACCCTCCCCTCTCTCATGTGCTCTCTCTCTCTCATTCTCTCTCTCAAATAAATAAATAAAATCTTAAAAAAAAAGAATAATATTCACTGTGGGTTTTTCATAGATGGGTTTTATGATCTTGAGGTATGTACCCTCTATCCCTATACTCTTAAGAGTTTTGATCAAGAAAGGATGCTATACTTTGTCAAATGCTTTTTCTGCATCTATTGAGAGGATCATGTGGTCCTTGTTCTTTTTTTTATTAATGTATTGTGTCACATTGATTGATTTGTGGATGTTGAACCAACCTTGCAGCCCAGGGATAAATCCCACTTCACTTTGTCTTTCATTATTAGCAAATGCTTTTTCAATGTAATAAGATTGTCTCATTAACATAAAGTACCATATATTTGTACTCTAGTGCCTTTGCTATAGTTCTATGCCAACTTAAAGACTTCTCCCCTTACTTCAATCAGTCAAGTGCTATTTTTCTTTTATGACCTGAGTTAAACTGCAAAGACTTCATGACACTCTAAGATCAGTCATTGTTTTTATTTTTTTAATACACTTTATGGAACATCAGTGAGGTTTCAGACACTGGGACTCAAAGAGAAGTAAGTACATTTTCAATTCTGACAAATTATAGCACATCAGCTTTCTCACTGAAAACAACTAGAAAACCATATGTGTGTGTGTGTGTGTTTAATTTTTTAAAGTATCAGAGAGTATTCCAATGTAAGTTTACATTTCATGCCTGCAGGGTCTCACTTCAACAATATATGTGATACGTAATTCATAATGATGGAATCCTACACAAAATTGGAATCTAATGAGAGAAACTACTTTATAGGAAAGAAGATGTGGGAGCAAGTCCATGATCATGGTGCACTACTCAGAATCTGCCATCCTGATGGAGTTATGAAGTGTCATCTAAAAATGTAGTTGAAACATCAGCTTAGAAGCAACATCCCATGAAAATCGGATGCCATCCTCCAGAACATAATAAAAGCATTGAATCAAACAACTGAAACAACTTCAAAAACTATTGCTATATTAGCCATATGTTTTTAACTGCTTAATTAAGAAATATTTTGCATATTATTAAATTCAGCAAAGTATACAATTCAGTGCCTTTTAGTATATTCATCGAGTTGTGCATCGATCACCACACTCAATTTTATATTTTCATTACACCAAAAAGAAACCTTACCCCTCTGAGCCATTACTCAATCCCTCCATTTCATCCAGAGCTAAACAATCACTAATTTTATTCTAGTCTCTTTAAATTTACCTATTCTGAACATTTCTTATAAATGGAATCATATGTGACTAGTTCCTTTGATTTAGCATAATGTTTTCCAGGTTTATCTGTGTTATAGTATGTAGATTTCCATTTTCTGTTATCAAACAATGTCACATAGTATGGATATGTCAGGTTTTATTTATCCATTTATCAGATAATGAATATTTCGGTTTTTCCAATTTTTGGCTATGATGCCTAATGTTTCTTTTTTAACGATTTTATTTATTTGACAGAGAGAGAGAGAGAACAAGCAGGGAGAGGGGTAGGCAGAGGGAGAAGGAGAAGCAGGCTCCCCACTAAACAGAGAGCCCAATGCAGGGCTAGATCCTAGGACCCCAGGATCATGACCCGAGCCAAAGACAGATGTTTGACTGAGCCACCCAGGTGCCTCTGATGCCTAATGTCTCTATGAACATTTCTGTACAGGTTTTTGTGTAGACACATGTTTTTAATTCCCTTCATTGTATACTAGGAGTGGAATTGTTTGACCACATGGTAACTCTATGTTGAGCATCTGAAGAATTGACAGACTTTTCCAAAGTAGTTCCACCGTTCTACATTTCTAACAGCAGTATCTGCGGATTCCAATTTTTCCACATCCTTGCCAAAACTTGTTTTCTGTCATTTTAATTATATCCATGATAGCAGGTATGAAGGCATATCTCATATCTTTGATTTGCAATACCCTGATGACTAATGATGTTGAGCATCATTTCATGTCTTTATGGCCATCTGCATATCTTCTCACTTTGTCCATTTAAAAAAAAATTGAATTGTCTTTTTATTACTGAGTTGTGATAACTCTTTATATATTCTAGAAATAGGTCTCTGGTCAGATATGATTTTTAAGAAATGTTCCCCCATCCTTTGGTTTATCTTGGACTTGTCTTGGTGGTGTCTTTTGAGAGCACAAAATATTTTAAATTTGACAATACCCAGTTGATCTATTTTATTTTTTATCTTATTTTATCTCTTGCATTTTTGTTGTCATATCTAAAAATCATTGCCTAGGGGCACCTGGGTGGCTCAGTCATTAAGCGTCTGCCTTTGGCTCAGGTCATGATCCCAGGGTCCTGGGATCAAGCCCCTCATCAGGCTCCCTGATCAGCAGGAACCAGTCCCTCTGCTTGTGTTCCCTCTCTTGCTATGTCTCTCTCTGTCAAATAAATAAATAAAATCTTAAAAAAAAAATTAAAAAAAATAAAAATCATTGCCTAGGTCAAAGTCACAAAGAGTTGCACCTATGTTTTCTTGTAAGAGTTTATAGTTTTAGCTCACAAATTTATGTCTTTATTCTGAATTAATCTTTTATATGATGTAAAATAGGAGTTCAACTTTTTTTTTTTTTAAAGATTTTATTTATTTATTTGAGACAGAGAGAATGAGAGAGAGAGCACATGAGAGGGGGGAGGGTCAGAGGGAGAAGCAGACTTCCTGCAGAGCAGGGAGCCCGATGCGGGACTCGATCCCGGGACTCCAGGATCATGACCCGAGCCGAAGGCAGTCGCCTAACCAACTGAGCCACCCAGGCGCCCCGGAGTTCAACTTTTTGTTTGCTTGCTTGTGGATATCCAGCTGTCCCAGGACAAATTGTTGAAAGGACTATTCTTTCCCATTTAATTGTCTTGGCATCTTTGTCAAAACACAATTGTCAATAAATGGGATTATTTATTTCTGGACTTGATTTTATTCCAATGATCTAGTGCCTACTCTAATGACAGTACTACATTGTTTTGATTAGTGTCATTTTGCACTGAGTTCTGAATTTGGAAAGTGTCAGTCTTTCTAGTTGTTCTTTTTTCTGATTGTCTTAGTGATTCTGAATTTCTGTATGAACTTTAAGATCACCTTGCAATTTCTGTAGGGAATTTAGCTTGTATCTTGACAGGAATTATGCTGAAAATGTAGATCAACTGAGGCAGTATCTCCATATCAACAATATGGAGTCTTCTAACCCATGAATATGAGATACCGTCATTTGTTCCTATGTTTAATATCTTTCAGCAATGTTTTGTAGTTTTCAGAATACAATTTTTGTATTTATTTTGTTACGTATTTTCTTAAGTATTTTATTGTTTTGGTATTATTTTAAATGGAATTATTTCCTTAATATCATTTAGGTTTGCTTAATGCTACTGTATGAAGATACAACTGAGATCCATATGTTAATATTTGATCTGGCAGGCAGCATTGAGAAACTCATTTATTAGTTCTAATAGTTTCTTAGTGAATTCCTTAACATTATATATAAAAAATCATGCCACTTACAAAAAGGGATAGTTTTACTTTGTTCTTTTTAATCTGGATGGTTTGTATTTCTTTGACTAAAACCTTTACTATTATCTTTATTATAAATAGCAAGAGCAGACATACTTGTCTTTTTCTTGCTTTAGGGAGAAAGTATTCAGTCTTTCACCATTAAGTAAGATGTTAACTGTGTTTTTTTCAAAGATATCCGATATTACATTGAATAAGCTCCTACCTATTCCTGATTTCCTAAGTGTGTTTATTACAAAAGGGTGGTGTATTTTGTCATATACTTTTTCTGCATTCCTTCACATAATAATAACGTGTTTTTTGTTTTTATTTTATAGATACATGAATCGCATTAATTGATTTTCAGATAGCAGAAGAACTTGCATTTCTGAAATAAATCCCACTTGGTCATTGTGTATGACGTTTTAATGTCTTTGATTTGTTTCTCAGTATTTTGTTGAGAATTTCTTCACTCATATTCATAAGAGGTATTGGTTGGTAATTTTCTTTACTTATAATTCTTTGTCTGGCTTTGGTATCAGAAAAATAATTACCTCATAGAATGAATTGGAAGGTGATTCTTTTTCTTTAAATTATTTGGAAAAATTTGTGAAGAACTTTTTTTTCCTTTTTTAAAATATTCAATAAAATTCACCAGTGAAGCCCTCAGATCCTGGGTTTTTCTTTGTGGAAAGTTATTGATTATGAATTTAATCTGTTAATTATTTGAAGATTTTCTATTTGTTATTGAGTCTGTTGGATAAGATGTATCTCTTTCCAGTCTTCTACTCTCAAACTACTGGTATCTTTGCATATGAAGTGTGTATTCTATTGATAACATATTTGTTTTTTTAATCCATTCTGTCAATCTCTGCCTTTTGACTGGATTATTAAATACAGTTACATTTAATGTTAATATCGATATGGTTAGATTTACCCTTTCCATTTTTCCTCTAGTTATCTATATATCTCATCTTTTGTGTTCCTCCATACCTCCTTTACTGACTTCATTTAAATTAAGTGAATATTTTCTTGTGTAATATTTACATTTTAATAACTTTTTCATTTGAATAGCTTTTTTATTTATAATTATCATTAATTAGAAATATGAATATATTATCATATATTACATATATACATATTATATTATAAATTTTATATATTATATAAATATATATGTATATAAAATTAGATGTTGCTCTAGCTTTTACCATGTCTTAACTTACCAGCATCAAGTTCACATTTATATATATATATTTTTTAAAGATTTTATTTATTTATTTGAGACAGAATGAGAGAGACAGAGAGCACATGAGAGGGGGGAGGGTCAGAGGGAGAAGCAGGCTCCCCGCCGAGCAGGGAGCCCGATGCGGGACTTGATCCCGGGTTCCAGGATCATGACCTGAGCCGAAGGCAGTCGCCTAACCAACTGAGCCACTCAGGCGCCCCAAGTTCACATTTATATTAAATTAATTACAGTGAGATAGAGAAATTTATTTCTTTCCCCCCATTTTTGTGTGAATATTGGTATGAATTTTATACATATATATCTTACAAATCTGGCAAACATTGTTTTAATTATTATAAAATATAAGTTTATATCCATTAAAAAGATGAGGGAAGGAGTGAAAGTGTGTATTTATATATTTCATTGTATTTATTTCTTATTTATCATTTCTAGATTTCTTCATGTTTCTGTACATTCAAGTTACAAAATGTTATTTTCTTATTCCAATGAAACTGTGCTCCATCTATCTCCTTTGTGCTGTTATTGTCAAATATATATGCCATAAACTTGATAAAATTATATGCATCTTGTTTTATAAAATCCCTTTAATTTTTAATTAAAATGAAACATTCATAACATAAAATGTATCATCTTAACCATTTTAAGTGTACTGTCCAATAGTGTTAACTACATTCACACATTTGTGCAACCAATTTCCAGAACTCTTTTCATCTTTTGAAACTGAAAGGCAATATCATTAAACAACTCTTCATTCCAGTCTCCCCCAAACTCCTGGCAACCACCATTCTACTTTCTGTCTCCATGAATTTGAATAGACTTGGTAGCTCATATAATTGAAATCATATAGTATTTTATTTTAGTAATTGGATTATTTTGTGTAGTATATTTTTCTCAAGGTTCATCTATGTTGTAGCATGTGTCAGAATTTTTTTTTTCTTTTTTAAGGCTTAAAAAAATTCCATTGCATGTATATAATGCATTTTGTTTATCCATTCACTTTTGATGAGCATTTGGGTTGCTTCCACTTTTTGGCAATTGTGAATAATTCTTCTATAAATATTTCTTTGAGATTTTATTTTCAAATCATTTGGGTATATACCCAGAAGTAGAGTTGCTGGTCATATAATAATTCTATTTTTAATTTTTTGAGGAAACTTCATACTTTTTCCATATTGGTTTCACCATTTTACATTCCCACTAGCAGTGCACTAACATTCCACTTTCTTCACATCTTTATCAATGCTTGTTGTATTCTGGATTTTGTTGTTTTTGTTCTGAGCAATAGCCATTCTAATGATGTAGTATCTCATGGTTTTGATTTGCATTATCCTAATGGTTAGTGATTTAAAGCATATTTTTATTTGCTTGTTGGCCCTTTGTATATCTTTTTGGAAGAAATGTTTATTCCAGGCCTTTGTCCATTTTGTACTTGGTTATTGGTTATTTTGTTGTTGAGTTTTAGGTGTTTTTAATATATTCTAGACATTAACCCCTTCTCAGATAGATGATTTGCAAATAGTTTCTCCCTTTCCATAGGTTGGCTTTCACTTTATTGGTTGTATCATTTTATGCACAGAAGTTTTTAATTTTAACTAGTCCAATTTAGCTATTGCTTTTTTTAATGTGTGCTTTTGGTGTTATATCTAATAAATCATTTCCAAGTCCAATGTCATAAGGCATTCCCCATTTCTTCTTCCAAGAGTTTTATAGTTTTAAGTGTTACATTTGGATCTTCGATCCATTTTGAGTTAATTTTTATATATAGTCTAAGGAAGAATCTGAATTCACTTTTATATGTGAATATCCAGTTTTTCCAGCACCATTTGTTGAAAATATTCTCCTTGGGGTGCTTGGGTGGAGCAGTTGGTTAAGCTTCCAACTCTTGGTTTCAGCTCAGTTTGTTATCTCAGTGTTGTAAGATCCAGCCTTGCGCCAGGCTCCACATTCAGAGTGGAGTCTACTTGAGATTTTCTCTCTCTCTCTCCCTTTGCCCCCCCGCTCATGCTTTCTCTCTAAAAGAAATAAATACAACTTTTAAAAAAATACTCTCTTTTCCCTGTGGGTCTTGACATCCTTGTTGAACATTATTTGACCATATTAAAGAAGATTATACAATTCTTTTTTAAATCAGTTAAGAAAGAAGAAAAATATGCATTTATATTGTCTTTATGATTACAAAAGTGTATTTACTGGTACTTTTTTTATATGTAGATTCAGATTTATTTATTTTCAGGCTATAGAATTTTCTTTAGTATTTCTTAAAAGGTCATCTGCTAAAAGTGAGTTCTTCTAATTTTTGTTGATCCTAGAAAACCTGTGTTTGAAACACTCTTTTAGTCACTAATCTAAGCATGTAAGTAGACTCTGAACTTGGCTTGCCATTTTCAATGTGGAACTTCTGACCTATGAGTGAGCTGGTAGGAGGTGGGATTTGTGTCCCAATATTCACATTCTACAACACCTGAGGTAAAACCTCCCTTCTATTTACTCACGTTGGATGGAGGGAGACATTCCCTGAACATTTGGCCACATTGACCAGAAATTTAGTCTCTTCAGCTTAGAATTAGAAGAGATGAGAAATGCTGGTGTCCTGTCTTGCCTCTCCCAGCACCCAGTGAGATTTAGTATGTGCTGACTGGGGACTGAACATAAAGAGAATACTGTATTCTTGGCTATACTTGTCAGGGCTGAGGCTTCTGTTGAGCTGAGTTGGGCTGGGCGGGGGGGAAGAGAAGAGCACATTGTGGTTCAAATACCGCAGATACTTGCTGTTCTTACCATATTTTAGTAGATTTCTTGAATAACTATGTATTTCTGTACTGTATACACTTACGACAATTTCCAGATACTCTAAAATCATTTTTTTTTAATTTACTAGTTCTCACCATTTGAGCTTGTTTTGCTGTAGAATGAGTCTGCAGAGCTCCTCATACTGTCATCCCAAAAGTTGAACTGAGGCTAGGTTTTTGTTTTGTTTTGTTTTTAAGACTTTTTTTTTTAGAACAGTGAAATGCTGAGAATGATACAAATATTTCTTCCTAAAGAAGAAGATACAGATATTTCTCATATATCCCTGGCTCCATACATGCATAACCTCCCCCATTATCAACATTTTCCACTAAAGTGATTAATTTATTACAATTAATGAACTTGCATTAACATATAACCACCCAAAATTCATATTTTACATTAAGTTCTACTCCTGGTCTTTTAATTCTATGGGTTTGTACAAATGTATAACTCCAGGGATCCATCATTATAATATCATACCCAGTATTTTCAATATCCTAAAAATCCTCTGTGTGCTTCCTCTTCAACTTTCAACCTCTAGCAACCACTGATCTTATTACTGTATGCATAGTTTTGCCTTTTCCAGAATATCTATCTCAAAATTGCATAGTATGTATCCTTTTAAGGTTGGTCTCTTTCACTTAGCAATATTCATTTAATGTCTTCCATGTCTTTCCATGGCTTAATAACTTACTTCTTTTTAGTGCTGAATAATATTTCATTGTCTGTATGGACTATAGATTATTTATACATTCACCCACTGAAGGACACCTTGTTTGCTTTCAAATATTGGCAGTTATTTATAAAACTGCTTACAAACATCCATGTGCAGGCCTTTGTGTGGACATAAGTTTGCAATTCTTTTGGGTAAATACCAAGAAATATGTCTGTTGGGTTACAAGGTAAGAGTATGTTTAGCTTTGTAAGAAACCACCTAACTATGTTCTAAAATGACTGTACCATTTTGTATTCTTACCATAAATAAATGAGAGTTTTTCAATTATGTGGTTAAATTATAAATAATTAAGTAATTTTTCATTATTGTGCTTCCAATAAGAATGATGGTGCTGTGTCTCCTATAGGAAGAATAAAAGGAAGTTCTTTATGATGAAATTCACTCAATATTTGAGGGAAAATATATTACAAGCACAGTGAACAACATATCTCAAGGAATGAATATTTAACCATCATAACAAATTCCAGAAAATGTAAATATTTCTATGTGGCTTGAGAAGAGATTGGGTTTATAAAATAATTCAAAAGGGAGGCAGAGGCCAGGTCATGATTAAGAGTTTGAGTTTCAAGTTGAAAAAGATAAATAGGAATTAGTTTATGTTTTAGACAAGACCTAAACCTGCAGTATTTATAATGGATGAAATATCCCAAGGTGAACATGGTAATGTAGATAAACTTATTTGGATCTGCAAGGCATAAGAACTTCATGGATACACAAATTAGTATAGTTCCCCAGCCTCTTGTTACTGAAACTCATAGACCATAAGACAAATACCATGTTTATTTCAACAGAATATGTTCATTCAAATTGTCTCAGTCTATGTCCCCTCAATATGTCCCAGTTCTGTGTGAGTCCCATGATGGGAGAGAATCCTGATTCTTTTCAAGCTGACTTTCCACATGCACACACACACACACACACATACACACACACAGAACAAATCATTCAAAGTATGACAGTGTGTTTATGTGTTAAAATAATAAAATATGTAAGTAAATGAGATGTCCTTTTGGTGTAGTAAGACAAAGAAAAATGTAGTTTGATATGGCTAGAGAAGTCTTTCCAGAGAAGGTGAGAAGTGAAACAGAGCTTAAACATAAGAAAACAAATAATTAATTAATTAAAGGGAAGAGGAATAATTTTCAGGCAAAGAGGAGTTTATGAAGAAAGTTTCTGAGTGTGGGATTTAGTATGAACAGGAAGGAGATTTATAAGGTTCCTAGGATAGAGTCCAGACTATTGAAAGTATTCAATAAATGCTAGTCATATTGTGAAGGTCAATTCTGTTGAGGTTTTATATTGTAAAGTGTGTTGGGACCTCCTAGACTTTGTAACATGGGAATATTATTAAAAAGCAGATTTAAGCACTCCATCCTAAAATAGAATCTCTTGGGGTGGAGTCTAAGGATTTGAATTTATCTATTTATTTATTTATTTATTTATTTATTTATTTATTTGAGACAGAGAGAATGAGAGAGAGAGAGCACAAGAGAGGGGGGAGGGTCAGAGGGAGAAGCAGGTTCCTTGCCGAGCAGGGAGCCCGATGCGGGACTCGATCCAGGGACTCCAGGATCATGACCTGAGCCGAAGGCAGTCGCTTAACCAACTGAGCCACCCAGGCGCCCAGGATTTGAATTTTTTAAAGATAAACATAATTATAGTATATATGCTGAAGTTTGGCAATTAATCTACAATGGGGAGTTTGGAACCAATTAGTAGTTAAAGGCTAATACATAAAAATGAATTCTTCTGTTTCTACAAATAGGAAGTTGATGGTGGTGGAGTGATTGATCGCAAATAATATAGCTTTGGTGTTAGACAAACCAAAGTAATTTGATTAATTCCTATGATTTTGTTTCCTTATAAGACAAAACAGATAAAATTTTACTGTTTAAATTAAAGTAAAAATATAAGGATCTACCTGTATTTATTGAATGGAATGCGATATTTATCTTGCATATAAATGGGTTTTAAAATAAGGGTTTATTGAGTGCCTGGGTGGCTCAGTTGGTTAAGCATCTGCCTTTAGTTCAGGTCATGATCTTAGGGTCCTGGGATCAAGCCCCATCTTGGGCTTCCTGCGCAGTGGGGAGTCTGTTTCTCCCTCTCCCTCTGCTGCTCCCCCTGTTTGTGCTCTCTCTCTCTCTTTCTGTCAAATAAATAATATTTTTTAAAAATAATAAAGAAATAAAATAAAATAAGGGTTTATTAGTATTTTTGGATATCTTGTTTGAAATTAATAAACAATATTTAAGAACAATGTTAAATAATTAACTATTTAGTGGGCTGCTTTTTTAAAGGCACACCTGCATCCATACCAACTTATTTTACTTTTTTTTTCCTGTTTAGAAATTAGTCAAAGTTAGTTTAGAGGTTACAATCTTCAAATTTCTTGACTGTATCAATGAAAAGTATATATTTCCATTTTTTCAGTAAAATGAGATATTGGAAGTATTTGAAATACTATCATGTCCATAAAGTAATGGGATCATTTTAAGATATAAATCATACATTATCCAACAAAATCCAGGTCCACTTAAAAATGAGAGTGCCAGTTTTCTTTGTTAGATTTAATCCCCAAAATAAAATAAATAAATAAATAAATAAGGAAAAGCTTCTACATATAAACCAATGTAAAGGAAAGTCTTATTAAATTCCTACTACCATATCAATGTCTGTCACAATATTCTTCATTGTGATCTGCACCATCTCTATTATGTGTTTATATATTCTCTATTCCCCTCCATACTTCTTGAGTCTTCATCTTTATAAGGCAGAAACAACTGCTCAAATCTGTTTAGAAAACAGTGAAAATCAAGGTTGACAAAGCAATTATCTTGAAGCAAATTTTAAAGATTGAAGTCAGTAAAAATTTAGTGGTTGATTAGTCAAAAATTATTAAGCAGTTAACTTGTATATTGATTGAATAGAATGTTACTAGTTTTTATTAATACAGAAAATAAGCCAATTTTATTACAAAGAAAAGTTTGGACATCAGTGTAAAATATCGTAGGTTTTTCTAATTTCGACAAGAATGCACTGGACCAATGAAAGGCATTAATTGCATTTGAAATAGCTTGAACATAATCTAGTTCCAATAAGTTTTTGAGTATTGTAATCCATAGTCTCCAGGGGAGGTTCAGGGAAATTCAAACCTTCACAGAAATCCAGGAAAAATAATTACAGTCAGGTAGGGTGGCCAGCATTTTGTACTTGACCTGGAAATAAGAATGTAGTGAACTGATATGATGTTATTCCCTTCACTGAGAGAAAAGTAAAACTTCACCTGGTGACAGACAAGTGTTGCTTACAATAAACTGTTAAATCTTCTACGTCATGAGTATTTATAGTTTACTTATTATTTATTTATTTATCTTATTTGAGTATAGTTGACACAAATATTACATTAGTTTCAGCTGTACAACTTAGTGACTTGACAAGTTTATACATTATGCTATGTTCACCACAAGTATAGCTTCCATCTGTCCCATTACATTGCTATTATAATATCATTGACTATATTCCTTATGCTTTGGTTTTTATTCCTGTGACTTATTCATTCTCTAACTGGAAGCCTGTTATCTCCCTCTTCCCTTCACCCATTTTGTCTAATCCCAACCCCTTTCCCCTCTGGTAACCATCAGTTTGTTCTCTGTGTTTATATTTCTGATTCTGCTTTTAGTTTATTTATTCATTTTTTAGATTCCATTTATGAGTGAAATCATACGGTATTCGGTTTTTCTCAGTCTGACTTATTTCACTTAGCATAACACCCTCTAAGTCCATCCATGTTGTTTCAAATAGCATGATTTCATACTTTTTATGGTTTTATAATATTCCATTTGGGCATATATACCACATTTTCTTAATCCATTTATCTATTGATGAACACTTAGGTTGTATCCATGTGTTGGGAATTGTAAATAATGCTGCAATAAACATAGGCATGCATATATCTTTTTGAATTAGTGTTTTCTTTTTCCTTGGTAAATGTCCAATAACAGAATTATTGGATCATATGGTATTTCTATTTTTAAATTTTTGAGGGATCTCTATATTGTTTTCCACAGTGGCTGTAGCAATTTACATCACACTCCTTTTAGACTAGCAAGCTAAAAGGACTAAAAAGTAATAATTTTATTAATAACAACAGTGATAATATAGCTTGCTTTGGTATCGCATGTAAACATTTTTGGACTGTTTAAATAGTACCCCCTCCCCCCGCCAAAAAAAAAAAACAAACTATATCACTGATTACTACTGTATTAGGAGAAAAGTAAATTACTAATGACCAGTATGCAATGAGATAATTATAGGTATGAGGGGAAATTGTAGAGAAGATTCAGAATGTGTCTTTGGCCTTTGTGGCTCCTCTGATTCCTCAACCCATATTTGGCAATTTTTACTATAACTTAAAAATCAGTTTGCTCATTTATAAAAATACTGCAATGCCTATTTCAACTTGTTACATTGCAATTAATAAAGTACTTAACAGAACATCTAATTCATAGTAGATAATGAATAACTTTGATTTCCTGTTTTCTTCCTACTTGTTTTGTTGAAAGTTGTGTCATCTCTCTTGCTGCCTTTTAGTTTGCCTGGTACTCCTCATGTCATTCACATTGTCAGAATGTTATTTAATACAGACTAGAGCTACTATCCTTGTTCAAATTTTAGCTCCAACCACATAATTAGTTGTGTGATGCTGGACAAGTTATGTAATCTAAGATTCTTGTTTTAATTGTCAACAAAACAGGGGTAAATAACATAACAAAATAAAACCACAGAAATAGTAGAATCTTAGTATCTCTTTAGATGCAGAATCAACCTGAAGCTCTCTACTCTCACTGCTTATCTCATCTGTGATTAACTTCATATCCAACTAATTCATCAGATGATTAGTTTCCTCTTTATATGTTAGCTACTAGCTCATTTTTTCATATAACATGTTATAGTTTCTTTACTAAAATGTAAAAGTTACAGGAAAATCATTCAAATTGTAAGGATCTTGGACACTAATCCAGAATGCTGCAAAATGGGAAAGAGAGTTTATGAAGAAGTGGGTAGGGACTTGCTCAGATAAAGAAAAGTTGAGACAGTTCATCACCACTAAAACTGCCTTATAAGAAATGTTAGAAGGAGCCCATCATGTTGAAATGCAAAAAATGCTAAACAGCAACATGGAAATATATAAAAGTATAAACTTTGCTGTCAGAGGTAAATATACAGGCAAATACAGAATTATCTAATACTGTAATGGTGGTGCACAAATCACTTTTAATTTAGGTATAGAAATTAATAGGCAAAAGTTTAAAAATAATTATAAAAGAGGTTAATAGATACACAATATAAAAAAAAGATGTAATTTGTGACATCAATAGCAGAAAGTATATGAGGGGAACAAGTACAGTGTAGATTTTTTGTACATTATTGAGATTAAGATTTTATCAGCCAAAAATAGATTATTATAACTATAATGTGTTTTATAAGCCTTTTGGTAACCATACAGAAAATGCCTGTAGAAGATACATGAAAGTAAATAAAAAAGGAAGCAAAGAATACTTCTACAAGAATTCAACAAAACACAAAGGAAGACAGGGAGAGAGGAAAAGAAAGAAAAAAACATCAACAAGACAGAAAGAAAGCAATTAACAAAATGGCAATAGTAAGATTTACACTTTCAATCATTGGGAAAAGTTAGCTCTGAGTAACATGAGTCCCTCTATACAATGCCTGAGATACAGTAGATGCTCACAGTTTTAAGGACTGTTTCACCTAACTTTTATTTACATGTGCTAAGATGAGGGGGAGAATATCATTTATTTTTATATTTGCAGAGTTTGGCACAATGTTTAGTACTCAAAATTATTTATTGGATGGAAATGAAAAAGGAACCTCCAATATATTAAAATCACCACTCTTAGATATGGAATAATTTTGGCCATGATTATGGAAGGAAAGTTACCAACTTTGAAAATTTATTTTCTGTACTGAATTGTCTGTGGGATGCTTAACAAATACTATATATCATTTAGTCCTTATAACAAACACGTGGCAGATAGTAAAGTTTTTGTTTTTTTCTTATGAGCACTCAGAAAAATTTTGATGATTGCTCAGTTTCATCTAAAATCTTTGTACTAAATATATTTTAATATCATCCTAGAATTTTTGATCAATATATTACCAAAAATTTAGTTCTTATTGTGGGGAAAGAAACTTAAATACATGTCTTATTTACAATGATTGTTCATTTCTTGTTTGTTGCCTCTTCGTATTCTCAAGTTTAGTCAACTTTTCTTGAACATTTTCCTCTAAAGATTTCACAAACTATTTCTCTTTTCTCCCACTAAAGTGGTTCAGACTCTGTCATGCTTCTTCCACACTGTTTCAATACCCCCCAGCTCCAGATCTCCTTACATACAGCCTCATTCTTTCTAATCCATTGTCCATACCTCTCCCTGTGTGTATCATATAATACAAATCATTAATATAACTTCTAATGGTCATCTTCCTTTGGGAATAAATGTTTTTACCTTTAGAAATCATCTCTTCTAGATTAGACTGTAAGCTCTCTAGGAAAATATATATATTTTTTTAAATTGGGGAGATGGTATTGGAAACAATATTTGTGATTGGGAAGTAGATAAAATAAAATTATTCCTGACTTCAATTATTCAACTCCACACTTGCTGTGTCATTTTTAACAGACTGCAAAACTTCTATGGTCCTTAGTTTCCCCATTAGAAATAGAGACAATGACAGAACCCACCTATCAAGAGTTTAGCTAAGCTACTCCATGATATTGCTATCTTGGCATTCATGATGTTTGGCCAAGTGGCCTGTTCCAGCCTTAAAATGACATAGTCCCTCATGCAAGGCATCCCCTAGATCAAAAGCTACAGCAATACATGCACATGTAAATTTCTGAGATGACTTCACAACAGAATATATGATAAACAATATCTCTCTCTTGGGGCCTTCCTTTTGTGTCTCTTAGAGAGTACCCCTGTGGAGCTAACCCAAACCCCCTCTTGGTTTGCATTGAGCAATCTTGTCTTAGCTTTGAAATCTCAAAGTTCTCCACCTACAGACTCGAATAGAGGCCTGTGGCCCATGACTTACTGCTCTCTCTGCCTGCCCCCTGCCTTGACTTTCCCTTGTGGCCCTCGAAGAGTGCCATGTACTTTCTTAGGACATATGATTAATAAATATCTCTATTTCACTCCCTTGTGGCCTTTTGTTGATGCAAGGCTTACCATCTGACACCCCAGTACTCTACTCAATAAATGTTAATTTAACAAAGTCACAACACTACCTGATAACATTTTTGTACTAATTAACATAATTCACACATAACCTTACCAGGCTGTCTGGTACATTGTAAAAGTTAAATAGGTATTAACTGTTAAACTGCAATTCTGGTTAGCAGAATAGTGAAACACAATATGGTAGTGGGTGCCATAGCTTTGGGATACAATAAGTACTTGAAATAATGAATATAGATATAGTAGCATTCAAAATTGAAAAAAAAAAAAACCACACAAATATGTCTATATCTTTAAGGTACCTAAGTACCCTACTGTATAATTGTTTTATAATCCTAGAGATGGTGTCCCTATTTATTCTCTTTACTCATTCTTTGTGTGCATTTATATTCTATGTAAATAAGCTCAAATGGGTCAGAATTAAGATGATAAGAAGGTGCTTCTTGGGGCATTGTTTTACTACTTATTTTCAAGAGTCTTGTTCACAAAGTTCATGGTCTACAAAGGATTCCTTTTTTAAATGATTAAATATTTTGTATGTGTTTACTAAACTTAAGACCAACACATTCTTGATTTTCTCCAGGTAAAAGAAAAAATAGTAAAAACAAAAACAAGAAGGTTAAAAATTGAAGAAAAACGGTGTGTATAGTGGAAATACATCACAGTAGGAGAGAGCCACATAAATCATCAGGATTGCCTGCTGACTTCTATTAAGTCTCAAAAATATGATAATTAGTATGCACTTAAAAAAATCATGCCATTCTCATTGTGTGATTATTTTTGTTCCTGTTCCATAACTGTTATCTCTCTGCTCTTCAGCAAGTAAATCAAACCTTTGAGGTCTGTCTTTGTAATCATTCTCTCTAGAACTTTATTAGATTCACTGTTTTGTGCCTGTTCTGAAAATGGTACGTTTTAAAAGTGATGTCTCCCACCTACTGAAGATCAAATGCAGCAAAATTCTCCGACCTTTGAAAATGTGGGTGTAATAGTCAAATTGAAGGACAGAAATCAAACAGCAGATGGATGAAATAACTATTTTTTTTTTATGACAAGCATTGAACTTTTCTGAAGCTGCAAATTCCCAGAAAAGTTTTTCTTGATTTCCAAGGTCATTAACAACAGAATGGAGATAAAGTCAGACTAACTCTATCTGCCATTTTGAGTAAAGGTTTTCCATGAGTCTGATAGCACAGCTTTATGTCAGATATGTGACTTTGGGAGAACCTCTCTTTCCTCTCTAGGAAGTGTGACTGTTTGGCTTGATAATTTGTTTTTTCAAAAAGATTTATATTTGTAGGATTACATTTTTAGGAAATTGTTTATAGCAAGGGTCCCAGGAGTGAATTACATCTTTTTGGATACCATGTCCTTATTGGAGAAGAGGAAACAATGGCATATAGTGGGCAGAAAAAGTTGATCAATAAGCATGCAGAGATTGGTCTGTGTCTCCTACTCCTCCCTCTTATCTTAAAAATTGATTTTATGGCCTGGTCATGTTATTTTTTCAAAGTATTTATAACTCCCTTGCATGAGCAGAAATGCATGAAGGATGTTCTTAAGAGACTCATAATTGAGTTTGTAAAGGAGAAGGTGATAAATGATTCCCTACTATGCCTATCCCTTTCCCCTGGGTTCAAGTGTTCATGGGGCAGGACATAACTCAGGAGGGACTGTGGAGATCTGGCTCATTAGTACGTATTGTGAGGAGAGCCTGCCAGGTAGTGCTGAGGTCAGATGGAGAAATGATAACATTAGGGAAAGGGAAACTGATGTGGGCTTCATAAGCTTAGGTACAGAACAAGATGGCTGTTGAAAACTTAAAACAAGATGAAACCCAAGTGTTTATGTAAGTTTGGTTCACAACTATAAGCTCTTAGACTCAAGCAGTGGGAAAAGTGGTTGGATAAATGCAAACCGTAATTTTCTGCTATAAAGTTATCCTACATTTATCTATAAAATATTTCTTTGCATCTGTAAAGAGCATTGTTTGAGAGATACCCTTGATTTCCCAGAGACTACTCATTTAAAGCAAATGTTCTAACTAATCCAATCATTTTTTTTGTTTTTATTTTTTATTATTATGTTATGTTAATCACCATACATTACATCATTAGTTTTTGATGTAGTGTTCCATGATTCATTGTTTGCAAATAACACCCAGTGCTCCATGCAGAACATGCCCTCTTTAATACCCATCAACAGGCTAGCCCATCCTCCCACCCCCCTCCCCTCTAGAACCCTCAGTTTGTTTTTCAGAGTCCATCACTTCTCATGGTTCATCTCCCCCTCCGATTTCCCCCCTTTCATTCTTCCCCTCCTGCTATCTTCTTCTCCTCCTCCTTTTTTTTTTTTAACATGTATTATTTGTTTCAGAGGTGCAGATCTGTAATTCAACAATCTTGAACAATTCGCAGCATTCACCATAGCACATACCCTCCCCAAAGTCTATCACCCAGCCACCCCATCCCTCCCACCCCCCACCACTCCAGCAACCCTCAGTTTGTTTCCTGTGATTAAGAATTCCTCATATCATTGAGGTCATATGATACATGTCTTTC
>NC_138371.1:97664974-97695440 GCF_054177405.1 Leptonychotes weddellii | reverse complement strand
TTTTATAAAAGGAATTGATAAGAAGTTGTTTGAAAAAAGAAAGAAGACGATTAAAAAAAAAGAAAAAAAAAAGGCAGAGAATGTGATCAGGCAGGGGAGTAAAAAAAAACATGCACTAGAGATTTAGGGTATATTTTGATCTGTTAGAAGAAATTATATCAAAATTTTAAAGAGAGAACAACTTATATATATATGCCAATAATACGGGTAACTACTATGAAGGGGTAGAATATGACTCTAAAAATGAAATATAAAAATGTTTTTTTAAAAAAGGGATTGATAAGATGTTGGTTGAAAAAGGGAAAAAGAAAAATTCAAAAAAAAAAAAAAGACAGTTAAAAAAAATTAACTTTGAAAGACTAAAGAATCATGGTAAAAAAGCCATGAATTCTATGTGTATTATTCCCCTAGCGCTGGAGTTCTTCCATTCTCGTTGATCGGTAAACTTCGTCTTGGCTGGCTGTTCTCGCTGATCTTCTGGGGGAGGGGCCTGTTGCCGTGGTGTCCAAATGTCTTTGCCCGAGGCGGAATTTCCCTGCCCTTGCTGGTCTGGACTAAGTAATCTGCTCGGGTTTCCTCTCCAGAGCTTTTGTTTCCTGCAAGCTTTCCATACAGCTTTGGAGGCAGAGAGTGAAAATGGCGGCCTCCCAATCTCCACCCCGGAGGAGCCGAGAACTCGGGAACCCGCGCCTCAGTGAGCCCCCAGAGAAAAGCCATCAGTCACTCCCGTCTCCCCAGTCTCCAGCCGCACTCCGTGCTCACCCGGACTGTGATCACGTGTTTCTATCTCTGGCACCCGACCCCGTGTGGAGTCTCCAAACCCAGTAGATCCCTGTGGTGCGCTCCCGTGCGGCTCCTCCCTGGGGAAAAAGGTGAGTCTCCCCAGATCTGCTGCTTGTTGGGTCCCTGCCGGAGGAGCAGTGGACTGACTGTGCAACGGATCACAGTTTATGGCAACCCCGAGCTGAGAGCCTGTGCCTGGGCTCTGTCTCTGCAGCCGGCTTCCCCTCTCCGATACCTGGGAGCTCTGCCGCACTCAGCACCCCTGGTCTTTCTATGACCCCGAGGGTCCTGATACCACACTGTCCTGCGAGGGTTCCACCCTCCGCTTAGCCACCGGAGTGATGTCCCTCAGCGGAGCAGACTTCTAAAAGTTCCAATTTTGTGCTCTGTGGTTCTATCACTTGCCAGAAGCGGCTGATGGAGGCCCCTCTCCCGCTGTCTATCCTCCCGAATATCGCCTCGGATTCACTTCTCTGCACGTCCTACCTTCCAGAACGTGGTCGCTTTTCTGTTCGGAGAGTTATAGCTCTTCTTTTCTTTGATCTCCTATTGAGTTTCTAAGTGTTCAGACTGGTTTGATCCCTATCCAGCTGAATTCCTGAGAGGAGACAAAACCCAGGTCTCCTACTCCTCCGCCATCTTGCTCTGCCCCCCTCTGCTTTTTTTTTTTTTTTTTAAAGATTTTATTTATTTGAGAGAGAGAGACACAGCGAGAGAGGGAACACAAGCAGGGGGAGAGGGAGAGGGATAAGCAAGCTTCCTGCAGAGCAGGGAGCCCGATGTGGGACTCGATCCCAGGACCCTGGGATCATGACCTGAGCTGAAGGCAGTCACTTAACCAACTGAGCCACCCAGGCGCCCCCCTCTGCTTTTGTTATTAATTGGCTTATATAATTGGCTGCTCCTATGTTAGGGGCATATTTACAATTGTTAGATCTTCTTGTTGGATTTACCCTTTAAGTAGGATATAGTGTCCTTCCTCATCTCTTATTATAGTCTTTGGTTTAAAATCTGATTTTTCTGATAAATGGATTGCCACCCCAGCTTTCTTTTGGTGTCCATTAGTATGGTAAATGGTTTTCCACCCCCTTACTCCATTTGTTTAAATATTTTATTTATTTGACAGAGAGAGAGACAGCAAGGAGGGAACACAAGCAGGGGGAGCGGGAGAGAGAGAAGTAGGCTTCCTGCATAGTAGGAGTCCGATGTGGGACTCGATCCCAGGACTCAGGATCATGACCTGAGCCGAAGGCAGATGCTTAATGACTGAGCCACCCAGGCGCCCCTCCACCCCATCACTTTCAATCTGGAGTCTAAAATGAGTCTCTTGCAGACAGCATATCGATGGGTCTTGTTTTTTTATCCAATCTGATACACTGTGTCTTTTGATGGGGGCACTTAGCCCATTTACATTCAGGGTAACTTTTGAAAGATATGAATTTAGTGCCATTGTATTGCCTGTAAGGTGACTGTTACTGTATATTGTCTGTGTTCGTTTCTGGCCTATGTTACTTTTAGGCTCTCTCTTTGCTTAGAGGACTCCTTTCAATATTTCTTGTAGGGCTGGTTTCATGTTGGAAAATGCCTTTAGTTTTTGTTTGTCCTGGAAGCTTTTTATCTCTCCTTCTATTTTCAACAACAGCCTAGCTGGATAGAGTATTCTTGGCTGCATATTTTTCTCATTTAGTGCTCTGAATATATCCTGCCAGTCCTTTCTGGCCTGCCAGGTCTCTGTGGAGAGGTCTGTTGCCAGTCTAATGTGTCTACCATTGTAGGTTACAGATCTCTTCTCCTGAGCTGCTTTCAGGATTTTCTCTTTGTCTATGAGACTCCTAAGTTTTACTATTAGATGTCGGGGTATTGACCTGTTTTTATTGATTTTGAGGGGGCTCTCTGTGCCTTTTGGATTTTGATGCCTGTTTCTTTCCCCAAATTAGGGAAGTTCTCTGCTATAATTTGCTCCAATACACCTTCTGCCCCTCTCTCTCTTTCTTCTTCTTCTGGGATCCCAATTATTCTAATATTGTTTCATCTTATGGTATCACTTATCTCTCGATTTCTGCCCTCATGATCCAGTAGTTGTTTATCTCTCTTTTTCTCAGCTTCTTTATTTTCCATCATTTGCTCTTCTATGTCACTATTTCTCTCTTCTGCCTCATTTATCCTAGCAGTTAGAGCCTCCATTTTTTATTGCACCTCATTAGTAGCCTTTTTTATTTCGACTTGGTTAGATTTTAGTTGTTTTATTTCTCCAGAAAGTGTTTCTCTAATATGTTCCATGCTTTTTTCAAACCCAGCTAGTATCTTTAAAATTGTCATTCTGAAGTCTAGTTCAAACATCTTACTAATTTCCATATTGATTAGGTCCCTGGCAGTCAGTACTGCCTCTTGTTCTTTTTTTTGACGTGATTTTTTCTTTCTTGTCATTTTGTCCAGAGGAGAATAGATGAATGAGAGAACAAAATGCTAACAGGGTAAAAATGTCCCCAGAAAAATATACACTAAACAAATCAGAAGAGGCCTGAAACTGAGGGAAAAGAAAGGGAAAGAAAGAAAAAAAAGGAATATGATCAAGTATGATCAGGCTGGTGCACAGATCAGTGCCACATACTAGATTTTGGTTGTATTTTGGTCTGTTAGAAGATACTACCTCCCAAAATTTTAAAGAAAGAAAACTTATTTATGTACAAAAATAAGGGTAAATACAATGAAGGGTTGGAATATGAATGTAAAGATGAAAATTATAAAAGATTTTATAAAAGGAATTGATAAGAAGTTGGTTGAAAAAAGAAAGAAGAGGAATTAAAAAAAAAAAAAGGAGAGAATGTGATCAGGCAGGAGACTAGAACAAAGCCATACACTAGAGATTTAGGGTATATTTTTGTCTGTTAGAAGAAACTGTATCCCAAAATTTTAAAGTGAGAACAACTTATATATATATCAAAAATAAGGTTAACTACTCTGAAGGGATAGAATATGACTCTAAAAATGAAAAATAAAAAAAAAGATTTTTTAAAAAAGTGATTGATAAGATGTTGGTTGAAAAAGGGCAAAAGAAAAATTCAAAAAAAAAGAAAAAGAAAAAAAAGAAAGTTAAAAAATTAACTTTGAAAGACTAAAGAATAAGGGGGGAAAAAAAGCCATGAATTCTATGTGTAGTATTCCCCAAGTGCTGGAGTTCTGCCATTCTCATTAATTGGTAAACTTGGTCTTGGCTGGCTGTTCTCACTGATCTTCTGGGGGAGGGGCCTGTGCAGTAGTTCTCAGTTGTCTTTGCCAGAGGCGGAATTGCCCTGCCCTTGCTGGGTCCGGGCTAAGTAATCTCCTCGGGTTTGCTCTCCATAGCTTTTGTTTCCTGCAAGCTTTCCATATAGCTTTGGAGGATGAGAGTGAAAATGGCAGCCTCCCAATCTCCACCCTGGAGGAGCCGAGAACTCGGGCCCCACTCCTCAGTGAGGTGTCAGAGAAAAGCAATCAGTCACTCCCGTCTCCCTAGTCTCCAGCCGCACTCCCTGCTCACCTGGTCTGTGACTGAGCATTTCTATCTCTGGCACCTGACCCCGTGTGGAGTCTCCAAACCCAGCAGATTCCTGCAGTGCGCTCCCGTGCCACTCCTCCCAGGGGAGGAAGGGGAGTCTCCCTGGATCTGCTGCTTGTTGGGTCCCTGCCGGAGGAGCAGTGGACCGACTGTGCAATGGATCACGGCTTATGGCAACCCCGAGCTGAGAGCCCACTCCTCGGCTCTGTCTCTGCAGCGGGCTTCCCTGCTCGGATACCTGGGAGCTCTGCCGCACTCAGGCACCCCCGGTCTTTCTGTGACCCCGAGGGTCCTGAGACCACACTGTCCCATGAGGGTTCCACCCCCCGCTTTGCCACTGGAGCGATGTCCCTCAGCGGAGCTGACTTCTAAAAGTTCTGATTTTGTGCTCCACTGCTCTATCACTTGCCAGTAGCGGCTGATGGAGGCTTCCTCCCGCCGCCATCTATCTTCCCAAATATCGCCTCAGATTCACTTCATATGAAGATAAGACTTCATATGTCTTACCTTCCAGAAAGTGGTGGTCACTTTTCTGTTCAGAGTTGCTGCTATTATTTTCTTCGATCTCCTATTGAGTTCGGAGGTGTTCAGAATGGTTTGCTCCCTATCTAGCTGAATTCCTGGGACCAGACAAAATTTAGGTCTCCTACTCCTCTGCCATCTTGCACCTCCGTAGATTAAATTCTTTAGGTTATCCTTAAACCCCTTTGTGTTCCAATTAGTAAATTTTAGTAAACTAATCTGGTTCAAATGAAATTCAAAACAACTAAATAATGGTAGCTATACCAACTCTACTGTTACATTGAGTGACAGAAGAAAGTATGAAATATGTTACCTGTATCAAGCTGTGTGCAATCTTAAAAACATATAAATATATATTTTATATTATGACATTTTATATTTGTAAGTTACCACAAAGCCTCCTTGAAACAATTGATTTTGTTTGTTATAATGAAGAGTTTTGTTTGTTTCTCATATATTTGTTATAAGATTTAAACAAACCTAAAAACTAGATATTTTTAAAAATGAGAAAATTAGGTTGTGGAAGTTCAAGTTACTTTCTAAAGAACTTACATAATGTATAGCTTACCTAGGATACAAACCAGGCATCTCTCTCTTCTCTCTCTCCCTCCCTTCCTTCTTTTCCCTTCTCCATTTATGTTTTTAACTGTAGTTAAATATACATAAAATAAAATTTAACATTGTATCATTTTAAGAAATCAATGGCAGTAGGGGGCTGCATGGCTCAGTTGGTTAAGCGTCTGACTCTTGATTTTGGCTCAGGTCATGATACTCAGCTTCACGCTGGGTGTAGATCCTGCTTGGATTCTTTCTCTTCCTCTCCCCACCCCTTCTCTCTAAAAAAAAAAAAGAAAAGATATAAAGAATTCCCTGACATTAAGTGCATTTACAATTTTATACAATTATCACCACTATTTTCAGAACTGTTTCATTATTCCAAGTAGAAACACTGTACCCATTAAATAACTACTCTCCATTTCTTTTGTCTCTGACAGCAACCCTTTACATTCTGTCTCTATGAATTTGACCATTCTAGGGACCTCTTGTAAGTGGAATCATACAGTATTTATCTTTTTTTTTTTTTTTGTCTTCTTGTGACTGGCTTATTTTATTTAGCATAATGTCTTCAAGCTTCATCTATATTGTAGCATGTATCAGAATTTCCATCATTTTAAGGCTGAATAATATTCCATTATATGCACAAAGCATATTTTGTTTTTCTAGTCATCTGATGATGGCACTTGAGTTGTTTCCACATTTTCGCTATTGTGAATAGTGCTGCAACAGACATGAGTGTACAAATATCTCTTTGAGAATTGCCCTCAAATCTTTTAGAAGTAGAATTGCCAGATCATGTGGGAATTCTATTTCTAATGTTTTGAGGAACCATGATATTTTTTTTCCATAATGGCTGCACCTTTTTTATATTCTAAAGCAACAGTACACAAGCGTTCCAATTTCTCCACATCCTTACTAACATTTATGTTCTTTCTTCTTTTCTTTCTTGATAATAGACATTCTAATGTGTGTGAGATGGTATCTCACTATAGTTTTGAATTCTATTTTCTTAATAATTAGTGATGTTGAGCATCTTTTCATATGCTCCCCCTGCCCATGCTCTCTCTATCTTTCTCTCTCTCTCTCTCAAATAAATAAATAAAATCTTAAAAAAAAAAAATAAGCCAGAATGTGTAAGCAAATTTCATTTCTCTATTTCCATCCTGAGGGAGGAGCTTGGGACTGTGACCATGCCAAGTTTTTCTGGTATGGGGTGGCGCTAAAGATAGCAAAAATGCCAGTTTCCAGCCATGTTGAATGTGACTTTCTCATGTTTAGGCCATCACTTAGGTGCTGCAGCTTCTTGATTGATATCTAGGGCTCCCACAAAATTACTTTGGTCTTTATGTAGTTTGTTTGGTTTTGTCATGGAGAAATGAGGGTCTGGATCTTCCTAGTCCATCATTTTGCTGATATCCTGTAGTGATACATTTAGATTCTCTTGTCATCTCCTTTCATGAATATTCTAAAGATATTTTCTTTACAGTTACCATGGGGATTACATATAGTATCCTAAAGTTAAAACTATCTAATTTGAATTGACAATGACTTAAGTGTAACCTCATACAAAAATGCTACTTCTGTGCAGCTCCATTCCTGACCTCCCTTTTTCATTCCTGATGCCACACATTGTATTTCATACATCATGTGCTGTTTAATGTCATGGGTATATAAACATTTTTATACAATTGTCTTTTAAATCCTGTAGGAAACTTTAAAAAAGTATTAATAAAATATTAATTATATTAATATATATTATGTAATATTAATATGATAATAACATAATAACAATGACACTGAGTTTTAAATTCAGCCATGTATTTACCTCCACTGGAGAGTTTAAATCTTCATATGTCTTGGAGTTACTGTCTAGCATTCTTTCATTTCAAACTAATGGATTTTCTTTTGTATTTCCCTAAGACAGATCTATTGATAATAAACTCCCTTGGTTTGTTGTTTATCTTGGAATCTTTTGATTTTTCTCTCAACTTTGAAGAGCAGCTTTGATGGATGTAGAATTTTTTGTTTTCTGGATTTTTTTTTCTTTAATACTTTAAATAGATCATCCTACTACCTTCTTACCTTCTCATGAGAAATCAGCTAATAATCTTATTGAGATTCTCTTGCATGTAACCAGTGCCTTTCTTGTGATTTTCAAAATATTCCTTTGTCTTTGGCCATTTCATTACAATATGTCACCCTGTAGTCTCTCTCTTTTTTTTTTTTTCCCCTACTTAGAGTTCATTGCATGTCTTGCATTTATAGATTTAAATATTTCATCAAATTTTGGTAGGTTTTATCTATTATTCTTCAAATAATATTTTAACATTTATGATGGTTTTAAGGTAAGCAGTGTACACTGGATGGGTTTGAAATTGCAAGTTAAGGGTTGATATACCCGGCGGTGAGAGAGGGCATTTAAACTAAATGATTAAAAATGTTCATAAATTGGGATAATCATTAGAATAATCAACAATATGCATTTATCACAAATAGGTAATTTTATAACATGTATCCAGCTCATGGTTTCAGGTTGAAATATCTGCACTGTCCAAGGTTTACTATCTTCAAGTATCAAGACCACTCCAGGAGATAAGCACAGAGTCAGTTGACTACATGTTCTAAAATTCTTTTCCTTTTTCTTTTTTTTCCAGGATAGGTCTAGAAAAAATCATCTACCTTCAGAGATAAATCATCCTTTGAAATTAGAGTTAGAGTTGGAGAGGGGGTAGACAACATGTACACAGGCTCACCTAGTCAATTACTTTAGCGCTGTAATATGATGGGATGCTGCCTTTATGCTCACTTCAGTCCATCTAGGTCAGGATCCATGGCAAGGGAAGCTTTGATGGAGGAATTGGAAGACCCAAGTGGATGTTAAGTATCTTGAGATGGTAATATTTCATTTTGATCGTGGTAGTATTTGATGATAGTAGGTACAAGAGGCTGAGCGCATAAACAAATATATTTCAGGACTTCAGACCCGGGTCAATAGAGAGCAAATATTTTAGGCCTTCAGATCCATAAGGCCTGTGTCATAACTACTCAGCTCTGCTTTGTAACAAAGATGAAGCATAGACAACATGTCAACAAGCAATCTTGGCTGTGTTTCAATACAACTTTACTTAATGAAACAAGCGTCAGGCTAGATTTGGCTTGTTGGCCGTGGTTTGTCAATCCAAGCTATAGACTGTTCTAATTCAGTGTGCTTCCCCAAAACATTACATAAATATCTTCTGTGTTAAAAGATCCCTGGATGCCATCCTAAGTATCTGATTTGGAATATGAGGGTGAGGTCCAGGATATTGCATTGTGATCATAGGTTTCAAGTGACTTTCATGTACACTGAAGCTTGGGAACCATTGCACTATACCATGCTCCAAAGAGAAGATATGGAGGGAAATATTTTTGTTATTCAGAACAGAAACAGAAAGCCTTTCCTGGGAGATTGGAGGTTAGAGGCAGCACTCAGTAACTCAGTCCTACAATCCCGCTGCAAGAGGAAAATTAACTAAAAGAAAATAAAGTTAAGAGGAGGGGCGCCTGAGTGGCTCATTCATTGAGCGTCTGCCTTTGGCCCAGGTCATGATCCCAGGGTCCTGGGATCGAGCCCCACATCGGGCTCCCTGCTCGGCGGAAGCCTGCTTCTCCCTCTCCCACTCCCCCTGCTTGTGTTCCCTCTCTCGCTGTGTCTCTCTCTGTCAAAAAATAAATAAAATCTTTAAAAAAAAATTAAAAAAAAGAAAGTTAAGAGGAGAAGCAAATTGAGAGAAAAGTTTCCCACATTTTAAGTGATGCAAACTCTTTGTACTTTTTCTAAATTTTGCAAAATATGCTTGATTTAACAGATGGATAACAGCCTTCAACAACTTTTCAACTGAAAGATTCAAGTGTCAGAATTGCTGGAAGCCCCCTTCTAGCCATTCCCTGGAATTGTTTCATCTCTTTACAAGAAAATACAGTGTAAGGTTAACTACAGGTCTAAGTCTGAGAGAACCGCTTGCCTGTCTATTTGAAATAAATAATAACAGTATTCAAAAAGTTCATCTTCTTTCCTGCACAGTTGGCTGGGTTACATCTCCAGCATAACAAACACCCATCACAAGAACACTAGGAATCCTTACAGGAATATAAATGAATGGCACCATAAAGAATAATAACCAGCACCCACTTCCCAAGTGAATTTCCCTAATCCAGGGAGAAACAATAAACCCACCGAGGGTTTCACTTTTTTTTTTTTTTTAAAGATTTTATTCATTTTTTGGCAGAGAGAGACACAGTGAGAGAGGGAACACAAGCAAGGGGAGTGGGAGAGGGAGAAGCAGGCTTCCCGCGGAGCCAGGAGCCCGATGTGGGGCTCGATCCCAGGACTCTGGGATCATGACCTGAGCCAAAGGCAGACGCATAACGACTGAGCCACCCAGGCGCCCCGGGTTTCACTTTTTTAAATGAACTGTGTTTAGCCAGTGGGAAATACCAGAGCCTAATGACCCTGGGCCACTTCAGATGACTGTATTCTATAGAATACATTGGCGTTCTTCATTGCAATCCCTTCTATAATTAAGAATTATATTAAGCAGTTAACAAACTCTTTGTGTTGGTTTAACTACGTGGTTTCCACAGCATAAAATATTCATCTTCATACTATAAACATATAATACTACACCAGTTGTTATGCACAGAGTCACAACAGAATCAACTCTCCTCTGACTGTAAATGATTGCTAATGATAGAGGTAATAGAAGCGAACATACCAATATATACTATGATTTCTTCTGATGTGGAATTCACAGATCATAGTAGCAACTCTATCTGGCTGTGATACTTAAATGAGGACATGCATTAAGCAGTTGCCTAACTGCCTAGTAATTGTGGTCAAGAATTGGCTATTAGTAGCAGGACTCAGAGGCTATGTGAATTTTTAGTCAATAGGCACAGAGAAGGCAGGTAAAGGAAACTGGAATTTTGCATTAAAACTTAATAGCTCTGTGACTTTGGGCAAATAAATCCCTTGCATATATGTTTTCTCAACTTTCAAAAAGGGAATAGAACCTGCCCTGCCTTTGTCTGGTTTTATTTTGAGGATCAAATGAGAGGCTATGTGAAGACAAATGTGTTCTCACATAAATATAAGTTGTTATGAAGATAAAGATATTAGATGTCAGATAATAGAGCATGGATATATTTTGCTAAGGGATTCTGAAAGGGGCTAGGTCTTTGCCCACCTTGTTCTTTGGTTTTTAAGATTTTTAAAGAGTTTCATCTCGGGCACCTGGGTGGCTCAGTTGGTTAAGCGACTGCCTTCGGCTCAGGTCATGATCCTGGAGTCCCTGGATCGAGTCCCGCATCGGGCTCCCTGCTCGGCAGGGAGTCTGCTTCTCCCTCTGACCCTCCCCCCTCTCACGTGCTCTCTCTCTCATTCTCTCTCTCAAATAAAAAAAAAAATCTTAAAGAGTTTCATCTCATCTTAAGGAAAATTTATGAAGAATATGACAAAATGGATCCAAATCATGATGATGATACATTATTACAACTCCTATATTTAATTCAACAGAAAAATGTATAGCTGCTCTTAGTCTGTTGTATGTAAAATTGTTTCTCCACCATAGCAAAACATCTGATTGAAAATGTGGGGCCATTTTAAAAGAGTAATAATTTGCCAAGCATCTTCAAAGCACCATGGAAACTTCCTAGCCTTCATCTACATGTAAAAGAATGAGCTCTATTATCAGAAAGCTCATGTTTGTAATGAAAACACTGTTGTCATATTTCAAAAAAATTTCAAAACTTTATTTACCCAAAAGGCAAATGGCTATTTCTGATAGGGAAACATTCGTACAGAATGACAAAAAACAACCACCACAACAAACGTTTATAGGAAAGGGAGAAAGTTGCAGGCAGTATCCAAAAGTACGGGCATGCCTATCAAAGAAAGAATAAGTGGCATCCTTACACTCATATGGTAAAACAAAAATGACAAGAGGTGTTTTTTACATTTTCTGTGTCTAAAAATCACACCACGACATGCAATGTTATTAAAGGTCTATATTTTCTAATTAAACCTAAACTAAAATTAATAATCCTCAATTAATTACACTTGTGCTAATACTTCACTTTATCATAGCTATTGTGATGATTTCAGTTGCATATGACCATATTCATATAAGATCTATGTTATTAAGTATAATATGATCTATATAAACCTGTTCCTGGACTCCTGACTTGCTGCAGAAAGAATATATCAGACAGGGTTTCTTCTTTTCTCACAGAGCCCCAGGCAAATTCCCCAAACTGGGAAGATCGTGGAAATGAGAAGACTTTATAACTCAAAATGGAAGAAAATACTATTGTAATTAATCTGTAGCTTTTGAAAACATCCATGTTTGAAGAGAAAAGTTCTAATATATATTATTGACTAAGTTACTCTTCCCTCTACATGCATACATATATACACTTACATCTTTCACAACCAAGTCGCTGAAGTTTACAACAATTCATTCCTGAGGTAATCTAATTAATGAGAAAATGTTTAGATGTCTTCATGTTTCACATTAATGTGTATTTGACTGCTTCATGGAAGCTAGTTTGCTTTAATGTCAGAATAGATAGATGAGATAGGTGAGTCAGAAAATGTATTCAACCAGATGTTGCTCCAATTGCTCTGAAGTACAAGTAATACAACAGCATCCAGGGTCAGGCTTCTGGAATCCTCTGACATTTATTTGCTATGTGATCTTAGATAATTCTGCTAAGCCTCTGCTACTCATCTGTGGGTGGTGACAATTAGTGTATAGAACTCTCATAAGGTTAGAGTGAACATTAGTTGAAAAAAAAACATATAAATAACTTTAGCACAATTTATGACCCATAAAATAAAATCAATACAGATGATGATGATGATGGATGGTGATGAGGGTGATGATGACAAAGATGGCATACTGATAACAGAGAATTATAGTGATAGTCCTTACATATGTGGTTCCCAAACACTGAAGACCACTGCCTGAATGTGCCAAAGTTTTTATAGAATCTCGTTAGGAACAGTTTTGATTTCAGCAATCAGGGGAACAAAATGTTCAGACTTAGAAATAAGTGACCTCAAAACAACTGGTTCAGAATACAACAAATTGTAGGAAGTAGTATTGAGAGTATTGTTTCCATTCTGCTTATTATTTTCATGGGAAACAAAATTTTTGTCAATGATCAAAATAAAGTGGCAGAAAAAAATAAGTCATTTAAATCATTCTCTGGGTTTCATGCTAAGTATAAATCTCCAATTTAACAAATCTTACCAAAAGAAAGCCATTTTAGTACATTTTATATCAATTAAGGAAATTTGATCATGAATGTTTTTGCTTTAAAAGTATGTCTGTAAATTATTTATTTACATTTCCAAATAA
This sequence comes from Leptonychotes weddellii, assembly GCF_054177405.1. Lineage (NCBI taxonomy): Eukaryota > Metazoa > Chordata > Mammalia > Carnivora > Phocidae > Leptonychotes > Leptonychotes weddellii. The sequence goes on along the minus strand of NC_138371.1, from coordinate 97,682,639 downwards.
ATCTTGATAAGCCTTAGTGGTTATAGGCCCTCTCTTAAGAATAGTATAGGTGGAATATTTAGAATTTTCTACATTTTTATAATAATAAATAATGTTTAATAAAATAATTCTGTATTTTTGCATAGATTTTCAGAAGTGGAAGTTTGGGAAATAAATATCTCAAATATTTATATTCACATTTACCTGTTTATCATCTATTTATCAAAATTATATCTAAGATATTTTCACCAATTTATACTACCACCAGCAGCACATGAGCTATTACTTTCACAATAAATACATTTGAATTTTTAAGTGTGTGTTCCATATGTGAAAAAATATATCACCCTGTATGTACATCTCTAAGCTCTTAAAAATTGTAGAAAGATTGGGAAGGAGATAGATCTCAAGAGATTGCAAGCTCATTAAGTTTGATACATGACTGGTAGGTTTTCACTTTCTTTTCAATTGGTCTTCACTTTGCCCTTTTTCCTTTGTATTTCAGGAACCTATTTCCAAGCATCTTCATTGTGTGAAAATTTGTACTTCAGATCGGTGTTTTTTTATTACATTGCATCTCGAGGAATGTTGTATTTATCTTCCAGGTACACCGCTGTGTTAATTTTGACAAGTAACTTTTCAGCCAATAATGTGACAGGCTTTGTTTCAATTACCTTTAATTGAATCCAAGTATGCATTGAATTCAGCGTAGAAATATATAGATACAACATCCCCTCAATGCTGTCAATGTTTAATTCATCCTTTTAAACTAGAACTAGCTGAAATGACTGTTTCCTGATGTAAAATCCAGTTGATATGAATCTTTACCAAAAACAGCCCAGACACAAGTGTTAAAAAACATGTTCACACAGGGGCACCTGGGTGGCTCAGTCGTTATGCGTCTGCCTTCGGCTCAGGTCATGGTCCAGGGTCCTGGGAACGAGCCCAGCCTCGGGCTCCCTGCTCAGCGGGAGGCCTGCTTCTCCCTCTCCCACTCCCCTGCTCGTGTTCCTGCTCTTGCTATCTCTGTCTCTGTCAATTAAATAAATAAAATCTTAAAAAAAAAAAAAAGTTCACACATAGCATTTGGTGACTCACTTTATTCTTTTTCTCAGTCATAGCAATGCCTCATTTATCCATCAGTGATACAGAATGACATGTTCCACAAAACCTAATTTTTCAGAAAACTCATATTTTAGGCCACAGAACTTTTGATATTTTCATTATTTTTTTTTAAAGATTATTTATTTATTTATTTGAGAGAGAGAGAATGAGAGAAAGCACATGAGAGGGGGGAGGGTCAGAGGGAGAAGCAGACTCCCAGCGGAGCAGGGAGCCCGATGCGGGACTCGATCCAGGGACTCCAGGATCATGATCTGAGCCGAAGGCAGTCGCTTTAACCAACTGAGCCACCCAGGCGCCCAATATTTTCATTATTTTTGATAAAAATCTTTATAAATGCATTTCAAGTCTCTTTGCTTTAATAATCAGTGGGTTTTTTGTTTGTTTTTTCTAGGAAGGTGGCAAATTATTATAAAAAGTAAAAGGAATTAGGTTTAATTACACATGAATATTGATTTCAATATTTTACTTACCAATTATATATATTTGGAAGTTATTCAACAACCACAAGACCTTGGTTTCCTTGTCTGTTAAAAGGATAATGATTATTTTTAACACTACTGTGAATATTAATGAGGTAGTAACTGAAAGGGACTGGGTGTGGTCATTGGAACATAGTAGATTCTCAGTAAATATCATTTTCTCTACATTTTGATTCATTCTCTCTCATCTGCCAACATAAAAAAAAATGTGTTGCCCATTCAACACCTGTAATTAATATTTTCCAACATCCTGAAAATAAATAAGGAAATTCAGTACCCTTAGCCAGAGAACACGGGTAGTAGAGTGGCAGAAGCAAAAACATAATTTTAACTCTGCTGTACTATTGTAGGGAAGGCAAAAACTTTACCTTTATCCTCTTTGGGCTTTTTACTGAGTCTGAAAATTAAATTGATATAAGACAGATTAGCAGGAGAAAGACATACACATGTATTTAATATAAGTTTTACATGACATGAGAGCCCTCATAAAAAATGAAGACCCAAAGGAATGGCAAAAGCTAAATGCTTTTTTATATTAAGTTGATCAAAGAGAGGCAATTAAAAACAAGTAACAAAAATATATGGAGAAGGTAAAAGGAAATTTAAAAATATATATTTAATAATTTTTATTTGTACAGAATTTTCTCAGCTTTGACTCCCTTTCAAAGAATATTTCTTTTCTCCTGGTAAGGGAGGGCATATTTAATATGGGAGATTTATCTCCTAATTTCAGGAAGAAAGAGGATATTAGGACACCTTTGTTGCATCTACTTTTTCAAGTTCCTTTAGCTCAAAATAATCTTTATTCTCAAGTGACATATTTTGGGATGGCATATTCTACTACCCTTCACTATACTATATTAGCATTAGTTTTGGCAAAGGTACGATCTCTGGATTCAGAAATCTACCATTATTGATTCACATCATTCCTGGAAGTCTAACCTTAGTTCCCTGAGAGAGTAGCATATCAAGGAGGTCCACACTACCCTTTTCATTACCTCAAATGATCTTTGAAAGCAGTGCACATTTTAATCTGCCTCTGCAACATTTTGAAAACTATAGCATCCCCCTGAACATATGAGACAGGGAGGATAGATCAGACATCTGGTAAAATTTTCATGTACATTTTCAGCTGTTCTGGCAGGATGTATGCTGAACTCACACCCTCCATCTGTTACTCCACAGAGGCAAAATAGCATGCCCTCTCAGGGCATCCAACCCAAAGCTACCCTTGAGCATTACCCTAATGGTGATCCTACCCTCCCCAACTTGAACCAAAGTATGTGGTATGGGTCAGGGATGGAGCAAGAAATGATCTATGGTGAGGGTGTCTGTGGTTCATACCATGTGGCATTAAAAATTCTACAATTATTTTTTTCTTTTTTTAAGATTTATTTATTTGAGAGAAAGAGAAAGAGAGAAAGCATGAGTTGTGAGCTGGGGGGGAGGAGCAGAGAGAGAGGGAGGGACAGAATCCTCAAGCAGACTCCCTGCTGAGTGTGGAGGCTGATTTGGGGCTCAGTCGCAGGACCCTGAGATCATGACGTGAGCCAAAATCAAGAACCCGCTGCTTAACCAACTGAACCACTCAGGTGCCCCCAAATTCCACAACTTTCATATAGTTTTTAAAATTTTCACATAATAGATGTAAGTGCCCAAATGACTGCATCGAAATGTCTTGTCATCTAAGTGCTTTTTCGTAAAACACACAGTTCTCTCTCCTCATACACATGACAACTCACAACGAATAAATTTTAAGCAAAGTAAGAAAGAGATATTCTTTTGAAATAGTTTTTCCTTGGGGCTCCTGGGTGGCTCAATTGGATAAGCATCTGTCTTCGGCTCAGGTCATGATCCCATGGTCCTGGGATCAAGGCCTGAAACCAGCTCCCTGCTCAGCGGGGAGCCTGCTTCACCCTCTCCTCCCCGTTCATGATTTCTGCCGTTTTCTTTGTCTCTCTCTCTCTCAAATAAATAAATAAAATCTAGGGGCACCTGGGTGGCTCAGTCGTTAAGCATCTGCCTTCCGCTCAGGTCATGATCCCAGAGTTCTGGGATTGAGCCCCGCATTGGACTCCCTGCTTGGTGGGGAGCCTGCTTCTCCCTCTCCCACCACCCCTGCTTGTGTTCCCTCTCTGGCTGTGTCTCTCCCTGTCAAATAAATAAATAAAATCTTAATATAAAAATAAATAAAATCTAAAAGAAAATGAAATATTTGTTTCTTAAATAATTCAAAAATCAAACTATTTAACATAAAATATCCTGCTAATTTAACTTTACACAGAGTTTGTGGCAATAACTATGGTAATGTGTTCTTTAATTTATATCGATGTGGCCCCTGTTATATATTGTTTGCATGCATTCTTTTTCTTTTAAATTTTATTTATTTATTAGAGAGCGCACGAGAGAGAGAGATAGTGAGAGAGAACATGGGGGGGGAAGCAGAGGGAGAGGAAGAAGCAGACTCCCCACTGGTCAGGGAGTCTGACGAGGGGCTCGATCCCAGGACCCTGGGATCATGACCTGAGCTGAAGGCAGATATTTAACTGACTGAGCCACCCAGGCACCCCCTCATTCATTCTTTACTTCTTTTTTATACATACAGAAATTCTTACAAAAGAGTAACAACTCAGCCTACTCCACATGAGAAAAACTGAAACTCAGAGAAATTAGTTTCTTGTCAAGTCACAGAGCTATCAATTTGTTGTGTTGAAATTCTTACCTATTCCCTTTTCTGAATCTTTCTGAATTTTCTCAGAATAAGATGACAAAAACAAACAAAACAACAACAACAACAACAAAAACAGGTAAATTCTTTAAATCCACTGGTCAACTTACCAAAAATAAATCTATTTAAAATATATTTCCTTAATTGGCAAGAAATTTAATCAAAATGGTATCAAACAGTCCTATTTTTAAGGAATTTTGGAGATATCCATCCAATTTAAGGAAGTCAGGTTTTTTCCCACTTTCCCCAACCTTAATGATGATGGCAACAATCTAAATCTGTGAGTTAGGAATTGCATTTAGAAGTCATTGAATTTAAAAAAACCAAAACAAAAAACAAACAAAAAACTGGTCTTCTGTAATATCTGTCCTTTTTTTTTTTTTCTAGAACAAACACATGGAGAGGTCTTGGTTATAGGAAAGTTAAAAACAAAAAAATTGATAGAAGAATAATTTTTTAAGGTCAGATGGTGATTATGCTATTCAGACACACAAAAAAGAGGAAATAAACTGTGTTTGTATGTATGTTTTTCTATAACATTGCCATTGAATGTGAATTAACTAGACCTATCTGGAAGATTCTAATCACTTCTGAACTTGATCTTTTAAAGGTAGCACACAGACACAGAAACACAGAAAATATAGCTTGTTTACAGAAACTATGTTTTGAAAATTTTGCGTGTTTGTGGCTAGACTATGAAAGAGAGACCTCAGGGACACCTGATAACCATATCCATATACTAGAAAGATTATCAGGTGTTACAAATATGTACTACAAGCTGTTGTTGTAGACTCTAGGGGGTAGAACAACATCACTGAAAGATAGCAGTGTTGAGTTCCATATAAGCAATTTCAAATCATTTTGAGTTGTCCAGTCATAGATACTGCATCCTGATTAAATTCCCATGCCTGGGTGGGTTTGAATCAAGGTAATATTAACTTGATTGGATGAATTGGGGATGAAGAGTTATGAACAAAATAACCTCCAAGTTCCTTTCTATTCTCAAAATTCTATGACTTTTATGTAGACTTTCTGATAAATGTTTTCTAAGTAGCCAACGGGGAATGAAGAGAAATATTTGGATTGGGTCACATGCTTACTGAAAATTTAAATTATTGCCATAACTATTTTGCTAATTGACAAAGATAATCAGTGCCAGGGTGGGTAGAGTGACATTCCAGTCAGAGGAAGGCTTCAACCTTGATAATCTGTCTATTCAGAATGTGACTTTTTCCCTTGAGCTGTGCTATTTTAATTGAGAATTCTACTTATCCAAAATTATTAACCAAATTAAGTCAATACCACCTTCCATTAAGCAAGCTAAAGATGTGCACAACATGAGATTTGCATCTGAATCCACTTTTTATTTCCCTTTCAAATATCAGTTTGCCATCTGCTCACCAAGAAGTGATTCTTGAATTTAATCTTTAATATTCCATTAGTTCAATCATTGCTTCCTTTGCTCTCCTTCTGGTGGAAAGAAATGGGGTTTGGGTTTAAAGGAAAAAGGGAATAGAGGCAAATAGAGGGAGCTTAGTTTTCATGTGGGAGGTGGCTTTCAGAAGGAATAATTCTGACAGCTTAATTAAGCAAGATCAAAAAAGGATCTAGAAATAAAAAAATAAAATAGGTTGTCATTTATACTGGTGTACAGGATTTATGAAGTTAGTTTTTATTTTGTTGTTCAACAAATGTTTACTGAACGTGAAGCATTTAACAATCACTCTGCTCAATTCTTGGAACAAATACACTGGTCTGTGGGAGATATAGCACTGCACATTTAGGGGACAAAGAAACAGAATTGTATCAACAATGTTACATTAAGGCATTTAGCCAAGTGTAAGAGAATAGGGTGATTTAAATAAAACCCAAGCAAGCTGAGTAAAAGAAAGAATTATCATGGTAAGAAAGAAAAAGACAAAAAAATAAATAAAGAAGGGATAAGGACAGCACAGTTAAATTATATGTCTAAGGAAGGTTTGTTTTTTTTGTTTTGTTTTGTTTAATTTTAAAGACTGTGAACAATCAGATTCTTGAGATAATGTGCAATAAATGTATTCATTTATGAAATGACAAAGTTATAGGAATTGCTGCCCAATGCAACATCACAACTAAACTAATGCTTTCAGTCATTAAGAGTCCAAAGGTTGTCTAAACAAAAGAATCATAATGACATAGGAGATTTATAGAACTGTTTTTGTTGCTGTTGTTGTTTTGGTTAGGATGAAGAAATATGGTCCATCTTTCAGTCTCTCAACTCCATTTGGTCCTCCTGTTTGTCTACAACACATAAGCATGCTCTACCGCAGTCAATCCATCATAGCAGGGTGTGTGGGTTGCCTGTTCAAAGCATTGCTGATCCCAGCTATTGCTTTTCCTTCTCTGGCAGCTTGAGACAAAGGCGCTCTGAACGTCAAGTCAGAGCATGAGGGTGGTCAGGAAGAAAATATGACACATATCTGTGGGAGAAGAGCATGAATGATCAAGAGGGATGAGTTCTACAGCAGCAAAGCAAAACAACCAGCAGATACCCTGGCAGTAAATAATACACTGCTAAGTAGAACTCTGAGGGTAGCAAAAGAGTAGGCACTGGAATATGAGTTCAGGATTTATATAAGTATCTGGGGGCACTAGCATGTTCTGGCGTGCTTTGTCACATGTATTTTTTCATTCCAAATGAGAAAGTGTCATATGTCTCTTGAAGTGACAATCTTGGACTCTGATTGATGTGTTATTATTGCTATTGTTAACACTCAACCTGTTTCAAAGCCTAATTTAACAGAATATATTGGACAGTCTTGCTCACACCTCCCACCTCCAAGAAGAAAAATAATGAGATTAATAATGGTATCCAACAACTTGTCCAACCCTCCTGGTTGGAAATGCTAATAACAGGAGGGCAGCATGTTAGAGTAGGCTGGATAAGGGGTGTTAAGTTTATAAGGCACCTCTCTTCTGGAAATTTCATGATACCTTTATTTTTATTTGCCCAGCTGATCTTCTAGTTTTAGTGACTGATATTTGTGCACGAAGAAATAAGTGTTTGTTTATAATGACTGTATGAGTTTAGATGTTGAGACACACAGATAACTGAATTGTGAATAGGAGAATCATAGTTTAGTGAAAATTTCTGTTAATCTGACTTATAAGATTTCCAGGTGTCTTTCTATAGTTACAATTGTATTTCTAATGAATCCCAAAACAAAGGACATTTGCAGATTAAAGGCAATGTCTGTGGTCAAAGTAGAGGATAAATCTTCATGAGCTTAGAGCTGTATTGACCTACATTTGTGCCATTAATAATCTCAATTAAAATTAAATATGAATGTATAAATATATACATATAAATTGCATTTGACTTGGGGCGCTGCATGGCTCGGTCGGTTAAGCGTCCAACTCAATTTTGGCTCAGGTCATGATCTCAGGATCGTGAGATCGAACCCTGCATCGGGCTCAGTGTTCAGCAAGGAGTCTACCTGAGATTCTCTCTCTCCCTCTCCCTCTGACCCTCCCCCCGCTCTCTCTCAAATAAATATTTTTTAAAAAATTGTATTTGATTCAATATTTATTAATTTTTTATGTTATGCCTTCTTTACATGAAATAAAATCATGATTACATCATGCTTTTTACCTTTGAAAGAGGCATAATCCCATTGATTTAATTATTCTGCAACTAGTTGGTGAATTACACTATAATCCAGGCATCAAGGACATTGTTTTTAAAAAAATTACCCACCCTTCCTGTATTCCTTACAAGATTGCAAAGATGGAATGTTACTATTTTATCAGCAAGGTATTAAAATGCATTTATAAAAAAAAATTACCCACCCTTTTCCTAAAGCAGCTTGAGTCTGGACATCAAACTTATATTCATGAAACATGAAAATATAAAATTATTAAGGTGGTGTTGTTAGAGAGAAATACCCAAGAATCTGTATTTTATTTAGGAAATGTTTCCTCTCAGACTGAAGGCCACACTTCACAATGAATAGTCATATATTACTGTGATCATTACTATCTACTTCCAGCCTGAACAGTGACATTAGCATGGCTTTTATTGGGGTGGTACTCAAATACTCATATCTGACCTGGAAAGCTATAGGGATTTGGAAAAGCAAATGTTCAAAATGTACCCAAGTCATCTTCTGGAAGAAATAGTTTCAGTGACCAGTCATAATGAATGGGTAAATTCTGGATAGGCAGAGAGAAGTTATTTTTGCTCTGCAAGAGAATAAAAGCAAACCAAATAGGTAGGAGTGACTGTAAAGTAGGAGAAAGATGGAAAGAAGAACATCCTTCACCAGTAAATGTTTCCTACTGCAAGACGGAGCTGAGCAGGTGGACTGGTTCTGGGGTAGGGAAGACATTGAATAACAGGCAAAGACTATAAAGTTATTTTCAGAAAGAGAGTCAATTTTGAGTTTTCCTTGAATACTTGGTCTTTTATCATAAATGTCAATAATTTTAGAATTGTCATATAGAAAAGGGAGCCGTGAACTACAAGAACACGGAGCAAATGTTCTTTTGCAATTTCTAGATAGTTAGACAATTAGATTGATAGATAGACAGATAGATGTAAATATTACACAGATAAAACCACAATAGTCTATTTGCGGCTGGCAGCAAGTAATTGGTGTCCCAATCAAAAATAAGATTTGTCTCTGAAGGTCTTCCTAGTCTGTATTCTATTTGTATGGTTTAGATCTATTTCTTAAATATTTAACTATGAAATATTTTCATGATTATAGATCAGAGTCCTTCTAACCTTGATAGCTCCTCCCCTATATGAAATCTTATTTGGGGGATCTGGAGATAAACTGTGGATATGTAACAGAACTCAGGGTGCACAAGCTAACATCCTCCATCAATTTTCCGAGAGGAAGAAATAGAAGTGCTGCAATCTGATAGGCGAAAGTGCATGGAGCCAACTACATAAATTATAAAATAAGATCCCATTTTAATCTATTTTTATATGAAATGTATATATTTTATTTTTTAAATTTTTTAAAGATTTATTTATTTTAGAGAGAGGTGGGGGAGGGGAAGAAGGAGAGGGAGAGAATGAATCTCAAGCAGACTCCCTGTTGAGAGAAGAATCCTACTCGGGGCTCGATCTCATGACCCTGAGATCATGACCCGAGACGAAACCAAGAGTCTGACACTTAACCAACTGAGCCACCCACTCATTCCCAAAATGCATATATTTTAAATAAAAAGAGGATTTAACACCTCAGCAGTCTGTTCCTATCCCAAACTTTCTAGTTGCCCCCTTTTCTGCTCTAACACATGTCTTTACTCACAGAAGACATCATATTTAAGTGGGGAGGATGGAGAACAAACTAGCCCTTGCTTTTGGTAAAACACCACTAATTACATTTTGATCTGATTCATTTTTATCCTATGATAATTTAATGAAAAACAACAACACAAAAATGACTTACCAAGAAAATGAAGGACAATCCTAGGAATTTTTGGTCTTTATCAGATCACTTTCTTCTTTATATTATTATCTCCCTAGTGGCATGCTGTTATTTTGTAAAAATTTTATTAGGTCAAAAACATTACAGTTAGCACTTATATAAATATCAAGTTCTCTATCTATGGCCATCAACAAAATTAACTAGCTTTCCTTACACCTTCCATATAGTACAAGGATCCAAAAATTATATTTTATGTACATAGCACAAAAATCAATAGAACTTTGATTCCCTTCCCAACAGTACATGCAGTATGAAGAATGTGTATTTTGTCCTCAAGAAGATAGTTTGACATGGTGGCTTGGATGTCATGCAAGCCTTAGTGTAAATTTATAATCAGTCCTTGACCTGTTTAAGCTCTAGATCTTCCCATTTCTAAAATGGAGGTAGAATTTAACCCATTAGATTGTGGTAATATTTAAATGAGATGTATAAATAAATAGACTAGCTCAGTCCTTGGAACAGAGTGCAAACATTTTCATAAGTGTTATTCATTCTACAAAGAGTGTGGTGTGGTCACTAAAGTACCAAATAGATAGAGTGTTTTAATAATTGCCATGTCTCTCACTCCTTAAAGTATGATCATCAAGGGCTTGAGATAAAATTATAATTTCAACCTATTCCAAGCTTATCTTTAGGATCTGCAATGGTCAGTTCTGTCATTCTGGTCTGTTTAGAGCCATAAATCATTTTATACAAGAAACTAGCTGTGCTTCGCCAAAATGGTAATCACCATAGAACTTTACCAAATTGAGACAAAGTACACACTGAACACTTATTACCAGCTAGTTTTCAGCCTGACCTGAACAAGGAATGTCACATTTACCCTGTCAATAATCTTGACAAGAGTTGATTGTGCCAAATTGTAACTTATAATGGTAAAATTTCAGTCATTGTGACAGGCAGTGGTGAAATATTTTTTTAGCAGCAGGAATTTTCCTGGTGGTTCAGAAATCATACCCTTTATATGTTACAGCAAAAGCCTGAGAGATGAATCTGACTTGCTCGAGGTATCCCAGGGCAGCACTTCGTTGATGGACAAACCTTGTTTGAGGTCTCCAACCCATGACATATCTAGAAAAGATCAGATCTGACATCGAATTCCCAGCTGGGTTTATATGAGAGTGTTATTTAAACCAGAGTACTCCTTCAGAATTGTGGAGAGGTGTGTTATTTCCAGCAAATGTTCCATTGGTGCATCCTCTCCAAGGATCCCTTCCCCTGCTAAACTCATGATACCCCTAAAGCCTATTTGGTAATAAGAAACTGCTTGGCATTCTCGGGAAATTTGGCAAAAGATGGTGAATACTTTCAAGGAATATTTCTTTCCTGCTAGTTAGAGATCAAATGAACCTCTTCTGGGGACTGTGTCTCAAGCTCCTCAAAATGCACATGCCTTCCTGATTCCAATTCTTTAATCCTCCATTGTAGTAACTGGTGTCTTAGTCAAAGTTAATTTTTGCTTCTAAGGATTTTCCTAATCTGTATTCTATTAGAGACAATCTTCTCTGATGATGCATTCCTGGAGGTGTCAATTTCATCAGTAGAGTAAAGTGACTTTTTTAAATTTAAGGTTTAAGTGATGTTTATTTTAATTCCAGTATAGTTATCATTTAGTGTTATAGTAGTTTCAGATGTACAACATAGTGATTCAACAATTCTGTACATTACTCAATGCTTATCATGACAAGTGTACTCTTTAATCCCCATCACCTATTTCACCCATCCCCCTACACACCTCTCCTCCGGTTTGTTCTCTATAATTAAGAGTCTGTTTTCTGGTTTATGTCTTTCTACCTTTGCTCATTTGTTTTGTTTTCAATTCTACATATGAATGAAATCACATGGGATTTGTCTTGCTCTGACTGACTTATTTCAGTTAACATAATAGACTCTAGGTCCATCCACATCATTGCAAGTAGTAAGATTTCATCCGTTTTTTATGGCTGACTAATAAGTCCATTGTATGTATACACCATATCTTCTTTTTCCATTCATCAGTCAATGGACATATGGGCTGCTTCTATCATTTGGCTATTGTACATAGTTGCTATAAACATAGGGGTGCATATATCCCTTTGAATTAGTGTTTTTGTATTCTTTGGGTAAATACCTAACAGTGTGATTGCTGGATTATAGGGTAGTTCCATTTTTAACTTTTTGAGGAATCTCCATACTGTTTTTCATAGTGGCTGCACCAGTTTTCATTCCTACCAATAGTGTAAGAGGGTTCCCCTTTCTCCACATCCTTGTCAACACGTGTTGTTTCTTGTGTTTTTGTTTTTGTTTTTTTATTTTACCATCTGACAGGTGTGAGATAATATCTCATGGTAGTTTTATTTGCATTTCCCTGATGATAAGTGATGTTGAGCATCTTTTCATGTGCCTGTTGGCCATCTGTATGTCTTATTTGGAGAAATGTCTGTTTATGTCTTCTGCCCATTTTTAAATTGGATCATTTGTTTTTGGGTGTTGAGTTGCATAAGTTCTTTATCTATTTTGGATACTAACTCTCTATTAGATATGTCATTTGCAAATATCTTCTCCCATTCCATGCCATAGGTTGCCTTTTAGTTTTGCTGATTGTTTCCTTCACTCTGCAGAATTATTTTATTTTGATATAAGCCCAATAGTTTATTTTTGCTTTTATTTCTCTTGCCTCAGGAGACGTATCTAGAAAAAAGATGCTATGGCTGGTGTCAGAGAAATTACTGACTGTGTTCTCTTCTAGGATTTTTATTATTTCTGGTCTCACACTTAGCTATTTAATCCTTTTTGAGTTTATTTTTGTGAATGATTATGAAAGTGGTCCAGTTTCTTTCTTTTGCATGTAACTTTCCAGTTTTCCCAATACCATTTGTTGAAGAGACTGTCTTTTTCATAGTGTATTCTTTCCTCTTTTGTCAAGAATAAATTGATCATATAGTTGTGGGTGTATTTTGGGTTGTCTATTGTGTCCCATTGGCCTACATGTCTATTTTTGTGCCAATACCATACTGTTTTGATTACTATATCTTTGTAATATAACTTGAAATCTGGAATTGTGATACCTCCAGTTTTGTTTCTCTTTTTCAAGATTGCTTTGGTTATTCAGTATACCCACTGAAGGATGACTTATAAAGCTTAACTCATATAAATAATCTTCTTTTCCAGTTTCTCTTAAAACTGCATTACGTAGCAAGCACAGCATTTTACATAATATTTTAATTTGGGATACCTTCTGAGAGCTGATGGAGATTATGGGATTTACGGTCACTTTGGAGTGGCATGGTCCTCCTAACTCATACTGGCAAGGGACATTAGACCTGTGAGGGATTCCTACTTAGTGGTGTTTATATGGAACAAGAATGGGTCTATAGAAAACCTGCTCAGATTAACATCTGGCATCTAAACTGGATCTAGACATTCCCATGTGCCCAGTCCTGCCTTGGATGGTTAGGAGAACAGAGGTATATTGGTTGAAACCCAAACTGTTTGTAAAAAGAGAACCCCCCTGAAAATAACCCTTGGACACATGTTGCTGGTGCCAAAGAAAAAGGGTAGGTTGACCAATTTTGGGGAGTGGATATGAAATAATTGGAAATGTTAGTACGAGTATTTTATGTTAGAGGGCTTAAGAAGAGCAAAAATTATGACTTATAAACATTCCACAAAAGTATTTCCTAAATGAATTACTCAGAAAAAGTAAATAAATACTTTGTTTTCCCAACCTCCCTTTGGAAAAACTGGACTTTGAGGGTGTTATAGCAATATTTCCAAGTTCAAAAGTAGATAGAACATGGTTTTAAAGAGACTTAGTATTAGCGGACAAGAGTACATGGCTAATGCAGAAGAGGAACAGCAATGTTGTTTATAATGTAGTGCTCATTACCACTCCAATCCAAACAGTACCGGAACCACTCTGAGCTATTACTCAGTGTCTGCTGGGGCTAAGTAGTGCCAATAGGCAGTGCAGGGAACCTGCAGAGCCCTGCAAGTGAATTAATTTTGAGCTCAGACTCTCATTAGAACATTACTTTTCCAATCTGAATACCACCATATTACTTCTGCATGGGGTGACAGAAATATATCTGTACCCACTCTAATGACTAACATCTATTACTGCAGATGAAAAATGGTTTACATGTTATAATTCCTTTAATAGTCATAAAACCACATGGGGAGGGAATCATTGCTATTCTTGCAATTGGATAGATGAGCAAACCAAAGCTTTAAAAGCTTAAGTAAATTAATAGGCAACTTGGCCAAGAGCAAGAACACCACAATGTTTTTGCAGCCACATTTTGAGTTACCAAGTAAAGCAAACAGATGGCTCTTCAAGACTCAGTAGAAGAATCTTAATTCCTTTGCACTTAGATGTGAACTCTAAACAGGATGGAGGATTTTCTAGATGAGGTAAGAAATAGGCATCACAGTATTCACCGGTGAGTCTCAGGTACCAAGACTGGACAGTGACATAAGAAGTCACTCAATATCCTAATGAGACTTACATATGATTATGTAGAAAATACATTAAATTTTCATTCCAGAGTGTGGAAGACAAAACTCTTTCTTTCTTATTCTAGAGTGTGGGAGACAGCCTCCTACATTAAGTGGAGGAAAATTTTAGGAGGCTTTGCACATCAATTCATGATCTAAGTGAACATGACCACACTATTCAAGAGACCATAGCACATAAATTAAAAGTGAGTGCTCTGGAAATAAATAACCCAGGTGTTGACTACTTGATTTTAGGTAAATTACTTAAACTCTTTGTGTCTCAATAATACTCCTCCAAACTTGGCTCAGAGAAATATGTCTTAATCAATTTATTCCTATAGATACCACATGTCAGACAAGCTCTTTAAGGACATCTCTGACAGACAGAGCTTTCAGGTCAGTTAGTCTCTAGGCTCTAGAGACTAATGCCACACAATTTCACACAAGAGGCAGTTGCCTCACCTAAATCAAATATGCTTGTGGGAGGGAGATTATCCAACTCTGTTTTAATATTTTCAGTGCTTCCTATGTTTTGGCAAGATGATTTCCACCTATGACATAGATCGGCTTCAGCATCTCGGCTCAGGGTGAAGGTATCAAAATTAAAAAGGATATATTGAACAGAGATACAGTTTGTTGACTTGGAAAGATTAATATCTGTCGCTTCCAAGCAAGGTGTTTGATGAAAACACTACTCAATCTCTTTCAACCATAGCTTCCTCCCCAAAGATTTAGATTTTGTACCTACATCTTCAACTCAAAACTTAGACACACACACACACACACCTTGCCAATATTGATTTAACATTTTCCTAAAAATGAAAATTCAATTTCAATAGTCCCATCATTCAATATAAATCAAGAACCTTCTTGAAATTATGCAATACTAGCTGTGCTTTGAACTAAATAATGAAAAAGTCCAAGCCCTCCTTTATGTGATAAAATCATTGAACTTACATTTATTATGTAAGTTTTGCTGAAGCAAAAGTAACCCAAGGGCATGGCAGGAATGACAAATTAACATACAGAACCAGATACAGAGTAAACTGGAAATCAACAGGGAACTAAAAGACAACTAACAAAAAGTGAATTATCTTGGCAAATGGGCAAGTTTGAGATTCTGAAATAAAATGTGTAATGTGGGCGCACTGATGCCCAACATAAGATCGGGAGACAGTATTTGCTGAATTTTTCCATGTAGCCCAAATTGAAGCATAATGATTAGCTTAGCTGAAATTTAAGTAGCTTAAAACAGAATAAAATAAACATATCCATTCACAATTGTATTCAAAATTCTTCCTCTGCCTGGGTGAGTGAGGCCTGACTTATACCAAATGACATGAGAAGTATGTTGATTTCATTCCTTTTATTACAAGTACAGCTCCCTGGGGCAGGTCTGGCTGGTGAAAATTCATGTAAGCTGATACAGAGTGAACTCTTATTTACAAGGCATTAATAATACATTAGGAAGACAAAGGAATACTCCAAACAATAAACTCTAACAGCCCTGAACCGTGTTGTAATGCAGGTCTGTCCCCAGGCCAAGTCACACCATAGTTCCCTCTTATCACTGAACTCTTTCTGTTATTCTTAGTAAACTTCCTCTGTTGGGACAGGACTTGTTTCAAGAGTTTGGATTGTGTTTCAAAACTTGAACTGTCTTGATATGAACACCAACAGAAAGTGTGATATTTTTTACTGTGTAAACATTTATGATGGGTTGTTCTGTCTCTTTATAGACATGTGACTGGAGTGTTTCAAGGTGATGCTAGAGACCACAGGCTAATTTTCTGTGTTCTCAGATTTTTGGTCTTTTAGGGGATTGATTTGTTAACCAAATCACATACATATTTGTAAAGAAAATGAGAAAAGGCAAAAAAAAAAGAAACTGACCTAAAATGACCCTTTAGACAGAAATAAACATTTGACAAAGCAATGGGGTATTTTATATGCAGATGAACATCTTTATTATTTTAATTGAGCATTTTTAAAAGACAGTTGCCTTATGGATCATAAAAATGCCTACATGGTGGGCACCTATGAAAATGTTTATAGAGCATTTCATACTGATTAACAGTATGAGTTTGTGCACTAGGACTGCTAGTTTCAAATCACAACTTCACTCCAAGTGAGTTAACATTTCTGTGCTGGTTGCCTTATATATAAAGAGAGAATACCTATTTTAGGGGTCCCTGGGTGGCTCAGTCAATCAAGCATCTGACTCTTGGTTTCAGCTCAGTTCGTGATCCCAGGGTCAGGAGATCAAGCAGGGCCTTGGCCTCAGGCTCTATGCTCAGCAGAGAGTCGGCTTGGGATTCTCTCTCTCCCTCTCCCTCTGCCTCTCCCCACCCTGCTCTCTCTCTCCCTTTCTTTGTCTCTGTCTCTCTCTCTCTATCTCCCCCTCATTCTCTAAAATAAATAAATACATCTTAAAAAAATAAAGAATATCTATTTTATAGTTGTGTTTTGCTTGGCAAATTGTATGTACCCAATAAGTGTTGGATATTATTATTGTTGTGTGCTTTTATTTTGCTATTTTTTCCTTAGTTTTAGGATGGCCAATTACCACATTCAAGCTTATATGATATCTTAGTGTTCTGCTTAAATAGTTCCAGTATCTGTATACAAAAATGTGTTAATGAAAATGAGAGCTGTTAGTAAGCTTTGGGCCATCTGTTTACTGTATTTTCTTTTATGACACCTTGAGACATGGCAGAGTAGAGAGAGAACTTTGAAGATGAGCCTAAATATGAATCCCAAATTTTCCATTTACCAACTCTGTTACATCAGGACAGTTGTTCTACTTCTCCTGGGGTAAAAAAGGCAGAAAAGGACAAGATCTGCCTTCCTCCATGAAAACAATAGTAATGAACATCAATAAACCCATTTATCTTAGAGTATGAGAGTTGATGAGGGTAGACTATAAAGGCCTACTGAACATCACGTTTTCCTTAATTAGCCTCAGTCTAGGGTCTCATAATAAAGCCCCACTGATTCTGAGAGAGCTTTCCAGAATCATCATTCACTTTTCCTTTCTCCCTTTTTGTCCTCTACCCCTCCTCTCATTCTATAAAAATTCTGTACTTTTCCCTTTAGGAATCTAACTCTGTGAAGAACAAAGTGACAAACATTAAGCTTACTTAATACCTTAAAACAAATTCTGCCCAGCTCCATGACAGCACTTTTCACCTTGTATTCAAGTGCTGTTTACATATTTTGCATCCTCAGTATAATTTGATACATTCTGCACAAAATCTACAGCAGTTAACATAGTGACACCTTATAGTCAGAAATCCTGTAGATACACATATTTATTGAAAAAAATCAGTTATTGATCCTACTGACATCTGAGGAAGAAAAGAAAAAAAATTACCCACAGTGATTTTTTGGGACATGTT
>NC_138371.1:97641005-97664474 GCF_054177405.1 Leptonychotes weddellii | reverse complement strand
TGGGACATGTTATATGAGTAATTGACATGTTAATTCCAGCTTACGGTGTAACATAAATGATTCTAATAACTGGACCTGTTCCATGCACAGTTGAAGTCAAATATATGTGAAACATCTGTTAAGTTCTGAGCTCTCTAGTCAATCCAAAGCTCAGAATAACCTCTTTACTCAATAAGCAGATGGCACTAGTTTGCTTAAGAGAGTGGTACACAAATGGTCCTATTTTGACTGTGATTGAGACAAATTGAAGAAACTGTTAATATTAGCTCAAAAGACAAGTGATCACAGCAACAAAAATAGAATATGCAAACATCAAATTTCTCTAGTTAGATTTAAAATCTAAACGAAGCAAGTGAGAGATGAGACATCCATGAATTTCTCAGGTTATTAAGGCAAACAATAGAAACAACATGCTCAGGCACTTAAACATGCTCTTGAAATTATCCACTAATGATCATTGGCACTGGGAGCCCAATTCTTGTACTGTTTTGTTTCTGTTTTTTATTTTTAATTTTCTTCCTTCATAGGATTGTAACTCAGTAGGGAAATAAGAGGGTATGCTTTCATTAACTTTAAAAACACTTACTGAGTGGAGAAGAAAAACCCTAAATTAACCCCTTGTAAGAGCAGCAGGGTTTTTGTCACATAAAATTGGTTTTCAACCCCGATTGCACCACTTTATAGCTGCCAGACCTGGGGTGTATTAAATGACATTTCTTTTCTCACTCAACTACTGTAATGTTTAACATGGAACAGAGGGGAAGAACATAAACTTTGGATTAGGAAAGACTAAAGTGTGAAGCCTGTTTGACTAGTGACTTGGGAAAATAATATACTCTGTGGAGCCACTGTTGTAAAAAGAGACAATAAATCTGGTAGAGTTGTTCTGAGCAGTAAATAAACTATAGGAATAAATCACAATGGTTACTTCATAAACCAACCCTTTTCATCTCCACTTAGTCCCTCCATCCCATCTGATCCCTCACCCAAACTATGCTGTTCCCAGAGTGAGCTTTTATCAAAGGGATCTCAAACGGCATGTGTAAATGACCACCCCATGGCCATGGGTCCTCTGTTCACACTGTGTTGGAGGAGATCACTGGCAGGTGATTCCTCTGTGTCTAGATATGAAATAATCATCTATAAATGGATCTTTATGTGGAGGA
The DNA here is from genome assembly GCF_054177405.1 of Leptonychotes weddellii. Lineage (NCBI taxonomy): Eukaryota > Metazoa > Chordata > Mammalia > Carnivora > Phocidae > Leptonychotes > Leptonychotes weddellii. The sequence goes on along the minus strand of NC_138371.1, from coordinate 97,663,308 downwards.
AGATCCAATTGGACAAATTACTATTGAACAAGAAGATATATCTTTCTTTGAAAAAATCTTCACACAACCACAGCCACACAAACATTCACAGAGACTTTAGGAAGAGGATAGTTAAACTAGCACATAAAAAAATATTAGTGTGGATACTAGGGATGCATGCGTGAACAAATGGGGAAAGAATGAGGCAATAGAAAAAGCAGGATCTGCAGATTTGAGGGCTTACATTCTGTCCACACTTCTGTTGTATGTTTCTTCAGTACCCTCTTCTCGTGCCTCTTGGGCATCCTCATGTTCACATGAGTCCCTTTAACTTCAACACCAAGGCTGCAAAGTGCAAACAACATTCCACCACCAAATTACTCTGTGTCTCCTTGCACTGTTTCCATGTTTACATTTCTTCTCTGAAACCTCCTTCACTCTAGTGCAGGTCTGTTGTCTGTTATTATTATTAAAATAAAATAATCCACACACAATTTATTTCCTCATGAGAATGAGAATGATGTCTTTCCATTAGGTACCAAGAAAGCAGAACTCAGGAAGAAAGAAATAATTTTCCTTAGTTATTATTGCTGATCAGTACAAGCATACTGAGTGATTGACTACTCTCTGTTGGGCTGGATGAAAAATTGAGATGAGAATTGTTACTTTCATGATGATTCCACGGACTTCGGACATATGTACACACAACAAAAAAAACCAAGTAACAATACCAGGCAATGTAACAAGATAGTAACAGAATGAACCATGGTTAACTGTTGGATAAATGGCATAGAGATAACACTTGCTTTAGGAATTCATAAAAGGAAGAGTTCTGATATGGCACAGACTGGTCAAAACAGATGAAATTTGAACAGGAGCTTTTGGACAATTTGCAGAATGATGAAAAGTTGGGGAGTCATCCCAGTTGGGAAAACTACTTGAGCAAAGTTACAGTAGCCAGAATAAAGAAGTTGTCTCTGGGGGCAATGCCTTCAGGAGAAGCAGGTTTGAGAAACTAGGCGAAAGAGAAAGGCTGGTGTAGCAGCCAAGGATGTGCATGCCAAGCAAAATAATTTGTTGTAAATAAGCAAAAAATAATTTATAAAATAGGCAAGGAGGAATACAATATTAATATATGGGTACATTTAAAAAATAAATTAGATTTTTAGAGCAGTGAAACTATATTGTAAGATAGTGTAATGGTTGTTACATGAACTTATACATTTGTTAAAACACAGAACTGTACAACACAAAAAATAAAAATTAATGTAAACAATGAATTTAATTTCCTAAAGACAAATCAATATTGATTCATCAATTGTGAAAAATATAGCACACCAATGCAAAATGTTAATAATAAGGGAAACAGAAGGCAGAGTAAGAGAGGATAAGTGGGAACTGGCTATAGCATCTGTTCAATTTTCTGTAAACCTAAAACTACTTTACAAATATACTTTATTAATTTAAACAGAATTATATTTATAGAGGGAAGTCAGCATCTGATAGTCCATATAACTTTTCAAAACATTCTATTTCATATAATTCTAAAAATCTAATCAGAGTCATGTGACCATTCTGTAGCTTCAAAATTATGCCTGGCCCACTCCAGATTTTCTCTCCTTCACAGAGTTTTGCAAACTTTTTATCTATTTTTTGGGAATTCCCTTGATTTTTAGACTAAGATCCTGCACTTAACTGATCATTTTGTTTGCTTCCATGAGTTGTTTTCTTGGTTGAATTACCAAGCTACATGGTGTCTTTTATTTGAGGGGGGGCGGTTGTCGTAATGTGCGGCCTTTTCCTGATTTTAATAACAAACTTACATAATAGTCCTGGGATTGTTTATAATCTCTCAATCTAGAAAAAAAATTAATGAACTATACTGAAATTAAAAAAATGCAAAAAAAAAAAGGGAAAATGAAGGTGGGGAAATTGGAGGGGGAAACGAACCATGAGAGACTATGGACTCTGAGAAACAAACTGAGGGCTCTAGAGGGGAGGGGGATGGGGGATGGGTTAGCCTGGTGATGGGTATTAAGGAGGTCACATACTGAATGGAGCACTGGGTGTTATATGCAAACAATGAATCATGGAACACTACATCAAAAACTAATGATGTAATGTATGGTGATTAACATAACATAAGAAAATAAAATTTTAAAAATGCAAAAAATATTATTAATAAATCATAATAGATTTTCAAAAAAATAATAAAAATAAATTATTATTGCCCATCTAGGGTGTTGTTTAAATTTATATAAGTAGATACTAATTTTTTTGTGTTAAGGCATTATTTCATACTATGATGTTTTAAAAATGCATCTTTCCTTTGAGTCCTAAAATAAAAGGAGTAGTTTATACCTTGGTGAGGGATTTCTGTAACAGATTGTTTTCCACAGGAACTTTGTTATGCCTTTCCTTGAAAAGTGTTATGGTGTAGCTAATAAAGGAACAGGAGAGATGGGAGGGAACATTAGTTTTGTTTTCCTGTTGTAGTGAATTATTATAAACTCAATGGTTTTAAACAACACAAATGCATTATCTTAAAATTCTGAAGGTCAAGTGTTCAAAGTGAGTCTTAGTACAGGGCTAAAATCAAGGCATTGGCAGGACTTCATTCCTTCTACAGGCTTTAGGGGGAAATCTGTTGCCTTGCTTTTTCTACCTTTTGGAGGGAACTCATGTCCCTTGGCTTGGAGCTCCTCTCTCCATCTTCAAATTCCATCACTCCGATCTAAGTTTTCATTATTGCATTGCCTTCTTTACTTTGACCTTTCCTGTCTCTCTCTTATAAGGACCCATGTCATTATATAGAGTCAACCTGAGTAATCCAGGATAATCTCCCCATATCAAGCTCTTCAATTTAATCACATATTCCAAGTCTCTTTTTCCAAGTCTCTTTCTGGGAATTGGATCCATGGATATCTTTGTGGGTTCAGTATTCCAGCTACTACAGAGGGCTACATCAGAAAGTGAGTGCAGATGACTGAGGGATAGAAGAAGAGAGTTGGGGAGTTAAAAGATAGAAGGGAATCCTGAAAATGGGAAAATAAAGACAAAATGTATCAATAAGCCTAAGTACACACTTAATGTGGAGGGTTTATTTTTAATGAAATCTATGTTTAAGAAGATTCTTGCAGACCTGCCATTTAAAATATACAAAATATGGATTTTTAGGTACCTCTATGGTGCTTCCCTGGCAATTGTGATAACTAATGTGGAAATTCATTTTCAATTTTAGTTTGTCATGCAGCTCTACAATTTGTGAAGGATTTGTAGGAGAAAGTACTAGATAATGTGATTTGACTATATTATGCAAATGAGCCTTTCATTTCCTGTCTATGTTCAACTTATAAACAGAAAAGTTACACATTACTTCAAAAGATTTAGTGTAAATTTTTTTGTTAGTTTTCCCCAACAAAGAGATGATTATATTAAACATGATGTAAGTAAAGTTTCTATTCCAAAATATCAGGGTTACTAGGAAGTTGCTATTTTGAACAAATGGTGGTGCTGTTTTATGTCGGACAATGATTTTGAGTGGAGAGACACAGTTAGGTTGGAATCATGCCTTGGCTACTTAGTAATCATTTAATTTGAGTCTCAATTTTCTCTTTTAGCAAATGGGTATACTAATGCCTTCCATATTAGTACTTTTGATAATAGATGAAATAATATGTAAAATGCACCTGAGATATAATAGTAGCCATTACTCATTGACTGATCCCTCATGGCTCAGTATATGGCAATTAGAGTTAAGTAAATACATAATATTCATTCATCTAAAATCCATTACTGGATATCTGCAATATGTTGGGAATTGGGATGGAGCTGGCGAAACAAAGAATACTTGTCATGAGAAAAGGGCTCAGTTTTTGCCCATGCTGAGCTCCTAGTACTTAGCAAAAGTAGGTTTTCATTTAGTGTTCATTTAATTAATCCATGGATGAATAGTATGCAGCTTGTTCAGTCAAAATTCTCATCCTCTTCTTACTAAGGTAAGGGAAAATAAAATGACATAAGTGGTTATAACAAAATTAGAAGTTTGTATTTCAAAGGAACATTGAGAACTTTGGGGACCTAGAAGGGAACAGTTACTGGGAGAAAACTCTGATTCCCTACCAGGTATTAAGTTGGAGAAGTGCATTCCAGAGAACTGGAACATTATATGTGTAGGAAGGAGAGAATGGAGATATAATCTGAGAGATAAGGGAGATTTTAAAAGTTTTACACTGGACATCAGAACAAGAGGCAGAGTAGACAGATCCAAGTATCCATCTCTCCATCAAAGAGACAGAATGAACTATAGAACTAACTGTTTCACAATTAAGGAAAACAAGTCTATAGTATCCAAGTGAATTCTGAATCTAGGGAAAGCCAACTTTAAAATGGTAGGAAATTTGTGGCATTTTTACTTGTCTTTGCCCTACCCCTTGTCAGGCTCACAGTGATCTTGAAGAGGGTGGACCACAGTCCCAGTGTGGCACCCTGGTCCCTAGTTCCTCCAGGAGCAAAGCTGGCCTCATTTGCAAGGAATTAAGGTTCTGTTTTGTTTTTATCTTTCTAGTCTAACCTGTCTAAAAACTACTAGAAAGACTGATGCTAGGTGCTCATATCCATTTTACATAACTTAGAACTTACCCAGGGCAGAAAAGCACCAGGCATTTCTTGAAAGTATTGTAAGGTAAGCAAGAAGCTTATAGCTTCCTAGTGCAAAAGATCAGGGTTGAGGTATACAATAGAATGCCAAAGGCCTGGAAGAAAAAGCTGGAGAGACAGTTTCTTTGAGAAATTAGAACATTTAAAAGCACCCATGAATAGTGGGGAATTAAAACAAAACCAAACAAAAAAAACATGCATGCCCAATGGCAAGACGCATGTTTAGAAAAGACCTAAGGACACGGTAAACTTTCACGTCTGGGGATTTCTAAGCAAAGTGCAAGCAGTAAATGAAGACAAAGGCAGACTTATAAACAATTTGGCTAGGCACTGAAGGAAAGCTCCAGCATAGAAAAAAGCTGTAAAGACTGAGAGAAGTTTTTGTTTGTTCATTTTTGTTTTCCTTCTTTCTTCCTTTCTTTATTTTTCTCTTTTATTTTTTCTCCCTCTCTTATTTGCTTTTTGACTCTTAGTGTTTGAGGAAATTTCTCTTAAAAATGAGCAGACATTGCCGACACCATACCAAAGAAAACAAACTTAAAAAAATAGTTTAGAAAAGTCACTAAATAAGAAGAACCTATAGAGAACAATAAAAACAAACTGTAAGATTTCCAGAATTATATTATAACATCCAAAATGTCAAAGACACAGATGTAGTGAAAAGAAGGGCCATATGCACCCCAATGTTCATAGCAGCAATGTCCGTAATAACCAAACTGTGGAAAGAGCTGAGATGCCCTTCAACAGATGAATGGATAAAGAAGATGTGGTCCATATATACAATGGAATATTACTCAGCCATCAGAAAGGATGAATACCCAACTTTTGCATCAACATGGATGGGACTGGAGGAGATTATGCTAAGTGAAATAAGTCAAGCAGAGAAAGTCAATTATCATATGGTTTCACTTACTTGTGGAACATAAGGAATAGCATGGAGGACATTAAGAGAAGGAAGGGAAAAATGAAGGGGGGAAATCGGAGGGAGAGATGAACTATGAGAGACTATGGATTCTGAGAAACAAACCGGGTTTTAGAGGGGACGGGGAGGGGGATTTGTTAGCCTGGTGATGGGTATTAAGAAGGGCACGTACTGCATGGAGCACTGGGTGTTATACGAAAACAATGGATTGTGGATCACCACATCAAAAACTAATGATGTATTGTATGGTGACTAACATAACATAATAAAATTTAAAAGAGTTAAAAAAAAAGAAAAGAAACTTAACATCTTTAGTCATTAGGAAAATGAAAATCAAAACCACAAGTAAGTTCCACTTTAGCAGTAAGAAAGCTTTAATTAAAACAAACAAAAGGGGGCGCCTGGGTGGCTCAGTTGGTTAAGCGACTGCCTTCGGCTCAGGTCATGATCCTGGAGTCCAGGGATAGAGTCCCGCATCAAGCTCCCTGCTCAGCAGGGACTCTGCTTCTCCCTCCGACCCTCCCCCCTCTCATGTGCTCTCTCGCTCTCTCTCATTCTCCCTCTCAAATAAATAAATAAAATCTTAAAAAAAATAAATAAAACAAACAAAAGGGAAAATAACAAGTCTTGGTGACGATGTAGAGAAATTATAATCCTCATACATTCTTTTGGGGGATGTAGAATGGTTTTTCTGCAGGAAACAGGTGGTTCCTTGAAAAGTTAAACATAGAATTATCTGACCCAATATATGTACTCCTGAGTATATATCCCAGAGAATTGAAAGCAGGTACTAAAACAAATACCGATGCACACATATTCATTGCCCAACATGGGACTCAATCCCAGGACTCCGGGATCATGACCTGAGCTGAAGGCAGACACTCAACTGAGTGAATTACCCAGGCATCACTTTGCTGTACAAATCTTGATGCTGTGTTACCTGACACAAAAAGATTTATGAATTATATTTTCTTTGTGATTTCCCACTTTTATGAAAATAAAATAAACCTCTTTCAGTGCTTTAAAAATTTCTACTATCTACTATGAACATTTTCATACTTGTTTTGAGGATTTTGTTGCTTAGCTTTATTTGATATATTTTCCCATCTTTTTTTAACCATTTTTTTAAATTTTAGGTATATCACTAAAGAAGCACATATATTATCTTGTTTTAAATGTCCCTAGATGTGCTTCCTTCCTACAAAACATGAGTCATGGAAATATTTAACACCCATGTCCATGAGAACCCGGACTATAAAAAATACTTTACTGTAAGTACTCTACCCTGCAACAAGTGAACTGCTATACTAAGTGTCATGACTAATGTAAGATATTTGTTAAAACTTTAGAAAAAACAGTGTAAAAACATTCAAAACCCTCATCTGGGAAAACAAACAAACAAACAAACAAACAAAAAACCTCAGAAAGTGATTGTAATGTTTACTTTGCTACAACATCCCTCAATGAGGAAATCTTTAAATTCCATCCCCAAATGGATTTGATATTCTGGTTTAGCTTGGGAGAATATCTCAACAAAAGGACATAATCAGCATATTTGTTAGAGGAATTCTGTCTACCAGATGACTTGCATCTTTCTTTGTATTTCAGATATGCTGAGTTCATTTGGCCAATGTATGCTTTGTTTTGATTGCCTTGATATCCCTGATACACATACTACTGGAATTTTCTATGAGAGAATTATATTTCTTCACCTTGCTTGAATTATACATGGACATGGACATATTGCTTTGGTCAATAAAAATTAATAGAACTAACATATACCACTTCTAAGCAGAAGCTATAAGTTCTATTGCATCATTGAATATTTCTTTTCTTACCATATTGATCTGTCCCAGATTAAGGCAATTCTATTAGGTTACATACCAGAATGAAGAAAGTATACAACTAACAACTACCCTTCATGCACATGTGATATGATAAAGAAATGCATTGTTATATGCACTGAGAATCTATCTGGTGTTGGGTTTGGTTTTGTTATGCAACTTTGTCACCAAAGACTGAAGTCAATACAGAAATCATTACCATAAAAAAGGTTTTACTGGTAACAACAAGAAGTAACAACTACAAAGTAAAATATGTAACTCCTGTTTTAAGGCCAGAAAAAGGCATGCTGAAAAACCAATTATTGGAAACTGGCAAAAAGACAACTCACATTAGGAAGTGGCAAAATATTTGGATATCACTAGCAGTACTGTGGAAACCATTTAATGTACTAAATAAATGTGTTGGTTTTGGTAAAGAGTTCCCCAACTCAGTTATAGACATGACTTGAATGCTATCAGTTGCATTGACATTATTTTTTTCAAGAAACAGAAAAACTCAGAAAAAAATTGGCACATAATTAAGCAGATATTACCAGGAACACAGACTTTAGACTTGTAGACTTGGAAGATGGAACTGATTTTCATTTACAATTGGTAAAAGATAAAACTAGGAATGTCCTTAAGCAACAAAGTAGTATTAAAACCAAGATTTATGTAAAGGACCAAAGCAAATGTATTGTAATCACAACTGTTGTTAAAGATATTTGAATTTACGGAGGGGGAGATGAACCATGAGAGACGATGGACTCTGAAAAACAAACTGAGGGTTCTAGAGGGGAGGGGGTGGGAGGATGGGTTAGCCTGGTGATGGGTATTAAAGAGGGCACGTTCTGCATGGAGCACTGGGTGTTATGCACAAATAATGAATCATGGAACACTACATCAAAAACTAATTATGTAATGTATAGTGATTAACATAACAATAAAAATTTAAAAAAAGAATAAATCCTAGATTTTTACTTAAAAAAAAGATGTTTGAATTTACTAATATTAAAAAATCACTCAGAGGGAAAAAAAAAGGCAAACAACTAACGTGTGCCTTTCTCATAGAATTTTGATATATTCAATGTTCCTGTAACTAAACCTGGAGAGCAGATCTAGAAAAGAAGTAGCAGTAAAACAGTTACCACATGGAACAGACTGGAAGGAATAAAGTAGACAGAAAATGAACTAAGCTTTTGAATCTTGCTTTGCTCAGTGAACAAGTATGAATCAAAAGATATGTAACATTTAAGACTCAATTGATGGTGAAGTCACTGATTTCTTATGGAGAAGATACAGTCTGAGAAAGCTTCTTATCCACCTGCTCTTAATGCCCTCTTCAGATGGTCCAGAGGGGTAACAGAAAAGGAAAGTCCTCCAAGCAGAGCCAAGAGTCATGAAGTACAATGAGCTAGAGAGAAGAACTAAGGCTTAATTAAGAAACATGACCATCTCTAGTGACCCTTTAACATCTCCTTATCAAGATTCCATAAACACTATGGGCCAGTGATTTCCATGAAATTCGCTTTGTTTATTTTTATAATGAGAGTGGTAAATATAATTATGCTACCTGTATTTCTCCACTCTATGTTGGTGGATGAGGACCTAAAACTAGAAATCACAGAATATTATTCAGCTATAAAACAGAATGAAATCTTGCCATTTGCCGCAAAATGGATGGATCTAGAGGATATAATGCTAAGGGAAATAAGTCAGAGAAAGAACAATATCATATGACTTCACTCATATGTGAAATTTAAGAAACAAAACAATCAGAGTTCGAAAAAAGGAGGGAGGCAACCAGGAAATAGATTCTTAACTATAGAGAACAAATTGATGGTACTGAAGGTGAAATAGGTGGTGGGGATTAAGGAGCGCACTTGTGATAAACACTACGTGTTGTATGGAATTGTTGAATCTCTATATTGCACACCTGAAACTAATATAACACTGTATGTTAACTATACTGAAATTAAAATAAAATAAAAAAAGACAAGGGCAAGTAAAAAGAAACTAGAAACCACATTTGCCCTAGACTGAGATCCTGAACTTTGAGCCAGACCATATGATTGTATAACACTATTGGATCACTATTGGAGTGAAAACTCACTTCAGAAGAGGGGGTGAGTAACATTTTCTTGTGGAAGTTGAATACTTGTGTTCAAGAAGATGGGCAGTTTTACATTTCATTAAAAATCCCAAGAACTCTTTAGTCCTCTCTAAAAGTGGATTTTAGCTGTTAACTATTGTGTGTTAACGTTTGTCTTAGTCATGTGCCTTTTCCCATGGGTCCATGGATTATGATTGGAGAAGACACAGCCTACTTGCAAACAGATGGTTTAAGAGCTATTCTGTGGTATCCTGTGCCATCATAATAGGAAGTTCCAGAGAGGTTGTTTCATTAGCCTGGGTTTCAAGAGGAAGAAGTATGAGGGAGATGTGATGTGAGAAATAAACATTTTTTTGAAAGTCCATGCAGTTTGAGGTTATTGGTACTAGAGCACAATGATGTGAAATCTAATCATTACACAAGCCCACCATAGATCTAAATTCATTTTATCTGTCCCAAGAAAACATAAATCATTAAGAAAATATCTTTGTGATTTTTAGGAGAAAATGATAAAGTAAGACATCTTTATTTCTTTTATCTCTTTTAAAATATTCTGAAAAACAAAGATTATAAAATTTTAAGAAGAAAGATAAACCAAATAATTACATGGCTACAAACCCAAATTGTGTATCACTCCACAAGTAAGTACTACTTCTCTGAAGTCAGCTCACTGACCATTTAACTGATAGACACGGTCTGACTAGGTTCAAAGGCCAGGAGAAAGGGGAACGGCTTCACTGAATATGGTGGAATATCTCGGGAGACATGGAATTAGAACAGAAATCGTAGGATGATGTCATAAATTGACTGACTGTGACCTAGCCTCTTAGTTGAGGCAGAATGGCAGAGAAGAAACTTGATGGAAGAGAGAAATACTGATGGTCAGAGTGCAGTGCAGAGAGTCTGAAATTTAATATCACAGGGAACAAAGTTACACTGGAATAAATACAGTGACTATATATGAGGTTCAAAGTGGAAATGAAAAATAGCAAACATATAAAATTAATATTAGATAAATTGAAGATACAAAAGACAGAGACAGGAAATTTAAGATACAATTAATACTTTTGCTAAACAGAATGGAGATAATTGAAGAAAAAAGATATATCTAATTAAATCACTTCTTCAGTCGTCTAGCTCTGCTGGATTCTGTTTGTTGGCTCAAGGAACATTCTCTGTATCAAGGGAAAAATGGATTCAGAAGATTGAGCACCATGTCCTGGTGAAGTCATTGAACTCAAAACATATAGATACCCTCATGTAGGCATTCCAGCAATGGAAGCAAATCAGAAGGAAAATCATGTTGTCATTGTATAGCCACATACCAACACCCGTTTATGGCATAAATTGCGGTGATGGTTTCACGGATGTGTACTTATCTCCAAAATCATCAAGTTGTACAGATTAAACAGCTGTAGCTTTTTGTACATTAACCATTCCTTAATAAATTGGTTAAAAATAATACAATGGGACAATTTCTACAAGGTTCTGAGGAAAAGTAAGACAAGTGACTCTAATATTACATCTGAGCAAGTTTCATTTTAATTAATATAAAGATTACAAACACACTTGTGTAATAATTTAAAATTTCAAGGAAGTATATACCAAGAAGATCTCTGCTTGGGAAAAAAATAAAGTTAAAACTCAATCCATCTGTGAATTGAGTCAAAATTAGTAATCTGAAAATGAAGAGTACTATTAAAAATGTTTGGTAGTGGGTGTTTACTTCCATTAAATGAATATCTAATATGGCTACCTCATGGATTATAAAATGTAAGATTATAGATCACTATGTACAGATGGATAGATTTTAACAATATAAAAAGTAATATTTTATATGACAATATCTAGATATAAGGTGAAAGAGGAAGGAGGGATTACATGTGCACTAGTGTCTTTGCTTAATAACAAAAAGTCAGTGGATATTCTATGTGAATAAGACATGTTCTTTAAAATTAGCATTAACTTTAAAAATATTTATTTCTTTTTTTATTTTAGAAGACTATTTTTACGTGACTGGATCTTGAAATATTGAGATATCTATATAAAGTTCAGTATTTCCTTTTCCTTCAGTTCTTTCTGGAGTTAAATTCAAATAAGATTAAATATATGCTTTATTTGAATAACATATAATACTGGTTTTTAAATATTTAGTCTGTCTTTTTATTTTATTTATTTATTTTTTAAGATTTTATTTATTTGACAGAAAGAGAGACAGCGAGAGAGGGAACAAAAGCAGGGGGAGTGGGAGAGGGAGAAGCAGCCTTCCCGCTGAGCAGGGAGCCCGATGCGGGGCTCGATCTCAGGACCCCGGGATCATGGACTGAGCCAAAGGCAGTCGCTTAACCAACTGAGCCACTCAGGTGCCCCATTTAGTCTGTCTTTTTTAAATTAAAATTTTTTTCTCTCCCTCTCTCTCTTCATTCCCTCTCTCCCCTTTTCACTCTCCCCCCTTTCACACACTTTTTTCTCTTTTGCTTCTATTTGTGTGTATATATATATGTGTGTATATATATATATATATGAGATACTGGAATAAAATGCTCATGAAATGTAAGAAATGGTTATTTCTGAGGTAGTAATTTGGATGATTTTTATTTTACCTATTCACTTTTCTGTATTTCATTACATTTTGCTTTTTTTTCTATTACAATGACTATGTATTACTTAAAAATCAAATTATACCTCTAAAATGATTTGACTGTTCTGTAAGAAATGAAGCAACAAGATGCTTTGCCAAATCTTAGGATGCATATTTCTGTTCTGGGCAGCCCCCAGTTAGCAGTGCTTCATTCCAGGCCACCGTGGGACCCCACATTCTTCACCAGTACAGTAAGGCTTAGGTGAGGTGATTTCTGAACTATTTAGGACTCTGTACTCTGTAGTTCTAACTAGATTCCCAGTGACTTGGAGAATTAAATCATGGTTGAAATAATAAATAGAAAATGTACTTTGGAAATTATAAAAGACATGAACTGAAGCTTAAATAAAATTTTGTGGCCACATTCCAAAATTTATATTATTATATTGATTGAGAGAACATATGAATTGCACTTTAATCAGTGCCCAGTGCACATTAAATTGACCTTGGATCCATGGCCAGTATCAGAGTTCAGATCTTCATCAATTTGATTCAGCAGGCAGTGAAGAGCCAAACAAAGAAGCTATGATTGTGCTTGAAGGCTGGAATTCATTATATTTTCCATAAAAACAATTTTTGAAGTAAGATGATGGTTTTCCTCTGAATTGTTTCATTAAAATTTGATCAGAGAGAAGAATGTTTCTATTTAACTACAGAAAATGTAATTTTGGCTTTCACCCACAGAGAAGTTTTCCACAGTGTTGTTCATAGTTGTGGAGAGCACTAGTGTGAATTATATGTCCTTGTGAAGTGCTATTCCAAAAGTACAGCCATGAGGAACAATACAATATATTGTTCAAACTTATTTATCTTAGAAAAACTACCTATTGGGTCAAATCATAGTCCATTTATAATATCTGTTTGCATGTTGCTTCTTGTAGATGTCCCTGAATATTTGGTTACATTAAACATCAGCTGTGCTTAGTGTAGGACCCTTCACCAGTTAAAAAATGTCATTTCCCAGCTAATCATTCTTGTTCATTAAATATTTGGGCTTCCCTTCTATAGGACTAGAGGCACAATAAAGGCTCAACTTCCTTGTTTACTTGTATTTCGGAGAGAGGATTTGGCTATGGTATTTAGTTCTATACTGACAACATAGTCTAACCTAATTTTTTTTTTAAGATTTTATTTATTTATTTGAGAGAGAGAGAATGAGAGACAGAGAGCATGAGAGGGAGGAGGGTCAGAGGGAGAAGCAGACTCCCCGCTGAGCAGGGAGCCTGATGCGGGACTTGATCCCGGGACTCCAGGATCATGACCTGAGCCGAAGGCAATCGCTTAACCAACTGAGCCACCCTAGTCTAACCTAATTAATCTCAATTTTTTTTTTTTAAGCAGACCATTTTTTAAAGTCTCAAAGGACTTCCAAACCAATTTTATGCACGTTATCATTTCTACCAACAAAACATCATGGAAAGTAAGATTAATGTTATTTAAGAAGAGCAGGAGAGAATTCTGCTGTTGAAACCATTATCAGTGAAGGAACATATTTCTCCCTTGACTATATCTCACACAGGCTAGCAACAAATCACAGTGTGTTTAAAAAATAATTTAAAATAATAAAGTAAAACACTCCCATGTTATGATATGGAACGAACACATAAGATTAAATTAAAAAAAAAAAAACAAAAACACACCTCTGTTAGGCTTTTTTTTTTTTTTTTAAGTTTGAAACAGTTCTAATGATTTGTGGTTTGAAATCTAAAACTTCTTGAACCAAATGATATTCCTGTAAGCCAATTATCACATAGACAAAAACACATCAGCAAAAAACAAACAAGAAATGGAGTTATGGTAGACAGAATATTGTTTCCTTTCACCCCTGTCCCCTGTGTTACTCCCCAGATTGCATTGTTATATGGAAAAAAAAATATCTAGGTGGGCTTAATCTAAAATAATGAGTCCTTAAAAAGAGATGCAAAAGAGAAAATTGGAGAAATTCAAAAGGTAAGAATTCCATTCATTATTGCTGGCTTTGAAGATGGGTAGTACCATGAGCCAAGGAATGGGAGCACGATTTATTAGGGAAGAGCAGCACTAGGGCCAATAATCAGCAAGGAAATGGAATCTCTGTTTTGCAGCTGCACAGAACTAAATTCAACTTGAATGAGCCTGGAAGTGGAATTTCCTTCAGAGCTTCCACATAAGAGCCGGATGTCCAGGATTACTGAAAGAATGAAAAGGAAAGGGAAAAAAAAAGAAAGAAATATAGAATACATAAAGAGTCTTATTTCTTTTTTTTTATTTCTTTAAAGATTTTATTCATTTATTTGACAGAGAGAGAGAGAGAACAAGTAGGCAGAGAGGCAGGCAGAGGGAGAGGGAGAAGCAGGCTCCCACTGAGCAGGGAGCCCGATGCGGGACTCGATCCCAGGACTCCGGGATCATGACCTGAGCCGAAGGCAGCGGCTTAACCGACTGAGCCACCCAGGCGCTCCGAGTCTTATTTCTATAGCAGTCTCCAAATCACAAAACTATAGACTCAGAGAGTAGAATAGGTGTTACCAGGGGACCAGGACAGGATTGGGGGGTGGGAAATGAGGGATGGTGCATATATAAACAGGTAACATGAAGAGTTCCTTTATGGTGATGGAACAGTTCTGAATCCTGACTTTCCTTATAGTCACACAAGCCATGGGGAAAATTGCATAAAACTAAACACACTGACATGTACTCACACAATGTATGAATGGGTTCATATAAATAATGGTGAAAACTGAATAAAGTCTGTAGTCTAGCTAATGGTATTGCACTAATATCAGTTTCCTGGTTTCCATATTGGACTATAGTTATGTAAGATGTCACCATTGGGAAAGTTAAGTGAAGGGAAAACTGGGCTCTATGTATTGTATTTTTGAAACCTCCTATGAATCTGTAATTATTTCAAAAGTTAAAAAAAAGAGAAAAAAATGAATAGTCCATTACAGTGTAAACATATTCATCCTCCAGTAAATTTCTGAGCTAAGATGAATCGCAAAGCTGATCCCATCTCAGAGTTGTGTAGTTCAATAACAGGTTGATCTCCTATGCAAGAACTTTTTACTTGACCAGCTACATTATGAGGTTGCATGAACTGTGTTAACTGAGTCCTCCTACCAATGATCAGATGTAGTTACTAATATTTTTAGATTACAGAGAAGGTATCTGAACCTCAAAAAAGTGAGATTGAACCCAGGCCAATGGGCAGAGGACTTTCCTTTGACAAATTGCTGCTACTCTAGAGAGCAAGGGAGAAAAACTAAGGATAATGTAGGGGAATTAGGCATATATAGCTTCTTAGAATTCCAGGGCCTTGGTAACTATATAGAAGATTTTGCCTCTTCCTTTCCTCAGAATAGAGATGAAGAAAAACAAGACATTTATGGGAAGTTCATTGGTCTCCGATGAACATCTTATGCAGTAGGGCTTAGGTGAAAATAGTTTGGCCTGACATTAGAATATCACATTTACTCATAAAAATGTCAAAGTAGGTCAAAATAACCTTTGTATTTATTACTTATTGAGTTTAAAAAAAGGTCCTCATAAGGTTCCTGACCACCAACCGGTTCTAACTTGAATTTTTATTAGGAGTTCTATAATATGCAGATTCATGGATAGAAGAATTTTCGAGCAGAGTCTTCTCACATGATCTCCACTATGCTTTTCACATGGTTTCCTCCAAGAAGACAAGTTTCTACAGACCAGGGTTTGGGTTCTGTCTTCCTTTGTAGTCTCAACTAATGGCAGAGACTTGCCTGTCCAATGCATAGAGGGCACCTAATGATGTGCAATAAATGAATGTTGACAGAAACACCCCACCTCAAGTACATAAGACTTTAGCATTGCCTTTAGTCAAAACTCTGACAGAGAATTAGGATGGCAGCCTACTGAAACAGCAAAATATATACAAATACATGTTTAAAGGAGAAAAACAAATGAAATTGAGTGTTTAATTTAATTACCCCAAAATTCAATATGCCTTTCAAAAAGAGAGGTGAGAACAAAAGAAGATCAGGAGATGTAAAGGGAATTTTGTGAAAGTTCATTCTATTTTTATTTTCATTCTATTTTCCTAGATTTATTCCATTTTTAGTTTCTAGAGTGAGAATGATTTGACCAACCATGAAGAATTTTTAAAAAACTATTTAAACAAATATTTGCATTTGGAACACGCTACTTTTAAAGGGAGTTGATACATTTAGATGTATGAATATGTCTAAGAAGGAAATATAAATTAATAGGTGATAGTTACAGTAAATATTATTAGGGGAAGCCAAAGGTATTTTGGAGTTAGGTCTGTCCATTTTTAATTTGACATCATGGAATTTAAAATAACTTCCATCAACTATTTTTTGTTTTCTTTTTCCTGAGACAGAACATTTGGCCTCTGTTCAGATAAAGGAACAATGCCAGCAATCTCCCTTATAACAAGGACAGAGAGCTTAACAAGATGGAGTCAGTTCAGGCTTAAAGTATCTGCTGAGGTGAATGTCATGAGAAAAACCAGAAACCAAAACAAAAGTTAGAAAGGCACCTGCCACAAGACTCACACTTATTCAGCCTGCAAAATTGGTTTTGTTCTTCTATGCCACTCAGCAGATTTCTTGGAGAAAGGGAAGGAGGTGAGGATGTTCTTAAAGAGACCATTTTACGAAAAGAGACGGGGGCGGGTAGTATTTTATGAGGTTAAATGATAAAGCATCATAAAAATTCAAGCATTTTTTTATTTTTGACATTGATAATTTCGTATGTTTCAACTTATAGCATAAAAAGATGATGAAATGGGTTCCAGAAAGTATGATTTTTTTCTTAGAGTGTAGCAGGTACATATACAAAACACTTATCATCTCATTATTAGTTGAAAAACATGAGCATTTCAAAAAGAAACATCTAAATTCACACATTGGATTAGTATGCTCTGCTTCCTGGGGCCAGAATCAAGGTCTGACCCTCAAAAAATTCTTCATGCACAGGCTACATAATGTGTATAAAATATAGTGTCTCCTAAGTTTCTCATGGGGGATCACTGCACCATTCACTAGTTCTTTTTTTTTTTTTAAGATTTTATTTATTTATTTGAGAGAGAGAATGAGATAGAGAGCATGAGAGGGGGGAGGGTCAGAGGGAGAAGCAGACTCCCTGCTGCACAGGGAGCCCGATGTGGGACTCGATCTGGGGACTCCAGGATCATGACCTGAGCCGAAGGCAGTCGCTTAACCAACTGAGCCACCCAGGCGCCCCCATTCACTAGTTCTTATTAAAATCTTTTTCCTCCTGATCCCATCTTAAATTTTCCTTTCATTAATTTCTTCCATTATGCCCAGTCATGCCCAATTTTATGTGAATATATGTGCCCCGCTCTTTAAAAATAACCTCACCATTTTTATTTTAGAAGAATATTTTATTATAACACTTTTAAAAGGGGGAGCTTTGTACTCATAGCCAAGTGGCAGATTCATATTAATGTTTAACACCTATTCATCATAAACAACTTTTATTTTTAGTATGCTAAAATTTAATTGTTAATTAAAATTTCAGTAGCATATATCTTGGGAATCTGAAATTCAAGAAGCCTGATAACGTAAATGATTTGATGTAAATGTGAAAATGGAACAAGAGGTCAGACATAATTTATCACTGTCACAACTAATCTTTGGGGTTGTTAAATGAGTGATAAGAAAATCAGGGACATTTTATTTACATGGATCAAAATAATAGCAATGTTAATAAGCATAGAAACATGTTTTTATTGCTCTCATCTTTTAAAAATAAACTTCCCTTCATCTTACTCTTTCCAGCTATTGCCCCATCTTCTCCAATCCATTCAGTTTCTTCAAGGACATGTCCGCAGGTCCTGTCTCTAGTCTCACTCCTGTATTTTCTGTTGAACCCTCCTCAGTCAGGAGGTCATCTCCAGCACTCCCCCAAAACTGTTCCTGTGGAGATGCCTATGACTCCACATCACTAAATTCAATGTTTACTTCTGTCAGCAATGTTTTACACTATCTACCATTTTCTCCCCACTTCAAACACTTTTCTTCACTTGATTTCCAGGATACCATAATATGCTGGTCCCCCCATGCTCCTGCCAATACTGGCTCCACCTTTTCAGTTTTTTCTTCATTCCTGATCATTAAGTGTTGGAATTCAAGACTCAGTACATAATCCTTGTATCTTTCCCTCTTCCATCTACAATCACCTCTTGATTTTATGACTTTAAATATATTAATATATTCTCATAGCTTCCACATGTATGTCTCCATCCCAGGCTTGTCCCTTGACTTCCAGACCCTATATGCAAATTCTCATTCAATATGTCTATATAATATGCCTAAAACATGCTGTCCTGCTATCAGCCATCCCCCCAGACACACCTTTCTTACAGTCTTTTGCAAGTCATTTACTTATTTTTTTAAATAATTTTACTTATTATTTATTTGAGAGAGAGAGAAAGAGCACAAGCAGGGGGAGCAGCAGAGGGAGAAGGGGAAGCAGACTCTCTGCTGAGCAGGAAGCCCTACATGGGGCTCAATCCCAGGAGCCTGAGATCATGACCTAAGCCAAAGGCAGACTGACTGAGCCACCCAGGCGCCTTGCAAGTCATTTAATTGCAACTCAAAACAGACCTTGTAGTCAATTTGGATTCCAATTTCTCTCATACTTCACTTCCAAAACATCACTAAATTCTGTCAGGTTGCCTTCAAACTATGGACAGACTCCAGTGACTTCTCATCATTCCCACTTCTATCACTGAGGTCCCAAACATCATTACCTGTGCATTTATTTGTTGGTGTCTGGCCATCCACTTCTATCTTTCATTTATTTTCAACACAACATCTGTATCTAGTTTGTTAAAAGATATGTCATCTATGTCGCTTCTCTACTCAATATTTTCCTTGATTCCTCCTTCTTGGAGCCTACACTAACCTCCTGACTGGGAGGAAGGCCTCTTTCACCCTCCATTACCTCTCTGGGTTAATCACTCACTGTTCTCCCTCTCAGTTCCTTCCCTCCCACCACACTAGCCTTGGGTTCTTCTTCCAAGAGGTCAGGCTTACTCCTACATGAGGATCCTTCCATACATTAGTCCTACTGCCTGGGTCCTCTCATCTCACCACAGGCAGCACCATGGCTTACTTCTTTACTTCCCTCAAATCGTTTCTCAAAGCTTACCTTAGGAGTGAGGCATCCCCTGACCACTCTCAGCAAGGTCTCCTTGTCTTTCCCCAGGCTTTGTATCTCTCTTTGTTGTTTGTGTTCCTTAGCACATCATGGGTATTTGAATTTTTAGTTTTATCTTCTGCTTTCTCCTCTAGAATTTAATCTGCATAAGAACAGATTTTCTGCTGGTTTTGCTCCATTATACCCAGCACAGTGTTCATTATCTAGTAAAAACTCAAGAAATACCTATTATTTAATTAATTGATGAACAATAGTTTACTATTATTATTGTTGTTGTTTTTGTTATTGTAAAAGATTCATAAATACAAATCATAAACTTATTTCTACCCTAATACCAAAATAATATTGAACCATGGGAAACATCTGAAACAATTGCTCAATTAACTTTGCTTAACACACTTTTTATTTAGCAAAACAAACTGATACAGCCAATCTATGAATAGACAACCTTCACTCATTTATTTCATTACCATTCAGTCAATGCATTTATGCACCATTTGACATTAATAAATTGAGTATAACTAACTTTTCTATTATAATCATTACTGACATAAATGATAGCATATGAAGAAACCAGCCTAAGAAATCACAGAAAGCAATTTGGGTATTTGCTAGTTTCAAAATTTAGATCATTTTTTTTAGAGTTGTAAAGTAAACTAAAATTTCTTAGTAGTTTCCTAAATTTAATTTCAATATACTATGCATTGTTGTTGCAAATCTGTATCACTCAGAAATTTTCCAGAACTCTCAATATTTCAATTTTTTCCTTTAGCCTAAATATGTGCTTAGTCATTGTCAACCTTCACCAAGTTCCTTTTTTGCTCCTAGATGATGTTACTTACTGTGAAGACTATTTTCTGTGGAAAATTGTATAAAATAAATTTTTGGTGAAGTTATGACTTTATGGATTCAAAAGATTTTGAATAAATTTAATAATGATGGAATAATTTGAAAGTAAACCTAATTGCTAAATTTGATATCATTTAATAGAGTAATACCTTCCCAAACTGGAAATCAAGTTGGCAGTGTTTTACCATAATTTATTTTCAAATTCCCTTTAAAAGTTGATTTTATGGCTGTGAGAAGTGGTAATTAATAATTATATTAAATAGCTTAGTAATTGAAACTGTATGAATAGGAGAACAACTGAAATTTGCTTGGTTTGGTGTGTACACCCTGAAGGCACTTAATATTTAATACTTTTAGCAGTAAACATCTTAGCCAAGTCCTCCTCAATTGCCTACCTGGCTGGTCACCATGCTTTTGTAAAAACGTATTTCGTATACTTAT
The DNA here is from genome assembly GCF_054177405.1 of Leptonychotes weddellii. Taxonomy (NCBI): domain Eukaryota; kingdom Metazoa; phylum Chordata; class Mammalia; order Carnivora; family Phocidae; genus Leptonychotes; species Leptonychotes weddellii. Next base: position 97,642,717 of record NC_138371.1, on the reverse strand, counting down.
TAGAAAGTTTCCATTAACAAATTATATATGAAAGTGCAGCATATAGATAGAACTGTTAACTAAGGATCCCTATTTAGCTAGTCTTCTCACTCAAGGGCCTGAAATTTACCCACAGATGCTAGTTAGATCAATTCATTCGGAGTCATCTATGTGTGATAATGCCCGGAAGAGTTCTTACACTTGGCCCTTATGAAAGCATGGATATAGTAGGACAGACTCTACACACTATTATAAAACAGTACATTAAAACACTTGTATTTTTTTTTTAAAGATTTTATTTATTTATTTGAGAGAGAGACTGAGAGAGAGAGAGCAGGAGAGGGGGGAGGGTCGGGAGGGTCAGAGGGAGAAGCAGACTCCCTGCGGAGCAGGGAGCCCGATGCGGGACTCGATCCAGGGACTCCAGGATCATGACCTGAGCCGAAGGCAGTCGCTTAACCAACTGAGCCACCCAGGCGCCCCTAAAACACTTGTATTTATTAACATTAATATAATAGTATAAAATATACACATAGTATATTATAAAAGACACAATTTACATAAATAAAATACATTTTTCTCTTTCTGTTACCACGTCTTTTAAAATTATTTCTTTGAATGTATCCACACTGGGGGAGATTTAGAGATGTATAACTTTGGGGCGCCTGGGTGGCTCAGTCGGTTAAGCGTCTGCCTTCAGCTCAGGTCATGATCTCAGAGTCCTGGGATCGAGCCCCGCATCGGGCTCCCTGCTCTGCAGGAAGCCTGCTTCTCCCTCTGCCCCTCACCCTGCTTGTGTTCCCTCTCTCACTGTCTCTCTCTCTGTCAATTAAATAAATGAATAAAATCTTTTTAAAAAAAAATAGAGATGTATAACTTAAAGTCCAGGCCATATGGTATTTATAAACTTCACTTTGGAGAATTGTGAGAGGCAGCCCGTTAGTTGCACAGAAGTAGAAACTGAGAATCAACTACCACACAATGAAGGAAAAAGCAGGTTGTGCTTAAGATGAACAATGAATCATGGATCACTACATCAAAAACTAATGATGTTTTATATGGTGACTAACATAACATAAAAAAAAAAAAATGACACCATGGGCCCAGAACACAAAGAATGATGTTCCACTGGGGCTCCAAATTTAAAACACAATGACAGATACGGATGGTACCCATAATTTGGGAATGGAGCTGGTTTCTTTTTAGGCAACTGTATGATTTAAGGTTAATGGTGTCGGTGATTATGATTTGCCTGACAAACACTGGCTGTCTTACAATGGATAACATCTTAAAATCAAGTAAACAAAAAAATAGAAGTTATATTTCCTACTTATTGTCTATGTAAGCCCAGAAACTATTTTCATTTACTATAGCTCTCAGGCCTGTTTTTCAGTATTTCATCAAGTTTTATGGAATTAAAATCTAATACTGAGTTTCAAAGTCCCTGGAATTTTTCTCTGGTTTCACTTTAAGATTAGATCCTGAATGAATAAACACGACTTCTACTTTAAAAGTTTCAGTACTTGATGCTATTATGTTATATTATGGTGTATTTACTCTGTAATAAGAACTTTTTCCCAATTCATTCTTATAGACCTGAGCACCTAGGTCTCAACAAATTTTTGAGAGTTATAACTATGGAGTCTGAACAGTCGCTTCATTCACTGTATCTTAAGAATTTCATTATACTTGTAAAAGTCAAAGGAAAAGTAAGTTCTTAATAAGCAATCACT
>NC_138371.1:97634556-97640905 GCF_054177405.1 Leptonychotes weddellii | reverse complement strand
GGCGCCTGGGTGGCTCAGTTGGTTAAGCGACTGCCTTCGGCTCAGGTCATGATCCTGGAGTCCTGGGATCGAGTCCCGCATCGGGCTCCCTGCTCGGCAGGGAGTCTGCTTCTCCCTCTGACCCTCCTCCCTCTCATGCTCTCTGTCTCTCATTCTCTCTGTCTCAAATAAATAAATAAAATCTTTAAAAAAAAAAAAGCAATCACTATGAATATGTATGAAGCAAACAGGATGGGAAAAATTAACCTATTAATTTTCCATCTTCCCCATGTATTTTTAATATTTCATATGAAACAGATCTTCACGTATTTAGTCAATATCAGTTGCATGAGCTCAAATTATTGAAAGACTTTGATTAACACAGAGAGGCATAGTTTTGGGAAAAACAATTCTAGGTTTACTGACTATAGCTAGTTTTCCAAATGTTCTGCTGTGAATGAGCCAATTTCTATTTAAATGGATACTTATTTTCTTCCATGTAAAAGAAGAATCCTTTTGGCCAGGACAGAGGCAAGATGAATAAAGATGTGTTGGCTATAAATGCTTCAAGACAATAGCACTGGGAGGAGTCAGTAAAAAAAAATATAGACAGTACTCTTTTGATTTTCCTTCATGTGCTATAATCAATATTCTTGCCAAGTAACAGGGCTCACATCTGAATGGACCAGTCTTCTTTAATTAAGCTCTGAACTAAGCCCCCAGGACAGCCTCAGCTGTTCATATTTGGATGTGGAATCACATGGCTGACATTTGGAATTTTCGATGTTTTTGGTGTTAAACATGAAAAAGGGATAGACCTTTTCTAAGTATTGCTAATTAATGCTTTCTGACAGTGTCTTATCACATGCCAGTATTGGGGATTTGGGGGTTTCTTTCCCTTAAAATCCTAATTGTCACTACTGTTATACTGTTATATTGTTATACTATCTGATTCTGCTTCCTGAGTTCTCCTTAATTAAGTACGTGTTGGGTCTGGTGGCAAGTGGAATTTTCAACCTGTTTCTGTAAATATCTTCTTCACAGATTAAATTAATTTTATTCCTAAACCCAGGATGTAAAAATATCTCATTCTTTTTAGTATCTAACAATATGTAAAGGTAAAAAACATCCTTAAAGTCTTCCAAATATTTAAGGACATAGACTTTCACTTTTACTAACCTAACAATAATAGGAGCAATACAAATAAAACAGCATATACTCTATTGGCTATTTAAGGCACTTATATTGAAAACCACAATGACTAAAAATATAATAGACATATGAGGGTACAAGCAAAAGCATAGGTTTTTAAGCCACATTGTCTGGGTATGTATCCTGGCTCTGCCTTTTTCCAGGCACGTGATTGGAGCTAGCTACATAATCTCTCAATCTTATTTAATTCATTTTAAAAATCATCATTTTTAAAATTCAAGTATAATTAACATACAGTGTTATATTAGTTTTAGGTGTACAATATAATGATTCAACAATTTTATTCATTTCTCAGTGTTCATAATGTATACTCTTTATTTTTTTATGATTTTATTTATTTATTTGGCAGAGAGAGCAAGAGAGCACAAGCAGGGGGAGCAGCAGAGGTGGGAGGGAGAAGCAGCTCCTTTTTGAGCAAGTAGCCTGATGTGGGGCTCAATCCCTGGACCCTGAGATCATGACCTGAGCCAAAGGCAGATGCTTAACCAAAAGAGCCACCCAGGTTCCCCAGGATGTATACTCTTAATTTCTTTTATCTATTTCATTCCTCCACCTGCCCACCTCCCCTCTGGCAAACGCAGTATTTTGTATGTCTTTCAAAACCCAGGTTCTCACCTTCCCCAAGAAAACTTTTCCTCACTTTTCAATCTAGATTTGGAGACTTTTTAAGTGTTCCCCCTTGTGGCACTGTCATATGATGCTGCAATTTGCCATTTGCTTGTGTCTCTGCCATTAAATCAACAGGTATTTAGCTCAGAGGTTCAGGCTCTTCTCTCTTCTCTTCAGTTTCTAACATAATGTTCAATTTGTAATAAGAATTTTGTATATGTGACAGTCCTTTCTTTCCTTATATTATCCAATGTGGTTGGAAAGGATTGTCTACATTTAACTAAACAAACAGGAACTTATATATTTGATAGTTTAAGACAAAAAGTCCTACAACTGCCCACACATCAGGATAACTTGAGTATTCTATTATTTTAATAGAAGAAAAATATAACGTTTTAATGAAAAGCCTCAGAGAAAATCTTAGTAAATATAGAAACACAGCTTATTCCTGGATAAGAAGACTCAAGGATAGAGCACTGCCAAGTCTCTCTCAACACTGCGATCCCATTCAAAACCCCAGTCAAACCATGCATAATATTGGAAAAGTTTTCTTGGAAAATTAATATGGAAGAGAAAATGCACAAGAGGGGATATTTTGAAAAAAGAAGAAACCAGAGCCGCAAGTGCAACTAGTTTGCAAAAGCATATGACAAAGCCATAGTGATGAGGCCAGTGTATGACTTTTACAAATATGAACAAAAATAGTTAAAAATAGAATCCAGAATGCAATCCATGCATGTATGATAATTTAGTTTCAATTAAGTATTACATTTCAAATCAGTGGGAACAGGATGTACTATTCAATAAAATAAACAACGGATTACTTGGGAAAAAAAGTCTGGAATTCATACATTCTCTCTCTCTCTCTGTCTCTGCCACATACACACACACACACACACACACACAACCCAGACAGATTAAACATATAAAAATAAACTCTAAAGGAAAATATGCGATAGTATGTTTTAATGAAATAGAGAAGACTTTTAAAATAAAACCCAAAATATTGAAGAAAAAGGCATAAATTTACTAAGATTAAAATGTCCAATTTATGTGTAACAAAAATGGAAATGCTGTAACAGTGGAAAGTAGATAAAAAGATACAAAGATAAAATAATAGCAGCTTATTCTTTAGATGAGGCACTAATATCTGGAGTATATAAAAATGTAAAAATCTATAAGAAAAGAATAAACCAAAAAATAGGCAAATTATATAAATTGGCAATTTATATAAGAGGAAACACAGATATTCACTCATGAAAAGATACTAAGTCTCACCAGTGACACATAAAACGCATATGAAAACACAGTGTTGTAACATTCTTTTACTGAGAGTGTTGAGAGTTATCCAATGAATATTTCAAATATTGGGGTAAGGAACACATTAGTGACAGGAGTTTAAATGGGTAAGGCAATTTGGCAAAATAAGCTTACATTTAAAACGTGCATACTATATGACTCAGCAATTCTAGTCTTTTATATACCTGAAAGAACACTTCCATATTAATATAAGAAGATATATAAAAGGATATATTTTGTAGAATTGTTTATAATAACACTGTAATGGGAAGTAATCTAAATAGTCATCAAGAAAAGTAAAATAAGCTGCAATGATTCTAAACTATTATCCAACAGTTAAAAAGAATAAAGTTGTTCTATTTGTATTTACTTGGGAGCACTGAAAGACGTATTTATCTCTAATTACTTTAGATCAGACTAAGATTATCCTTCTTGACATACTGAGTGGTTCAAGAGATGCAGGCCTCTGTCAATTGTCTCATGCCACTCTCCTACCAAAGCACATGAATTAGTGAATTATTTCAAATTAATGATCTGTGTGGGAGCAGTTCGCTAGAATCTTCTGAAAAGGCAGTATTTCTTTTTTCTAAAAGAAATAAGGAAAACCTTTTTTTTTTTTCTATTCAGAAGACAGTGTAGAATTCAGCTGTAAGCTTACAATTGCTGTAGCCACTTTTCTATTTTGATAATCTAATATTATACATGTATTTATTTGATTGCTCATTTTCTGCCTCTGTCACTAACATGTAAAGTCCATGATAATAATGACTTTAACTATTTCATACCACTGTATCCTTAGCACCTAGGAGCATCGCCAACCCATACTAGGTACTCGGAAAATGTTCATGGATAAACAACCTCCCTGAGAGATACTCACAACAAAAGAGAGAAAATCTAAAAGAACCAGAACTTCTCACTTCTGTAAACCACGATGTGTCTTTTAGTATTTATAACAGATTGCAGGGAAGGGTCAGTAACATGAAAAGAAAATCATTATATTATGCTAAATAAAAAAAAGCTATATGACAACATATGCAGTATGATACCTACTTATATATATATTTAAAAAAAAAAAACTCTGAAAAGCTACATGCTTGTATAGCGACAGGTACACACACATACACATACACACAGAAAATTGTCTCAAAATATACTGATCAAATCAAAGTATTCAGAGTGAAATGAACACTAGGTTATATTCTAGAGATCACACTTTTCAACTACTCAGTGCCGCCAAATTAAAATATTTCCCACCCCATGGCAGTCTAGTGGTGCTGATCTAACAGTCATGACCAGACACAGTGAAAAATACTTCTATGTATCACTGATGCTTAATCTCCTTCACTGCAAGCATTTGTACTGACAATAATCAGTTGTCCCCAAATGCCATATCACTGAATGTGCTAAATGACATTGGCCATCAGCCTCACATCAACTGAGGGGCACTTGAAGGCACATTATATTATCTTGTCTAAATGATTTCATTGGTTTTCCATCATGCTGCCATAAAGCCACAGATTTTCTAATAATCCTAACATTTTCTTTAATTCAGGGTGATTTGGACATTGCTATATTGTGAAGCAGACATTTACCTAGAATGAAAGGAGTTTAGGGCCCCATCATTTGTTCATGTAGGATTGCATCATTGGTCTTGCCCAGCTGTTGAGAGCAGGGAGTGATAAACTTTCTAATCTCTAGATTTCTGTGAAGACATAATTCATACTATAGAGTAGGAAAATAGATTACTTTTGCTAACAAAGACAAGATGATTAACAGAAAATAATTTGTTCCAGAATCTGCTCAATAGCAGACAACTAACCTGTAACTTAAGGTTTCTGAGGATGACTGTGTTGCATAGACAGAGCAGCATCACCATTAATTGGGACTCTGCTATGTACTAGAGACATAAATTTTGTCCTTCAATTTTAGAAGCTGAGATTACTCATTATTATCCCCATTTTACAGAGCACGGACTTGTAGCTCAGATGTTACACTACTTGCCAAATACCAGTTATTAAAACCAATAGATCTAGAATGAAAATAAGACTCAGATATAGTGGTGAGGAAATTGATCAAAATTTGCGATTTGCCAAATATTCCCCTTCTCATTAATGGAAGATCAATATGACCTCTGCTAAAAGAACTTACAGCTTTAGTTCCTTAATGAAAAAGCCAGCCATGTGATGTTTAATGAATCATAATTAGTTCTCCATTTCCTTCCCTACACAACTAGGGTTGTCCAGACTGATGGTAGAAATTCATACATTCTTTTTTTTTTCAATTTTATTTTATTATGTTATGTTAGTCACAATTCATTACATCATTAGGTTTTTGATGTAGTGTTCCATGATTCATTGTTTGCGTATAACACCTGGTGCTCCATTCAATACGTGCCCTCCTTAATACCCATCACCGGGCTAATCCATCCTCCTAACCCCTCCCCTCTAAAACCCTCAGTTTGTTTCTCAGGGTCCATAGTCTCTCATGGTTTCTTTCTCCCTCCAATTTCACCCCCTTCATTTTTCCCTTCCTACTATCTTCTTTTTTTTTTTTTAACATATAATGTATTATTTGTTTCAGAGGTACAGATCTGTGATTCATCAGTCTTACACAGTTCACAGCTATCACCATAGCACATACCCTTCCCAATGTCCATCACCCAGCCACCCTATCCCTCCCACCCCCCTACCACTCCAACAACCCTCAGTTTGTTTCCTGAGATTAAGAATTCCTCATATCAGTGAGATCATATGATACTTGTCTTTCTCTGATTGACTTATTTCGCTTAGCATAATATCCTCTAGTTCCATCCACGTCATTGCAAATGGCAAGATTTCGTTGTTTTTTTCTTTATGGCTTCATAATATTCTATTGTCTATATATATCACATCTTCTTTATCCATCATTCATCTGTTGATGGACATCTAGGCTCTTTCCATAGTTTGGCTATTGTGGACATTGCTGCTACAAATATCAGAGTGCATGTACCCCTTCGGATCACTACATTTGTGTCTTTGGGGTAAATACCCAGTAGTGCAATTGCTGGGTCATAGGGTAGCTCTATTTTCAACTTTTTGAGGAACCTACATAACCTTTTCCAGAGTGGCTGCACCAGGTGGCATTCCCACCAACAGTGTAGGAGGGTTCCCCTTTCTCCGCATCCTTGCCAACATCTGTCGTTTCCTGACTTGTTAATTTTAGCCATTCTGACTGGTGTGAGGTGGTATCTCATTGGGGTTTTGATTTGGAT
>NC_138371.1:97612756-97634056 GCF_054177405.1 Leptonychotes weddellii | reverse complement strand
GATCATTTGTTCTTTGGGTGTTGAGTTTGGTAAGTTCTTTATAGATTTTGGATACTAGCTTTTCTCTGATATGTCATTTGCAAATATATTCTCCCACTCTGTCAGTTGTCTTTTAGTTTTGTTGACTGTTTCCTTTGCTGTGCAAAAGCTTTTTATCTTGATGAAGTCCTAATAGTTCATTTTTGCCCTTGCTTCCCTTGCCTTTGGCGATGTTTCTAGGAAGAAGTTGCTGTGGCTGAGGTCAAAGAGGTTGCTGCCTGTGTTCTGCTCTAGGATCTTGATGGATTCCTGCCTCACATTTAGGTCTTTCATCCATTTTGAGTCTATTTTTGTGTGTGGTGTAAGGAAATGGTCCAGTTTCATTCTTCTGCATGTGGCTGTCCAATTTTCCCAACACCATTTGTTGAAGAGACTGTCTTTTCTCCATTGGACATTCTTTCTTGCTTTGTCGAAGATGAGTTGACCATAGAGTTGAGGGTCCATTTCTGGGTTCTCTATTCTGTTCCATTGATCTATGTGTCTGTTTTTGTGCCAGGACCAGGCTGTCTTGATGATGACAGCTTTGTAATAGAGCTGGAAGTCTGAAATTGTGATGCCATCAGCTTTGCTTTTCTTTTTCAACATTCTTCTGATTATTTGGGGTCTTTTCTGGTTCCATACAAATTTTAGGATTATTTGTTCCATTTCTTTGAAAAAAGTTGATGGTATTTTGATCGGGATTGCATTAAATATGTAGATTGCTCTAGGAAGCATTGACATTTTCACAATATTTTTTCTTCCAATCCATGAGCATGGAACGTTTTTCCATTTCTTTGTGTCTTCCTCAATTTCTTTCATGAGTATTTTATAGTTTTCTGGGTACAGATTCTTTGCCTCTTTGGTTAGATTTATTCCTAGGTATCTTATGGTTTTGGGTGCAATTGTAAATGGGATCAACTCCTTAGTTTCTCTTTCTTCTGTCTTGTTGTTGGTGTATAGGAATGTCACTGATTTCTGTGCATTGATTTTCTATCCTGCCACTTTACTGAATTCCTGTATGAGTTCTAGCAGTTTTGGGGTGGACTCTTTTGGGTTTTCCACATAAAGTATCATATCATCTACAAATAGTGAGAGTTTGACTTCTTCTTTGCCAATCCGGATGCTTTTTTTCTTTTTGTAGTCTGATTGCTGTGGCTAGGACTTCTAGTATTATGTTGAATAGCAGTGGTGATAGTGGACACCCCTGCCGTGTTCCTGACATTAGCAGGAGAGCTCTCAGTTTTACCCCATTGCAAAAGATATTCGATGGGGTTTTTCATAGATGGCTTTTATGATATGGAGGTATTTGCCCTCTATCCCTAACTCTGAAGGGTTTTAACCAAGAAAGGATGCTGTACTTTGCCAAAAGCTTTTTCTGCATCTATTGAGAGGATCATATAGTTTTTGTTCTTTCTTCTATTAATGTGTTGTATCACATTGATTGATTTGCAGATGTTGAACCAACCTTGCAGCCCAGGAAAAAATCCCACTTGGTAATAGTGAATAATCCTTTTAATGTACTGTTGGGTCCTATTGGCTAGTATTTTGGTGAGAATTTTTGCATCCATGTTCATCAGGGATATTGGTCTGTAGTTCTCCTTTTTGATGGGGTCTGTGTCTGACTTTGGGTTCAAGGTAATGCTGGCCTCATAAAATGAGTTTGGAAGTTTTCCTTCCATTTCTATTTTTTGGAATAGTTTCAGAAGAATAGGTATTAACTTTTCTTGAAATATTTGGTGGAATTCCCCTGGGAAGCCATCTGGCCCTGGGCTCTTGTTTTTTGGGAGAATTTTGATGACTGCTTCAATTTCCTTAGTGGTTATAGGTCTGTTCAGGTTTTCTATTTCTTCCTGGTTCAGTTTTGGTAGTTGATACATCTCTAGGAATGTATTCATTTCTTCCAGGTCATCTAATTTGCTGGCATAGAGTTGCTCATAATATATTCTTATAATTGTTGTTATTTCTTTGGTGTTGGTTGTGATCTCTCCTCTTTCATTCATGATTTTGTTGATTTGGGTCATTTCTCTTTTCTTTTTGATAAGTCTGGCCAGATGTTTATCAATCTTATCATTTCAGAGAACCAGCTCCTAGTTTCTTTGTTCTGTTCTACTGTTCTTTTGGTTTCTATTTCATTGATTTCTGCTCTGATCTTTATTATTTCTCTTCTCCTGCTGGGTTTAGGCTTTTTTTGCTGCTCTTTCTCCAGCTCCTTTAGGTGTAGGGTTAGGTTGTGTATTTGAGACATTTCTTGTTTCTTGAGAAAGACTTGTATTGCTATATACTTTCCTCTTAGGACCGCCTTTATTGTATCTGAAAGATTTTGAACAGTTGTGTTCTCATTTTCATTTGCTTCCATCAATTTTATTAATTCTTCTTTGATTTCCTCATTGACTCATTCATTCTTTAGTAGGATGCTCGTTAGCCTCCATGTATTTGAGTTCTTTCTGACTTTCCTCTTGTGATTGAGTTCTAGTTTCAAAGCACTGTGGTCCAAAAATATGCAGGGAATGATCCCAATCTTTTGGTATCAGTTGAGACCTGATTTGTGACCCCAGGATATGATCTATTCTGGAGAATATTCCATGGGCACTAGAGAAGAATGTGTATTTTGTTGCTTTGGGATATAATGTTCTGAATATATCTGTGAAGTCCATCTGGTCCAGTGTGTCATTTAAAGCCTTTATTTCCTTGATGATCTTTTGCTTAGATGATCTGTCCATTTCAGTGAGGGGAGTGTTAAAATCCCCTACTATTATTGTATTGTTGTCAATGTGTTTCTTTGCTTTTGTTATTAATTGGCTTATATAATGGGCTGCTCCCATGTTTGGGGCATAGGTATTTACATATGTTAGATCTTCTTGTTGGATAGACCCTTTAAGTAGGATATAGTGTCCTTCCTCATCTCTTACTATAAACTTTGGTTTAAAATCTCATTTGTCTGATATAAGGAGTGACCCCCCATCTTTCTTTTGATGTCCATTAGCATGGTAAATAGTTTTCCACCCCCTCGCTTCTCAATCTGGAAGTGTCTTTGGGTCTAAAATGAGTCTCTTGCAGGTAGCATATCAGTGGGTCTTGTTTTTTTTTAATCCAATCTGATAACCTGTGTGTTTTGATTGGGGCATTTAGCCCATTTACATTCAGGGGAACTATTGAAAGATATGAATTTCATGCCATTGTATTGCCTGTAAGGTTACTGTTACTGTATATTGTCTCTGTTCCTTTCTGGTCTATGTTACTTTTAGACTCTCCCTTTGCTAAGAGGACTTCTTTCAATATTTCTTGTAGGGCTGGTTTCGTGTTTACAAATTCTTTTAGTTTTTGTTTGTCCTGGAAGCTTTTTATCTCTCCTTCCATTTTCAGTGACAGCTTAGCTGGATAAAGTATTCTTGGCTGCGTATTTTTCTCATTTAGTGCTCTGAATATATCATGCCAGTTCTTTCTGGCCTGACAGGTCTCTGTGGATAGGTCTGCTGTCAGTCTAATATTTCTCCCATTGTAGGTTACAGACCTCTTATCCTGAGCTGCTTTCAGGATTTTCTCTTTGTCCCTGAGATTTGTACATTGTACTATTAGATGTCGGGGTGTTGACCTATTTTTATTGATTTTGATGGGGGTTCTCTGTGCCTCCTGGATTTTCATGCCTGTTTCCTTCCCCAAATTAGGGAAGTTCTCTGCTATAATTTGCTCCAATATACCTTCTGCCCCTCTCTCTCTTCTTCTTCTGGGATCCCAATTATTCTAATGTTGTTTCATCTTATGGTATCACTTATCTCTCGAATTCTGCCCTCGTGATCCAGTAGTTGTTTATCTCTCTTTTTCTCAGCTTCCTTATTCTCCTTCATTTGGTCTTCTCTATTACTAATTCTCTCTTCTGCCTCATTTATCCTAGCAGTCAGAGCCTCCATTTTTAATTATACCTCATTAATAGCCTTTTTGATTTCAACTTGGTTAGATTTTAGTTCATTGATTGGTAAGTGATTATTTATTATCTTCTATCCTTTTTTCAAGCCTAGCTAGTATCTTTATAATCATCATTCTGAACTCTAGTTCTGACATCTTACTAGTGTCTGTATTGATTAGGTCCCTGGCAGTCAGTAGTGCCTCGTGTTCTTTTTTTTGAGGTGAATTTTTCCATCTTGTCATTTTGTCCAGTGGAGAATAGATGAATGAGAGAACAAAATGCTATCAGGTAACAATGACCCCAGAAAAATATAGCCTAAACAAATCAGAAGTGACCTGAAACTGGGGGAAAAAGAAAGGGAAAGAAAGAAAGAAAAAAAAAGAATATGATCATATATGATCAGGTTGGCCTAGATCAACGCCACACACTAGATTTTGGGCATATTTTGGTCTGTTAGATGACATTGCCTCCCAAAGTTTTAAAGAAAGAAAAACTTGTATATGTACAAAAATAAAGGTAAATACAATGAAGGAATGGAATATGACTGTAAAGATGAAAATTATAAAAGATTTTATAAAAGGAATTGATAAGAAGTTGGTTGGATAAAGAAAGAAGAGAAATAAAAAAAAAAAGGGAGAGAATGTGATCAGGCAGGAGACTAGAACAAAGCCATACACTAGAGATTTAGGGTATATTTTGGTCTGTTAGAAGAAACTGTATCCCAAAATTTTAAAGAGAGAACAAATTATTCAATATTTCTGGTAGGGCTGGTTTCGTGTTTACACGAAAATAAGATTGACTACAATGAAGGGATAGAATATGACTCTAGTAATGAAAAATAAAAAAGATTTTTAAAAAAGGGATTGATAAGGGGCACCTGGGTGGCTCAGTCATTAAGCATCTGCCTTCGGCTCAGGTCATGATCCCAGGGTCCTGGGATCGAGCCCCGCATCGGGCTCCCTGCTCCGCGGGAGGCCTGCTTCTCCTTCTCCCACTCCCCCTGCTTGTGTTCGTGCTCTTGCTGTCTCTCTGTCAAATAAATAAATAAAAAATCTTTTAAAAATAAATAAATAAATAAATAAAAAAGGGATTGATAAGATAAGATGTTGGGTGAAAAAGGGAAAAAGAAAAAATTAAAAAAAGATAGAAAAAAAGAGAATTAAAAAAATTTAACTTTGAAAGGTAAAGAATCATGGGAAAAAAAGCCATGAATTCTATGTGCTGTTTTCCCCTAGTGCTGGAATTCTGCCATCCTCATTGATCGGTAAACTTGGTTTTGGCTGGCTGTTCTTGCTGATCTTCTGGGGGAGGGGACTGTTGCCGTGGTTCCCAAATGTCTTTGCCCGAGGCAGAATTGCATTGCCCTTGCCAGGGGCCAGGCTAGGTAATCTGCTTGGGTGTGCTCTCCAGAGCTTTTGTTCCCAGAAAACTTTCCGTACAGTTTTGGAGGACGAGAAAGAAAATGGCCGCCTCCCAATCTCTGCCCCATAAGAGCCGAGATCTCAGGGTCCCACTCCTCAGTGAGCCCCCAGTGAAAAGCTGTCAATCACTCCTGTTTCCCTGGTCTCCGGGCCACACTCCATGCTCACCTGGCCTGTGACCAAGCTTTTCTATCTCTGGCACATGACCCCGTTTGGAGTCTCCAAACCCAGCACATTCCTGCAGTGTGCTCCCGCGCTGTTCCTCCCAGGGGAAGAAGGGGAGTCGCCCTGGATCTGCCACTTGTTGGCTCACTGCTTCCAGAAAGTGGTTGCTTTTCTGTTCAAGGAGTTGCTGCTATTCTTTTCTTCAATCTCCTATTGAGTTTGTAGGTGTTCAGAATGGTTTGATACCTATCTAGTTGAATTCCTGGGACCAGAAGAAATTTAGGTCTCCTACTCCTCTGCCATCTTGCTCCTCCCAGGAATTCATACATTCTAATAATCCTTCTAACTTGGCCATTGTGTGCCTCAATAAAATTTATGTATTTCCCCCCCCCAAAAGTAGGGGGTGTGGAAAGAACACATCATATCTACTATAAATAGCAATCTGGCTCATTGAATAAGTTTTAAGATTTTATTGTTTCTTTCAAAAATGCCAAGAAAAATTTCTTTTTAAAATGTGAAAATTTGGGGATGCCTGGGTGGCTGAGTCGTTAAGCATCTGCCTTCAACTCAGATGATGATCCCAGGGTCCTGGGATTGAGCCCTACATTGGGCTCCCTGCTCTGCTTAGAGTCTGCTTCTCCCTCTCTCATTGCCCTTCCCCACCAACTCCTGCACTCTCTTTCTCTCACTTGTTCCCTCTCAAATAAATAAATAAATAAATAAATAAAATCTTTTAAAAAAAGTGAGTATTTGATGAAACAATGTGTTGGAATATAGTAAGAAAAAAGAGAAGAAAAGAGGATATTCAATTTTAATTTCCAAAAGACAAAGAGAATAAATAAACAGACAAAAAATATGTATATATGTTAGAGCAATAAAATAAAACAATTTAATGCAGCTAACAGGAATAAACTAAAAATATATAATATATAGTATTAGTATATAGCATATAACATAATATGTATGATATATAATTAAGAAAATATATATTTTATTTATTTTAGCTGCAATAATATATATATAATATATACACTAAATTTTATATTATATATATATATATCTCATAGAAATATTGGAAGATACAGAAACATATTCAGTGTGAAATATATATTAATACAAATTCTGGAAAGATAATGGCATTAGGGCCTAGGTTTTGAATTTTTCCAAATCCCCAACATAAACAAACAAAATAAGAAATACCTAAACCAATAGCCATGACCAACATTTACAACAAAATAAGTAAAAATGTATTTCTACAAGAATAAAGGTATACAGGTGGAGGTAAACTACCAATGTCTACAGTGACTACATGAATTGCATTAACATCTCTGAGGAGAAAGTAGAGGGAAGCAAGAAGGTATATGATAGACCTAAGAAGAGAAACACCAAAGGAGCCAATAGATTGTCCTTGAAAAGCAAGGCAAACAATCTGAGAATATCACCTGAAGCAGGAAGAGCACACACATGCCCACTAGGAATGAAGGCAAAGGATGCCTAGTAACATTTGAAAGGGCCAGAAGAGTCTAGTTCCTTGTAACTGTTAGTCAAGCACTACCTTAAAAAAGGTTCCTAACTGAAGAGAAACTATTTGGAATGAAATAAAAATGGAGCAATGTACAAGAAAGAAAGGAAGTGAAAATTTAGATAAAATTACAGGATTAAAAGCCAGGAAGTCTCAGAAAACAAGCCACCATATTTTTCAGTACTACATGAAAATAATAAAAGAAAAATCTCTACAGATTTATAAAAGCTACCTGAATCAAGTTTTATTCTAACAGTTCAGGAAAACTAATTTCTCATAAAAAATGAAGAACACAAAGAATTGAGATGAATTCCTTTATAATTTACCTTATGAAAAAGGACAGTAAGAGAGCAGAAGAACATTTCTGCTACAATGAAATGTGTCAGGAGGACATGTCAATAAAAGAGATGAAAACTATGATATACTATTCAAAATAAGCTAAAAGCTAATAAGAAATTGTTATAGGACATAAAGAACAATAAAGTAAAAGTTAGAAAATCTCAGAAATAGTGACACCGCTCAGGAAAAAAAAAAAATTGGAAATAAACAAAAAGTTGTTTCTCAAATGAAAATATTGAACAGAACATTAGAATGGCCAAATAGAGCAAATAATGCTTTAAGATAAGTAGATGAAAAATAATAAAAATTAAAAGTCAAAAACAGTTGATGAAAGTGATAAAAGTATTAATAGCATTAATTATATAATTACCTATATAAAACTAAGGCTAAGTTAGGTGATAAGGAAATGAGAATCATGCATTTTGATATGATAAGATAATGTAAATTTAGTGAAGATACATTAAAAAAAGAGTTGGACTAGAAAGAGAATATTTAAAAATGCCTATATTCAGTAAATATATGTAGTAATAATATTAATAATCTTTTTCTTAAGGCTATCAAGTTTGTATTCTTGGATAAAACAAATGAGTAATTGGGTGCCTGGGTGGCTCAGTTGGTTAAGCGACTGCCTTCGGCTCAGGTCATGATCCTGGAGTCCCGGGATCGAGTCCCACATCAGGCTCCCTGCTCAGCAGGGAGTCTGCCTCTCTCTCTGACCTTCCCCCCTCTCATGCTCTCTATCTCATTCCCTCTCTCAAATAAATAAATAAAATCTTTAAAAAAAAAACAAATGAGTAATTATTCCATCATACTCCACATTCTTGAGAATGAGGATTCTCAATATAAAATAAAGAAAATACATGTAATATAGAAGTGAAGTGAAAATTCTGTTGACTTTATATTTGCATGAGAGGTATTGGTATGAGATATTTTATCTTAAAATGTGTGACTGTGTGTCATAGCTCTGATCATTGAAAAGTCATCATAAAATGAACACTTGAATAGCAATAAGCATTCCTAGTGCCAAGAAATATTAATTTTAGTAAAAAAAAGCAGGACCTGAAGAAGTTTAGCCTAGATGAATGTCTAAGGGAAATTACATACAATTTGAGCCTCGACCTAGACTATCTTGTGTCATGGCAAATAGAAAGAAACCTATCAAAAACTACTAGTGTCATATCAAATGTACCCAAGCTAATGGGACAATTTGAGTTTCAAATAATATAATAATTTCAATGAAATTAAGCTCTTTAAATATGTTTAAATTCTTGAGTTTATAATAATATCTAAAAAATAATTACTCACTTTCAGAGGCTGATGGAGGTCCAATTAGCCATCTTGAAAACTAGCCAAGCATATATTCTGACTTTTTTTTTTTTAATGAACTGTACTGACGAAAAACTAAACAAGGAAGAGTGTCTCCTTATAAAAGCATTTCTTTTTCTTTTTTTTTTTTTAAAGATTTTATTTATTTATTTGAGAGAGAGAGAATGAGAGAGAGAGAACACCTGAGAGGGGATAGGGTCAGAGGATGAAGCAGACTCCCTGCTGAGCAGGAAGCCCGATGCGGGACTCGATCCAGGGACTCCAGGATCATGACCTGAGCCGAAGGCAGTCGCTTAACCAACTGAGCCACCCAGGCGCCCAAAAGCATTTCTAATAATAAATGGGAAGCAATGATAGAATAAGAAAATACCCAGTATGTAATCTTTAATGAAGTAATGGACCTTGAAAATCACCAGTTGCTAACCTTACAAAAAAGGAGACAATTAGACCTTGTCCTTTCTGGTAAGATGACATACCTCCTATAATATCCTTAGTGGGATTGAACCTGAAACAGCTAATGCATCTTAATACAACTGTGCAGGAAATACAAAGGACAGAAAAACAGCTGAACCACACCATAAATATGCAATTAGCAATATCTAGATGGTGAGAAACTCTACAGTTTAAATGACCGGGGTTCTTCAATAAATAAACAATGAGGAAAATAAAAAGATAAAAAGATAATTCATGAATTAAACACAAACATACTCGCTAGGTAAAAATGGGCAAGACTAAATTATTGTGTCTAAGGGCATAGAGACGAGTACTAAAACTAAAGAAACACAAGGAAGTTATTACTTTAGAAACCAGATAGTGGTTATTTCATATTTTGAGTTGATAATCTGGTTGGGACACATGGAGGGGTTAAGGAGGTGGCTGTCAAATTTCTATTTCTTGATCTGGGTGGAAGTTACAAGGACATTTGCTTTAGCTCACTTACTAAGTAAAAAATTTCTCTGCTTTTCTGTATTTAGGTTTATTTTATTTTATTAATTTTTAGGCAGGGGCAGAAGGAGAGGAAGAGAGAATCTTTTTTTTTTTTTTAATATTTTTGTTTATTTGACAGAGAGAGACACAGCGAGAGAGGGAACACAAGCAGGGGGAGTGGGAGAGGAAGAAGCAGGCTTCCCGCCGAGCAGGGAGCCCGATGTGGGACTCGATCCCAGGACTCTGGGATCATGACCTGAGCCGAAGGCAGACGCTTAATGTCTGAGCCACCCAGGCGCCCCGAGGAAGAAAGAATCTTAAGCAGACTCCACACCCAGTGCAGAGCCTGTGAGGGACTCCATCCCACAACCCTGAGATCATAACCTCAGTCTAAACCAGGAGTCAGATGCTTAACCAACTGAGCCACCCAGGTGCCCCTGTGCTTATTTTATAACAACAATAACAGAAAAGTGAAAAACTACCACTTATGTGTGTTTTTCATGTAATTGTTTCACTGTGTTCATCAGAAAGATCATATAGAGTATATCGATGACAAAAATCTTAGTCTGTAGAAGTGTATCATGAACTTGCATTTTAAAGTCATTACTACAATTGTGGTTTCTATCATGATTGTGATCATGTTTATAAAGAATGAAGACCATTGATTTAACATTCATTTAACACTTTTCATGTCCCAATAGAATGATAGTTGTGAAGATAAAAAGATGAAAAAGATAAGGATCTGTTCCAAAGAACTCATTATCCAATGGGGGAGAATAACAAATTTACAATGAAAATGTGTGTCAAATACTAGCTGGGTATTCATTAAACATATTTCCTTTATGACCTGGACACACAACTCTTTCCCAGCTTCCCCTTCAATTGGTGTGGCTACATGCTTGGGATTTGCTATTGAATATGAGCTGAATTAATTGTGGCACTTCTATAACTGGACCAAAAGAACCTCCACATGCAACTCTTACTTCTCTTTCCCCTTGTCCTGTAAATGTGGAAGCTACATGTTGAATACAGTGAAGTCGTAAGTTGCTAGAAGGATACTTCCCTGAATCACAACCTGGGGCACAGCCATATGCTTATTAGGGACACTCATTTTGGGTTTTATTTTAGTAAGCAACAAACTATTAATTTGCTAAACCACAGATAGCTAGGGTTTATATGTTATAGCAGCTAGCATTATTATAATTAATATATGAATCAGCAACTTATGTGGGGTTCTATCATTTAAAAAAAGCCTCAACTATGTAACCCCATGGTCAAAAGGCAAGAAAATCAGTATCAGAGGCTGGAAGGATGGAGTCCCATGTCATGGAGTTGCAGAAAACTTAGTAGCTTCTGTCATCAATACCTGAGAAAGCAAGTGTCTACTGAGTCTATGGCTCTCACAGAAGAATTTAGAAAACAGACTTTTAGTTGGATATTTGGTTTTAACTGGTTGCATTTAGTAAGATATTAGAAATAAGGGATGAGCTTTAAAAAATTGGCTGGTTCAAAAGCAGAAATGAAAATGAATAGAGAGTCATTAAATGCAGTGCAACAACTAGTTGGAAAAACCAACTGGTTCTAGATATAAAATGGAAAAAAAAATTTAAATAGCTTTTGAGCAACAAACTCCCCTTGAAAGACCTAGCCATGTGGCAAAGAACATTTCGATATTATCACTCAAGCCAGATGGACTCCAGGCAGACTTTGTTAAATTGGGATACAGAGGCCAGGAATGGGAAAAATTATGTATATAAACATATGATAGATAGATGATAGTGAGATGATAGAAAATTATAAAGTATACTTTATAAAAGCATTTATAAAGTATAAATTTGAATAAAACTAATGGCCCATGGTCTGACTGAAGGAATAAATTAGTAGCTCATTATTAAGTAGACATTTCATTCCCAAGAAATCCATAAACCAGAGCCTAATACAAATAAAAATAATAGCAAGAAACCCTTACACAGACATGCAGAAGGGAGGCAAAAGCTGTAAGCCCACAGTGAAGGCCTATTCTTCAACATCCACTTCAGATGTGGCCATGTGTGTAAACAGATGAGGAAAATTCTCAAAATGTATGGTGCTAAGAGCCATGAAGAATAACATATAGAGAACAAATATTCCAGAGGAAAGAACTGAGGTCAAATCAAAGACCTTCTTTACTGTCAGGTCAGAGAGCTCTCTCAATAACACTTGCTTGGGAAGATTTCATCATTTTCAGGGACCAGTAAGAGCTATGTGCCTCCTGTTTCCCTCTGTATCAAATGTGGGCTTTTATTATAGATATACAGGTCCAGCTCCACTATTATATATGGGATGCATTTGTGTGGGATAGAATAAATTGTCTTTTGTTCCTTCATCCCCAGAGGGTGAAAAAAATGCATGGCTTAGTGTGGCTTGTTTTCAAACTTCATCTTTTATTTATTTTTTATTTATTTTTTAAAAGATTTTATTTATTAGAAAGAGACAGGGCACAAGCAGAGGGAGAGGCAGGCAGAGAGAGAGGAAAAAGCAGGCTCCCCGATGAGCAGAAAGCCCAATGTGAGGCTTGATGCCAGGACCCTGAGATCATGACCTGAGCTGAAGGCAGATGCTTAACTGACTGAGCCACCCAGGCATTCCAAACTTCATCTTTTAAAAAGGCATTATATTATACATAGTTTTTTGGTACTCATTTTCTCACTCAGAATTATTATTATATGTACATACTGTATATACTTTCAGTTTATTTTCACTGCACTTTATTCAGTTTTATAGCTGTAATATAAGCTACTCTGTGAATATACCACAGAAAGTTCATCTGCTCTCCTGACCATGGACATTCCAGTTGTGTCCAGTTTTTGCTGTTATAAACATTCTTGCATACACTTGTAAAGATTGACAAGTCTTGGCTATACAATTATGGCTAGGACTACCATGTCTTAGAATATTGGATATTTGACTTCATAAAATGATGCCAAATTTCCCAAATGAGAATGCTAATAACCATTATTAAAGGATCTAATATAATTCATTTCCTTAACAGTATTTGGGATTTCAACCACCTCTTATTTTATTCCAATTGTATGGTTAGCAAAATAACAAATTACTATGTTCTTATTTTTCCCCAACTTATTGTTGAGGTTGAATATCTTATTATAAAAATACTGAAAATTATATTTCTGTTCTGTAAAATGTTCATTTTCTCCTGGGTTATTTGCTCTTATCTTATTGATTTTTGGAGTGTCTTATATATCCTTAATTTTAAGCATCTATTGGTTGTCTGGAGTATAAATGTCTTCTGGAGATTTGTAGTTTATCTTTCCACTTGTATCTTAGAATAAGTGGAAATTGTATATTTTTGGGATATTCAAATTTATCAACAATTTTTGATGGCTAACACTTTTTATATTTTACTTTAAAAAAACTGTTCTCCACCTAGAAGTTAAGAAGACATTTTACTTAGATTTTTGCTTATAATATTTGTTGACATTTGTGTACTGTGTTTTTACTATTATTTTTTTACACAATTTTATATTTACTGAAAGCTTTTTCAGATCCTTTATGGAATATATTTTGTAAATTTCTGAAAGAAAGTGAAAAGAGAATCTACATCGTGGAGGGTGGGAGGGTGTACAGAATTAAAACAGTAGGCAATGTAGAAAATGAAACAGATCACTTCATTTTGCCAATGGTGAATGTGGATAGCAATAAAAAAGGTCGTTGAACAGCAAGTGTAAGGGAACAGCTGTGAGATGTGGAATGAGGTCCTGGCCACCTTATCTTGCTTGGCACAATGCTAAAGAGCTCAATTTAGCTAACTCTAATTGCTTCTTTATTATGATAGTTTTCCATGATCTGCAATGGCCTTCAAGTTTTACTTTTCTTTTTTTTTTTTTTTCTGCACTGGGATTTAATCTCCATTTTTGCCCCCAGAGATTGCTCAACAATAAATATTTCATAAAATCATTGAATTATATATATAGAACCAGAGAAATCTTCAGTTCTTACTAATATAAATCTGAGTGATTTTCAGAAGCACACAGAAGAAATTTTGAAAGAATAAAATTCAAGACTCCATCTTCTAGATTTTCTGATTAAACAGGATTGCCATTGAGCCAAGAAAGTATCCTAAAATATTATACAGGCAATTTTAGCAATTAACTAATCCTGGGAACTATCGATCAATTAATACTTTTTTTTTTTTAGATTTTATTTATTTGACAGAGAGAGACACAGCGAGAGAAGGAACACAAGCAGGGGGCAGTGAGAGAGGGAGAAGCAGGCTTCCCACGGAGCAGGGAGCCCGATGCGGGGCTCGATCTCAGGACTCCGGGATCATGACCTGAGCCGAAGGCAGATGCTTAATGACTAAGCCACCCAGGCGCCCCAATTAATACTTTTCATTTTATAAGCAAGGACAGTTTGGGCAAGATTGCATCAGTTTTAGAATTGAAACCTTGAAGTTTCAAGACCCTGGGCAGGGCGATGAGATAGAAATGAGATGTCATATCTAAATGCAGATGATATAGATATACATATAGATATGCATTTAGAGAGAGAATTTGACATATGTTAGACATACATGCATCCTTCCCTTTTGTCTTCTTTCTTTCTTTCTTTCCTTTTTTTAGAGAGAGAGAGTATGTGAGTGCTTGAGCAGAGCGGGGGAGACGGGGAGGGAGAGAGAGAATCTTAAGCAGGCTCCACACGCAGCAAAGAACCTGACATGGGGCTCCATCTTAGGGCCCTGTGATCATGATGTGAGCTGAAATCAAGAGTTGGACACTTAACAGACTGAGCCACCCAGGTGGCCCTGCATTCTTCCATTTTGATTTCTGCTCCATAGAAAGATGCAGTGGAAAGGAAATTACAGGATAAAGCTGAGGAGGACTTTCAGTTCCCAATTCTGTATGTAAGTATGTCAGAAATTGTTAATATGTCCTAACAACTAGCAAAAAGTAAACAGACTGAAATATTAACAATTCTTTAGGGATCCATAAGAAAGGAGAGGACATAGGGTACACCACTACCCAAGAAACAGACAAGGTAAATAAAAGAAGTCATGGCTTACTGGAGCAGAAACTCAGGAGCAGGAATCCACCTCAGGAACTAGTTCTGGGGTAGGAAAACTGACTTATTGCTGGAAGTTCACTGTGAAGCATTCTAAGAGGTGAAAACTCCAGTATGGGAAGGGACAATATTGTGAGATTTACCTCCAAAAACTTGACTAGATTCCATCCATAACTATTAAAGAAAAAAAAACTGTCATGTGTTTACCCTAGGGGAGGGGAAAATAAATGAAACTATCCTGAAATATGCCGGAGTATTCTGTTCTTCGTAATATGGCTTGTCCTCAGCGAAACTAGTTAACCAGACCCAAACCTGCTGAGATAGTATCAGAGCCTAACTGACCCAGAGGAAGGGAAACATCTAAATCTAGCAAGCTCTAGCCTTCTACACGGGAGAAGAGAAATGTCCAACTAGACCCCACTCTACCCATCCTGCCCCACTAAAAAGGGAAGAAAAAAAAAATCCCTGATAGAGTCCTGTGAAATTCAGTCCAGAGGCATAGGCTCACTAAATGGCTGAGACCTACGCATAAGATTATAGAAAACTTTCCCTCCCCCTACACCTTACCAGCACATTACTAAAGTCTATTTATAGGCAACCCTTTTACTTCTCTAACAAGAAGAAAATTGCAAGCCATAATGAAAGACAAAAACAAAACAAAACAGAACAAAAACAAAAACAAAAATCTGAAAACAACAGAGCAATCATCAGAACCATAATTGCAGGGATGTTGGAATTACCGGATTGAGAATTTAAAACAACTATGATTAATTTGTTCAGGACTCTAGCAGACAATATAGAGACCATGCAAGGACATATGGACAGGGTAAGCAGAGAGGTGAAAATCTTAAGAAAGAATCACAAAGAAATAATATAAATTAAACAACAACAACTCTGTAACAGAAATGAAGAATGCCTTTGATGGGTTCATTAGCACACTAGGCATGGCTACAGAAAGAATATGTGAGCTAGAGATCAATAGAATCCTCAAAAACCAAAAAGCAAAGAGAACAAAGACGGAAAACAAAGCAGGATATCCAAGTACTGTGTTTCAACTACAGAATGTGTAATATATGTGAATTGAGAATATTAGAAGGGGAAGAAAAAGATATAGAAACAGAAAAACTATTTGGAATAATAAATCTTGAGAATTTCCCCTAAATTAATGTCAGACACAAAACCAAAGGTAAAAGAAGCTAAAAGTATACCAGGAAGGATAAAAAACCACACCTAAGCATATCATCTTTGAATTACAGAAAATTAAAGATCAAAAAAAAAAAAAAATCCTGACAGAAGCTGAGGTGAGGAAACACCTCACATATAGAAGAAAAGAGATAAACATTAAATGCAACTTCTCCTAAGAAACCATACAATCAAGAAGAGAATGGGAAAGAATATTTAAAGTATGGAGAGGAAAACATGCACACACCAATACAGAATTCTGTAACCTCTGGCATTATCCTTCAAAAGTAAAAGAAAAGGGGTGCCTGGGTGGCTCAGTTGGTTAAGTGACTGCCTTCGGCTCAGGTCATGATCCTGGAGTCCCAGGATCGAGTCCCGCATCAGGCTCCCTGCTCGGCAGGGAGTCTGCTTCTCCCTCTGACCCTCCTCCCTCTCATGCTCTCTGTCTCTCATTCTCTCTGTCTCAAATAAATAAATAAAATCTTTAAAAAAAAAAAAAGTAAAAGAAAATAAAATTTTTCTTAGACAATGAAAAATTGAAGGAATTTCTTGCTAGTACATCTGCCATGCAAGAAATGTTAAAAGTGCTTCTAAGAGAAAAAAGAATAATATAGGTTAGAAACTAAAATCTACATAAAGTAAGAAAGAGCATCAAAGAAGAAATAAATATAAGTA
Organism: Leptonychotes weddellii; assembly: GCF_054177405.1. Taxonomy (NCBI): domain Eukaryota; kingdom Metazoa; phylum Chordata; class Mammalia; order Carnivora; family Phocidae; genus Leptonychotes; species Leptonychotes weddellii. The sequence continues at coordinate 97,617,519 of NC_138371.1, read as the reverse complement.
AAATAACAACTTTTATTTTTCTTATTCTTAATTTATCTAATGGATGACAATTTGTTCAAAATAATAATACCAACAATGAATCTGATATATAAAGTATATATAATCAGATATATGATATATTATGTGTATATATTGGTATTATATATAATTATTATACAGTAAATATGATTACATATAAATAAAAATACATTACAGCAATGATACCAGGTATGGGAGGGAGGGAATTAGTTTGTTATTACATGATACACATACTACCTAGAATTATAGTGTTATTTGAGGGGCCCTGGATTAGCTCTAAATGTATGTTGCAGACCCTAGGGCAACCACTGAAAAGGGGGGAAAGTACAGTTCATATACTAAGAAAGAGAGAAAATAAAATCATATAACATGTTCAGTTAAAGCCAAAAAATGGGAGAAATGTGGAAGACATAATTGATACAAAGAACAAGGGAAACAACTAAAAAGCAGTAACAAATAATATATATGTCAATCCAACTATATCAGTATCACCTTGAATGTCCATGTTCTAAATGCACAAGTTAAAAGACAGAGACTGTCAGAGTAGATTTAAAAACAACAACCAGCTATATGTTGTTTACAAGAAACTCATTTTAAATATAAAGACATATATAGATTAAAAGTAATTGGTTAAATTAAATTATACCATGCTAACACTAATTGAAAGAAAGCAGGATTGGCTAAGTTAATTTCAGAAGAGCTGAATTAAAGCAAGAAAAGTTATCAGGGATTAAAAAAAGACATTAGGTACTAATAAAGGTGTTAATTCTCAAAAAAAAAAAAAGTCAAAAAAATCCTCCTAACAACAGAGCATCAAACTATGTTAGGCAAAAACTAATAGAACTGCAAGAAGAAATAGATGAATTCACTATGTTATACTTGGAGATGTCAATTCTCAACTTCTATCAGAAATGGATGGATCCAGTAGGCAGAAAATTAGTAAGGAAACAGTTCAGTTCAACAATACCATCCATCAACTGGGTATAACTGACATCTGTAGACTACTTAATCTAACAATAGCAATACACATTCTTCTCAAGCTCACATGGAACATTTACCAGGCTACAACATATTGTGGGATAAAAGTATATATTAACAAATTTGAAGAATAGAAGTCATGCAATGCCTGCTATCAGACCACAGTGAAATTGCACTAGAAATCAATATCAAAAAGACAACCAGAACATTCCATAATATATGGGGATTAAACAATAAAATTCTACATAACAAATGGGTCAAAGAAGATATCTCAAGAAAAATTTTAAAATATTTTGAACTAAATGAAAATGAAAGCACAACTTATCAAAATGTGTGGGATGCAGAGAAAGCAGCACTTAGAGCACTGAACGCATATAATAGAAATGAAGAAAGACCTAAAAACAATCATCAAAGCTTCCACCTAAGGAAACTTAAAAAAAATAAATTAATTAAAAAAAAAGGAGAAACAATACACATAAGAGCAAAAAAATAAAACAAGGAACCAATAGAAAAAATAAAAACAAAATGCTGGTTCTATAAAAAGCTTAATGAAACTGATAAGTCTTTAGCCAAGCAAAGAAAAAGAGAGAGGGACACAAATTACTAATGTCAGAAATAAAAGTTAACTAGACTTATTATGATAATCATTTTATAATACATACAAGTATTGAATCATTACATTGTACACCTAAAACTAATAATGTTGTCAATTATATCTCAATAAAAAATTTTAAAAAATTAAGGAGGGAATATCATTGCAGATCCTATAAACTTTAAAAGAATAATCAAGGGATATTATGAACAACTCTATGTCCACAAATTTGATAAACTAAATGAAATGGACCAATTCCTTTAAAAACAAAATCTGCCAGAACTTACATAAGAAGGGTAGACAATATGAATGGAGTTATATCTATTAAAGAAATGGAGGGATGCCTGGGTGGCTCAGTCGTTAAGCGTCTGCCTTCGGCTCAGGTTGTGATCCTGGAGTACTGGGCTGGAGCCCTACATCGGGCTCCCTGTTTGGCGGGAAGCCTGCTTCTCCCTCTCCCACTCCCCCTGCTTGTGTTCCCTCTCTCATTCTTGCTGTCTCTCTTTCAAATATATAAATAAAATATTATAATAAAAAAATAAAAATAAATAAAGAAATGGAGACAATAATAAATAACCTCCAAAAACAAAGCATGCTTATTACGCTTGCCAAAAACCCAGCCCAAATGGGTTCACTGTTGAATTCAACCATACACAAAAGGAATACATTGTACCCATTCTCTACAATTCCTTTCAGAGAACAGAAGCAGAGGGAACACTTCCTAACTCAGGCCAGAATTACCTTAATACCAAAACTAGACAAAGACATTACATGACACTAGAGACCAAATTCTCTTTTGAACAATGACGTACAAATTCTCAACAAAATATTTTCAACTAGAATCCAACAATGTACAAAAAGGATTATACAGTATGACCAAGTTGGATTTATCCCAGGTATGTAAGGCTAGTTCAAACATTCAGAAATCAATGTAATCCATGACATCAACAGTCTAAAAAAGAAAAATCACATGATTGTCAGTCAATAAAAAAAAAAAAAGCATTTGACAAAATTCAAAACCCACTGTGATTAAAAAAAAAAAAACACTTTCAGTAAACTAAGAATAGAGAAGTTTCTCACCTTGATAAAGACTATCTACAAAATTTGGGGTGCCTGGGTGTCTCAGTTAAGCATCTACCTTTGGCTCAGGTCATGATCCTTGGGTCCTCGGATAGAGCTCAGAGTTGGGCTCCCTGCTCAGTGGGGAGTTTGTTTCTCCCTTTCCCTCTGCCCCTCTCCCCTTCTTGTGCCCTCTTGCTCTCTCTCTCCCGAATAAATAAATATATATATATTTTAAATTGATTATCTAGGGGCTCCTGGGTGGCTCAGTCATTAAGCGTCTGCCTTCGGATCAGGTCATGACCCCAGGGTCCTGCTCAACGGGAAGCCTGCTTCTCCCTCTCCCACTTCCCCTGCTTGTGTTCCCTCTCTTACTGTGTCTCTCTCTTTGTCAAATAAATAAATAAAATATTAAAAAAAGGATTATCTACAAAATATAAGAAAACCATATTACATAATGTTGGGAAACTCAAAAATTTTCCGCTAAGATCAGATATAAGGCCAAAATGTCACTCTCTTCATTTTCAACATTGTATTGGAATTTCTAGGTAATACAATAAAACAAACAAGAAATAAAATAAAAAGCATGCAGATTGGAAATGAAGAAATAAAGCTGTCTGTTTACAAATGATATGGTCATCAATGTAGAAGATATGAAAGACTTAACAAAAGAATTACTGGGTCTAGTAAGAAATTATAGCAAGGTTGCAGGATTCAAAGTTAATATGCAAAAGTCAATCTTTCCTATAAATAAGCAATGAACAAGTAAGATATGAAATTATATAAATGGTATTGATTTTTTGAGTACCACAAAAATGAAACACTAAGGTATAAATCTACCAAATTATGTGCAAGACCTATATAAGAAAAACTACAAAACTCTGCTGAAAGATATAAAAAATGATTAAGTAAAGAGAGATATTCCATGTTTATGGAGAGATACTCCATGCTCATGGATAGGAAGACACTATTGTAAAGATGTCAGTTCTTCTTAAATTGATCTATAGAGTCATTGCAATCCCAATAAAAATCAAATCAAGTTACACTCTGTATGATGACAAACTAATTTTAAAGTTTATATGGAGAAGCAAAAGACCCAGGACAGCCAACACAATATTAGAGAACAAAATTGGAGAACTGTCACTACCTGACTCCAAGACTTACTATAGAAATACATTAATGAAGACAGTGTTGTATTGGCAAAATAGACAACCAAATCAATGAAACGGAATATAGAGCACAGAAATAGATCCTCATACATCATTAACTGATCTTTGACAAAGGAGTAAAGGCAATACAGTGGAGCAAAGAGTGTCTCTTTGCCAGAGTCCTGGAGCCATTGGACATCCACATCCAGACCTTACAACTTTCACAAAAATTAGGTAAAAATGTATCACATATCAGAATGTAAAATGCAAAAATATAAAACTCTTAGAAGATAAAATAGGAAAAAATCTGGATGACCTTGGTTTGGCAATGACTTCTTAGATACAACAACATAGGCAAAATCCATGAAATAAAGAATTGATAAGTTGGACTTCATTAAAACTAAAAATTTATGCTGTGTGAAAGATAATGTCAAAGAATGAGAAGACATGTCACAGAGTGGGAAAAATTTTTGCAAAATACATATCTATTAAAGAGCTGTTATACAAAGAGTCCTTAAAACTCAACAATATGAACACAAGCAACTGAATTAAAAAAAAAAAAGTGGGCCAAAAATTTAAACAGACACCTCAGCAAAGAAAATATACAGATGGTAAATGGCATAGAAAAAGATGTCCATATAATATGTCATTAAGAAGACGTAAATCAAAATAACTTTGGTTTACCACCAGGTGCCTATTAGAATGGCCAAATCCAGAGCCATGACAATACCAAATGCTGTTGAGGATGCAGAACAACAGAAACTCTCATTCATTGCTTGTGGGAATGGAAAATGCAGACACTTTGGAAGACAATTTGACAATTTCTTTCAAAACTAAATATGCTCTTTGGGGGCGGAGCAAGATGGCGGAGGAGTAGGAGACCGGGATTTCGTCTCCTCTCAGGAATTCAGCTGGATAGGGATCAAACCATTCTGAACACCTACAAACTCAACAGGAGATCGAAGAAA
>NC_138371.1:97579860-97612256 GCF_054177405.1 Leptonychotes weddellii | reverse complement strand
AAAAAAAAAAAAATATGGATAGGATACACACAAATAAATCAATCATGACACATCACAGTGAACCGAATGAAAACTAAAGACGAAGATAAAGTAGCTCATTTGTAGTAGAGCAGGAAGCCACCAGTCTCACCTCAAATGAGATATAACATTATTCCATAATCTCCTACTAATATTTTCCTTGCCTGAAGTGCTTCATTTAACTTATCTTATAGTGGGGGCTCTGCTGGTAATAAATTCCTTCAGTTTTGTATGCCTGAAAGAAAGTCTTAATTTTAACTTGCTTTAAAAAAAAAAAATGTTCACTTGATGAAAAATTCTAAACTGAATTTCTATATCCAAAAATTCTAAAAGGTTGTTTTAAATTTTCTTTTGATAACTTACCTCAGTAATCTATTTTTTTAATTATTCAGTATTTATTTCAGTAATTTTCTTCTCATTTATATTGTGCTTAGGTTTAATTGAACTTCTTAGGGTTTATATTTTTCATCCAATTTGTAAATTTTTTTTCAGTTCATTTTTCTTCTTCACCACATCCGCCCTAGATTCCTTTAGTACAGTAATTGTACCTAAATTAGCCTGCTCAAACTTGCACCACTGTTAACTGAGCTTTATTCTTTTTTTAAAATATTTTATTTATTTGTCAGGAAGAGAGAGAGAGAAAGCACAAGCAGGGGGAGCAGCAGGCAGAGGGAGAGGGGGAAGCAGGCTATCTACTGAGAAGAAGCCCAATGCAGGACTGATCCCAGGACCCTGAGATCATGACAAGAGCCAAAGGCAGACACTTAACCAATTAAGCCACCCAGACATCCTTTTTTTTTTTTTTTAAATTTTAATTATTTTTTTCTCTGTTTTCCCTAGGTATGCATTCAAGTTCACTAAGCTTTCTTCTGTAACAGCTAATCTGTCATCAAGAGCAGCTAGTTCATACTTCATCTCAAACCTTGTAGATTTTATCTAATGAGTTTAATCTATTTTATAGCATTCTGACTCCATGTAAACATTTGAAATTATGGAAAACAGTTATAATAACATTTAATGTACTTGACTGATAATTGTGACAGGTGTGTCAAGTGTGGGTCAGATTCCATTGATTAGTTTTCTCTGCATTATAATCTGTATTTTATTGGTTCTTTGCATGCCGGCTAACTTTTGATTGGATAGGAGGCATTTTTTTTTTTTTTACCTTGTTAGGTGCTAGATGTTTTTTTTATGTCTCTGCCAATATACTTGAGATTTTTTTTCTAGTATGTACTTAAGTTACTAGGAAACAGTTTGATCCTTCATGCCTTCCTCTTAGGATTTAGATGTTTAGAGGTTTTTGATACTTTTGTTAGTCACTATTGGAATAGTGCTTAGTCTATGACTATTTATATCCATCCTTGAGGCAAGACCATTCTGTTTATTCTATCCACTGTCTGATAAATCATAGGGCATTTCTGGTAGAAATGGTAATTACGCCATTACTTCTCATCCTTTGGATTTTGTTTTCTTTGCTTCAGGTACTTTTTTTTTTTTTAGAGGCACATGCTAATCAATTGTCTGATGAATATTCAAGGGGACTCTCTGTAGGTCCCTGTATTTCCTCCAATGTGCAACTATGTCCTCTGTGTCTCTCTTTCTTGACAACTCTAGCTGCCGTGGGCTCTCCAGACTCTCAGCTATCTAGCCAGTGAGTTTTCCCCCTGCAGCTGCTTATAGACCCTCTTCAAGCAGCAGTAAACTGGGCCAAACAGAAGAGTCACCTCCTATATTTCCTATTTCTCCAATACCACTGCCCTTTGTTGTATTGTCATTATACATATAGGTAGGGTTATACTTTGATGTAGTTATAATTATATGTTAGATACTCCATTTTTGGTTGTTTCATCTGGGAGTGTAAATCCAATCTGTGTTGCTTTATCTTCCAAAAATGATAACCAGTGAGCCTTTTTCTACATTTTGTCATCACAAAATTCTCATTACATGTCATCATCAACCGCATTTTACAAATGAGGGAACCTAAATAGCAAAGCAAGGTTTGTGTCAACACAGTAAGAAAGCTTAAAAGTAGGAGAGCAGAGAATTAAAATTTTAAGTGCATATACTGTGAAATACTGTGCTCTTTCTTTATGGGAAAAGAAGATTAAAAAGATTTTGATGGTTAAAACAAAATGAATGGCATCTGTCTCCCTGTGGCAACACAATTTTTCTTTACCTGGCACCCTTATACTTTATGATTCAACTTAGGTGTCATCTTCCCTAACCAGAATAACAGATTCTCTGTGTGACCATATATTGCCCTTGCTAACTTCTGTCACTTACATATGAAAAGTACACTACATTTTTTTATTGCTATGGTTCTTAGCATATGCTATGGCTCTTATGGCTCTTATTGCCCTTAGCATGTGACAATTTAGGATGAGGGCTGTGTATTTTGTGTAATTTCTCTTTCTGTTCTTAGCATTGAACACAAGGCTTGGCACCTGGCAGGCACAATCTATGTTTGCAGAAATGAACTGACTGTGCGAGGCTTTCTCAGAGCAAACTCATCTTAATAAGGATCTACAGAATGTACAGCAGAAGACATTTATAAGTAAAATCACAAATGTAATACAAAACTAAAGAAAATTCTGTTTAATTATGTGGGTTTATCTTTCTGATTGTTCCTTTAGTTGAAACAGTTAATAGGTGTAAATAATACAAGTTAGGTTTTCAAGTTGAGGGGCTAGGCTTTCAGGGGTGATGTGATATAGTAGAAATGATTCTGGAGTTTGAATTCATACAGCCCTGGTTTGATGCTTTCCTCTATGCCACACAGTGCCTAAACTTTGACAGATGCCTTAAGCCTAGATTCCTCTTTTTTAGGATAAGGATAATAATGGTACTGCCACATGGGGTTGGAATGAAAAGACTAAATTAGAGTGTGGCATAGAACAGACAAAAACAGATTCATGCTCCCCTTCCAGTGTAGATCTGTTGCCACATACATTCAGGTGGGACTACACAACAAGCTCTTACCAATAGATTGCAAGTGGACAAATTATAGAGATGGAAATGTTTATGCTTCAGGCTTGGCAATCTCTATATTCTTCTATTTCTCATCTGCCAGGTGAATGATAATGGCAACAGACCCCTGCATTGGGAATTTTTGGGGCAGAAATAGCTCTGATTGTTTTAACTTATTGAGGTTATATTAATTTCAGCTGTTAGTCTTCCATGACTAGGTAAGAGAAAATGCTCATAGAGAACATAGTATGTCACTCAGTATATGATAGATATTGGCCTCACAGACACAACTAAGTTATATTCCTGTGTCTGACTGTAGAAAGTAGTGAGATTTTAGGTGTGCCATTTTACTGCTGTGGGCATTATTTCTATCACCCTCAAAATGTTAGACTGGATGATCTCTATAGTCTATCTCAGCTACAACAGTATTTTTTTTCTTAAAACTATTTGCTTATTACAACATATAAACTGTTCCAAACCAAACTCACAAAGTACAAAAAGTGAAATCTCTGCCTACTAGAAGTACATGAAAAATAAGCATATATGGAGATTATATATGATCTCCATATATATGATTATATTTGATCATAGATATATATGATTATATTTGATCATATATATATGATCAAAATTCAATTTGCAGTGACTCATACCAGAAAGAGCTAAATTGGGACATGTAGAAAAATTGCTGGGCCATGTTCTATACCCCTTGTGTTGATCATGAGGCAGTAAATCCTCAGGAGACTCTATTCAAAATTTTCCAGTGATCTAAAACAGAATTAGAGAAATTAGATTTTTAGGAGTGACACAGGATTATATGTTATAGGGCATGTGGCAAAAGGCCAAACAACAAGGATATTAATAATTTTGGTAAGATAGTGATTCCAATGTTGGGTCAATCTTGAGGTTCAGGCTGGTTAGGAAAATAGTGTAGAATAGTTATAAAAATAAGGCAATGATCAAAGTTTCCAGATATCAGTGCTTTTATGAGAAATGAGTTGGTCATGAATGCCTGAGAGAGATGAATTAGTGTTTAAAACTCCCAAGATGCAATAAATCTTGAAGATGGCTAGATCCAACCATGTGCTCTAAATTGGTGTAGAGAAGGTGAGAAGTGCACTGTGTTAGAATGGCTTAACCACAGGATATGGGCATTTCCAATGGCAGGTGTTTCAGTGGAAAAGAAAACCATGGTCCTCTATTTCTCTTATTAATGAAGGTGAAATAGTGACCTAAAAGTCAATATATGGCAAGAGGAGGATTGTAGAGTGGTAAAGTCTCAGGGTTAACAATTCAAAAAAGGGAGAGGTTTTGAAAGAGGAAAGGAGAAAAACAGTCTTTTATTTTTTTAAGATTTCATGTATTTATTTGAGAGAATAGTGAACGAGAGAGAGATCGTAGGAGCAGGGGCAGAGGGAGAGGGAGAAGCAGACTCCTCTGCTGAACGGGGAGCCCGACATGGGGCTCAAACCCAGAACAATGGGATCATGACCTGAGCCGAAGGCAGAGGCTTAACTCACTGAGATACCCAGGCACTCCAGAGAATAAGAGTCTTAAAATTGAAATAGGGAGACTGCAGAATTGGGCTCCAGCCCAATTGTGGCATATATGTCTTAAGAAAATGAATACTTGATATTAGAGTAGATGGTGGGGCAAGCTGTTCAGGATGGGCAAGAATGGTGAAAAAGCATCTGCACAAATTTCTGACATAGACATGTGTCTACAATGGAACTCAAATTTGTTACATGAACCAGTTCTCTAGGTCTCAGTTACCCCATTATTATGATGAAATGAGAAGTTTAGACTTTACCACAGTTTCTCCTAGTTCTAAACTTTTCAAGTTTTTGATTCTCAAAGATTGACTTTTTCCCCCTGAGTTTTCTGGGGTGACATAAGGCACAGACTGTCAAAGTAAAACTTGAACTCTCCTGACCTTTAAATACTCTAAGTGATAGTTTAGTAGGAGAAAGGCCACACATAACATACTTATAAAAACAGGAAAATAATGCAATCTGTTTTGTCAATAATCCAGCAAGAAGAACACACAATAGATTATGGACAAGTAAGCAAATTGTTTAGGTTAATTAAATGCAAAAAAATTCTACTCCCCAAGAATACCTTGCTCACCTAATCTGATCATCTTTTGATTTTCATTACTTGTGATCATATCCCTCAATATATTTTCTTGTTGTAATGAATTCTTAGGAACATGAGCCCTCACTAAAGCCATCTTATATTAAATCTTTGATGACAAGGAAAAAAAAGAGCTTTCAAAATTTCTGTGTGTGGGTTCAAATTGGGGGTGCAAATCAAAGAGTAGTTGGTGGGACTGAAATATTATCAAAACTGAAAGCTGAAAATAATTTAATGTTAAAACCGTCCTTAGCTTAAAGTGTCAATCAAATAAATAAATATTTTGAACATTGACCAGAGGTCTAGCTGATGTAGCACTCAGCTCAAGGGTTAGAACCTCACTGTAAAATAAACTGTATAAATTAACCCTGTGCCATTTGTACCATGTAATAAAATATTATGGATTGGAACAATGAGGCAGCTCTATAATTATGTAATTGTCAGTTTATAATGTTCCCCAAGACATATTTTTATTTGAAAATAATGAAGTTTCTAAAAATAAATGAAATATGAAAACATTTTGGTAAAAAAATGAAGTGAATCTGTATTTTTTTCCCAGGATATATATACCAAAACTAATACTTTCCTCTAACAATAGAAACAGGAGACTGTAGGCAGTCAAAGGTGGCTTTAATTTTAATTCACTCTCTTTGAAACAATTTCTACAATGGTTGTGAATGAATATATTTGTTTTTTTTTTTTTTTTTTTTTTAAAGATTTTATTTTTTTATTTGACAGAGAGAGACACAGTGAGAGAGGAGCACAGGCAGGGGGAGTGGAGGGGGGAGAGGCAGGCTTCCCGCCGAGCGGGGAGCCCGATGCGGGGCTCGATCCCAGAACGCTGGGATCATGACCCGAGCCGAAGGCAGGCGCTCAACGACTGAGCCACCCAGGCGCCCCTTTATTTGTTATGTAATAATTAGAAAAATTAAAAATGATATAAACCTAAACGTGCTAATATTGGGAAAATAAGCATAATCATATATATCACATATATATCAAATATAAATGTATATTTTATGTATTAAAGCAGTAAGGAAACAGCTTGTTCAATGTACTCTCATTTGCACACACACACACATATGTGCATATGGCTCTAATTTGCCCACTTTGCCTTTCTTTTTTTAAAGATTTTATTTATTTGACAGAGAGAGACAGCGAGAGAGGGGACACAAGCAGGGGGAATGGGAGAGGGAGAAGCAGGCTTCTCGCTGAGCAGGGAGCCCGATGCGGGGCTCGATCCTAGGACCCTGGGATCATGACCTGAGCCGAAGGCAGATGCTTAACCAACTGAGCCACCCAGGCGCCACTCCACTTTGCCTTTCACAATTTACCATGTAATTGTAATCTCTCACAATGCCCTTGGACAAAGTTCCCTCACGGTCCATGATATTTTCTTTTTTTCTCATTCTCAGGGAAGCTGAAGTGCAACTCAAACCTCATTGCAGGAGTCTAGACTGTTCATTATACAATTCTAAAAGGAACTCTGCATTAAATGTCAGTAAAACCGACCGCCATAGCCATTCAAAGTTTACCGGCTCTCTGGCCATTTTCTCTAGGTTGACTGTGAGGAAGGAGGAAAAAAATGAGGAAATAAGAAAGTCCTCCTTGAACTGGTCACATAGTAATCCAGCTTAATGCTCTTTGGATGTGGGAACATATTTTAAACGACTTTCCTGAGGGAGGTTTCTGTGGAAATTTCACAGATGGGATTCTCTCCTCTGCCCTAGTGCATGCATTTCTCTTACAGGTGGTTGTATTTGCTTTCTGCCTCTGCTAATCACTTGGAAATTTCAACTGTTATCATTCCTCTACCTCTCTAGGTAGCCATGTTTTGACAGGGCCATATTTGACAGGACTCCATGCCAATTGCTTCTTCACTCTCTATGTCTCTGTATTGGGTCTGTTTCTCATGACACACCTCTGTGTAACTGGAAAGACTCCTGAACTTTAGCCCAACAGAAATCCTTGGAATACAACTGGATTCTAATTCTGAGGATCTTTCCTTGGTCCATCACCAATGCTGAGAGTACTCTGTGGGTTTCTCATCTTCTAGATTTCTCTAGGAAAGAGTGAGACCAAGGCTACCATGTCACAAAACTGCAGAGAAGTACATAAGAACTTCTCCAAAGAGTCTTGTTGAAGTTCCAAGTCTTTAGGCTTAAGGTTAGAAGATAGAATCAACCTCAAATGCTCTCCTCCTTTGAGACCAAGATAGCAAATTTTCCCAGAGAAATCTCTTCACTAGTCCTCTCTACACTGTGAGTAAGTTTCATATCCTTCATCTGGTTCATGAGGCAAGAGTTGAAGATGTGTTTCTAGGAAATATTTCTTTTGTAAGTTCTATTTTGGCTATTTGGCTGTGAAATATTTCACATATATTTTATCTCATTATTTTTCTATCTTAGCCTTGGTTCTCCAAAAAGGTGAGCCTGATACATAGGCTTACGTGCAAGTATTCCAGGAAGCTGACTTGAGAGACAGGAGAAAAGAAAGGAGGAAGGGAGAAACAGCACAAGGAAGCATAATGGGGTTTGCCACCACTACATGCTACTAGTCATTCTATCCCATGACAAGAGATGATAAATCATGTGATATGCTTTTTAGGACCTTTAGTGCCCAGTTGGTCAAAATTTTCAAAACTTGGGACGCCTGGGTGGCTCAGTCGGTTAAGCGTCTGCCTTCGGCTCAGGTCATGATCCCAGGGTCCTGGGATTGAGTCCCGCATGGGGCTCCCTGCTCAGCGGGGAGTCGGCTTCTCCCTCTGCCTGCTGCCCCCCCTGCTTGTGCTCTCTCTCTGACAAATAAATAAATAAATAAAATCTTAAAAAAAAATTTTTTTTTCAAAATTTTCTTTTTTTTAAGATTTTTTTTATTTATTTGAGTGAGAGAGAGAGAGAAAGCATGGGAGTGGAGATGGTCAGAGGGAGAAGCAGACAGCCCAATGTGGTACTCGATCCTGGGACTCGAGAATCATGACCTGAGCCAAAGGCAGACACTTAACTGACTGAGCCACCCAAGTGCCCCAAAATTTTCAAAACTTTCAATTAACTCAGGAGCACCGATTGGATTTCCCAAGGAAAGGCATCCACACAAAAGGCAAAGGACAGGAAGTAAGAGGATGCAGTGATGACCTAAGAAAGGAGCTAAAGGTTCAACTCTGTATGAGGTTGGTTATGTCCACATGGCAATAGCTGAAAAAAAAAAAAAAAAAAAGACAAATGAGACCAAAGAGAACTCAGGTGGTGAATAGGAGATACTTGATATACCAGTAAGGCTTTCATTTCAGTGTCGGTTGCATCTATGTGTATTTATACATAAATTAGAAAGTTTACCCAAGCAATTATTAAGATGATTACATTTGGGTTAAGAGATTTAATTCTAAGGGTGGGAAGTAGATTTACTCACTTTTTGTCTCTTTTATTTTTATTTTTATTTTTTTTAAAGATTTTATTTATTTATTCGAGACAGAGAATGAGATAGAGCATGAAAGGGTCAGAGGGAGAAGCAGACTCCCTGCCGAGCAGGGAGCCCGATGCGGGACTCGATCCCGGGACTCCAGGATCATGACCTCAGCCGAAGACAGTCGCTTAACCAACTGAGCCACCCAGGCGCCCCCTTTTTGTCTCTTTTAAAATTAAATCTGGTGTTAAAATGAAGAAACAAACAAGAAAAAAAAGAAAAAAACTAGAAAGTTGGCTTAAGCAGCTCATATACCTCCTGAAGGCTGCCTACCTTTCAATAGCTTCAAAGTAACTATATATCAAGTGGGTGATTATTATACTTATGCATCTAAAAAAATACTGTTTCTATTTTACAAACAATATATGGTTTTGAAGATTTTATAATTTAAAATAAATTGGGGAAACTCCGAATTAGGAAAATCTATATGGTTTCTTCAAATATGAGGAATTATTGGGGCACCTGGGTACCTCAGTCAGTTAAGTGTCTGATCTCACTCAGGTCATGATCTCGGGGTCCTGGGATCAAGCCCAGTGAAGGCTCCATGCTCAACAAGGAGTCTGCTTCTCCCTCTTCCTCTGCCCCTCCCCCTGCTTTTGCCTTCTCTCTTTCTCTCCCTCTCCTAAATAAATAAAATCTTTAAAAATATGAGGAATTATCATTGGTTGTCTTAATCATTATTATGTAGCACAGTGTGTCACATGTCATTAGTATCATTGTGAATTCATAAAAACCATTTCAAGGGGAAAAAATAAAATAAATGGCATCATCTTCTATTATCAGTTAACTTGCTTTCATTTACTTGAAACTATATTTTGAAAGATTATCCATGTTGAAACACAAGACCCTATTTCATTGGTGATAATTACTCTGCGATAGCCCACATTTGGAAACATACCATACTGTATTTATTAGTAGTATTTATTATTATCTCTTATTGTTTTTATAAGCACAGAGTTATCTCAGCCTTTGTCTATGACACCCAAGTTGCTAGGAATATTCTGTATATATTTCCTTGGGCGTGTGAGCAAGAAAGTCTCTATGGTTTATATCTAAAGGGAAAAAAAAAATGTTGGTTCAAAGGGGATGTATTTATTCAATCTGACTTTATATTGCCTAATTGTTCTACAAAGTTGTTGCATGCATCTATATTCCCACAGTTGTGCCTGCTGATCTGCCTTCTCATTGCTGTTGTCAGACTTCTTAAACCTTGCCAATATAATGGATATGGAATGGCATCCCATTATGGTTTTATTAGCTATTTATCTGATTACTACCAGACTGAGCATCTTTTAAAATGCTTATTGACTATTTTGGCTTCTTCCTTTCTGAATTGTATGTTTAAAGTCATTGCCACTTTTTTCTATTAGCTTGCTTGTCTCTCCTGATTTTTATGAGTTTTTCATATATTTTGAATACTGAACTTTTAAGAATAATATGCATTGCAAATATCATCTCAGACTGGCTTGTCATTTAGCTTTTCTCTATAGTGATTTGTATTGATCCAAAGTTTTAAATTTTAATGCAGGTAAACATCAGGCTATGTGTGCTTTTTAAAGAAATATTCCCTACACCAGACCATAAGGATGTGCTCCTGTATTTTCTTTAAATGTTATTTTTTTTTTAATTCACTTGGGATTGGTGTGTGTGTGTGTGTGTGTGTGTGTACATGCACAGGCTGAGACATGTAGTGTAAGGGGGGTAGAATTATTTGGATTTTAAAAAAATCTTTTTGTATTACTTCTTTTTTAGCAATAATTTATTGAATTTTATTTATCTTAACTAGTTTTGCCACTTCATTCATATATAAAGATTCCATATAAAAGCTCTTCTTCTAGTTTATTCTATTTTACTGGATTATTCATCTATAGATATTATTCTAATATGCTGTTTTAATTTAGAGAACTGAATAAATTGCAAAGTGTGGTAGGGTATCTTTCAAGTTCTTTAAATTCACTTTAGTTACTTACAGCTTTAGTTCTTTCACATGAATTTTTAGAATCAATTTGTTAATTCCAAAACTAAAATATTCTCTTAAGTTTTCATTGGGAATTCATTACATTTATGTGTTAATTTGGTTAGAATGGGTGTTTTTATGCTATTGAGAAGAAGGCACATTTTACTGCATTTTCTTTGAAATGGTTTAACATTACACAGCTCTTCCTCCACTTACAATGGTGTTACATCCCAATAAAACTATGATAAGTTGAACATAATAAGTAAAAAATGCTTTTAATACACCTAACCTCCCAAACAGCATAGCATAGCCTAGCCCACTTTATATGCTGTTAGAAGGTGGAGGAGGGACAGTAAAATATCCTCCAGATTGCAAAAGCCCTTTGAGACCAAAAAATGAAGTAAGACACGCCATACTATTTGCACAGTTTTATTCAAGGTAACTTCCTGATAGGGGAGAATGAGGTAGGTGGACTGATGGCCCACGTACTATGTAACTATTCTCTGCTTCAGTCTGGACCTTAATCCACAGCTTTTATAGAGGGAGGGGCATTGTGATGAGGTCACAGGGTAATTATCTAAAGTGGTGCTATCTGTGCTGTGTGCCGGACCATCTCTGCTAGCTGTCTAAAGTGGTGATTTATGGGCACCGCTTTTGGAAAGATCAGAGCAGTCCTTGCCACATTCTGGTCGGTATCCATTAACCACCCAGGGGCCTGGAACATGAAGCCCGGAGGGAAATCATTGCCTGGGTGTGAATAAGATGCAGGGCCAAAGGTGGAGTCCGTTTTGTCAGCACTGTATTCAGAACATTTACATTAGCGTACAGTTGGATAAAATCATCTAACGCAAAGCTTATTTTATAATCAAGTGTTGAATATCTCATGTCAGTTATGAACTCTTGTACTGAATGTGAAAAACAGGATGATTGTCTGATTGCAGAATGGTTGTGAGCGTGTGATTGCATGACTGAGTGGATACTGCTGCTGCCCAACATCACAAGCGAGTATCATACCTCATGTCATTAGCCTGGGGAACAAAAAAGCAAAATTCAAACTGCAAAGTAAGGTTTCTCCTGAAGGTGCATAGTTTTTGCACTCTTGTAAAGTCAAAAAATTATAAGTTGAACTATCACAGTTTGGGATTATCTGTTCTATGTTATTCTCCTTATATGTTCCTATTTTAAGCCAGTATCCAAGCCAAATTTTAGGGAGAGGAGAGCATTAGACATTTTGAAGATTCATAATGTAAAGGGTCTTACCACTTTTAGAAGAAAACCTAAGCAGGGACAACGACCCCTGTTAGCTGAGAAACCGAGAAGCTTGGAGTTCCCTGGAGTTGCAGGCATACACACAATTGTCCATAACAGGAACCTATAGCTACGCAGTTTTCAGCCTTTATGTCTTTATTTCCAATTATTGGTGTGATTTAAGTGCTCTTAAGTGATATCCAATTTACTCATTGGCCTAAAGAACTGATTGCTTCTATTATTTCTGCAAAATGAACTAATATATGCTCATGATATGCAATATTGAGTATTCTTAAATTTAGGCTTTCACTACTCATGTTGTATGTTTATCGAGTTGGTTTAGTTTGTTCCCAAGACTATTCCAATTGTACAGGTTAATTCAATAACATAATTTAATTATCATGTAAATCAGTTGACATAAGTGTACAAATAATATCTATTCCGTAAGATAAAAGCAATATGTTTTAGGGGCGCCTGGGTGGCTCAGTCGTTAAGCATCTGCCTTCAGCTCAGGTCATGATCCCAGGGTCCTGGGATCGAGGTCCTGCATCGGGCTCCCTGCTCGGTGGGAAACCTGCTTCTCCCTCTGCCACTCCCCCTGCTTGTGTTCCCTCTCTCGCTGTGTCTCTCTCTGTCAAATAAATAAATAAATAAAAATCTTAAAAAAAAAAAGCAATATGTTTTAGAAAACAATGAATAAACATTAGCATACAAAAATATAAATCAGTCAGTTGAGGTCTAATACACCTAGACATAAGATTAAGAAGGAGAATTTTTTAAAATGAGGACAATTCCGTATTTTCTTGCTTCTGGTTTATGCTCTTACTTTAATAACATAAAACTAGAAATCATGGATGCATTTTATGAAAAAAGGAAATATGCCGGAAGCCTGGGTGGCTCAGTTGGTTAAGCTTCTGCCTTCGGCTGAGGTTATGATACCAGGGTCCTGGGATTGAGCCCTGCATCAGGCTCCCTTCAGTGGAGAACGCACTTCTCCCTCTCTCTGCCACTCCCTCTGCTTATGTGCTCTCTCTCTCTCTCTCAAATAATAAAATTTAAAAAAAAAAAAAGAAATATGTAACATCAATCAAGGACTTGTATTAAAGAAAAAGGCTTGGCCTTTATGATCCAAGATTAACACATTAATTATCATGTCTGTGTTTTGGTAAAAGTAAAATATTTAAGGCACATGTAGTTTCTATATATGTAATTTTAACCACTGAATCACTTGTGTCCCACTAACTTTGTTTACTTACTCAATGTACGGATGTGAAACTTAAAACTATCAAATGATTTCTACAAAAGCTTGGCTTTCCTTTGCTACATTATCAAATGTGTCTGTGGCTCTAAGGCTCTCTCTCTCCCTCTAATGTGGAAACTTTATACCTCTCTTCCCCACAAGTCAGATTCTCTGCCTGCTGTGGCAATCACAGGGATTTCTAAAGGAATGCTTTGAAAGGAAGAGTCTCTGCCTTCTTGCAGCTTAAATTGAAAATAACTTCCCCATTGAGCAAAACACAGATAACCTGAAAGTTTCTGAGAGACTCCATCAAACAGCCCTCCTAAAGCAATGACTGTAGGCAATACTGTTTTATTTCTTTAAATCCAACACATGTAAACTGCAAAGAGACTTAGCTTGTTATTGGTCACTGAGTGGGCTATCCACAGACATCCTCTAATTTTTTAAAAAAATACATTTACTGTCTTACTGTACAATTGTCTACCTGTTTTTATTTCTTTTTAACCTTACAAAACTGGCCCTGAGAAGTTGGGCCTTTTTAATATTTCTAAAAGGAATACTAATAGTTTAAAAGTTGCCATTAGTTTTCTGCTTCCTGGCACAGAAACATCTATTTCACTTTAGAATATATGATTACTATTATTATTATTTATTATTATTATTAGCGGTGTTTGTTGCTTTGCTTTGCTGGTAGAAATATCACTAAAATGGATTTTATTTTTATAAATGTCGAACAAGAAATTCCCACCAATGTTCTTGGGGAAAAATTGAGAGTCAGCTTAAATATGAACATAGAAATGCAGACCAAGATACTATATTTACAGATACATACATATTTATTTATATTTAATATTCACATTATATGTTTGTATTTATATAATGCTTATATCTGATTCATATTTATATTTGTATTATAGTTATACAATATATATTTATATTTATATATTTGTATCATTATAATTGTAATAATATAAATATATATACACATATAAATATAAACTTGTATACTATACATAAACTTATATAGTACACATACAAATTTATATACTATATATATACACTATACATGCTATATATTTATATTTATACTATACTATATAATATATAGTATACTATACATAGTATATACTATATGCTATAATACTATAAAAATTTATTTATATATTTGTATTATATTATACTGTAATTATGTTATAATTCATATATATATTATATTACATTTATAATTATATGTAATACCAGATTCTTTGTCCTTAACTTTACCTTTAGTGTAAAGAATCAAGTGAGCAAAATCTAGCAAATATCAAAAGATTTGTTTCTTTTTTAAAGCAAATTCCAACTATTCCTAGGATACACATTAATTTACTGATGTATTCCATTTAGTATATCTGATGGTACAATTACTGAACTTTATAATAAAAATCAAGTAAAATTTAAATAACCATCCAATGAAAATTATATAATATTATGTAATATGCCTTCTTTTTTTTTTTTTTTAAAGATTTTATTTATTTATTTGAGAGAGAGAGAATGAGAGACAGAGAGCACGAGAGGGAGGAGGGTCAGAGGGAGAAGCAGACTCCCCGCCGAGCAGGGAGCCCGATGCGGGACTCGATCCCGGGACTCCAGGATCATGACCCGAGCCGAAGGCAGTCGCCCAACCAACTGAGCCACCCAGGCGCCCCTAATATGCCTTCTTTATACTGAATATTCTTTGTTAAGAAAGGCTGGACATGGGGCACCTGGGTGGAGGAGTTAGTTAAGCGTCCGACTCTTGGTTTTGGCTCAGGTCCTGATCTCAGGGACACGAGATCGAACCCTGGGTTAGGTTCCATGCTCAGCGCCAAATCTGCTTAAGACTGTCACTTTCTCCCTCTGTCTATCCCCCCTGCTATCTCTCTCTCTCTCTAAAATAAATAAACAAATCTAAAAAAAATAAAAAAGAATGGCTGGACAGTGCATAATATTTAAAGAAAGATCAAATGTTAGGTCCATGATGTAAGAAAACATACACTTTTTAAGAGAAAAATTTAAATCAGCTTTTGAGAGAATTAAACTCAAGTTCTCTTGAATTTCACGTATCACGTAAAATAGAATTTAGTAAATACATGTTTTACACAATCATGAAAAGACTTTCAGTTAATGTTTGACTGATTCCAAGGTGGCAATGAAATATTAATTTTATGAAATTAATGAATGGGTTATAAGAATAAATACATTTTAGGCAGTAATTACTATTATCTCTTTATTATTATAAATTTGGTAGTCACATTTCCAAAGCTTTCATTTGTGTCCAGGCCCAGTGCTTTCTCACACCCTCCATAGCTTCTGTTATCAATAACTACAAAGTTTCACCTGAAGTTCACAGAAAAGACATTTTGTGGAAACTCCATTAATCTCTTTATATTTTATTTATTTCTGATCTGTGTATATATATATTAAATTTAAGATGTTTAATCATGGATATTGTTTGACCTGAATTTTTTATTCACATGGAATTTTTAGATGTCTAAGTTGACAGATTTATTTTTATTATATATAATATGTAGGTAGCCATACATTTGTATGCTACATGAGGAATTTTTGTATGGGAATATTTACTTGAAAGATTCAAAGTCTACACAGAAATATAACTACAAATCAGACATATTTTTAACATTTTTTTTTTTTAGTGTCACTAGTGTTAGGTAACACACAGTTCTATTTTATAAGAAATACAAGTGAAAATAATCAAATTATTTTTCTGCTTGGATGGTATTTAAATTTTAAATATTTTTCTCACATATTATATGCTGTGTAGAACAGTGTCAATTATATAATGCACACTTTTGTAGTATTTAAATCGATCCTCAAAATTTTTTCCTATTTTATAAGATATATGTATTTCCTGGGCCTGACACAATAAATTATCACAAATATGGTGGCTTAAAATAACAGAAATTTATTCTTTCACAGTTCTGAAGGCCAGAAGTTTGAAATCAAGCTATCAACAGGGTTGGTTCCTTCTAAAGACTGGTGGGAAAAACCATCCAATGTCTTTCTCCTAGGTTCTTGTGGTTGCTTACAATCCTTATTGTAACTTGACTTATAGAGGCCTTATTCAAATGTCTGCCTCCATCTTCACATTGCCTTATTCTCTATGCTTCTGTGTCCCTTTCTTTCACTTATAAAGACATTCTCATTGGATTTAGAGTGTACCAAACCTAGCATTATCCCATCTTCATCCCTAATTATATCTGCAAAGACCCTATTTTTAGTAAGGTCACATTCTATGTTTTTGAATAGACATGAATTCTGAGGGATGAATAGTAATTCAACCCATTGCCTTTGGCTCTATGCCCACCCCCCAAAATTCACATATACATGTACAAAACATATTCATCCTATCTCAATATCCCTAAAAGTGTCCACTCTCACTACCATCAACTCTAAATCCAAAATTTTATTTAAATATAACCAATTCTAGAAGTCCCAACTCTCATCATCTAAGTATGGAGGGGGCTATATGAATGGTCTATCCGTAATCAAAATTCTTCTCCACCTGTAGCCCTATGAAACTACAAAACAAGTTCTCTGTTTCCAAAATATAATAGTGGAACAGGCATTGGATAGACAAGGTGGAACCTGGAAAAAACAAGAGTTACCATTCCCAAGCAAATTTGAAACTTAGCATGCCAAATTCCACCAGGTTTCAAAGCCTCAGAAAAAATAAATGAAGGATAAAATGCCAATGAGTAAAAGATAAATGGGAAATTTTATTTTGAGTTCTATTTAGAATGCTTCCCAATATTTGGAAGTGAATATTTAGGTCTTAAGAATCAGGTATGAATGACAAACCTTGAGGGTATTACTGATACTCTTCACACTGATGAGATATGTTGGCAACTTACATAATTGAAATGACAACACCAGCGAGAATTTGGCAATTTAGTTAACCTTCCAAAGATTTTAAGTCAAAGGAAAAACCAAGTAGTAAATATTAGCCAGTGAAACCTCAGAATGCTGATAGGCATATGGATTAGACATTGTCTAATTGCATTACAGTTTCTGCATGTCACTTAATGGGATGAAAACATATCCTTTTTTTAAAAATCACTATTCAGATCCTCACTAAGAAAGAGTTAAATTTTCCAAAGTTTTGTGAGTTCTCCAAAAGGAGTCAAATACTTTCTATTAGGTTGTTTGTGGGTTTTTGTTATTGTTGTTGTTGTTGTTGTTTTTGTTTTTTTGTTTTGCTTTAATTTGACGACTCCTTCATTGAAAAGTTGAGGATCAGCAATGAAACAGAACAACAATTAGCACCTCAGATATAGCCCCCAATTTGATATGATCCTTTCTAAACATGAGTATATCCATTAATAAAAATATGCAATGTATATTTTGGCTTTTGCCTTAAAACATCAATTATTCATAAGAATGTAAGCTATAAGATTATAAGATATTTATAAGAATATCAGAAGACATATTCATTTAGGAAGAGAGTTTAATTTGAGTTCAAGTGAATTAGTGATTTTTCTAGAAAAGCACTGAGCAATATGGTAGCCAATAGCAACATGTGGCTGTTTAAGTTAAAATTAATTAAATTAGATGAACTTAAAACTGCAGTTCCTTAGTTACACTAGACACATTTCATTGCTCTTATAGTCACATATGGCTAGTGGCTACCATATTGAAGGGTGCAGATATACAACATTTTTATTACAGCAGAAAGTTCTATTGGATAACACTACCCTGGAGTATCAAATATTAGATGCTGTTCATATATGCATATGCATGTATTCACATGCATTTATGCATCAACATAGTTTGCATGCTAATAAATAGTTGCTTGATTCATGTTTAAATATCTAGTTTGGTGATATGAGCACTTACTTTTGGCTACAACAGAATTGTATTACTGAATTGGAAACCTTACCTCTTCTAGAATACATGAATAACAATGCAGGTCCCTGAAACTTGATTACAAAAAAACAAGAACTTTAGTTCAGTTTAAGCGTGGGTTATAAGGCTGAGAAGAGAGAGAGACAGGCTACTCTATCACTGGCAATTTACACACAGATAAAGTGAAACAGCCATCATAGTGATGAATGGGGTTTCTTGTTATCTTACTGTCTATATCATTTCCAGCTCAGATACCCAAACAATGCCCAGATTATATGGGGAAAGCAAAAGGAGAATTGCCCCGCATATTTTATTTCTGCTCAAGGAATCCTAGAAGATTTTCAGCTATATTTATAAATAGGACTGATCTCACTTTTACTTCATTAATCTTAGAGTTTAATTTTTGTCACACATAATCCAAAACCTATTTCTATAAGTCAGGGCATGACATATTTTTACCTTGCACTTATATTTGTGTTTTGTTTCTTAATGTGGTATCTTCTCTCTGTAAGACTAAAGAAAATTTATTTTGAAACATTCATTTGAGTTTTAGAACCAGGTGAAATGAAATAAGAAGTCCTAAGATGTTTTGACATAGCAAAATAAGAAATACTGACCAATTGGTGGGTCTGTGGGATATGTTTTGGCATTTTTCATGAAAATCTGCATGTGGTAACACGTTTGCTGTATGAAGGAGGCATTCTATTGGAAGCAGATGACCCCATCTTTCTCACCACCGAAGTATATCTGAGATAGCAAGGGCAGCTCTAAATGTAGAATCAAAGCATTGGTTTCTGGTCTTAGCACTGCCATGCAATGTTGAGTAAATAATTTGGCCTTTCTGAGCTTCAGTTCACTTATCTCAAACATGTGTTAATAAAACTTGATATTTGATAATTCCATAACATGAAACTAATTACAATGATATTGCCTATATTTATTGCTTACCAGGTACACACTGAATCCTGGTTTATATATTATATGTGTACTATCTAATTTAGTCCTCCTAAATCTACAAGGGAAGATATTTTATTATATTTATTTGGCAACTGTTTCCTTGGGCTTAGGGGAGCCATCAGGTTCATTGAGGATCATGCACCATTGTAGTGTTCTCTAGCTTCTAGCAGTTGTCTAATTCCAGAATTAGAATTAGAATTCTGTCACATCAATCCATGTGCATATAAAGATGCTTGAAAATGATTAAACAAATGCAGATTATTACTTTAAGATTAGAAATAGTGTGATTGAAAATATTTTTTTTTTGCTTTTTCATCCTCATTTTGGAAATATGCCTATTTTTTTCATAATACGCCATTGAACTTTGTAATTTTTTAGCTCTCTTGATCTTTATGTGCCAATACACCTTAAAGCGCATTCAAACATCTTGACATTTGCTCCAAGAAGGCAAAGGCAAAACTTTTAGGTGATTCATATATGTGTGTGTGTATGTGTGTATGACAGTAATAATTCCTTGCATTTATCCACTGACATTTTAAATGGTTAGAATTATTTTCATATCTTTTATCTCTTTTAGATGAGGATGGGGTATGTTCTTTGGTACAAGTAGTAGAATAGGATTATCATTCCTATTTGAATGCCACAGTGACTTCCCCAAAAGTATTAGTAGGGATATGAGACTAATTCTTATTTCCCTTTTCTTTCCACTAAACATAAACACTATATTATGTACCTATAGGAAGAAAAATTCCCGCATGGTCACAATGAGGGAAACATTTCATAAAATGACCCATTGTATGATTTTCAGAACTTGTTTTGTTGGTGTGCTCTATACATTATGGTTACCATACTCATCATTCTCTCCTGTCCCAAGTGGTTTTTGTTTAGAGAGAGAATGAGGAAGAGGAGCAGAGGGAGAGAAAGAATCCCAAGCAGGCTCCATGCCCAGCGGGGAGCCCAATTCAGGGCTCAATTTCATGACCCTGAGATCATGACCTGAGATGAAATCAAGAGTCAGATGCTCAACCAACTGAGCCACCCAGACACACCCCCCCAATGTTTTTCTAATCTTTAGTGTAACTCTTCTCTGTGACTTTTTCAAAATAAGCTTATTTTTTTGTTATATGCTACGACTTTCATCCTATCAGCACAGTGAGATTATTTTTCAGATGCCCTTCCTTGCCTTTATTACAGTTATAGAACTCCTTAATATGGTGTCAGAGGCTTCTCAGGACTTGATCTTTTTACAATACATCCTGCCCAACAGACTGAGTGTCCAATATGACTACACAGCATGAGATTTCAGTTCTCCTTGACTTCTCACATAATGCTGCCTCCTAGTTTTTCCTCCTTGGGTATTCCTTTAGCTCAATTAAACTCATTGAATACTAAGTTTGCATTATTTTCTTTCATATGACCTTTCCAGTGTTTCTTTTATTTGCAACAAATCTTGTGCTTGCGCTTATTATTGCAATATTATAGTGTATCAGTACCATTTCTGATGAGAGTTCTTCATTTAAGGCAGGGCGTTATCTTGTTCACCTTTGAGTGGTCGTGGTAAACAGCAGAATTTCTGATGCTTAGTGAATTAAATTGACTTATTTTATAATTCCTTCTTAAATAATGAGAGAAAGGTTAGATTTGCATACTTAACAGATACAAAATAGGTATAATTACAAGACAAATATCCAGCTATCCATAGCTATTTTGATTAGTTGTCCTTCTAAGTTACAAGTCATGTTCAACTTAGAGACCTACAGTTTTATGAATGCGAGACCTATGGTTTTATGAGTGCAAGCCCTTTAAAAAGAGTTTCAGGTATTATTCACTGTGAAGAGCTGTCCGTCTTCTCTCAGGTCACATACCCTACTTGTAAGCATGTTCACTATTGTTCTGGCTTTACAAGATAACATACAGAAAGTTACCATGTTGAACCCTTTGTGCTAAACACATGTTAAAAATGTAAAACTACATCACTGAAACCTGACAAGAAACTAAAATGCAGCTTTCTAATTTTTCTGTTTATAAATGAGGAAACAGAACCTCAGAGAGATTAAGAAACCTGTCTAAAGTCATCCAGTTAACAAATTCTAGATCTAACATTCAAATTAATGTCTGTTTGATCAAAGCAAATATGCTTAACCACTATGTGACTATGCTTTGTTATTCCAAGTATAGTCAAAACATGTCTATTTGTCAGTACTAAAGATGAAAATACCAGGTTCAGAAAAATACCAAATTACTAAATATTGCAGATCATTGGGGTAGACTGTATATAATCAAAACTCTTCAGGAATTATTAGATGACTGATTATTTTTTGTATTCTAATTTTCCTGGCAAAACTAAAGGCATTAAAATGTCTTTAAAAACATGAGATATTTTAGTAAGTCTAATTTTATTTTACCTAGTATCTTTACACTATTTAGTTTTCTAAGTAGTTTTTCCAGAGGAATAAAAATTTCTGATAAGTTTGACACAAGATACTTCCTCTCTTTACAGTTATGTTACTCAGAGTAAATGAATTTACTGACATGTACATAGTTCATTCTTTTGTGAGTACTATTAGTGTGTTTTATAAGTGTAACTTACAACTTAAAAGTAATTCTATGAGATCCAACATCATGATAAAATGTTAAGCTGATCCTGAAAGCCAATTGGCTAGATCTGGCTTTATTTTAAATGGATCAGAGGGTGTGAGTCTTGTGAACATGGTGATAATGAGTGCTACTTTTTATTTGAGTTTATGTTTCTTTTAGCTCTTAGGCTGTCATTAATGTTTGTTTATTGCATTTAATTGCATTGAATAAAATTATGGTAAGTTTAATTTAATTGACCCATATAATCTGTATTGTGTTTATGTATAAATAATTAATATTTATTTTAAAAGTTGTGTTTCAGAAAGGTTCTAAATGAATTGTACTAGGATATAGAATCAGCAGCAGGCAGAGCCAGGACTCAAACACAGGTTTCTCAATTCCAAAATCACTGTTAAGTCCTCATTTATTTATTTATTTTTTAAAATTTATTAATTTATTTGAGAGAGTGAAAGAGAGAACAAGTGAGCACAGGGGTGGCGGGGGGAGAGGCAGCAGAGGAAGAGGGAGAGAGAGAGAGAGAGAGAGAATCTCAAGAAGATGTCCTGCTGAGCATGGCACCTGATGTGGTCTCAATCCCAGGACCATGAGATCAGGACTTGAGCCAAAATCAAGAGCCAGATGCCTAACCCTCTGAGCCACCCAGGGACCCCTGTTAAGTCATTTAAATGTTAATTCAGGAAGACATTTAAAAAATATAGTTCACTTAAGAAGAGAAGGAATAAATACTTCAGTAAAATAAAATTCAAATTGTTCAGAGTGTATAGGACTTGTAAAAATTAAAAAGAAAATCTTCTTTATCTTAACCACATTTTCTTCTTCTATCTTAATCTGCTTTTCATCCCACTGTGTGGGGTTGCAAAAAATGCATAGTAATTTGTGAATGTGTTTCTTTCAATTACCATTTCTTAAATAAAGTATTAGTCAAAAAAGGAGTAAAATTCCCCATCTTTTTTTTTTTTTTTAGTTTTTTTTCATAGAAAATGGGACTTTCTTATTATTGGAATTCAGTGAATTAATAAGCAGTGGGACATGTGTAAAGTTGGGTTAGAGTTTTATTGTTTTATGGGAACTTTTTCCCTCAACTGTTAAACAAAAATCTGCAAAACCATGCTTTCATAATGATTTGACTCTTCAAAAATACTATTTCTTTTTATCCATCTTTGCATAATCTGACCTTTTTTTTTAAATTTTTCTTTGTACCTCTGTGTGTTTGCTCCTTTACACTGCCACCAGATTGTTCATTCTACAATTTTCCTGTGACCATGCTCCCTAATGAAGAACTCCCAATATTTTCTATGACCACTAGATAAATCTAGAGCATGTTGGTTCAGAATTCAAAGGTTTTTAATTTTTTTCTCCCCATTTTTTTAATTGAGATATAATTGGCCTATAAAATGATATTACTTTCAGGTATAGAACATATTCAATTTTGTATAGATTGTGAAATGATCATCACAATAAGTTTAGTTAACATTCATCATTGTATATATTTTATTCTTTTGATGAGAACTTTTAAGATCCACCCTCTTAGCAAATTTCAAATATACAGTGTTATTAATCATAGTCACCATGCTATGTAGGATATCCCTAGAACTTATCTATAATTGGAAGTTTGTACCTTTTGACTATCTCCACCCATTTTGCCCCAGTCCCACCTCTGGAAACCACCAATGTGTTCTCTGTATCTATGAGTTCAGTTTCATTTTGTTTTTTTTATATATTCCACATATCATTGAAATTCAATGGTATTTGTCTTTGGCTCAATTACCATAATGCTCTCAAGGTCTACTGGTGTTGTCATAAATGGCAAGATTTCCCTCTTTTTTGTGGCTGAATTATATATGTAATATTAAATATACATAATATATGAAGCAAACATAATATATTAATACATATATATTAATATGTAGTATATAATAATATGTAATAATATTAGATATTATATTGATATTATATAGTACATATTATCAATGTGATCTATATATCATATTTCCTTTATTTATTCATCCATTCATGGACATTTAGCTTGCTTTCATGCCTTGGTTATTGTACAGAATGCTGTAATGAACATGGGGGATACATATATCTTTTTGTGTTAATGATTTCATTTCCTTCAAATAAATACCAAAAAGTAGAATTGCTGGATACTATGATAGTTCTATTTTCAGTTGTCTGGAGAAAATGCCATACCATTTTTCAGGGTGGCCACACCAATTTACCTTCCCACCAATAAAGCACAAGTGTTCCTTTTCTCTGTATCTTTGCCAACACTTATTATTTCTTGTCTTTTTAATAATAGCCATTCTAACAGGTGTGAAATGAGATATTGTGGTTCTGATTTGCATTTCTCTAATGATCAGTGATGTTGAGCAGCTTTTTATGTACTTGTTGGCCATTTGTATGTCTTCTTTGGAAAAATATCTATTGAAATCATCTGTTCTTTTTTTAATCAGATTGGTTATATTTTTTCCTATTCCATTGTATGAGTTCTTTGTATATTTTGGATATTAACTGTTGATCAGATATATGATTTGAAAATACTGTCTTCCATTCTGTAGATTTCCTTTGTATTTTTATTGATAGTTTGCTGTGCAAAAGATTTTGGTTTGATGTAGCCTCACTTGTTTATATTTGCTTTTGTTTCCTTTGGCTTTTGGTGTCAAAACCAAAAAAAAAAAAAAGTTATTGTCAAGACCAATGTCAAGGAGCTTATCACCTGTTTTCTTCTAGGAATTTCATGTTTTCAGAGCTTAAGTTCAAGTATTTTCTATTTTGAGTTAATTTTTGCTTATGGTATAAGATAGTGGTCCAGTTTCATTCTTTTGCATTGGTTTTTCCAGTTTTTCCACCACCATTTATTGAAGAGACTCTCATTTCTCCATTGTATATTCTTGGCTCCTTTGTTGTAAATTAATTGACCACATTTGCTTGTTTTTGTTTCTGGGATCTCTATTGTTCCATTGATTTATCTGTCTGTTTTTATCACAATACCATACAGTTTTGAATATCACAGCTTTATAATATAGTTTGATATCAGGAAGTGTGATGCCTCACACTTTTACTCTTTCTCAAGAGTACTTAGCTATTTGTACCTTTGTGTTTCCATGCAAAATTTAGGATTACTCATGCCATTTCTGTGAACATTACCATTGGAATTTTAGATTGCATTGAATATGTAGATTGCTTTGGACAGTATGGACTTTTTTTTAACCATATTAACTCTTCCAATCCATGGACATGGGATATCTTTCCATGTATTTGTTTCTTCTTCATTTTTTAAATAAATGTCTTGTAGTTTTTAGTGTATAGGTCTTTCACTTTCCTGGTTAAGTTTATTCCTAGATTTTTTTATTTTTTTGATGGTAAATGGTATTGTTTCCTTATTTTTTTTTTTCTTTTAAGATTTTATTTATTTGACAGAGAGAGACACAGCGAGAGAGGGAACACAAGCAGGGGGAGTGGGAGAGGGAGAAGCAGGCTTCCCGCCGAGCAGGGAGCCCGATGTGGAGCTCGATCCCAGGACCCTGGGACCATGACCTGAGCCGAAGGCAGATGCCTAACCAACTGAGCCACCCAGGCACCCCAAGTTTCCTTATTTTTGATAGATTTTATTAGTATCTAGAAATGCAACAGATTTTTGTATATTAAGTTTGTATCCTGAAACTTTATTGAATTAATTTGTTAGTTCTAACAATTTTGGATGGAGTTTTTAGGGGTTTCTACATAAAATATCATGTCATTTGCAAATAGTGTTAGTTTTACTCTTTCCATTTTGATTTGAATATATTTTATTACTAAAAATCAGTGAAGGTGATACAATAATATTTAGGGAATTACAAATCTGTTAACTTAAAATGTTGATTAGTAAATAATGATCAAAGGAAATTTATATCATCTTGGAGTATTTGCTAGCAATGCTAATTAAAATACATAAATGTAGAAATGTTAGTAAATTAGGAAAGAGTTTACAGGATGAACATACATCAAGAGAGACTTACTTGGGAATTATATATTTATATTTATATTCTTTCAGCTACAGAAATGAGAGAATTCATTTTAAAAATTATCTTTAAAAATAAATTTTATATTTAAATTAAAGCTAAACTGTGCAGTCTTTCCTCCTTATTGAAGGAGTAATAGTGCTCTCACCTTATGTCAGTCATTTTATAATAAGAAAATAAACCTGAAAATTAACTACAGACTGACTTGAAAATAGAGCAAGATGTGGACTAGCTAGTACCATATTGGAGGGAAATTTGGGGAGGAATTTGAGAAGGATTAGTGACACTTGCAAAGGATTAGATAATAAAGGGAAGAAGCTGAATTATATAAAAAGATTGAGTAGGTAGCAAGTAAAGCATGTACATGTTCTTTATTGTGTGTTTAGGTGCAACAAATGGAAATAAATCTGCATCTGCAGATTTATATCACAATACTTGTTCCACCAATTTGCATTGCTGTTTGAAGAACAATTTTTACTGAAAACAGTGACACTATCTCTTACCTGTGTAGTTAACTTTAGCTATGGTGAAAGTTTTCTGTTTATATTTATCCCCGCCCTTTACTGTTGGCTATTAAGATTGAGCTGTAAGATAATTCACCATCCATCTGGTTACGAAATATATTCTCTGATAACATAATTATATACAAATAAAAGCAATCATGAATTATAGGAAAAATTTCATTTCAAAACAATAAAATATGAAAACTATTGAAAAACTTAAACAAGTCGACTATAAAAATGATTTACTGTCTTGGCTAGTAGGACTCAATCTTACAAAGATTGCAATTATTAAAAAGATTATTTGTGGGATTCCATGTGTTTTGAATAAACATAAGATTCACAGGAAAAGGGAGAGTAGTATGAATAAACTCATTCAAAAGTCTATATGAAAAATAAATGTGTGACAATAGCCAAGATCTTTCTGAAAAAAAAATAGAGAATTCAACCTATTAGAAAATATTGTGAAAAAAATTGGTTTTTATGTTTTATTTTCACAATAAAATAAATTACAGATGAATCAATCATTTAAATTTTGAAACAATTACTACAAAACATGGAGAGATTTTATATTAAAAATAATTTGAGTAGAGAAGGACTTTTTAACATGCAAAATATAGAAGCCAAAAAGGGAAAAACCAACAAACTTGACCATATAAAAATGTATAATTTCCACAAGAAAAAATTACCCAAACCTGATAGATGACTTACAAACTAGTGGAACTAGTATATGTGACAAAAAAAGTATGAATTCATTTAAGATAGAAAGGACTTTGATTGGGACACCTGGGTGTCTCAGTTGGTTATGTGTCTGCCTTCAGCTCAGGTCATGATCCCAGGGTCCTGGGTTCAAGTCCCACATAGGGCTCCCTGCTCAGCGGGGAGCCTGCTTCTCCCCCTGCTTGTGCTCTCTCTCTCTCTCTGGCAAATAAATAAATAAAATCTTTTTTTTAAAAAAAAGAAAGAATTTTGATTAATAAGAAATCAATAACTCATTAAAAATTCATAAATCTATGACTGGATGCACGACCATAAACCTAGAAACAAAAATACAAAATATTGGGGCTCCTGGGTGTCTCAGTTGGTTAAGCCACTGCCTTCGGCTCAGGTCATGATCCTGGAGTCCCGGGATCGAGTCCCTCATCGGGCTCCCTGCTCCGCGGGGAGTCTGCTTCTCCCTCTGACCCTCCCCCCTCTCATGTGCTTTCTCTCTCTCTCAAATAAATAAATAAAATCTTTTAAAAAAATACAAAATATTTTATAAAGATTTTATTTATTTATTTGAGAGAGAGAGAGAGAGATCACAAGCGGGAGAAGGGTAGAAGGAGAAACAAATTTCCCACTGAACAGGGAGCTCAATGTGGGACTCGATCCCAGGACACTGAGATCATGACCTGAGCTGAAGGCAGACGCTTAACCAAACAGAGCCACCCAGGTGCCCTGAAAATAATTTTTAAAAACAAAAAGATGTAGTATTTATTACCCACTTGAATGGTGAAAAATATTTTCAAATACAAATTTAGACATGTTGGGAAAATAAGTGCTTCATGTACTGTGGTAAAATAAATTGTTGCAACATATTTAGACAGTTTAGCAATGTTTATCAAAATTTTAACTGTATGTACCCTTTGATACTAAAGTTCTAATTCTAGAAACTTACCTTATAAGTATCCTTTCACCAGTGCATAAATATTTTATGAAATTGTATTCAATCACGTGTTTATTTGCAAAAGCAAAATAATGAAACAGTTTAATTGCCCAGAGTAGGGATGTGCTAAGGAAATGTGTGGGATTTAATACAAAGAAGTACTCCACAGACATAGAGAGTGGAGAGCTTGCATGTACTAATAGGAACAAAGTCATTATTATAAGTGCAAAAACAAATATGTAAAAAATAAAAGGGATATACAGTGCTCGTATGCTCTGTATGAGTGTGTGAGAGAGAGAGAGACAGAGACAGAGACAGAGGGAGGGACAAACTGTTGAACAATACTCACAGAAATGTCTGAGTGGACTCTGGATAGTGGGACAGAAGATCTGGGATTGGAGAAACATATTTTCTCACTTTTCTGTCAGAATTTTTAACACATATGTACATTAAATGTTTAATGTAAAAATATGTTTTTTAAAAATGACTGCAATGTGACCTGAACTTAGAGACAGGAGACATGATGGAGCAAGGATAGCCATGGACATCAAACATATAAAAACACTAAGTGAAAGCATTTATAAGTAGATTTTACCTGGCTCTGTGGCTGGTTGCAAAGGAGTGGGACTTAGTGGGAATGAAGCACTGATGAGGACCTTCAAATGCATGTTCTAAGAAACTGCGAAGATGGCAGATATCAGAATCTGGATTAAGGAGCACGTGAGAAATAGTTTGAGAAGGCATAGAATAAATTCAATTCTGGATATCATAATACAAGTTAAAATGCATTCACTCCTCAAAATGTGGCAGTCATAGTTCTCATTACTTTACATACATTAACTCAATTTAATCCCCATAACAACCTAATAAAAAGGTATTAAGTTCACAATGACTTTTCCAAATTCTTGTCACAATTGTACATATGGTGAACATGTCATTTATCACAGCAAAACCCCATCTGTGTCGGGGATGGCACCCCATTCAGAATTTATTAATATTTTTATGGAAACACATATGCATATTTACACTGTGATAAACAGTCTCTTAGCCTCTAGGTTATACTAATTGGGAAGGTTTAACATTCTTTCAGGACATTCAAGGAAAGGCGTCAAGAGAGGAGTGTAATACACAGATATGAAATTCAGAAGTGAAACTGGGAGCCATGACCAGAAGGATGATCATTATAGGCATGAGATGGATGATATTATCCAAGGTCAGGGAGTGTGTTGAGAGAGAAAAAGAACCTCTGGCATGAAGCTGATGTGTGTCAACATTTAAGGGACAGGTGTAAAAAAATATATTCATAATAGTTAATATATACGGAGCACTCTCTGTGCCAGGAAACTTGCATGCATTATTCCATTTCATCTTTTCATTAACTCTGTCTTACAGATTTTATAATCACCATTTGGCTGATTAGGAAACAGACTTTTAGTTACATAGCATAGTTAAGTCACAATGCTAGTGAACGTCAATGACTGTGATTCTGAAGACACTACCCTTTCCATGGCACTGCAGTCTGCAAAATGGGGAGGGTTACAGTTAAAATGTTTACTAGTTTTATTATCTTTGTCATTAGTTACATTTCAGCAAGTAATCTAACTTTTATTTATTCCAAAAATCTTTATTGCATATCTATAGGCACTAGACAATCTTACTACATGTTGGGATACAATGATAAAACTTTCATTCATTTATTCATTTATGCATGTAGCAGATGCTATAGTAAAAATATATGTGAGAACACGGACAAGATGGAGAGTATCCTACATCTGTTAGACATTATTTAATCCTATTTAAGGGATTAAATGTGAAAAAAAAAGATTAAATGTGATTTCTGGTATTCCAAAACTCAATTGTAATTGAGTAGCTGACACAGCAATGGTATCTATTCAGCTCTAGCAAATCAGCGTGAAAGAGGGAGGCACCCAGACTTCAGTTTAAGGTGTTGGGTTACATGTCAATTATATCTCAATAAAACACAGAGATAAAAGTCTTGGATTTCAATATTACTTCTTTCTTTTCTGACCTGTGTCACTTTAGAGATTTTTTTTTTTTCACTTCTTGAAACTTGCTTCCATCTTCCAAATTGTTCTCTTCAGCAGGAGAAATTATAAAGTTGGTCTCTTGTTCCTTCTCTTATTGTTTTAAAAACTAAGATAAAAAAATTTCTTGTTTTTACTCTGAAGCTTTTTTGTCCTTACCTACCAGAACAGGGAGGGTGGGGGGGAAGTTTGCTTATTCTATTGACATGTGAGTTTGCAAAGTAGAAAAGTGAGTGCAGCATACATGATTAATATTAATGATGATAATAAAAGCTCCTACAAAGGTTTCCCACTAATCTTATATTATTCAGGTTTTGGTGCATAATGAACATCCAGAATATTTAATAACTGAAAGAAAGAAAACCCAACTGAAAACATCTCGAGCTGTCATATATATGCATGAAAAAGCCCCTTATCCCATGACAAGAGAGAACAGACTGGATCTATCAATGCTAAAATGACATTTTTACACCTCTAGTCAAATGTCACTACAGATTGCAAGTGACATCTTATAAAAAAGAACAACTTCCTATAGAATATGAAAAATATAAATCCTTCTTTCCTTACTAAGAATTCATATTGAAAGGTCATTACAGTGCATATAAATCCCCCTGAAGCTGCTTAATGCACTTTCTATTTTCACTCTAATATCATCAGGTGTTGAGAGTGGGCCCCCTTATAATTAAAAGCAGGTTCTAATTTGCATAGGCAGAGGCACAAAAAAAGCAGATAAGTGAG
The DNA here is from genome assembly GCF_054177405.1 of Leptonychotes weddellii. Taxonomy (NCBI): domain Eukaryota; kingdom Metazoa; phylum Chordata; class Mammalia; order Carnivora; family Phocidae; genus Leptonychotes; species Leptonychotes weddellii. The sequence goes on along the minus strand of NC_138371.1, from coordinate 97,581,863 downwards.
AATTTGCTTAGGGAAAAATGGTTGATCAACCAAGAAATAATGGGGAAATGATGGAATTAAAATGTCTAGGCCTTTGCACTTTGTAGAAAGGCTGTTTTCTTTATTCTTTTTCCTTTCTCTCTTGCTGCCTCCATAACAAGGCACGGGCTTCTCCTTAGGGCAAGACATGTTCCTCCAAAGCACATAAAGACTTTATGAGACACAAAGTTTTTTAAGAAAATGAGATTTTTCCAATTCAGTTCACCCTCAAAATGAAATTAGTTTGGTGTATTATGTGAATTGTGTTTTTTTTCCCTTCTTCTTTTTATATTCAGCATTTTGAATATAACAACAGAGCCTAAGAGAATATTTGGGGGGGAGGGAATAGACCCCAAAGCAATTGATTTTACTTGGAGAATGAAAAAAAGTACTATCAAAAGAAAACCTTAGCCTGTCTTTTAGGGATAAGCTGTTACACTGCATTTTTCCTCTTCATTTATAAACTGTCACATGTTCAAATAAGGTTTCATTGTAATATCCTCCTTGTTTTCATTGTGCTCCCATTCCTGCCCCAGAAAACAATAAAATGGTGTTAGACATCTCTTCTCATTATTCATCCTCATTAATGTTAATCCATTTATATTAGGCATAATGGAGTCTTCAATAGAAGATTGCCAAGCCCTAAAACCCAAGGTTAGGAGTCCTCTAGAAACTTACTGCCAGCCTGATTTCCCAAATGTGTCTAAGGTCACATCACCATTGGGTGTTGAGGATTTCTGTTTATCAATGTGCTGTGACAAACTCTAGCTGTTCTGGACATTGTAAAATCTTCAGCCTGTTACAGACCATATGAGTTAATCAGTCCATTCCCCTGATCCAAAAAAAGGTATGAGACTATGAGAGGAAAAATAGATGGAAATCCATCCTATTATAAATGTTCAAAACATATGAGGTATATAAAAAGTACACTATATCATTTTATACCATTTTTTTAAGACCTGGGTACATTTTACTATGTTTGGAAGTATTCTCCTTCATTTAACAGAAAATATGCTTTCTACAAAGGCATGGAGGTATTGAAAATGAAGAATAAAATAATGCATATATACTATGTTGATAGCCATGAAATCACAGTATGCATATAAGAAGACAAGAAAAATAGTTTAAATAGTATCAGGGATTGTTTCTATGTATTGGAATGTATTTTCTTTCCTGCTTTCAATTTTGATTCATTTGCTGTATTTTAATTAACTAGATTTTGTAAAACAGAAAAAAAATGTACTATAAAACTGTACACTGTAAAATATATTTTAGACCATATTCTCTATTACTTTGTATTATAAAATTTCTATATTCATAAGTAAAATTAACAAAACCTCCTCAGTTGAACTAAGTTTCAATGACAAACATGAGTTAGGTGGTATACCAAAGGTCTAGTCATTCATTTATTTATTCAATAAGATGTTTGAGTGCCTGCCAAGTGCCTAACATGTCACTGGGCATACAGTAGATACTTAACAGATGTTTATTACATAAAGAAAATAAATAACAGGACACTAGACATTTTACTAGGGAACGAAATTGTTGAGATGACCAAAGTAATCCCCTTCTTCTATTTAGTATATATCTTTATATATGTTCTCAGAGCTCAAGGGATTATAAATCCAGGTATCGTTAACTTTGGAAACATGTAAACAACTCATCTCTTCAAAGAAAGAAAAGAAGGAAGGAAGGATGGAAGGAAAGAAGGAAGAAAGAAAGAAAGAAAGAAAGAAAGGAAGGAAGGAAGGAAGGAAAGAAAGAGAAAGAAAGAAAGAAAGAAAGAAAGAAAGAAAGAAGAAAGAAAAAGAAAGAAAGAGAAGAAAAAGGAAAGGAAAGAAAAGGAAGAAAGAAAGAAAGAGAAAGAAAGAAACTCCATTTTTATGGTATTTTCTCTGCCATTTTTTTTTATTCTTATGTTAATCCCCATACATTACATCATTAGTTTTAGATGAAGTGTTCCCTGATTCATTGTTTGTGCATAA
>NC_138371.1:97552932-97579360 GCF_054177405.1 Leptonychotes weddellii | reverse complement strand
CTGCGGTGCACTCCCGCGCAGCTCCTCTTGGGGGAGGAAGGTGAGTCTCCCCGGATCTGCCGCTTGTTGGGTCCCTGCTGGAGGAGCAGTGGCCGGACTGTGCCGCGGATCACGGTTTATGGCAACCCAGAGCTGAGAGCCCGCGCCTGGGCTCCGCCTCTGCAGCCGGCTTCCCTGCTCCGTTACCTGGGAGCTCTGCCGCACTCAGGCACCCCCGGTCTTTCTGTGACCCCGAGGGTCCTGAGACCACACTGTCCCAGAGGGTTCCATCCCCCGCTTAGCCACCAGAGTGACGTCCCTCGGCGGAGCAGACTTAAAATTTCCAATTTGTGCTCCGTGGTTCTATCACTTGCCAGAAGCGGCCGACGGAGGCCCCTCCCCCGCCGTCTATCCTCCCGAATATCGCCTCGGATTCACTTCTCCGCACGTCCTACGTTCCAGAAAGTGGTCGCTTTTCTCTTTTCTCTGCCATTTTTAGCTATCACTTCTAATCAATCCTTCATCATGCTGGCCTGTGGAAAGACAGTGCACCAACAGATATAAAATAGCTGGTGAAAGGGCATTTCATGCAATAATGATCATCATCGTTTTCAGTGTATGTGCAAAGGCATGCTTTTTGTCCTTCCAGTCAGTATATATCATTATCTTCATTTTACAATTAATGAGACTGTAGTAAAAACAAATTTTGTTCTTTCCCAGGTCCTACTGCATGCCACAAAAGGTTGATACTCCAGAATCTCATTAAAATTAGTTGTAAATGTAGCTTATATTTAATATATGTTGAAGGATATATGTAAAATATCCATATCTAAGATAGAAAGTATAAAGACAAAATAAACCCATGAATTCACCACATACGTTAAGATCTAAAATGGTATCGAAACAGTTTTTTTTTTTCCTGTCCCATTTCCCTGTTTCCATCTTTGCAGAAGCTCTTCTTTTTCCCCCTCTTTTGAATGTATGGTAGCCTAAATAACATACTGTTCAGTATTGTTTGTTAGTTTCATAATAATGGAATAACTTGACTTATGTTTCTAAGAGTCCTATTACAAGCCATTGCTTGTACCTTGTGCAACCACACCCACCCCAGCAGACTCTAAGCCAAGGGTGCATGATAACCCACAAGAATGAAGAAATGCCCCAGAGACAGTGATCAAAACACAGGTTTATTGGGAGAACTTAAGTCCAGGAGGTCCAGGAGCAGCCCACTGGACAAAACATCCGCTGCTGGAATCTATACACAGTAAGCTCTCATGGTGTAACAATTAGCCTCGCAACTCTCTGTAACCTGTCCCTTCTTGCACAACCAGCATTCCAAGGAGATCAAGGCCTCCCATCTGTACATTCTTCCATACAAAGGAGACACATTAGGTTGTGCACCCTGGAGCCCTGACCTTGAATACTGTACAACATGTTTATCTACATATCCTGCTTGATGGGCATATAGACAGAAGACAGGACCTCTACATTCTCAAGACAGTGATTAACAGGGCCATTCAGTGTGTGCTTTGCAAAACCAGCCTTTCAGCACATTCCCTACATGCCTGAAGTTTATTTTATTTCTATATAGTATCTCACTGAATGAATATACCATACTTCATCTACTCTTTTGGCAATGATATTTATTGTTTTCAATTTTTTTGTTGTTCTTATACAAACAGAACACGTTCACACTCACAGATAAAGATTGCTGTGGTTTTTATTGTTCCTGTGTCCATGCATAAGAGCACTCTAACATACACACTTAGGAGTGAAAATGTTAGGACAACACAGATGTGATTATGCAGTGCTGTAAGAAAATGCCAAACATTTTCCAAAATGGTTGTACCAACACAAAACTTCTAGTAGTTTATGTAAATTTGTTTTGACAGGCATCCTTTTCAATACTTGGTGTTGCTAGACTTGATAATTGTTAGCAATCTGGTGGATATTAAATTGTGTCTAATTATGATCTTAATTCCATTTCTCTGATTATTAATCAGGATACGCATATTTTCTTACGTCTGTGAGCCCTTCACATTTCTTTCTCTGTGAAACACTTGCTTATGCTTTGCTTATATTTTAATTGGATTATTTGCATATTTTGTATTGGGTTATTCAAATGTCAGAGACAAAAACACATCATTGTACATATCTTTTGCCAATTCAGTGCTTGCATTTTTAATTACCTTATGGTGATTTATCTAACTGATATCCTAAATGTCAACCTTTCTGTTTGTGACCAGAGTTTCTATGTCTTGTTTAAAATACACTTCTCTACTCTGCAAAGATAGTTTCCTATACTGACTTTAAGAATGTCAAAGTCTGGTCTTTAAATTTTAAATCTTAATCCACCAGAATTAATCATATGTGTAGTATAAAATTATGATCCAATTAATTTTTCCATGTATATAACTAGACCATTTATTGACTAGCCATTCTTTCCTTATTGATCTAGCCAGCCATGTTCATCATTGTATGTTTCCTTATCATTTACGGGTCTAAGTCTGATTTCTCTTTCTGTTCCATTTGTCAATCTCTGTATCTGTATTATCTTAATACAACCTTACATGTCTAAATATATGGTAAGTGGGCTCTAATACCTTATTCTTGGACTTTACCACACAAATTTTAGAATCAGTTTGTCAATTCACTTGCAAAAATGATACTCACAGTGTTAACTGTAAGTACAAAAATTTATGGATGAATTTGAAGGGAGTGGACATATTGATGATATAGATCATTTTATCCAAGGACACAGTGGGTTCCTTTATTATTGTTTGTTGTTTAATAAAGTAATGTGGTTATCTGTTTCTTTGGCACAAATCTTATTAAGTTTATTCCTCATTACTGCATAGTTTTGTTGCTATTGTAAATGATAACTTAAAAATCCATCTTTCCCAAATCTTAATTACTGGTAAATAGAAATACAGGTTATTATGTTTATTTTTTTATATAGTCACCTTGCTGAAGTTTTAATAATTTGTCTGGAAATTATTTCAACTTTTCCATGTTAACAAATGTATGAGCTACCTAAGATCAAAAGTTTTAGGATTTTTGCTTATTTGTTTTATTTGTTATTAAGCCACGTCTAATTTTCTATTTAGTCCATTTATTGTATTTTGGATTGTATATGTTTTATTTTTATTTTGTTAAATCTGCATTACTATTTGAAGCAACTGTTACTTACCACCATGTTAATTTCATAAACCAGTTTTAAAAATGTATCTAATGATCCCAATATCTGAAGTCTTTTGGATTCTATGACACTGGTGGTTTTTTTCCTTTAAATCTGATTATTCCATTTTCCAGCTCATATTTGCTTAATATTGATCTGCAGGAATCCTGGGTAGCTAAATCAGTGATTCTAGACTCTGTGGGCACTTGGAAATCAGTAAATGAAACTGACCTGAGGTCACTGTGGTCTCTTTCCTTGGGCCCCAGGGTTCCAGCCTTAATCCCTTATCTCTGGCCCAAAGCTTACTTACCAGATCACAGTGCTGACTAAACATTTGGTCTTGGTGTTTCTCTGCATCTTGCAGTTTGCATCAAGGCTTATTCTTCCAACGTCATGTTTTCATAATTTGTTCTGATCTGTTTATTCTGTCTATAGAGATTTCCCTAACCTCAAAACCTTTAAAAATTATTTTACATAGAACCTACAGTTTTGTTTTTATTTATTTATTTGTTTATTATTTTTTATGTTTTTAAGTTGGAAGGCCCACAATACTGTCCATATGTCAGAAATGGAGCTTAAAGACCAAATATTTTAACTCTGCAAGTATATAATTTATAATATAAGCATTAAGGAAAATCAATCAAAACTGGGCCTGCAATCACAACTTTGTTTGAAACTCTTTAATCTCAAGGTGAGCCACTGTTTTATAGGAATACAAAAGCAAATGCCCACAAAATATTTCATACTTTATGAGAGAAATCCATGAAGACAATGCATTGCTATAGTCTTGTTTTTTCATGTGCATTTCTCCCCTCTATTCAAAATGTTAGGGGTTCTCATAGATGTTGGACATACTAAATGTCTGCAATCTTAGGTTTTGATGAATGTTAACTAGGTTATGGGTTAAGCTGTTGTGACTGAGACTCAGAATAGCAGAGACTTAAAGATCAGGCTGGTGTGCTAGCTGCACTGTGTTGATGAGCCAGGCTCTTACTGTCATGTCACTTCAACAGCCCTACAGTGATTCTCTTATCGGCATGGTCAAGAGCAAATCACCATTGCTACCACATTCCTCTAAGAGAGAGGGAAGAGAAAAAGGGAAGGCACAACTCTTTCTGTTCAATACAAGAAGCTACATCCATTTTGAGTTTATTTTTGCATATGGTGTAAGAAAGTGGTCCAGTTTCATTCTTCTGTGTGTGGCTGTCCAATTTTCCAGCACCATTTGATGTTTGTTTGTTTGTTTGTTTGTTTGTTTATTGTCTCAGTAAGTAATTGATAGTAACTGTAGTAAGTGTGGCTAAAGAAATATTACCTGTCTGGCCAAGTCTGAATTCTTTTGTGTGTGTGTGTATGTCTATCCTCTTGTCCCCAGCACCATTTGTTGAAGAGATTGTCTTTCTTCCAGTTACCAAGTAATCATATGACACACGTCACTGAGGTGAAATTGGGAAATGTAGTACCTATTCTTTGGCAGTTATGTTTCTAGCACCATTTGGGGGATCTATTACTATCGAAGAAATAGGATAGGATATTTGAGGTTCATATGATGGTTTCCTTTCTTTGTTTATTGCTAAATGCTCTGACTTTCAAGACCATCTGATGCTAAGAACAGTTACATAGCCTCTTGTGTTTAGCAAATGAATCAGCATTTCATGTTCCACATATATTATATAATATTTAATTCCAAAAGAAATTGTCTTAGTTTGAGTTGCCTCACAAAAAGACTCTGTGTAAGGTTGTGGGTACAAGTACTCCATTTAAGAAATGATCCCATGGGCACCTGGGTGGCTCAGTCGTTAAGCGTCTGCCTTCGGCTCAGGTCATGATCCCAGGGCCCTGGGATCGAGCCCCGCATCGGGCTCCCAGCTCCACGGGAAGCCTGCTTCTCCCTCTCCCACTCCCCCTGCTTGTGTTCCCTCTCTTGCTGTGTGTCTCTCTGTCAAATAAATAAATAAAATCTTAAAAAAAAAATGATCCCAAAAACCATTACGAGCACATGGGGAAATGAGACAGGGAGGAGATAAAAGCCAATAATTTGCCACTACTGTCAATCAGAGGCAGATTTATTTGGGACCGTCTGAGAAACTGTGCCCTTCAACTCCACAATTTATCCAATAAAGAACAAGGAAGGCCATGTGATTATTCACTATGTTTACCAACTTCCATTCTTCATTGGTTGAGGTTTGCTCTTGGGGAGTTAACTCTCCTACATGACTACCCTACTGTATACATAGGTCAAGCATATGCCCCAGGCCAAAGAATATCACCCAGAGACACTGAGGAAGCCATGGGCATGCACAGGAACTACAGGCCACCTGAAAGCAGACCAAGGGAATATGTGCAGGGCATTTCCAGTAACCTCTATAACCCTGTAAGCTGATATTACCTCCATTTTCCAAAGAAGGATACAGAGGCTCTTAGCGATTTTGAAACTTGCCTGGTAAGAAGGCCTGTAAGGCTTCTAATCTTTTCTGTTTCCTGCACTTTACTTCTCTACATGAGAATTAAACAAACAAACAAACAAACAAACAAAAAACTGTTATTGGAAAATCTTTCTGATTTTTCCAGAATTTTGATACTTCATGAAGACTGTAAAGGATCCCTGCTTTTAAATTCTTATTTAAGCCTCCAAGTGCCTGCCTTCATTGGCAGAGTGATGCAATTTAGTCTTTCTTGCATTGCAAAACAGCTTCCAGACATTCCAAAGTAGTTCACACTACATCTGATCCATTCCCCGCATGCACCAGTGGTGATTGCTGAGATGAAGTAGTTATTTAAATAGTGTAGAGTTGAGTTGGCCATTTGCATTTCTTTTATATTTATTTGACTCAGAGGAAGAGATAATGAGAGAGAGAGCACAAGCAAGTGGAGTGGCAGGCAGGCAGAGGGAGAGGGAGAAGCAGACTCCCTGCCGAGCAGGGAGCCCCTTGCAGGGCTTGATCCCAGGACTCTGAGATCACGACCTAAGCCAAAGGCAGCTGTTTAACTGACTGAACCACCCAGGCGTCCTGCTTTTCTTAGTTTATGTGAGTCTGTGAACTGCCACAGGAAGAGCCAACTCAGAGTGGGAACTGAGGGTGGTCCAGTGTATCTTTGACACTAGATTTCTCCCACTGGATATCTGATTATTGGTACAGGAAGAGTTGCCTTCACCTTGGGGAGCATTCACTTAAGGAAGAAATAGACAGCTGGAACTATTTGGGTTTTCTTTTTCAGAAAGAAGAATGTACATTGTGTGCATGTGTGTGTTCCCAGTTCCTGTATCCACTTCCAAACTAAATGAATTCAGTATGTCTATTCCTATAAACATATATATGGTATGATATGATAGGTATATGATGTCATACAGAAGTAACCTAGTCAAGATCATAGGGCAAAACAGGATCTAAACCACAACCAATGAATTTTACCATATCTTTCTGATTTGGCTGAGAGACTGCTACCAAACTAGAGAAAAAAGTCTCCAAAATGAGGCATAATATTCCTTACACTCTTAAACACAAAGATACAACATATTGAGGGCTTTCTGGGTGACACAGCTACAATGTTACCAGCATATTCTGTCTTTCTACCTCTCTCCTATCTCTCTCTTTCTCTGTTTCTCTGTCTGTCTCTGTCTCCAGGGCCTTTGCACAATCTGCCCGGAATATGTTCATTGTATTCATGTCATCCCTCCCCCCAGCTCTGACCCAACACCTGAACAACATGGCTGGTCCTTCAGATTTTGTCAATGCCTCTGGGAAGTGCTCCTAACTTATGGCATCACTTTCAGTGATGCTATGCTTTCCTTCAATAGCATTTATAGCAATTTTAAGTTTATAGTTATATACATAATTATTTGTTTGACACCAGGCTTTCTGTCTATATAAGCCCTACAAGGACAGAGCCTATTTAAGCCATTTTCACCACTGTATTTCAAAAAAAAAATGTGATACCAAGCAGGCAATCAAAAGTCTACTGAGTGTTTTAATTAGATTTTTATTCTAAAACATTTATTCAGTCAAAGTCAAAATGGAAGGAAATGCTTTCTTCTTTTACAAATTCTCCTAATCATTAAGCATATTTTTATAAATTGATCTTTATTTTAATCATATATAAACATAATTCCATGGTATTCTTGATTTGAGGCCTTATTTTAACTTGACTATTTTTTAATATCACTTCATAGTCTTATATCATTATATATATTGGTTTCATAGATCATAGGGTAATAACACTCATTATATATATTGGTTTCATAGATCATAGGGTAATAACACCACTGTAGTATACTTATCCTTCCTCCATGACTGTATATTTGTTAATCCTCCTCCTAGTATTTTTAATTTGTTATTGTATATTATCTTGCAATAAACAAATTTTATGTGCATAAACCATTTATATATATATGTATGTATGTATATATGTATGTATTTATGATAAATTCCCAGAAGTAGAGGCAAGATGTACGTACATATTTATTGCTCTAAGAATGTCTTCTTAAAATACTCTCTAAAAGAAATGTACCACTCTAGATTTTTACTAACAATATGGGACCTCCATTCTCTTGTTCCACCTCTAAGATAATTAATAACCTTGTCCATATATCTTCACATATTTCTCTATGGTTGTAGAAACATGGCAACATGAGCATACCTGAAAGGGATTATGCATTGGTGCATTTCTTGATTCCTTGATTTTATCACTCAATCTTTCCCCATGTTAATTAAGGAAGATTTGATATATCATTTGAAATAACTGCTATCTTATATTTCATAATATGGATTCACTAAATTTATTCTTCTAACAACAGTTATTCAAGATTGTTTCCAAAGTGTTTTTTTGTTTTGTTTTGTTTTTTGTCAGCACAAATAATACTGTATTGGACATTTTTGTACATAAACCTGTACTTACCAATGCTTTCACTTCTAAACTCTCTAAAAAGAAATCTACATGAGTAAGATTATTGGGTCAAAGATTATGTGTACTTAAATTTTAATATATATTTATAGATTTCTTTCCAAAAAAATACTGTAGAAATCTACCATCCCACTATATGCAATATATTTCAAAGCAACCATCTCTCTGACTCCTTGCCATTGTTAATTGGTTGCTGGTAATTTGGATTTTCTTTTTTATGCAATGCCTGCTCCCAAAGTCTGCCAATTTTTCTATGTATTTCTATCTTTTTTCTCATAATTTTAGAAAATACTTGTGTAATGAATATGTGTACTTTTACATACACCCTTTTGTCTGTCTTATGGATTGCAAATAATTTATTCCAAATATACTCTCTGTCCTTTTTTTTCTGTTCTTTTTTAATTAATTGTGTAAAAAATGTGCTAAAGTGCTCAATATTAACAATAGCGGGGTCCATGGAAATTGTGCAAATGAAGGGTGACATACTCTATGTCTAATATTTAAGAGTTATAAGTTAAACTGTTATAAAATAAACTGTTAAAGAAAATATATTCTATTTCCAACTTTCAATAACATACTTTCATAATCATATCGAAACCCAGTTTAACATTTAGAATTCTACCCCTGAACATGGTGACACAGGGATAACTGACCCTTGGACCACTATCACGGGAAAGATAGTGATCTTTGTTTGCTGTACTTTCAACTGTAATCTGTTACAGCTTTCTCTCCTCTTGTCTGTCTCCCTCTGTTTCTTCCTTTATTCCATTCCTTTTCATTCCCTTGGTCAATTCCCTTTGAACAATGTTTAGTAGAAGCCATGATAGTCATGATTCTAGTCATGTTCCTGACTACATAGGAAATTATTTTAAAGTCTCATTGTGAAGTATGATGATTGCTACAAATTTCTGAGAGATATATTTGATCAAGTTAAGAAGATAATATTTATTCATCATCTCCTAAATATGTTCATGCCGAATGATTGTTTATTTTATCAAAATACTTTTGCGCACCATGACATGATGGCAGAGTGTTTTTTTTCAGTCTATTAATGTTGTATATAACACAGATTTCTGACTTTAAACATCTTTCATTCTTAGTCATCTTTTTATGTTTTATATATATTTATATTTTTCATAAATTTCTATGAATACATTTTTAACTCACTTTTGGGGCTACTTCACTAAATATTTCTAAGCATGGCACTTGTGTGGTTTTGATTTTGCTTTTTAAAAGTGTGTTATTGTCCATTTCCTGGATTTGTAGGTCTTCTGTCAGTAGCCATGAACTCATTTATGGTGTTGATTTTATCTTGTTGCAGCTCCATTCATACATCATTACCTTCTAGAGAGCACCCGGGAAATACTCTCAGTATGTGTACATTCCATTTTATTTGCCATTTGGTAATTCTGTCTTGCACAGGTTGTATGTGGGTAAAAACCCCATTCATTGAACCACCCCATGCTTTTCCATTTTTCCATTCTAACTGGAGGAACACTGTAATCTGGGATTGAACGCAGAAACTAGATATGCATCTTAAATTTCCATTTAACCTTTGCACATGTTTCTACATCTGAACCTGCATAGGGTTATTATTTATTTAGTTGACTCTTCCAGCTCTTATTTTGTCAGTTTCTTTTTCAGTCATCTCTGCTTCATTCAAGGGGAGTTTTTCTTTGTAAATAGACATTACTGCTCTGGCTTAATAACCATCATTCTTCATAAATCTAATACAAGTTATTAATTCCATGAGGCAATCATAAATACTCAGTTTCTATGAAGCAGTTCAAGAATTTTCTTAGGAATAAAATACACAAGGTTGAGAATCTGGGCTGTAAGAGATTTTTTTCTGCATTCTCAGAGGTTATTCTTGCCTACTCAGATTTTTCAAATTTTGTTCTACATAGTTTACAGACAAATGAATTGTTTCCTTGATGGATGCATAAATTATTGCCTGCCAAACAAATACTATCCCCAGACTTCATGAGTTATTAAAAAAAATGAAACATGAAACATTCTCTTTGAAGTGAAAATTCCTTAGTATTTAATTATATATAACAATGGGATGGAAAAAGTGAATATCTAGGAAAATACAGTGAACTAGGAGACGAGAGTTCTGGACTTAGTTTGCATCCAATTTGAATGCACATTGGGTATAACATAGTTTTCAATCCAATGTTTTACATATTATTTTAAATAAAATAAATCAAGCTTTTTATATAAATTCTAAACACAAAGTCAGAGAAAAATTTTCAGTAATCCTACCCTTCTTCAAACTAACAATGAACAATTTGGAGTATATGTATTAACATCTTCATCTAACCTCATGCTGTTTGTTGTTATTTTCTAATACAGGGTTGTATTACTAAATACTACCATGGCCTAATTGTTTTACTTAATGATACACCAAGGGAAGTTCTGCAAGGTGATAGCTACAGATATATCTCAATTTTATTATGTAAGAGATATTAGATAGTTGGAAATTCAGATTTTTTAGGTTTTTGATGTTTGTTTTTGCCACTCAAGCAATTCTGCAATAAAAATAACTATATGTATATTCTTATATATTTCACATAGCCTTTTATTTATTTAAAATTGATCCACACACTTAGGATTCTCATGTCAAAGCTTATTATTATTATTATTATTATTACCTTTACTTTGGGTATTGTGAGATAATCCCCAAAACATTGTGACAATTGTTATTTCCACAAGTAATGGATGAGAGTAACAATATTATCAACAGCCCCGTAATGTATCTAAACTTTTATCAATTTGATGGACTAAAAATGATATCAAATTATAGTTTTAATTTGAATTTTAATGACTAGTATTGATTTAATATCTTTATTAGTCATCTTGATACCCTTGATAATCAGTGGTCTGTTATATACTTGCAGACAGTATTGTGACTGAGGGGAAGACAGTGGACATAGCCCTGGGGCAAGACAAGCAGTGTGTGCTGTCATCTTTCACACTTAAATGCAATTGGCTATTGATCTCTTTGATGGTGAAGATCGGAAAAAAAGTATATTTACCATAACAGTAGTTACATACTAAAGGCCAGATGGTATACTGATACGTTCCTGGTACAGGCGCATTCCATGCTAATGGTGTTACAACTTGTAAGTTATAGTAACAAGTTTAGTTTCCTAACAATAGATTTTTGAAGGCAATAAAAGCAAACCGACTATAGTTTTGATAGAGATCTGTACTCTTTTTTTTTTTTTTTTTTTAGGATTTGATTTATTTATTTGACAGAGACACAGCGAGAGAGGGAACACAAGCAGGGGGAGTGGGAGAGGGAGAAGCAGGCCTCCCGTGGAGCAGGGAGCCCGAGGACGCGGGGCTTGATCCCAGGACCCCGGGATCATGACCTGAGCTGAAGGCAGACGCCCCTGTACTCTTGTAACTTAAGTCACTGATATTGGTGCTAATTTATGAAATTTATCATGGGATCAAGCATTGTTTTTGCTTTATTACATTAGTTCAGTGGGGGCATTTTCGGGAACTTCCACTTGATACTTTCTTGTATAATAACTCTTAACTTTTACGAAATAATTATAAAATGGAAATGATAAACAAAGCCCAAAGTTTCTACATTTCTTTGAAAAGACTAATAAAGTAGCAAACTTCTGACATAATGGCTAAAAAATAATAGAGAGAGACAAACAATTTATACACACAAACACACAAAAATAATGGTAGGTATAAAAAGGAGACATATATTTGGGGCGCCTGGGTGGCTCAGTCGTTAAGCCTCTGCCTTTGGCTCAGGTCATGATCCCAGGGTCCTGGGATCGAGCCCCGCATCGGGCTTCCCCGCGGAAAGCCTGCTTCTCCCTCTCCCACTCCCCCTGCTTGTGTTCCCCCTCTCTCTGTGTCTCTCTCTGTCAAATAAATAAATAAAATCTTTAAAAAAAGAGACATATGTTTAACTATACTAAGTATTAAAATAATAATAACAAGACATGTCTAATCTCAAAAATATAGCAATACATATGAAAACTCCCAAAAGGAACAATGTCCTAAAAAAATATATATTCACTGAAATATGCTCAGTAGGAAATAAATAAGAAAAGACATATAAATATTAAAGATAATAAACTCCCCCCCAATAAGTCTATGTGAGCTTCAAATATCAGATAATGGCAATATTATTAGACCTTTAGTGCTATAAGATAGCTAAAAGAGAAAGAATTCTCCCAAAATCTTCCGGAGTCACTGTAATCTTCATAACAAACCAGCCAAGTACTATATTTGCATGCTATTTTCATTCATGAATATAGATGCAAACATTCCTAAACTGTTCAGCAAACAAAATCCAGTAATGTGTATAATAATAATATGACAAAGTCAACTTTCTAGGAGTGCAATAATTACGTAACATAAAGTCTGTTGACGTTCTTTACCACATTATTAATTAAAGTGGGAAATTAATCTGAATAGATGTAGAAAATGTTATATGGTCTATTTCAACACACATTTGTTTTAAAACCCTGAAACAATTAGCAATAGCAGGAGACTTCTTTTACATGATAGAGATTGTCTGCATTATCACATATCATGCCTAATGTACAACATTAGAATTTGTTATTTTAAATTCAGAAATAAAAATACATTACTTCCCATATCTTTCATCAGTATAGAAATGGGAACTCTGACCAGACCAGAGGACTAACAAATAAATAACAGGATGAAAATTTCAAAGAAAAAAATAAATCTGTCATTAATTGAATACAATATGATTACCCATATATAAACACATATTTTAAAGGCAGATATATAGTATAAAGTTCAGCAAGTTTGCTGGAGGTAAGATCAACACATAAAAATTAATTAAATACCTTTTTATCAACTCATAGACCATATACTTTTAAGATTCCTAAATGTATAGTAGTCATAAAATAAAAGCTCCTAGTAATAAATCTAATAATATCTGTGCATGGCCCTAATTGAAGAGGAAATAATAATGGGTACGTGTGTATATGTTTATATATATACATATATAATTACTTTTTATAAAAGATCCAATATTGTAGATATGTTAATTACCCTCACATTAAAATTAGATTTAATTACAAAGTCTTCCAGGGTATTTTATGGAACTTGAAAAAGAAGTTCTAAATTGAATGTAAAAAATAAAGGATCAAGATTATTTAAGCAGCAGTATTATGCAGAACAACCAAAAAGGTGAAAATAATCCACATGTTCATGAACTGATGAATAGCTAAACAATATATAATATATCCATATAATAGAATATTATTTTTTTTAAGATTTGATTTATTTATTTGACGGCAGGGGGAGCAAGTGAGCACAAGTAGGGGGAGCAGCAGAGGGAGAGTGAGAAGCAGGCTCCCCGCTGAGCAGGGAGCCTGATGCAGGACTTGATCACAGGACCCTGAGATCATGACAAGAGCAAATTTGGCAGTAAAAATAATGAAGAATTAATACATGGTACAACATGGATGAACCTTGAAAACATTATGTGAAATAAAAGAAGCCAGACACAAAAGACCACACATTGTATGATTCCACTTAACATTATCCATAACAGGCAAGTCTATAGTGACAGAAGGTAGATTAGTGTTTGTCTATGGCTTTGTCTATGGTTGCAGGGAATTGAATGTGACTGTTACTGAGTATAGGGTTTCTTTATGAGGTGATGAAAATGTTCTAAACTTAGATTGTAGTGATGGTTATACTAAAATATACTAAAAATCTCAAAGTATACCTTTTAAATTGGTGAATTTTATAGTATTTAAATTATAACTCATAAAGCTGTGGAAAATATATTAGCTACAAAATTTTGTGGAAAAAAAAGCTAAAGTAATGATAATATGATAATCCCTTTGATATTGGGATTGATAACCCAGTGAAAAACAATTGATAGGCCAGAAATGGACAGATGTATTCATGAAAATTTGTTAAATGACTTAAATGCTTTGTAAACCATTGAGAAAAAAGATGGAATATTCAAAAATAATTCTTGACAAAACATAACTGAATCTTTCAGATAATGTACAAAAATAAATTAAAGATTAATTAAAACACAAATTGGGAAACAAAACTTTAAAAAATTATGGAGGAAATATATGAAAATATATCTATTATTTTACTACAGAGAAGGAATTATCAAATTAACCAAAATCACAAACCATGGAAGAAAAATTGATAAATGTATCTAAGTAACATGTATAAATTTCTGTGCATCCAAAAATACTAAAATTGATATGATAAGCCATAGACTATAAGAAGTTATTTGCAACAAATATATTTTATGAAGGATCACTACCCAAAATTGAAGAACTGCAAATAAAGAAAAACAGTCTAATAGAAAAATTTGTGAAAAAGTAGTTAACAGAAATGAAATTCTAAGTAACAATAAAATTATGAAAATAAGAGAATAGAGAAAACAAGTTAAAATTATAGTGAGCCACCAATTCACATTCCTGTTCTGTTTTTGAATGGGGGATTGGAGAACAGACACAAGGTCTAGATGAGGATGTAGATCAATGGAAGCATTTGTATAATTCCCTTGTTAATGCTATTACAGATGTTAATGTGTTACAATCACTTTGAATAGCAATTTGGTTTTTCATGTTGAATTTTGATAGTGTACATATCCTGCTATCTAGCAATTTCACTCCTAAATATATATCCTAGAGAATTTCTCATATATTTATGAAGTCACATACCTTGACTTCTATAATTCCACTACAGTGTTTTGTGTGTATACAGAAATATATGTACATACGCATGTATATAACATACACACACTGACATAACCATATGCTCATCAGCAGACGAATGAGTAAATTAATTGTGGTTTACATGTACAATGAAACACTATCAGTGAATCTAGAAACACTGGAGTAACAAATGTTAACAAGGAGAATTTGACAAATCTATTGATTGAAAAAAACAAGTGGTAAAAATATATATAGTAATTAAGCACCTAGATAAACATGCAAAACAAGGCATGTAACACATAATTTTCACACATACATTATTATATACATGCACATATGTATATATTTGATAAGATACATACACATATACTTGGGAATAATAAAATCAAATTCATGATCTTGGTAATCACTGGAAAGGAGAGTGATTGAAATTGATGCAACCAGGAAGGGTATTAGGTATCACAGCTAAGTTGGTAATACAATATTTTATTTATAAAGCTGACAGTGAGTCAGGAGTTTTATAATTTTATTTTTATGCCTTTGCTATATTTAAATAAATCATAATAAGTTTTTTTTTTAAGATTTTATTAATTTATTTGAAAGAGAGAGGCACAGCGAGAGAGGGAACACAAGCAGGGGGAGTGGGAGAGGGAGAAGCAGGCTTTCTGCCAAGCAGGGAGCCCGATGTGGGGCTCGATCCCAGGACCCTGCGATCATGACCTGAGCTGAAGGCAGATGCTTAATGACTGAACCACCCAGGCGCCCTCATAATAAGTTTTTAAAACTCAAGTAAATTAGGTATATAACATTCTACTAGTAATGGGGATTTAATGGGGATCTAATTCTCTTTACCCTATGCATTCTTTCCAACAACATATTCTCTAAATTTTTGGAGCTCTCACACTGCCCTCTAACAGTTTACAAAGCACCCTGAAGTTATTTAATAAATTTACTACTGCTACACATCTTGCTAGGCATTAGATAGACCATGTACTGTAATACCCAGTTCCATGTGTTCAGAAAACAATATGAAGAATTAAGAATCTTGGTAATACTTTTTAAATTAATTTTAGTAAGAAACCATAAATGAGATTCTGAAATAAATTTTAGAGTAAGTTTACAGGTTAAATTTTCAAATAAATTTTACTTAGGGATAATTATAACAAATAGAGAAATAATCAAATTGAAAATCAATGTTAGAGGGTGCTCAGTTGGTTAAGCATTCAACTTTTGATATCAGTTCAGACACTGATCTCAGCGTCCTGAGTTCAAACCCCATATTGGGCCACACTGGGCCACACCAGGAGTGGAATCTACTTAATTAAAAAAAAAAAAATCAATGTTAACATCATGACAGCATAAGATGCTCTTCCTTTTTGTTCCTCCTTTTAACAATTAAAATTCATCATTCATCCATGAACAAAAGTGTCTCTGTGGGAATTGTGGCACCACACACTAAGGGACCCAAGAGGAATCTTGCCCATCTGTGCATCAGATGATAGGAAGACAGACATCAGTACAGGCTGGGGAATAACAGGAGCTTATGACCAGGCTTCATCCCCTCTCAGCTGTGGACAGGAAGTTCCTAGAAAGCACTGACTTAAGCCAATACCCCAGAGGAGACAGCCATCGCAAAGTCCAGGTTTCAAGAAGAGAGATTCCAGTACTCTGTTGGAGACCAAAACCAAAACCCAAAACCACCACCACAACAAAAACCCAAAACACACAAAAAAAGTTTGGATGCACTGGAGAAAGTAAGAGGAACTTTTCCAACAGGACCCATACCCCAGGGTGGCACAGTGTAAGCTGAACTAACCTGTGGTAACATATCTTGTTGGGGGAAGGGAGACGGTGAGCAAGGGCTCTACTTCCCCAGCTATGCAGGATACTGCTAGAGAAAGCTGTTTCTCTGTCAGAGTATTGAGTTGAGATCTCCATGACTGGGATGAGGGAGAATATGAGGGAAAAGGCAAATACAAACATAAAAAGGCATTAAAAGGATCCAGTTCCTGGTGACCATGTTCAGGACCCCAGCAGGAAGCCTGACCATAAGCTACTTGGAAAACCTTACAGCAGGATTCCCCCGACTGGCCCACAGGCTTCCCCCAATACCACATGGGCCAAATCCACACCTCCCCCCTCACTATGTGACCAGCTCCTTTTGTGATCTTTCAAGGTGGTAGTGAGAAAGACCAAGCTCCAGTAAAGAGGAAGTGGATACAGAAAACAAGCAAGGAAGCAAATTTGAATTTAAGCTGTAGCACCACCTTTGGGAAAACAGAGGTTTTCAGACATCCAGGCTTAAGAATTCTGCCACAAGAGGGAGCAAAAAGCATGGGAACAGGTGTATTGATAATAAACCAGAGAAAGCCTCAAATAAATGCAGGACCAACCAAAGGTATCTCCCACCTGAAGGCAGTTAGTAAAGATTGGAGAAGGTGACAGCTACTTCTAATGTAAAAATAGCAATACAAAACTCCAAGGAACATGCTGAATGAAGGAAGCATGGCATCACCAAAAGATAACAATGATTTTCCAGCAAAGAACCCAATACACAGAAATCTGCAATGTCTTTAAGCAGTAATTCAAAATAGCTGTCCTGAGGAAACACAGTTAGTTACAAAAAACACACAGAAAGACAATTCAACAAAATTAAGGGAAAAATATATGAACCAAATAAGAAATTTAACAAAGACTTAGAAATCATATAAAAGAACCAAACCAAAATTCTGAAGAAGAGGTGAAGAATTCAATAACTAAAATGAAAAATGCAATATAGAGCATCACAATCAAAATAGATCAAACGGGCGCCTGGGTGGCTCAGTCGTTAAGCGTCTGCCTTTGGCTCAGGTCATGATCCCAGGGTCCTGGGATCAAGCCCCGCATCAGGCTCCCTGCTCCACGGGAAGCCTGCTTCTCCCTCTCCCACTCCCCCCTGTTTGTGTTCCTTCTCTCGCTGTGTCTCTCTCTGTCAAATAAATAAATAAAATCTTAAAAAAAAAATAGATCAAACAGAAGATAGAATCAGTGAGTTAGAGGATTGACACTTAGAAATGTCTCAATAAGAGGAGAACAAAGAAAAAAGAATTAAAAAGAGTGAAGAGAGTCTACATGATCATGGGGGAACAGCATTCAAAGAAAAATGTCAGGGGATGCCTGGGTGGCTCAGTCATTAAGCATCTGCCTTCAGCTCGGGTCATGATCCCAGGGTTCTGGGATTGAGCCCTGCATCAGGCTCCCTGCTCTGCGGGAAACCTGTTTCTCCCTCTCCCACTCCCTCTTCTTGTGTTTGCTCTCTCTCTGTCTCTTTCTGTCAAATAATAAAATCTTTACAAAAATGTCAGAATTATTAGTGCTCTAGAAGGAGAAGAGAAGGAGAGGAAGCAAAAGTTTAAAGAAATAATGGCTGAGTACTTCCCAAACCTGGGGAGAGACTTGGACATCCAAATTTATGCAGTTAAATAGATCATCTCATTATTTCAATCCAAAAATGATCTTCTCCAAGGCATATTATAATAAAAATGTCAAAATCAAGGAATAAAAAAAAATCCTGAAAGCAGCAAGAAAGATAAAATCGTAACCCGGAAAGGAAGCCCATTAATCTATCAGGAGATTTCTCAGCAGAAACCTTATAGGCCAGGAGAAAATGGAGTGACTTACTTTCAAAGTGCTGAAAGTAAAAAATTTCTAGCTAAGAATATTTTATCTGGCAAAGTTATTCATTAAGTATGAAGGAGAAATAAAGACTTTCCCAGCCAAAAACCTGGGAGTTCATCACCACTACATCTGTCTTACAAAACTGCAGAAAGAAATTCTTCAAGCTGAATTGAAAAGATGCTAATTAATAGCATGAAAACATACACAAATATACAGCACACTGGTAAAAGTGAAAAATATATAGTGAAATTTAGAAAACTCCAATTCTATAATAGAATACTGTAATGCTGTAATGAATACTTAATCATAGTTTAAGGTTAAAGGAAAAGAGAATTAAAAATAACTGTATCTACTAAATTTTGGTAATGAATACAATATATAAAAGAAATAAATTATGACATCAAAAAGTAAATAAAATGGGAGAGTATAAGGATACACCATTTGTATGCAATCAAATTTATGTTGCTATC
Source organism: Leptonychotes weddellii (assembly GCF_054177405.1). Taxonomy (NCBI): domain Eukaryota; kingdom Metazoa; phylum Chordata; class Mammalia; order Carnivora; family Phocidae; genus Leptonychotes; species Leptonychotes weddellii. The sequence continues at coordinate 97,560,479 of NC_138371.1, read as the reverse complement.
AGCATAAGATGTTACTTTTATAAAACGTTTAAAAGTAAGCATTGTGGTAAGCAAAAAGAAAAAGAAAAAAAAAACCTGTACTAGATTCAAAAAGATAAAGAGAAAAGAATCATAGCACAACATCACAGAACATCACCAATTCACCTATGTAGGTAGACAAGAGGGGGAAAGGAATACTGGTCCTGCAAAAAGGCCAGAAAGCAATTATTAAAAGGGCATTAGTAATCCTTTCTAAATATAATGGATTGAGTTCTGTAATAAAAAAACACACAGTAGCTGGATGATAAAACAAAAACAAAAGATTCAAGTCTATTCTGTCTGCAACTCCAACTTAAAGGACAACATAGGCTCAAAGTGAAGAGATTAAAAAATATTCCATGCAAGTGGGAACCAAAAACAAGTGAGAATGGCTATACTTATATCTGAAAAAAATATACTTCAAGCTCTGAAGAGTAAAAGACTACTATATTATCATTATAATGAAATGGGGTTAACTCATCAAAAAGATATATCAGTGGTAAATATGCATGCACCTAACATTGGAGCACTTGCATATATTAAGCAAATGTCAACAAATCTGAAGGGAGAAATGGACAAAAATACAATAATAGTAGGGGACTTAAATAGCCCGCTTTCAGAAATGGATAGATCATCCAGACAGAAAATCAACAAGGAAACCTTGGACTTGAACCAAATGGATCTAATAGACGTACATACAACATTCTATATAACAGGAACATAACACATTTTTCTCAAGTGCACATGGAACATTTTCCATATAGGTCATTTGGCCACAAAACAAGTCAACAAATTTAAGAAGATTAAAATCACACCAAGTATCTTATCTGAACATAATGCTAAGAAACTAGAAATCCACAAGAAGAAGAAAACTGGGGAAAGTTCCAATGTGAAAAATAAACATCACATCTTGAACAAGCAATAGGTCAAAGAATAAATCAAAAAGGAAATTAAAAAAAATATCTTGAAACAAATGAGAATTAAAACACAACACACCAAAACCTATAGGATGCTGCAAAAGCAATTCTTAGAGGGAAGTTTATAATGACTGAGATTTATAATTATTAAGAAAAATGAAAAATCTCAAATATAAACCACACTTCATTACACTTTATGAGAAAAAGAAAACTAAGCAACTAATTATAAAGCTACTTGTATTCCTCTAATCATTAAGTATTATTCTTTTTTAATTTATTCTTCTCTGTCATAATTACCGGGTTATCCATGAAGAAGTGAGTTTTGAGAAGGTACCTAGGTCTTTAAGACGGGAAGATAGGTCTGTAAGACAATAATGCATTTAGACATCTTATTTACTCTTTCATTCATGGTCACTTTCTATGGGTTAGTGTAGAAAATAATTGTTCCTTATGAGTCTTAAAATCCAGCAGGCTATACAAACAAATGCTAAAACACACAAAAAGAGACTATGGAATTCAAAATAAATAATATCTAGTCTAGAAATGTGTGTATGTGTGGCAATTAATGGCTTCAGAAAACAATATTCAGAATAAATAATTCTTGAAATAGTAAAATAACCCTGGTAGTTTTCAAGGATCTATAAAGAGATGTGTTTCATTGTTTCTTATAATGTGTAATGGCAAAGACATATCTGAAGAATGACTATGGGCTCCAGGGTCCACTTACCTTCATTCTATAATGGTGAGTAGAGACAGCATGGCGGCAGACTATGTCTCTGCACAAAAGGAAATGAACAAAAATTGTTCTTTCCATTGTGTTTTAGACCAATTCTTCATCATTGTGCAGAAATTACTGTCACTGGAGTATCTGAAGAAACTCACCCACTGTGCTTGAGTTCAGAAGATAGAAAACTCAGAGTGCCTGTGGTAGACACAAAAGACTTTGATGAAGAAGATTTTGGAGATGGGCAAGATTTTTACAGGGGAATAAAATGGGAAAGATGGCAGAAGGCATTTTTCTGATTAATATTTTTTTTTTCCTTTAGGAAGAAGCTGTTTATCTTAACCAGCAACCTAAAGTAATTTAGCTACTTAATTTTCGAGAAGTCGTGCTATCCAAGCAGGTGCTAGAAGTCAAGCCAGCAAATACATTTAATATTCAGTAAAAGGGCTGTGTTTTGCCTCTCCTGCAGTGTTACATAATTAAGATAGGAATTAAGATAAGAATAAAAGATAAGCAAACATATTGCTTGTGTTATTGTCCATTTAACTGACAAACGGTTGTCTGAGTGATTCTTCAAAATTAATCTTCATTGAGTTGCAATATTGTTTGCATAATAATGTCTGGGATTTATATAAAAACTTTCTTCAAGGAGCTAAACCAGTTTTATGAACATATCTAATTAGTCTTCTTAACAGCTCTACGTAAAAGAGGGCTGGAGCCAGTGATTCCATTATCACAAATGAGAAAATGCAGATATAAAATTCTCACTAACATCACTTAGCAAAGCAATGGTCATGGCTACATAGAGATGCTCCCCATCTCTACTAAAGAGACTTTCTTTTGTGCCAGGTGTTATCACCTTGTCAGGTAGATGTATGAACACAAGCCTTAGAAAGAGAGGCCTAGTTTGAAATCCTAGCTCTTCTAGCTATTAAACTGTGTGATCTTGGACATGTCAGAAGATCTTTTTTAAAACTTGATTTCTTCACATGTAAAATTAGAACATACAGTGTCACTGCAAATATTTAAATAAATAGTGCATACAAAGCACTGAGCACTGAAACTTAGAGAATTAACCAATGTTATTCCCTTTAACTGCGTAATATTAACCCTCAAAGACCACATCCGATACCAAGATCAGAACCACTATTTATAAGGTGTTATATTGACTTAAAGGTGTTAATCTGCATCCTATTCCTTCAACAGAGCCTTGACTGACTCTGACCCCTCAGTCTCCAGCACACTGAGACCCTGAGGCTTCCTGTATCCCTCCATGGGTATACAACAGGCTCCTCCTACACTTCCTTACTCCCAAGTCTGTACCTTTCTGAATTTTCTTTCTGCCCTTGTCTACAACAACTTGTTCTTCATTTTGTACCCATTTCTACAAGTGATCTTTTTATAAATGCATTCGTATTAAGTGATTAATAGTTTCAACCGACTGTCTTTGAAACTTTTTTCCAGTGGTTTTGTATACCTGAAACAACTGGCCTAGAGATGAATCCTGTAGTTTCACATACTGCAAATATTTAAGGGAAGAACTATTCTTCACTGTCTATGCTGCTTCCTGTCACATGAGTGAATACAATAGGGGTTCAGATACTTGTTCAAATGCCAGGCGCTTTATATCATCTTCTCTAATTAGGCTCACTAATACAGCCAATTATACCAGCATGTTTTATAATGATACTAGTGCTCATTCTCAAAAGTATGCCACTTGAGTCAATTAATTGGTAAATTAATCTTAATCTGAATTTACACACACACAAGCAAACTATTTTTTTTAAATAATGACAGGAATTTGAAGAAATTAAGTAATTTTATCCTAAATCACACACATATTAAATGCTAAAGCCAGTATGCAAATTTTTTTTTTTTAAGATTTCTTTTTTTTAAAGATTTTATTTATTTTTGACAGAGAGAGTGTACAAGTGGGGGGGGGCAGAGGCAGAGGGAGAAGCAGGCTCCTAGCTCAGCAGGGAGCCCGATGTAGGACTCAATCCCAGAACTCCGAGATCATGACCTGAGCCGAAGGCAGACACTTAACCAACTGAGCCACCCAGGCGCCCCCAGTATGCAAAATTTGAAGTGCAATGATTAGAATATGGCAAATTGTTCAAGTTTTGTTGTGTTTTTTAAATAAACTGACAAGACCCATGGACCTTCCTCATAATTATACCACACTGTATCACTGGGGAGGAGAGGGTTCAAGTAAGTTTTCTGCAATAACAAAGAACCATAGAAGTTTTATTTCTCAATCACACTTCATACTCATGATGTATTGAGGGAAAGAGGGTAAGATCCATAATCATACTGGAATTTTTATTAAGATTGTTTTGAATCAATCAATTTGTGAAAGATAGTTAAATTTAGAATAGTTTTTAGATTTATCTTTAAACATGTAAAGTTTTTGATTCTATAGTGAATGTTATCTTTGTTGTTAATTTTTTATATTTTTTATCTAGAAAAATTGCTAAACTCACCAACTTAATAATTTTTTCTCTACATTTTTTATTTTTCATATACTCATAGGATTTATGAATAATAGGAATTTTATTTTCTTTCTTTCCCAATTATTTTAATTTTAGCTCACTTATTTGCCTACTGCACTGGCCCTGATCTCAAATACAATGTAAAATAAGTGTGGTCATGGTAGGCATCTGGTCTCACTGTAATCTAAAAGGGAATGATTTCATCATTTCATCATTAAGTGTGATGTTTGCCATATATTTTTATATACTTTTATCATATAGATAAAACGCCTCTTTGTTCCTGACTTTTTGAGTAATTTTTAAGTCATGAATAGACGTTGAATTTTATCAGAACTGTTTCTGCATCTATTCTAATGTTCATAAAACTATTTCCTTAATATGGGGGCACCTGGGTGGCTCAGTCAGTTAAGCATCTGCCTTTGGCTGAGGTCAAGATCCTGGAGTCCTGGGATTGAGCCGCACATCAGGTCTTCTTCTGCCTCTCCCTCTATCCAGCCACCTGTTTATGCTCTGTGTCTCTCTCTCTCACTCTCTTTCTCTCTCAAATAAATAAATAAAATCTTTAGAAAAAAGATTTCCTAAATATGTTAATATAGAAAAATCCAACAATTATATTTCTAACAAATTTTGAATTCCTGATATAAAATCAACTTGGTGAATATATCTTATTCTATTTTGTATATATTGATGCATTTAGTTGGCTAATATTTTGTTTAGAATTTTAAAATACTTTTTCAATAATGAGATTGGTCAATAATTTTTCTCTTTTCCATGCTGACTTTGTCATATTTATTTTGAGGGTTAGTAGCCTCATAAAATATTCTGAAGGATGCATTTTCTTTTTCTACTCTTAGAAGAATTAGTTTGATGCCTGGGTGGCTCAGTTGGTTAAGCGTCTGCCTTCAGCTCAGGTCATGATCCCAGAGTCCTGGGATCAAGTCAGGCATCTGGCTTCTTACTCAGTGGGGAGCCTGCTTCTCCCTCTCCCTGTCATTTCCCCCTGCTTAAATTCTCCCTTTCTCTCTCTGTCTGCAAAATAAATAAATAAAATCTAAAAAAAAATGTTTAAGATTAACTTATCATTTTACAATTTGATGGTTTCACTAGTGAAGTCAGCTAGGCCTAAGAAATCTTTATGGAAAGATTTTCATTAATAAAGAAATAATTTCAATCATTATTTGACTATTCAGGATTTCTCTATCTTTTCATGTCAATTTTGGTAAATGATATGATTCTAAAGATTATTTATTTATTTATTTATTTGGGAGAGAGAGAATGAGAGACAGAGAGCATGAGAGGGAGAGGAGGGTCAGAGGGAGAAGCAGACTCCCCGCTGAGCAGGGAGCCCGATGCAGGACTCGATCCCAGGACTCCAGGATCATGACCTGAGCCAAAGGCAGTCGCTTAACCAACTGAGCCACCCAGGCACCCCAAATGATATGATTCTAGCAATTTGTACATTCCATAAGCATTTGCATATTCTATTAGAAATGTATTTATAATATCTTCCTATCACGATTTTAATTCTGCAGAACTAGAGTGATATTGCAATTTTAATACTTGAAGTTGATTTTTACTTGTTTTCCTTCTCTCTCTCTCCTTCTCTCTCTCTGTTTCTCTCTCTCTTCCCTTCTTCATTTTAATGAATCAGGCTTTAGATGTATCAGTTATGTTAATCTCTTGAAAAATTAACTTTCATACTTATAGATTCCCTCTAAATATCATGTTTGATGTTACCTTCATAGTATCTTCCTTTTTATGTTATTTTGGCTTATTTAGCTAATTTTTGTAACTTATTGAGATAATTTTTTATTATTACCGTCATTGGTATTCTTTGTTTCTAACATATGCCCTTAAGTCTATATATTTTCCTCTAAATATATCATTAATTATACTTTGTTTTTTGCTTTTTTTAAAAGATGTTATTTTTATTTATTTATTTTTGAGAGAAAGAGAGAGAGAGAGGAAGTGGGGAGGAGAAAATGGGGAGGGACAGAGAATCTCAAGCAGGCTCCATGATCAGGATGGAGCCCTATGTGAGGTTCAGTCTCATGACCCTGGGATCATCACCTAGGCCAAAATCAAGAGTCAGATGATTAACTGATGAGCAACCCAGGCACCCCTCATTTGTTATACTTTTGATATGCAGTTTTTCAGAATTAATCATTCAGTTTATTAATCATTGATTATTTTCCAATATTCAATATAATTTTGTTTTGTACATGGTTTATTTATAAGTTATAATGTCGGAACATAGCCTCAGGTTAACCTTTACACCTTTCTTATTGATTTTCAGCATTTTTGCATTATTGCCAGAAAAACTGACCTAATTTTAATCCAGTTTTTGAGTTCTAAGTTCCATATATTAATTCATATTTTGTATCTGTGTTAATTCTCTACTCTTACTGACAGTTTTTCCTGCTTGTCCTACTAACCACTTAGAGAGTTAATGGGAACTAAATGTAGATGTATCTATTTGTCATTGATTATCAGTAAATTTTTGCTTTATATTTTTGAGGGCCATATAATTATATATACACACATTTAAAATTATCCTACTACCATTGTAAAGTGATCATCACTTGTAGTACTGCTTTTCTCTAAAGTCTACTTTGTCTGATATTAATATAGGTACACTCATATGCTTTTGTCTAGTATGTCTATTACTTTTGGCAATATTATATTATAATATATTATTTTATCAATAGGATATTATGTTTTGATGTTCACCTAGTCTGCCACGATTTATTTTGTCACAACAAAAGTTTATCCATTTATACTTTATTTAATTACTTAGAAGTTTTCATTTTCCTGCTTATTCTTTGGGCTTCTCTCACTTCTTTCTTGTCATTTTGGATTTAACTTAATTATTCTGTACTTGTTTTTTCTCTCTCTTTTTAAAGATTTTATTCATTTATTTTGTAGAGAGAGAGCACAAATGGAGATAGGGGCAGGGAGAGAGGCAGAGAATTTCAAGCAGACTCTGCACTGAGCATGGAGTCCAACGCAGGGTTCCATCCCACAACCTCAAGACCTTAACCTGAGCTGAAACTGAGACTCAGAGGCTCCAACTGACTGAGCCACCTAGGCACTCCTCTCTCTCTTAATATGAATCCAATTACTTATTTTAGAACATATTTACTTATATATTTGAATGGATATCTTGGAATTTTCAAAATGTGACTTGACTTAAGAAAGTTTCTTGGGGACGCCTGGGTGGCTCAGTTGGTTAAGCGACTGCCTTCGGCTCAGGTCATGATCCTGGAGTCCCTGGATCGAGTCCCGCATCGGGCTCCCTGCTCGGCAGGGAGCCTGCTTCTCCCTCTGACCCTCCCCCCTCTCATGTGCTCTCTGTCTCTCTCATTCTCTCTGTCTCAAATAAATAAATAAAATCTT
>NC_138371.1:97527091-97552832 GCF_054177405.1 Leptonychotes weddellii | reverse complement strand
AAAATCTTTAAAAAAATTTTGTTAATGGACATATCTACCCTTCTCATTGAAAATGAAGGGCTTTAGAGTCCTGTAATTGAGTTTACTCTCTTAGGATGGATTTTCATAGTGCAGTTGAATTCCATTTCAATGCATTTTTTTTTTAAAGATTTTTTATTTATTTTTATTTGAGAGAGAGAGAATGAGAGAGAGGGAGTACATGAGAGGTGGGAGGGTCAGAGGGAGAAGCAGACTCCCTGCCGAGCAGGGAGCCCGATGCGGGACTCGATCCAGGCACTCCAGGATCATGACCTGAGCCGAAGGCAGTCGCTTAACCAACTGAGCCACCCAGGCACCCTCAATGCATTTTTAAAGCCAGTATTACATTGTTATTGATTTATACAAAGTTCACTTAAATATAACCACAAATTTGTTTTATCTTCATTCCCTATTACAACTCTGACCTTCATTCTGGATTCATTATCCTTTTGCCTGAAGAATAAACTTTGGACTTCTGTTCTGTGTTATTTTGCCAGTGACAAATTTTCTCAGTTTCAATTGCTTGATAAAGTCTTTATTTTGCTTTCATTTTTGAAATGTGTTTTTTTTCCCATGCATTATACAGTTATAATTTGGGAAGGGTTTACTCCCCTTATATTAATGGCATAATTTTATTGCCTTATAACTTTCATTATTGTTGTTTAAAAGTTAGTACAAGTCTGTCTTTCCTTTAGTTAATCTCTCATTTAAATAACTAAATGCTTTAGTTATTTTTCTGTCTTTAATTTTATTTTACACTTTCACAATTACATGTTTAAACATGAATTTTAAAAAAATATATCCTTGAGGTCTTGAGATCGAGCCCTGAATTGGCCTCTGTGCTCAGTGTGGAGTCTGCTTGAGATTCTCTCCTTCTCTCTCTCTCTCTGCCCTTCCCCCTGCTCACACACGTTCTCTCTCTCTTTCTCTAAAATAAATAAATAAATAAATAACATCTCTCTCTCTCTCTCTGTCTCTCTCTATATATATCTATCCTTGAGATTTTCTTGCCATTTTGAATATGTAAATTAATGTCTGCAATGAGTTCTTTAAATTTCTCAGCTATTTTTTTTCTTAAAATATTCCCTTGTCCATCTCTTTTTCTTTGTCTTCTCTGAAACTTCAATTAACTGTTACACCTCATCATTACATTCTCTATGTTGCTTACATTTATTTCTGAACTTTTCATCATTTCCTTTGTATGGTTCACTCTGGATAACATCTCCTGACCTATCTTCTAGGCCACAGTTTTTTCTTCAGTTTGCCATTTCTACTATTACACAATATAAGAGATTAAAAACTTAAAAGATATGTTCATATATATTTTAAAAAATCAATATCAAATATTTATAGTTTGTATTCCTTCTGAAAATTTTCAAGTGTGACTTTATTATTTTGGAAGGAATGTTAAAAGATAAACTGAGTCATATTAAAATTTTTAAGTGTTTATTTGAGCAGAAATTGATTTGAATCAGGCAGCATCCTGTTTAGCAGATGGAAATGAGTAGAAAATGAAAGACCTTTATAGGCAGAAATAAATGGCAACAATGAAGTTATACTCAACAAAAGTCAGGTTGATTATTACAAGATCACCTTCCTTTAGGGAAAGGCAGTGGTCTATCATGCAGATTACCTACCTAGTGCTGATGAAGTGATTTCTAATTGACTGGTTTATGATTCTGTGTTGGGGGAAGCTGATGCTATAATTATGTTAAGTATCAGTTTGTTGATATAGGGCTTTACATAAGTGACTCCATTTTATACTTGTTTTGTTTTTTAACAGGAGTAAAATGTTGTTTTATAGCAATAGTTCTAATATCTGGAGTTCCAGTGGATCTATTTCTGTTGTCCACTATTCCTTCTGATGCCTGCTCAAAAAACACACCCAATTTGTGTGTGGGTGTGCGTACACCTGTTTGTGTGTATATGTGTTCACCTGCATGTTGGACATTATATTTGAAAACTCAAAAAATCATGTCAAAGATCATCTTAAACCCTGCTCAAGTCTTGAGATTCCCTGAGAAAACATAACATTCAAAGCCTAGCCCAGATATAGTCTATTGGCTGATTTAATTCCAGTGCATTTTTTTAGAGTCATAGCCCAAAGCAAGTGATATTTGATCAATTGTCTGCTTTTGGTAGGCTCAAGACTCCTTGTGGTCTAAATAGTTATGAAGTGAATTGCATATTTAAATACCATTAATGCTCCTTATAGACAATTTCTTTTGTAAAAATGGAGTGAAAAGATTTACATATAGATAGATAGATAGATGATAGATATCAGTTTATATACATATATATATATCTGTAAATTTACATGAAGATATAGTTCTATATATCACTTCTTTTTCCACTATTCATTTTATGTTCTACTTTTTTTTTTAAAGATTTTTATTTATTTATTTGACAGAGAGATAGAGAGCACAAGTAGGCAGAGCGGCAGGCAGAGGGAGAGGGAGAAGCAGGCTCCCCACTGAGCAGGGAGCTGGACGTGGGGCTCGATCCCAGGATCCCAGGATCATGACCTGAGCCGAAGGCAGCCGCTTAACCGACTGAGCCACCCAGGCGCCCCCCTTTTTTTTTTCCTACTTTTTTTTTTAAGATTTTATTTATTTGACAAAAAGAGGCACAGCCAGAGAGGGGACACAAGCAGGGGGAGTGGGAGAGGGAGAAGCAGGCTTCCGACTGAGCAGGGAGCCCCATGCAGGGCTTAATCCCAGGACCCTGGGATCATGACCTGAGCTGAAGGCAGACGCTTAACAACTGAGCTACTGAGGCGCCCCTCATTTTATGTTATTCTTATCCCCAACCAGTATATCTACTCGATAGGGTTCTTAACATATTAGATTTAATCAAACTTCTTTTTTAATGGATCTAAGTTTTTAGTGGCCCTGCATTTATTAAATAATTTTCTCTGAACTTGCTTGCTATTTTACTTTCCTTTATTTGTAGCAGCAAGCCAAATTTCAACTGATAATATATATCACCATCCCAGCCAACAGAATAACTCCTCTGAGTTCTGTGTCATGAGAAGATCAAATCAAGAAGTGTAGTTTTCCATAAAGAGTGAGTTGGGCAGAGCAGGAGGGCCAGAACTAATTCCTTACCAGTTGGTCTCAGAATCATCTGTGCCTTTTTTTTTTTTAATCCACATTCCTTGGACTTGCCTTGATCCTCTTTGTTTAGTATTTCTCAAAAAAGAAAACTTTTATAAAACAGGTATATATGTATAAAAACAGTTTTGAAGTACTAAAACAATTTAAAAACTGTGGCTATCTCTGTGCTTCAAAAGGAAAACACTTGAAAGCATGGCAAAAAGTAATGAATACATAGATATGACTTATTACAGAAATGTAATCTGGAAATTCAACATCTCATAATAGAAAGAGTTACATTTTGAGTTAATGAGTATACCCAGTGTCAAAAGTGTTTTGGCTTTGAATGGATGTCAATTCCATTGACGTCATAGTAGGCCTAAATCCCTCAGATTAGTTTGTATCCAGCGAGAAGAAATAACTTTATCAACTAACATATTTTTATGTTCTTATGCTGATAACATGCACTTTTTTACAACAGGTAATGTTTCTTCTGATAGATTTTAAGTCCTAGAAGAATGGCTTTGAGACCAGATGATACTGGCCCATGGAATTTCCAAAGAGTAAAACCAGGAATCATTTTATTTAAGACTTGCTCAAATCCATGAGCTCTCCAGGTATGTTCTCTCTTGTACAGCTCATGGCTTCTTTGTTTGCATGATCATGTCTTTAAACTGCCTCTTTGATTAAGTGTCCTGTTTCTGCTCTGTCTTCAACCATGACTTGCTTGTTTCTCCTGGTCACCTGTCCTCTAATATTTAGATTTTCAATGTTACCAAATCTAGATTTTGGAGTAAAAGTCATTGAAATCACTTGAAGTTGACATCTACATGTTTGTAAAATTAGGAGCATAATATTTCTACCTGGTTAGTGAGGCAACTGTTAACAGCAGCCTTGAGAGGAGACAAACCTGGATTTGTTTATTGACTCCATGTCTACCTCCTCTTCTAAGGGGATAATACTTTCCTCTCATGCAAGAGACACTATGAAGGTGAATTAAATGGTACAACTTATGTAAAGTAACAAGCAAACACTAGAAACTCAATAAATTATATATATATATAATTTATTATATCTATAATTTTATATATATAAAAATATATACATATATATACATATATATATGTAGTTGTTGTTGTTGTTCTGTACTGCATCAGACTGAGATACCAAATTTCCCAGAAAGAGCATTTGAATCCCAAACCGATTTTCCTCCAGAATTTTTAAATAACTCAATTACTTTGTTAGATAAATAATATCCAGGAGGCTTGTTGTTGCTATTATTATTATTATTATTTTATACTCATTGGGAAAATGAGTGTGATGATCTTTATCTATAGCAACTGCAAACACACTAACACCTCAGGCCAGTATCATATTTGAAGGTATTTTTCCTCCCCCAATGAGAAGTCTCTGTTTTTCCTTATAGTGCTTGGGAAGAAGACATTGAAATGAAGTAAATATTAAACTGAATAAATGTAACTCAGCAAATCTGTAAAAGGAAGGCAAAAAAACAGCACCTGATTGAGTAGGAATTGTCCTACCCCTCATTTGGTGTTTTTAGACCTTTCATCTCTGTTTTTCCTCTCTTTGTGAAGCTGCTTCTAATTGTTCTTATGAGGATCAGGCTGGGAAGCATTTGGATTAAAACCGAAAACAGGAAGAAAATACATGAATAGGTTAGGGAGAAAGCAGAGCTGTTCCCTCTGAAAATACATACTTACTAGGTAAGCTGAGACTTCAAAATAGAAGGGAAAAAAAAGCCTATCCACGAGGTTGGAAATGTTATCTTCTTTAAATCCAATTTATTATGTTTTGTGCCTAAGTGCCCTTGGAAAGAAAGACAAATAAAACTCATGAGTGCATGTTGTAGGGGGAAATCTAAACATAGGAATTTTGTGCGTGTGTAGTTTGAAACCCTGTGGCATACTGACGTGGATGTGTCAAATTCAGAATAGAGTTTACAGGCCTGGAACTCATAAAGATGCTCTGGAGTTATGGATTCCGGAGATACTAGCATATAGATGATATGTAAGACTATTCCACTGGCTTAAAATCAAGCAATACCATGTTCATTCTGTATAATAGTTTACAGCATACGTGGTTTGAGTAGATTGGAAACTTAAGAAAAGTTGTGAGGAAACCAGACCACCAAAACTGCTCACTAACACTGGACTAATCATGTAGCAATTATCCATGAATACTCATTAAGTTAATTTGCTTTGACACTGATAAAGTGTGACCTTATTTCACTCAACTTCTATGGGCTTCAGTTTTATTTTCTACAAAATGGGGGTCTGAACTAGACACTGTTTACAGTTTCTGTCAAGTCCAAAGCTCTGGTTTTATATATTGTTGAATCATACTATATATCTCTTGTTGGCTGTTTATTAAATGCTTGCAGATGGATCTTCAAAAGCCCATGATTAAGTGAGATATTCTAGTTGTCATCCTGGATGAGCAAAGAAGGGCCTGACTTATGCTCTAAAAATAATTTTATTGTCCAAAAGTCTGTGTGCCCAGGAAACATATTTGGTTCAAGTGGTTGGTTTTCTTATTGAAAAATAGCACTAAATGTTTTATCCTGTTTTATCTATACAACCCAAATTCTTTGAGGTGACTTTTATGAATGTATGACTTTTCACCTATTATGTCTCAGAAAATAGAATACAATTGGAAAATACTTCTTTTGCTAACAGACATTTGAAAGAGTTGCACTCTAGGGAGTTCTTTAAAGGGGAGGAAAAAGGTGAATTTCCCAAATAGAAGGTAGCAATATGATGATGGGCATTTATCTTTTTTGTATTGCAGAGATTTCAAAAAACCCTCTTTTTCTTTCATTTCTTCCTCAGAGTGTGTTTACTACCTGTAGAGTCTTATCAAGTAGCTTCGGTTCAATGAACCTCTGTTTTCTCATGTCGAAATGTTGATAATGCCAAGAACTGGTTCAAAGGTTTAAATTATATATTAAATATTATTACATGAAACTAAATTTTATATGTATGGATATATTTCTAGTATTCAATATAATCTTACCAAAGTCAGTGCAGGATTTTAGCAAGCCCTTAATAAATATATGTATTTCTGAATGGAGCAGTTATGGAAGAAAAAAAGATGATTGAGGCTTTAATATACAGAAAAAAGTTTAAGATTCAGAATCAGAATGAGACTATTTAAATTTGAACTAACATTTCCCCAGCATCAAAGTTAAGGCAGACATAAAGGTAGGAATTCCTGAAAGCAGTGTCTCCCTTTACCTTCTTAATCCTCCTAAGTGGTAAATAATGTCCCAAATTAGAATATTGAGTTTCAGAGCTCAAGGATTCTTCCCAAAGTCTTATTGAATATTTTCTCTATGTTTAGATTTGCTCGATAAAATGCAAGACATCCACTTAAGTTTATATTAGATAAACAACCATTATTTTTCTTTTAGTATAAGTACCAAGTATAATGTAGGACATACTTATATTTGAAAAAAAAAAAAGTATTCTTTGTTTGAGAGTCAAATTTAACTGTATACCTGTATTTGCATTTGCTAAATCTGGCAACTTTATTTATAATTACATCTAGAACTTTACATTAGAATGCCTCTGGATGTCCACTATATGCTATATAACTTAGGCAAATAGAAACAGATATTTAGTACAGATGCTGCAAAGTATAGAGAGTGTACAGAACTTAGAGATAGAAGAAGCTACAAGAATATTTCGCTACTAGCTGGCTGGATAGCCTTAGGAAATAGCTCAGGGCTTTAACACCTAATTTGTTTACTGTAAATCGGAAATGTCTGAGCAACTGACCAAAAACAAACTACCTAAAAACTAAGTGACTTAAAAAATAATTTATTTGTATGTGTATATCTCATGATTCTATGGGTCATTAATAGGAGAAGGGTTCAAGTGGGGGATTCTTCTACACATGGTACCAACAGAACAAATTTAGCAGTTGTCAGCTGGCAGCTGGACGAGTCTAGAGCATGAAAAACAGCTTTTCTCTCACATCTATTTCCTCAGTGGTTATAGTTAAAGGCCAGACTCTTCATCTCCATGTTGTTTCTCCAGCCCGGCAATCAGCCTACTTACTTGGTGCTCAGGACTCAGAGATCAATGTAGAAACGGTAAGTTTGTTATGACTAAGCCCAGAAATATCTGAGCATCACTTCTGCTGCACCCTATTATTCAAAATATTCACATGCTAGCCTGAATTAAAGGGATGAAGAAATAGACAATGTAAGGAGTGTCCAAGAACTCAAAGATTCATCTATGAAGCACTACTTACAAGCTATAAATAAATGTTCATTTCTATTGTTGTGTGTGTATATATCTATATCTATATTTATATATCAAGAAGAAAACAAAATTAGAAATACTGTTATATGCTCAAAATAACTTTAAATCTTCTAGAAGGGAATTCATAAGTTAGGTAAGACACCATGGTGAAAGCCATAAAAGGGGTATGTAAAATGTTCTGAGAGTTTACGGTAAGAAGTGGTTATATCCACTGGTGGGGGAACAAGAATTATTAGGGTGCCTTGGCCTTGGGAGTCTCCAGTCTAAAGAGAGGGGTCCTCCCTTATCTCAATTTATAAAATGCGTTTCCTCTGATTGGTATAGGAAGATATTTATTTTTCAAAAGAATACCTCCAGTAGTTAAAAAAAGGAAGGAGTTTTAAGTCTAAATGAAAAATCAGGAAAAGTTCCTCAAAGCTTGTTATGTTTGAACTGGGTCAGCCTCCAGCAGAGGCAAGGGTGTCATCAAAGCAGAGTGTGTAAAGGGACTAGAGAGTGACACTGGCAATGAGGGGTGTGTGTAGTCAGGGGGCACACTGTGCATGGAGACAGAGCAGGAGATGAATCAGAAGGAGGTTGGGGAGCTTAGGAAGATGAGTTTACATGCCACAGAGGTGGTATGCTTATATTACCCTAAAGAAGCTATATGCCTCTTTGATAAAATAAGAACTTCAGTTCCATATTTATTGATGTATTGTAAAAAAGAGTCTCTGGTTGTAATGTGAGGATTATAATGAAAAAGGCAGGTTTATGGCAGGCAATGTATTAAGAGGACTTATATCCAGAAGAGAAAATAATACTTAAGGAGGCAGACATGAAAACAATGGTATGGGAAGTAAAAAGACAGGACAGGATGGTAAACTCTATGGCTGTTCTACAAATACAAATAAATCACAAAGTCTCACTGATCAAATGTGATATTACAGTGAAGTTGGCAGTGGATCATGAGGTCAGGTTGTTGAGTGTGATCCATAAGGGGATGATTGGAATTAGAGGATGGAAGTCCTCTGTGTAAGACTGTGAAAAACTTGAGAAATGGTAAAATGTTCAAGAGATACAGTTTCTTCATCTATTAAAGAGAAAAGGAGGGGCGCCTGGGTGGCTCAGTTGGTTAGGCGACTGCCTTCGGCTCAGGTCATGATCCCGGAGTCCTGGGATCGAGTCCCGCATCGGGCTCCCTGCTCAGCGAGGAGCCTGCTTCTCCCTCGGACCCTCCCCCCTCTCATGTACTCTCTCTCTCATTCTCGCTCTCTCAAATAAATAAATCTTTAAAAAAAAAAGAGAGAGAAAAGGAAATTTTCATACATAACCTAAAAGATCTTTTCTTTATGACCAAATTGATGTTGGGCATTTATTCAATGCCAGGCACTGTTTCAGGTAAGCATTGTCAAGGACCTTGCTCTAATGGAACTCAGAGTAAAGTGAGGAGAAATGAAAAGTTAGTAAAGCCATAAATCGATATATAGACAAATAGGATAATTTTATTAGAGCTGAGAGTTTAAATGATGAAAAGGAATATGGAAGAAAACTATCTGGAAAGGGCCACCATATGCAGAAGAATCAGGAAGTATAAAGATTCCGAGAGAGAGGAGCTTTGCATATTTCAGAAACAGAAAGAAGGCCCTTGTGGCTAGTGGTTGGGCATAGCAGGTAACCCAGAGGGTAGGGAGGAAGGGAGCTAAAGGTGAAGAATGAGTGGGGGGTGGAGGCAGGAATTTGTATGATTCCCAGTGGTCTGAAGAGATTAATCCTGTCTAAAAACCATATCACAAGCTTGCTATGGCATCAGACTTTACAATATTCCTCTAATCAAACAAATATAATGTCTACAGTTAGTAACTCACTCAAAGGATGTATCTCACAGAGCTTGAAATTGCTTTTAATCGCTTTATTTACTCTTGAGCATTTTTTTTATTCTACCTCCTGCTCACATTCATACATGTACACAGGTGCAGGAGGTAAAGACAAAATTAATTTAGTCACTAAAATGGAAACATCCCCCCTACCCCCTGCCACTGACCTGGGCAGTTCTGATTCTGCCATCCAACCACCAACTGATTGGGGTTAATGTTAATAGAGCCACTGTGCTGGGGCACCTGGGTGGCTCAGTGAGTTAAGCATCTGCCTTCAGCTCAGGTCATGATCCCAGGGTTCTGGGATCTAGCCCTGCATCGGGCTCTCTGTTCAGTGGGGAGCCTCTTTCTCCCTCTCCCTCTGCTCCCCCTTGCTTGTGCTCTCTCTCTCTGTCAAATAAATAAATAAATATTTTAAAAAATAGAGCCACTGTGTGTTCAGGTAAAAAAAAAAAAAAGCACACTCTTCTATGCAGAGTCTAGAATGCAAAACACAACCATTCCCCTCAAAGTCTAGTTTGGAGTGCTTTCTTCCAGAGGTTCTAATTTCTCCTCCCCTACACCACAGGACAGATAGTCATTTGATGATGCCAACAGTCAAGCAGAATCTTTATGTTAACACTGACAAACATCGCTGAGGTGGGTCCAAGAGAAAAGGTCAAAAGCAGTCTTGTCTAAATGCAAAGATCATTCAGGACTGTTAACCAATGGTTACCAGAGAGGAGGAGTGAGGAGGATGGGTGACATTGGTGATGAGGATTAAGGAGTGCACTTGTCGTGATGAGCACTGGGTGATGTACGGCAGTGTTGAATCACTATATTGTACACCTGAAACTAATATTACACTGTATGTTAACTAACTGTACTTCAAATGAAAACTTAAAAAAAAAAAAACAAAGTAAAAACATAAAGGAACTAAAAAAAAATCACTCAGGTCAACACACTGAAAACTAAAACTTATTTCTATATATAACTACTTTTACCATATCTAGGCTTTCTTGTCAGCCACTGCCACAGTGTATTAATTTCTGAATTTCCCTTCCCCTTACCTTATTCTGAATTCTTTAAGTTTGCCATTTCATCTCTGGGATCCTAGATTCTCCTGCTGTAACTGGCATTGAGCAGACACTCAACAACTATGTGACTTTAATGCACAGAAGCAGCATCACAACACAAGTAACAAAGAAAACACCAAAGCACCAAGTATAATTTCTTATATTAATAAAACCCCTATTAAGACTGAATTCCCTTTTTTTCTAAAGATTTTATTTATTTATTTGACAGAGAGAGAAAAAGAGAACAAGCAGGTGGAGCAGCAGAGGGAGAGGGAGAAGCAGGCTCCCCGCCGAGCAGAGAGCCCGACATGGGGCTCGATCCCAGGACCCCGGATCATAACCTGAGCAGATGGTAGATGCTTAACTGACTGAGCCACCCAGGCGCCCCAAACCGGAATTTCCTTTTAACATTTTACACCTTAAAGGTATAATTTACCTAAGTAGCAACTTTATAGATATATAATTTGTTCCCATTTTTCTCTAATAAATAATGATTTTAAATGGGCATCTGAATCTCTGTAACATTCCCTCAATTTTGGTGTGAACCTAAAACTGTTTAAAAATAATTGTCTTGGGCGCCTGGGTGGCTCAGTTGGTTAAGCGACTGCCTTCGGCTCAGGTCATGATCCTGGAGTCCTGGGATCGAGTCCCACATCGGGCTCCCTGCTGAGCAGGGAGTCTGCTTCTCCCTCTGACCCTCCCCCCTCTCATGTGCTCTCTCTCAAATAAATAAATAAAATCTAAAAAAAAATAATAATTGTCTTAATATTAAGTATAAAATAGCAAAGAATAGGGTCTGCAAACCTTTTTGGTCGAGGGCCAGAGAGTAAATATTTTAAGTTTTGTTGTCCATATTGTCTCTGATCCAACACTTCAACTCTGCCATTGCACCACAACAATTGCCAAAGACAACTCGTGATTGATGGTTTGGCTATCTTCCTATAAAATTTTACTTGAAAATATAAGGGCAGTGAGTCAGAATTGGCTTGCAGGGATCCAAATCAGAAATTTACTGATCCCTGGTTTAAAACAGTTACAAGTCTTGGATTATTGCTTTAGCATCCCCAAAGTTTAATGAATCAAAGAAAATAATATTTTTGAAAATCTTTGGTATAAATTGTCAAATTACTTTCAAGATCTGTAATATTAGGGGCTCCTAGGTGGCTGTCGGTTGAGTGTCTGCCTTTGGCTCAGGTCATGATCCTGGAGTCCAGGGATTGAGTCCCACATGGGGCTCCCTGCTCAATGGGGAGTCTGCTTGTCCCTCTCCCTCTGCCCCTCCCCCCTCATGCTCTCTCGATCTCTCTCTCTGTTAAATAAATAAATAAAATCAGAGAAAGAGAGAGAGAGAGTATGGTGGGGAGGAGCAGAGGAAGAGGGAGAAAGAAACTCAAACCTGATACAGAGCTCGGCCTCATGACCCTGAGATGACGACCTGAGCTGAAACCAAGAGTCAGATGTTTAACAGACTGCTCTACTTAGGCACCCCTGTTTTGTTTTGTTTTTTTAAACAAGACTATTTTTTGTACTAAGTCACACTTTTTGTAAAAATAATATCCCATTTTATAATGTTTATTACTGTTATTGTTACTTTTTATAAATTTGCTACAAGTTAGTCTGGCTCATATTATTGAATTAAAAAAAAAAAAAAGTAACCTTTTATTTCTTTAGCCTGGCTAATTGTTCTTGCCGGAACTTTCAATACTACATTGAATAGAAATGGCAAAAGTGGTAATACTCCTCTTGTTTCTGATTTTAGGGAAAATTTTTCATTTTTTCACCACTAAGTATGAAATTAGATCTCTGTGTGTGTGTGTACACTGTTTTGTTTTATGTATGATATTTATCATGTCAAGGATATTTTCTTTTTCCTAGTTTATTGAGTGTTTTTAATCCAGGCATAAATTCCAGTTGGTCATGGTATATAATCCATTGAATATGGTGCTGCAATTAGTTGCTAGCTTTTTGTTGAGTACATGGGCATCTATGTTCATATGGGATATTGACCTGTAATTTTTATTTCTTGTACTGTTTTTGATTGGCTATCTGGGTAATGTTGGCCTTACAGAATGTGTTTGAACTGCTCCCTACTTTTTTTTTTTTTAAAGATTTTATTTATTTATTTGAGAGAGAGAGAATGAGAGAGAGCACATGAGAGGGGGGAGGGTCAGAGGGAGAAGCAGACCCCCTGCTGAGCAGGGAGCCCGATGCGGGACTCGATCCAGGGACTCCAGGATCATGACCTGAGCCGAAGGCAGTCGCTTAACCAACTGAGCCACCCGGGCGCCCAGAACTGCTCCCTACTTTTCAATATTTTGGGACAGTTTCAAAAGTATTGGTGTTAATACTTTAAATTTTTTTTTTTCTTAAGATTTTTATTTATTTGCGAGAGAGACAATGAGAGACAGAGAGCATGAGAGGAAGGAGGGTCAGAGGGAGAATGGTGTTAATACTTTAAATGTTTGGTAGAATTCACCAGTGAAATCATCTGGTCCTGAACTTCTCTTTGTTTAGAGGTTTGTGATTGATTCCATCTTCTCACTGGTATAGGTTGATTCAGACTTTCCATTTTTTCTTCAATCAGTTTTGATAGATCATGTGTGTATAGGAATTTGTCCATTTCATCTAAGATATTCATTCTGCCGGCATACAATTGTTCATAGTATTCTCTTACCTTTTTTATTTTTATAAAATTTTAGTAATGCCCCTACTTTGGGGTTTTAATAATTTGAGTCTTCTCTTCTTCCCTTAATTTATGTAGACAGAGGTTTGTCAATTTTGTTGATCTTCTGTAAAAACCAATTTTGGGTTTTATTGAATTTCTCTTGTTTTACTATTCTCTATTTATTTGTATTTTAATCTTTATTATTCTTTTGTTTTCTTTGATAGCTTTTGGTTTAGTTTGCTCTTCATCCTCTAGTTGTTTAAATGGTAAAGTTAAGTTATTGATTTGAGTTACTTCATTTTTCAATGCTTTCATTTACAGCCATAAATTTCTTTCTTAGCACTGGTTTTGCTACATCTCATAAGTTTCAGTATATTGTGTTTTCACTTTTATTTCTGTCAAGGTATTTTCTAATTTCTCTTCTGATTTCTTCTTTGAACCATTGATTAAGAGTGTGTTGTTTCATTTCCACATACTTGTGAATTTCCTAATATTCCTTTTTTTAAGTTAAATTCAAATAAAAAACATATAATACATCATTGGTTTCAGATGTAGTGTTCATTGACTCATCAGTTGAGTATAATACCCAGTGATCATCACATCACGTGCCCTCCTTAATGCCCATCACCAAGTTACCCCATCCCTCCAACCCCTCCCCTTCCAAAACCCTCAGTTTGTTTCCCAGAGTCAAGAGTCTCTCGTGGTTTGTCTCCCTCTCTGATTTCTTCCCATTCAGTTTTCCTTCCCTTTCCCTATGATCTTCTGCACAATTTCTTATATTCCACATATGAGTGAAACCATATGATAATTGTCTTTCTCTGTTTGACTTATTTCACTGAGCATAAAATCCTCCAGTTCCATCCATGTCGATGTAAGTGGTAGATACTCATTCTTTCTGATGGTTGAGTAATATCCTATTGTATATATACCTCATCTTCTTTATCCATTCATCTGTTGAAGAACATCTCAGCTCCTTCCACAGTTTGGCTATTGTGGACATTGCTGCTATGAACACTGAAGTGCAGGTGCACCTTTGTTTCACTATATCTGTATCTTTGGGGTAAATATCCAGTAGTGAAATTTCTGGGTTGTAGGGTAGCTCTACTTTGAACTTCTTTTTTTTTTCTTTTTAAGATTTCATTTATTTGTTTGAGAGAGAGAGAAAGCACAAGCCAGGAGGAGTGGCAGAGGAAGAGGGGGAAGGAGAAACAGGCTCTCCGCCGAGCAGAGAGCCTGACATGGGGCTCAATCCCAGGACTCTGGGATCACGACCTGAGCTGAAGACAGACACTTAATCTACTGAGCCACCCAGGCAACCCTCTGTTTTGAACTTCTTAAGGAAACTCCATACTGTTTTCCAGAGAGGCTGTACCAGCTTGCAGTCTCACCAACAGTGTAAAAGGAGTCCCCTTTCTCCACATCCTCACCACTTGTTGTTCCCTGTCTTATTGATTTTTAGCCATTCTAAATGGAATCTCAATGTGGTTTTGATTTGTATTTCCCTGATGACAAGTGATGTGGAGCATTTTTTCATGTATCTGTTGGCCATTTGTATGTCTCCTTTGGAGAAATGTCTGCTCATGTCTTCTGCCCATTTCTTGACTGGATTATTAGTTTTTTGGGTGTTGAGTTTGAGAAGTTCTTTATAGACCTTGGATACCAGCCCTTTATCTGTTATGTCATTTGCAAATATCTTCTCCCATTCCTTAGGTGGCCTTTTAGTTTTGTGACCATTTCCTTTGCTGTGCAGAAGCTTTTTATCTTGATGCAGTCCCAAAAGTTCATTTTTGCTTTTGTTTCCCTTGTCTTTAGAGATGTGTCTTGCAAGAAGTTGCTGCAGCTGAGGTCGAAGAGATTGCTGTCTGTGTCCTCCTCTAGGATTTTGATTGATTTGTGTCTCACATTTAGGTCTTTCATCCATTTTGAGTTTATCTTTGTTTATGGTGTAAGAGAATGGTCCAGTTTCATTCTTCTTCATGTGGCTGTCCAATTTTCCCAGCACCATTTATTGAAGTGACTGTCTTTTTTCCATTGCATTATTTTTCCTGCTTTGTCAAAGATGAGTTGACCATAGAGTTGAGGGTCCATATCTGGGCTCTCTATTCTGTTCCATTGGTCTATATGTCTGTTTTTGTGCCAGTACCATGCTGTCTTGGTGATCACTGCTTTGTAATATAACTTGAAATCAGGCAACATGATGCCCCTAGCTTTGCTTTTCTTTTTCAACATTTCCTTGGTGATTCGGGGTCTTTTCTGGTTCCATATTAATCTTAGGATTGTTTGTTCCAGCTCTGTGAAAAATTTCGATGGTATTTTGATGGGGATTGCATTGAATATGTAGATTGCTCTGGGTAGCAAATAAAGTTTAGTCTTCCGACTCATGAGCATGGAAAGTTTTTCCATCTCTTTGTGTCTTCCTCAATTTCTTTATAAATTTTCTGTAGTTTTTAGAGTACAGACCCTTTACCTCTTCAGTTAGGTTTATTCCTAGGATCTTATGATTTTTGGTGCAATTATAAATACGATTGATTCCTTAATTTCTCTTTCTTCATTCACATTGTTAGTGTATAGAAGTGTAACTGTTTTCCGTCCATTGATTTCATACCTGCCATGTTGCTGAATTGCTGTATGAGTTCTAGCAATTTTGGGATGGAGTGTTTTGGATTTTCTACATAAAGTATCATGTCACCCGCAAAGAGTCAAAGTCTTCTTTGCCAATTTCAATTCTTTTTATTTCTTTTTGTTGTCTGATTGCTGAGGCTAAGACTTCTTTTAATATTTTGAACAATAGTGGTGAGAGTGGGCATTCCTGTCCTGTTACTGACCTTAAGGGGAAAGCTCCCAATTTTTCCCTATTGAGAATGATATTTGCTGTGGGCTTTTTATAGATGGCTTTTATGATATTAAAGTATGTTCCTTCTATCCCTACACTTTGAAGAGTTTTAATCAAGAAACAATGCTGTATTTTGTCAAATGCTTTTTCTGCAACAATTGAGAGGATCATATGCTTCTTGTCTTTTCTTTTATTAATGTGATCTATCATGTAGATTGATTTACAAATATTGAACCACCCTTGCAACTCAGGAATAAATCCCACTTGGTCGTGGTGAATAATCCTTTTAATGTACTGTTGGATCCTGTTGGCTAGTATCTTGGTGAGTATTTTGGAATCCATGTTCATTAGGGATGTTGGTCTGTAATTCTCCATTTTGGTGGGGTCATTGTCTGGTTTGGGGATCAAGGTAATGCTGGCCTCATAGAACAAGTTTGGAAGTTTTCTTTCTATTTCTATTTTCTTGAAACAGCTTCAATAGAATAGGTATTATTTCTTCTTTAAATGTTTGGTAGAATTCCCCTGGGAAGCCATTGGGCCCAGTACTCTTGTTTTTTGGGAGGTTTTTGATTTCTGCTTCAATTTCCTTGCTGGTTATTGGTCTGTTCAGACTTTCTATTTCTTTCTATTTTAGTTTTGGTAATTTATAAGTTTCCAGGAATGCATCCATTTCTTCCTGATTGCTTAATTTGTTGGCATATAGTTGCTTATAATATATTCTTACAATTGTTTGTATTTCCTTGGTGTTGGTCATGATCTTTCCCCTCTCATCATGATTTTGTTAATTAGGGTCCTTTCTCTTTTCTTTTGGATAAGTCTGGCCAGAGGTTTATCAATCTTATTAATTCTTTCAAAGAAACAGCTTCTAGTTTCATTTTGCTGTTCTTATGGCTTCTATTTCATTGATTTCCACTCTAATCTTTATCATTTCTCTTCTACCTGATTTAGGCTTTATTTGCTGTTCTTTCTCCAGCTCCTTTAGGTGTAAGGTTAGCTTCTGTATTTGAGATCTTTCTAATTTGTGAGAGAGGTTTGTATTACGATGTAATATCCTCTTAGGACCACCTTTGCTGTATCCCAAAAGTTTTGAACCGTTGTGTTTTCATTCTCATTAATTTCCATGATTTTTAAAATTCTTCAATTTCCTGGTTGACCCATTCATTCTTTAGTAGGATGTTCTATAACCTCCAAGTGTTTGAGTTCCTTCCAAATTTCCTCTTGTGATTGAGTTCAAGTTTCAAAGCATTGTGTTCTGAAAATATGCAAGAAATACTCTCAATCTTTTGGTATGGGTTGAGTCCTCATTTGTGACCCAGTATGTGATCTATTCTGGAAAAAGTTCCATGTGCACTTGAGAATAATGTGTATTCTGTTGTTTTAGGATGGAATGTTCTGTATATATCTGTGAAGTCAATCTGTTCCAGTGTATCATTCAAAGCCCATGTTTCTTTGTTGATCTTCTCCTTAGATGATCTGTCCATTGCTGTGAGTGGGGTGTTGAAGTCCCTACTGTTATGTATTACTAACAATGTGTTTCTTTACTTTGGTTATTAATTGGATTTTATAATTGGCTACTCCCTTATGGGGGGCATAAATATTTACAATTGTTTGATCCTCTTGTTGGATAGACACTTTAAGTATGATATAGTGTCCCTCTTCATCCCTTACTACAGTATTTGGTTTAAAATCTAATTTGTCTGATATGAGGATTGGTACCTCAGTTTTCTTTTGAGATCCATTAGTGTGCTAAATTGTTCTCTACCCCCTCACTTTCAGTCTGGAGTTGTCTTTAGGTCTAAAATGAGTCTCTTGTAGACAGAATATGGATGGGTCTTGCTTTTTTATCCAATCTGATACCCTGTGTCTTTTGCTTGGAGCATTTAGCCCATTTACATTCAGAGTAATTACTGGGAGATATGAATTTAGTGCCATTGTACTACTTGTAGAGTCCCTGTTTTGCTAGATTGTCTGTTTCTTTCTGCTCTATGTTATTCCTGGGCTCTCTCTTCATGTACAGGATCCCCCTTAATATTTCTTGCAAGGCTAGCTTGGTGGTCACATATTCTTTCAGTTTCTGTCTGTGCTGGAAGCTCTTTATCTCTCCTTCCATTATGAATGACATCCTTGTTGGATAAAGTATTCTTGGCTGCATGTTCTCCTCATTGAGTACCCTGAATATATCATTCCAGACTTTTCTGGCCTGTCAGGTTTCTGTGGATAGGTCTGATGTTAGTCTGATGTTCATCCCTCTGTAGGCAAGGAACCTCTTGTCTCGAGTTGCTCTCAGGATTCTCTCTTTTCCTCTAAAATTTGCAAGCTTCACTATTATATGTCAGGGTGTTGATCTATTTGTATTGATTTTGGGAGGGGTCCTCTCTGCCTCTTTGACATGAATGCTTGTTTCCTTCCCCAGATTAGGGAAGTTGTCAGCTATGATTTGCTCAAGTATACCTTCTGGCCCTCTCCCTCTTTCTTCACTCTAAGGCACCCCAATAATTCTGACATTGGTACATTTCATGGCATCATTAATTTCTCAAAGTCTTTGTTCATGGGCTTTTAGTGTTTTTTTCTCTCTTTTCCTCAACTTCCTTCTTTTCCATCAGTCGGCCTTCTAAACCACTTACTCTCTCTTCTGCCTCATTCACCCTAGCTGTTAGAGTATCCAATTTAGACTGCATCTCAGTTATAACATTTTTTTAAGTTTGGCCTGATAGATCTCATTTCTGCACTAAGAGATTCTCTACTGTCTTTTATGCTTTTTTCATGCCTAGCTATTAACTTTATAATTGTTATCCTGAATTCCATCTTTGACAGCTTACTTATATCTATATCGATTACCTCTGGTTCTTTCTTTTGTTGTATAGTCCTCCTTCTAGTCATTTTGCCCAGAGAAAAATGGGTGAGTGACTGAGCAGAATCGAAAATATCCACCACAACCCAAACGAAATACACACTAGACAAATCCAAAGCAGTTGGAAACCAAAAAAAAAAGTAAACAAAAACAAAGCAAAACAAAACAAAAAAGAAAAAGAGAAAAAAAAAATGGGGGGAGAATATGGTGTTCCAAAACAGGGTGTTCCACTTGTTCCTGAGTGAATTTTGGTCTGTGTGTTAGAAGACACTAAATCCCAAAATTGCAAAGAAAGCAAAACTTATATATATACAAAACCAAAATTGAATTGAGTGGAAAAAAGCCAAAAAATAAGTATATATTTATAAAATGTAGATGTAAAAAATAAAAGTTAAAAAGTGACTTAAAAATAAGGAGTTGATATAATAAGAAACTAGGTGAAACAGGAAAAAAGAAAAAAAAAGAAATGGAAAATTTTTAGACTGAAAGATAAATGAATCGTGAGAAAACCTTCAAGCTCAATATACTATTTTCCCCTAGTGCTGGAGTTTTACAGTCTTGTGGGATCCATAACCTAGCTTACACCTATTCTTCTAGATTGTCTTCTGAGAGAGGGGTCTGCTGTGCTGCTTCTCAGGTGTCTTTGCCTGGGCGGAATTGCACTGCCCCTTGCCAAGGGGCTGGACTCAGTGTAAGCTGGTCCTCTGTGTGGCTTTTGTTCCCTGAAGGCTTTCCGTGTCTCTTTAGAGGATCAGAATAAAAATGGATGTGCCCCGATCTCCAGCCCCACAGCCAGAAGATCATGGTTCCCCCTCCTCAGTAAACCCTTTGAGATAAACAGGTTTCACTTTTGTGTGTGCCAAACTCTGCAGACCCCTGCACTCCTCCAGGGGAGCCCAAGGAACCACGTTACTGTCCTTTGTGTGCCCTTGGGCTGACAGCGTTTGTGG
This sequence comes from Leptonychotes weddellii, assembly GCF_054177405.1. Taxonomy (NCBI): domain Eukaryota; kingdom Metazoa; phylum Chordata; class Mammalia; order Carnivora; family Phocidae; genus Leptonychotes; species Leptonychotes weddellii. The sequence continues at coordinate 97,533,226 of NC_138371.1, read as the reverse complement.
GCTCTTGCATGTACCCACTCCACCACTCCTGGGGGATGGCTGAGTGTCTCTCTACTGTCCTTTCCATGGCCGCCAACCTGAGAGATGATGCCCGATTGTGTGCACACCTTTTTTGCCCCTCACAAGGGATGATAGATGGTCCATGCATTCCAGTCCTTTTCAGGGTGCTCAGGTGGAGAAGAGTCACCCAATTGGCCCAGCTCAAGGTTTATGGCAACCCAAGCTGAGAGTCTCTTCCGGGGCTCACTGACCATAACCAGTTTCCCCACTCTACTGCTTGGGCACTCTACTGGCTCAGGCACCCCCATTCATTCTGTGACTCCTGGGACCCTGAGAACACACTGACCCACTTAGAATTCTGCCCTTTTCATCCTCTGAGCCCCTTTCAGACAGGATGTCTCTCACAGGAGTAGATTTCTAAGGGTTCCAATTTTGCCCTCCTGGGCTATATCAGTTTCCAGTAGCCAACTTATGGAGGCTCCCTCCCCCTTCCATTTATCTTCTGATATCTCTCCTGAGATTCACATCTCCACACCTCCTACCTTGCAAAAACCAGTCTCTTTTCTACTTGCAGAGTTCCAGATATATTTTCTTAAAACTCAGGCTGAATTCATGGGTATTGATAGTTATCTAGCTAAATTCAAGGGACCAGATGATAGAAGGTCCCCTACTCTTTGCCATCTTGCCTCCTTTCTGAATTTCCTATTATTCCTATTATTGATTTCTAGTTTCATTCAATTGTGATCAGAAAGGTTACTAGATATGATTTCAATCATTTTTTTTAAGACTTTATTTATTTATTTGACAGAGAGAGAGATACTGAGAGCAGGAGCACAAGCAGGGGAGTGAGCGAGGGAGAAGCAGGCTTCCTGACAAACAGGGAGCCTGATGCGGGGCTCGATCCCAGGACCCTGGGATGATGACCTGAGCCAAAAACATATGCTCAATGACTGAGCCACCCAGGCACCCCTGATTTCAATCTTTTATATTAAGACTCTTTTGTGGCATAACGTACTGTCCATGCATTCCATAGACACAGAAAAATGTGTAGCCTAATGTTGTTGGAAGGATACATATACATATATGTCTGTTAGATCCAATTGGTCTATAGTGTCATTCAAGGGCTCTGTTTCCTTATGGATATGCTGCCTGATTATTCTTTCAGGTGTTAAAAGTGGGATATTTAATCTTTCAACTATTATTGTAGAACTGTCTATTTTGTCTTCAATTCTTTCTGTTTTCTTCATTCATACATTAAGTCTTTTATTTTTTGTTCATTTGCTTTTGTTTTTGTTGTTTTAGGGGGGAAAGGACAGAGGGAGAGGGAGAAAAAAAATCTTATGCAGGCCTCATGCCCAGCATGGAACTGGACACAGGGCTTGATCCCACTACCCTGAGATCATGACCTGAGCCAAAGTCAAGAGTTGGCTTAATCAACTGAGCCACCAGGGTCCTCCATAAAGTCTATTTTATTAAAGTCTATTTTGTCTTTTATTGAAGGATTTTTGGTAGGGAAGGAATTCTATATTTTTTCTATTTGTTTTCTGTATGTCGTATAACTTTTTCATCCCTCATTTCTGTTTTTTGTTTGTTTTGTTTTGTTTAAGATTTTATTTTTAAGTAATTTCTACACCCATCATAGGGCTTAAACTTACAACTCCAAGATCAAGAATTGCATGTTCTACTGAGATTGAGCCAGCCAGCCAGGCATCCCCTTTGTCTCCCATTTATTGATCTATGCTTTCTTTTGTGTTTGGCTGATGTTTTTAGTGATACATTTTGATTCACTTCTCATTTCCCCTTTTTTTATTCATTGAATTTTTGTGTGTGTGTGTTTATGTGTGTGTGATGTGTGTGTGTGTGTGTGTTTATGTTTGTGTGAGTAGATGTGTGGTTGCTAGGAAGATCACATATAACATCCTAAAGATACAAAAATCAAATATGAATTCATACAAAATTAACATCACTCATATGCAAAAATTTGACTCCTACATTGTCCCTTCCCCTTTATGTTAGTCATAACATAAATAACAACTTTATACATTGCTTAATAACATAAATGTATACTTATAGTTTTGTATTTATCTTTTAAATTCCATAGAATGTTTCTAAAATGGAGTTGCAAAATAAAATTATAAAAGTACTGGCTTTTACATTTGTCCATGTATTTACCTTTATCAGAAATCTTTATAACTTAAAAAAAGAGAAATCTTTTCATATGGTTTTGAGTTATCAGCTAGTGTCTTTTTGTCAACTTGAAGGAATCTGATTTTCAGTATTTCTTATAGGCCAGGTATACTGGTTATGGACTCCTTTGGATGTTGTTTATCTATAAATGTCTTAATTTCTCCCTCATTTTTTAAGGACCATTTTGCTGGATAAAAAAATATTTAAGTTATTTTTCTTTCAGTACTTTGAATATGTCATCCTACTGCCTTCTGGACTCTAAGCTTTCTGATAAGAAATTAGCTGATAATCTCGTTGAAAATCGCTTGTATGTGATCAGTCACTTCTCTCTTGTTGCTTTCAAGATTTTTTATCTTTGTCCTTAACGTGGTTATATTGTGTTTCATTGTGAGTCTCTTTGGGTTAATCCTAGTTATAATTCATTGAACTTCATCAAATTAAGGAGTTCCTGGTCATTATTTCTTATAACAATATTCTCTCTGTTTCATTTTTTGTCTTATCATTTTGGGATCTCCATAATGTATATTAGTCTGCTTAACAGTGTTTCACAGGTGCCTTATGCTTGCTCACTTTACTTCATATTTTTTTCTTCTGGTCCTTAAACTCAGTAATTTCAAATGTCTTATCTTTAATCCATTGGTTCTGTCTTCTTCTTGCTTAAATCTGCAGTTTAACTACTCTAGTAAATCTTCATTTAATTTACTGTATTTTTCAGCCCCAGATTGTTTATATTTTAATAATGTCTATTTCTTTTTGATATACTTCTTTTATTACTATATTATTTTCCCATTTTCATTTTGTTCTTTGTCCGTATTTCCCTTAATTCTTTGAGCATATTTAAGGCAGATGATTTAGTCAGATTAGATAATTATAAGATATCAATATAAAATTTCCTGACCTTGATTACTTACTGTAGTTATTTAAGGAAGTGTTCTTGTTCTTAGAATATATGCAGTAAAATATTTAAGGATAAATAAATTAAGGTACTAATTTTTACAAATTCAAAAATTTGTCACTTTTCATTTGTTAAAATGTATCTTTGGAATATTGATAAAGAGGAATATTTAGATAGAGGAACAAAATCCAAATAAATACAGCTTTTAGATTTAATTTTATTAAAGTTGGAGGAAAGTGTGAGACTAATGATAGGAAATATTTCAAGAACTGAATATGTATGCATTCAGACTTTTACATATACATTTTTATATTTGTTAGCTTTTGTAATTATCTGATATATAACACTATTAAAGTTAAATAGTTTATCAAATCAACATTTACACTCTCAATACTTAGCAAAATATAGACAAATATTCTAAGAAATGGGTTTTAGAAAAATCATCAATCTAGCTCACCTAAGGCAAAACCCAAATGATTGGCTATCACTAACTAAATTAAAGAAAAGGAAGAAGAAAAAGTGATGACATGATTCTAAGTATATATCTTTATAAAAGACATTTTCTTGATATAGTGAAACTTTCTTAATAAACAACTAATACACGTGGAACTGTGGGGTGCCTGGCTGGCTCAGTCAGTAAATGTACAACTCTTGATCTCAGGATTATAAATTCAAGCCTCACATTGAGTATAAGATTACTTAAAAAAATAAAATAACATCTCAAAGAAATAAAAGTGGAACTATAGATTTATTTACTGATTCCCCACAAAAACACTTTTGAATTATTAACTATTAGTGAGTGAAAGCATAGCACTGTGGTTAGGAGCAGAGTTCCAATGTTGGAATGTCTGTCTTTAGATTCTAGCTCCACTCCTTCTAGCTATGTGACCTTGGGCAAGGTGTTTTACCTTCCAAGGCCACTGATTCCAAGGTCATTGTATAACAAAAAGAATAAAGATACAGCCTTCTTAGAGATGTTGCATGAGCTGTGTGAGTTAATGCAGGTAAAGGTTTCATTACACAGAAACACTAAGTTCTCACTCAGTATAAACCATTTCTTCACTGATGTCATGGACTAAATTGCAGAGTTGCAATATGCTTATTGACTGTGTATTTCTAGATCCAAAACTTTGTTAATTAAATACTACCAAGTATAAGATACACATGTCAAATACCAATACATATGTAACATTTCTCAATGAGAAGTCAAATCAAGGAGAAAAAAATGTATATGTATATGTGTGTATGAATCTGCAGTGTATATGTGTATGCATGTGTTTCTATAAACATGTGCATAAAAAATTAACTTCGGGAGAAATCCATGCAAACTGGTCAAAAATATCATCTCTATAAGGGAAATAATGGAAAATTTAATTTCTTCTTTATGTTTTAATGTATTTTTTATATATGATAAGTATGAAAGTTTTCTTTTCTCAGAAAAAAAATGATAACATAACTTTAGTGACAAGCACCACCTCAAACCACCACAGCTGGAATGCTTATCCTGGGAAGAGGCAGCTGTGGAAGCTGAGAAGCTGCCAGAGATTTTTCAAATTTGTTTTCTCTTCTATCATGTGGAAAAGAGATGAAAGGGACTAAAGAAGTTTAAGGGGTCCCTCACCTTTGAGTAGCTAGTGGACACAAAGGGCACTCAGTCTCATTGGAAAATAATAAAGGTGAAGGGGAAGTTAATGCTGAATGAAATTATGTAACGCAGACCTAAGCACAGTACACTGGTCAAGATGTGGGTATCTAGTTTAAGCGGGACAGAAAAAGATGTTATTTTTCAATGACTAGTAAGTAACTGAATTATCTTGTATGGTTCTCAACAGTGGCCAGATAGGTAAATATTACTATCTCTACTTTAGAGGTGAGGAAACTCAGGATTAATGGCCTAATTAACTTTCCCAAAAGGGCACAGTCAGGAAGTGATGAAATCAGAATTTATATGCAAGATTTTCATGTTCAAGATTTTCTCCCTTTCTTCTTACTTTCTTATATTTTTCCTTATTATAAAAGTCACCATTTTCAAATTTTGGAACATTTTAATAATATTTAAAAAAAATATGTTTATTCTTCTGATCCATGAGTATGGAATGTTTTTCCATCTTTTCATGTCTTCTTCAATTTCTTTCATGAGTGTTCTGTAGTTCCTAGAGTACAGATCTTTTACCTCTTTGGTTAGATTTATTCTAAAGTGTCTATGTTTTTTTGGTGCTATTGTAAATGGAATCATTTCTCTAATTTCTCTTTCTACAGTTGCATTGTTAGTGTATAAGAAAGCAACTGATTTTTGTGCATTGATTTTGTGTCCTGCCATATTTATTGAATTGCTGTATGAGTTCTAGGAATTTGGGGGTGGAGTCTTTTGGGTTTTCCACATAAAGTATCATGTCATCTGTAAAGACAGAGAGTTTGACTTCTTCTTTGACAATTTGAATACATTTTATTTATTTTTGTTGTCTGATTGCTGTTGCTAGGACCTCTAGTACTATGTTGAACAATAGTGACAAGGGTGGGCATCCTTGTCATGCTCCTGATCTTAACAGAAAGGCTCTCAGCTTTTCCCCATTGAGGATGATATTCGCTGTGAGTTTTTCATAGATTTACTTTATGAACTTGAAGAATGTTCCCTCTATCTCTATACTCTGAAGAGTTTTATTCAGGAAAAGATGCTGTATTTTGTCAAATGCTTTTTCTGCATCAATTGAGAGGACCATATGGTTCTTCTCTCTCCTCTTATTAATGTATTCTTTTTTTTATAAAGATTTTATTTATTTATTTGACAGAGAGAGACATAGTGAGAGCAGGAACACAAGCAGGGGAGTGGGAGAGGGAGAAGCAGGCTTCCTGCGGAGCAGGGAGCCCGATGTGGGACTCGATCCCAGGACCCTGGGATCATGACCTGAGCCAAAGGCAGACGCTTAACGACTGAGCCACCCAGGCGCCCCCTTATTAATGTATTCTATCACATTGATTTGTGAATGTTGAACCACCCTTGCATTCCAGGGATAAATCCCACTTGGTCATGGTGGATGATCCTTTTAATGTAT
>NC_138371.1:97517268-97526991 GCF_054177405.1 Leptonychotes weddellii | reverse complement strand
TTCTTCTTTGAATGTTTGGTAGAATTCCCAGGAAATCCATCAGGCCCTGGACTCTTGTTTTTTGGGAGGTTTTTGATCACTGCTTCAATCTTGTTACTGGTTATTGGCCTACTCAGGTTGTCAGTTTCTTCCTGTTTCAGTCTTGGGAGTTTATAGGTTTCCAGGAAGGCATCCATTCCATCCAGGTTGCTCAATTTATTGGCATATAGTTGTTGATAATAATTTCTAATAATTGTTTCTATTTCCTTGGTGTTAGTCGTGATCTCTCCCCTTTCATTCATAATCTTATTAATTTGGGTCCTTTCTCTTTTCTTTTGGATAAGTCTGGCCAGTGGTTTATCGATCTTATTAATTCTTTCAAAGAACCAGCTTCTAGTTTTGTTGATCTGAGCTACTGTGTTTCTGGTTTCTAATTCATTGATCTTTGCTCTAATCTTAATTATTTCTCTTCTAATGCATGGCTTTGGCATCGTTTGTTGCTTTTATTCTAGTTCTTTAAGGTGTATGTTAAAATGGCTATGCTACCGAGAACAATCTATACCTCAATGACATCCCAATCAAAATTCCAATGGTATTTTTCAAAGTTCTGGAACAAACAATCCTAAAATTTCTATGGAATCAGAAAAGACCCTGAATCACCAAGGAAATGTTGAAAAAGAAAAGCAAAGCTAGGGGCATCACGTTGCCTGATTTCAAGCTATATTACAAAGCAGTGATCTCCAAGACAACATGGTACTGGTACAAAAACAGACAAATAGACCAATGGGAAAGAATAGAGAGCCCAGATATGGACCCTCAACTCTGTGGTCAAATACTCTTCAACAGAGCAAGAAAAAATATGCCATAGAAAAAAAGACAGTCTCTTCATTAAATGGTGCTGGGAAAATTGGACAGCCACATACAGAAGAATGAAACTGGACCATTCTCTTACACCATACACAAAGATAAACTCAAAATGGATGAAAGACCTCAATGTGAGACAGGAATCCATCAAAACCCTAGAGAACATATGCAGCAACCTCTTTGACATCGGCCACAGCAACTTCTTTCAAGATACAACTCCAAAGGCTAGTGAAACAAAAGCAAAAATGAACTTTTGGGACTTCATCAAGATAAAAAGCTTTTGCACAACAAAGGAAATAGTCACAAAATTAAGAGGCCACCTACAGAATGGGAGAAGATATTTGCAAATGACACTACAGATAAAGGGCTGATATCCAAGATTTATAAAGAACTTCTCAAACTCAACACCCAAAAAAACAAATAATCAAGTCAAAAAATGGGCAGAAGACATGAACAGACACTTCTCTGAAGATGACATACAAATGGCTAACAGACACATGAAAAAATGTTCATCATCACTAGCCATCAGGGAAATTCAAATTAAAACCACATTGACAAACCACCTTACACCAGTTAGAATGGCAAACATTGACTGGGCAAGAAACAACAAATGTTGGAGTGGTTGTGCAGAACGGAGAACCTTCTTACACTGTTGGTGGGAATGTAAGTTGGTACAGCCACTTTGGAAAACAGTGTCTCAAAAAATTAAAAATAGAGCTATTCTATAACCCAGCAATTGCACTACTGGGTATTCCCCCAAAGACACAGATGTAATGAAAAGAGGGGCCATATGTACCCCAATGTTCATAGCAGCAATGTCTGCAATAGCCAAACTGTGGAAAGAGCTGAGATGCCTTTCAACAGATGAATGTATAAAGAAGATGTGTTCCATATATACAATGGAATATTACTTAGCCATCAGAAAGGATGAATACCCAACTGTTACATCAACATGGATGGGACTGAAGATTATGCTAAGTGAAATAAGTCAAGCAGAAAAAGTCAATTATCATATGGTTTCACTTATTTGTGGAACATAAGGAATAGCATGGAGGACATTAGGAGAAGGAAGGGAAAAATGAACGGGGGGAAATCGGAGGGAGAGATGAACCATGAGAGACTATGGACTCTGAGAAACAAACTGAGGGTGTTAGAGGGGAGGAGTGTGGGGGGATGGGTTAGCCTGGTGATGGGTATTAAAGAGGGCACATACTGCATCGAGCACTGGGTGTTATATGAAAGCAATGAAGCGTGGATCACTACATCAAAAACTAATGATGTATTGTATGGTGACTAACATAACATAATAAAATTAAAAAAAAACTATGAAGAATAAAATAGTTAAAATCACAAAAAAATTCATATATACATAACATTTTGTGTTAACCAAATTAAAATGAAACTATACAATAATGCATGCTATTCTATTGATATTATATATATATGTGTGTGAATATTTTACCTTATTGTTAATCATAATGCCTTCATAGTGTCTTTTCAATAGATTGTTTTTTTGTTTGTTTTTTTGCTTTTTTGTTTGCTTGTTTGTTTGAAAGAGAGAGAGAGAATGCACATGAGTGTGTGAGCACAAGAACGGGGGTGGGGGCAGAGAGAGAGGGAGAGAGAGAATTTCAAGCAGTTTTCCAGGGCTCAATCTCAGGACCCTGAGATCATAACCTGAGCCAAAATCAAATCTGACTCTCAGCCAACTGAGCCACCCAGTTGCCTCCCAATGGATAGTTTTTTTAAGGAATCTTCCATATATTCTGGGGACTTTAATTCTTTGTCACTTATATATGTTGGTAATAAGTTTTCATAATCTGTCCATAGTCTTTTTAATACAATATTTGAATTTTAATGTAGTAATTTTAGACAACTGTGGCTCTTCACTTTATGTTGTCTTAAAAATGTCATCTCATTCCCAAGCTTATGAATATATTCTCCTAAGGGTGCCTGAGTGGCAAAGTCAGTTATGTGTCTGCCTTAGGCTCAGGTCATGATCCCAGGGTCCTGCTCTGTTGAGTCTGCTTCTCCCTCTCCCTTTGTCCCTCCCCATGTTGTGCGCTCTCTCTCAAATAAATAAATAAAATCTTAAACAAACAAACAAATACATTCTCATAAATTTTCTTTAAATACTTCTCTGTGGTTTGTTAGAGTTACATGTTGGGGTGTTTTTAAATTTAAATCTCCCCCATAACAATTTTATTTTTATTAATAGAGTAATTGTATGTTTTACCAATTGTAGATAATCAATGATTCCAAATTTATTGAAAAGGACATTCTCTCCCAAACATATTTGAGATGGTTTATTTATTATATGAATGTCAATTTATTGGCTATGCTAGAGCCACATTACTTTCATTTTGGTTAACTTATACTGTACCTTCTTAGGTTTATACAAATTCTACCATGAGTCATATTCAAAAGTGTCATAACTACATTTTCATGTTTTTCTTTTCTGTATGATATTTAGGTTCCACTTGTAAATTTGGATGAAAAAGCATATTTTGTTATCAATTGGTATTATATTGGGATTATGACAGGAATTACAAATGTATGATTATATGAAAGTTATAGATGAATTTGAAGAATTATTAGTTTTAAAATGCAGAATCCTTTCTTCAAATTATATGTTACACAATTTTGTCAATAATTAGACTTTCTAGAAAACATTGATAACAGGCATGGCAAATACCAATGCCTTTAGTGGCAAGGGAAGTAATATTAAACACAGCAGCTGACCAGGAGTAAAGGAATAGGAAGTGATAGATTGTAGAAATTGTAACATATGTACTATGTGTATTTGTATTAGTCCTCCAAATCCATTGTTCAAATAAGTCTTTTACTGACAGGCTGGCAGCTTTATGATCCCTAATTGATAGTATTTGTTTGTGTGTTTGTTTCTATTTTATGTAGATCTTTATTATTGCTGGCCATTAGTAGGTATTTTCTAGATGTTGATTATGATTTATTTTTTTACGATTTTTTTTATTTTAGAGAGAGAGAGCATGGGGGGAGGAACAGAGGGAAAGAGAGGGAGAGAATCCCAAGCAGACTCCCTGCAGAATGTGGAGCCGAAGTAGGGCTTCATCTCACGACCCTGAGATCATGACCTGAGCCAAAACCAAGAGTCAGGCTCAACCGACTGAGCCACCCTGGCACCCCTGATTCTGACTTAAAATAGAATTGTTTTCCATTTACATTTGTTACTTATTTCTACTAATATACAAGAAAAAAAACTGTGTTTTCTATTATGCTTGTTATCTATAGTAAAATATATCATTATTGTATGTACTAATAGTATGGTCAACTGATTAACTTTGTTGTAGTTTTATGATAATACACTGTGATGAAAATTTCATCTTCTTTCTTAATATTTACATACCTGATTTTTAAATTTAATTATATTAGCACTCCAATCCAATATTGATTGACAAGATTTTAAAAGGATTAACATTTTAAGAACTAATGATTATAAGTGGGCTTACAGTGTGAGAGATGAGTAGGTTATGTACGAATATGTATATGTCTACATTCATAGATATATATGATAGAGTTGTCTGATTTGGACATAAAAAGTTAAAATGAGTAGGAAGAGTTCCATCATACCTGGAAGAGTTTATATTATATGAAAATTGTTCAGTTGTTGAAATTTGATAACCATTGCTTGTGAAACCATCAAAAGTATTTCATTTATATGGATAGAGTAACAGCTTAGTACCTTTTATACTCATTGGAGGTAATCATGTGTCTGTCTGAAGTTGTAAACAGTAGCTTAATATACTACATATCTATAGATATTAAACTCTCTCATACTTATTTCATTAAATTGTGTCTTCTTTCTATTTATTCTTGGTCATACTTCTCAAAATGTATGTTTACAATGGTACTTTTAAGGTTGTATTATTTAGTGAGCTTTAAAAAGCATCATTACTGAAGATTTTCAATTTTAGCCCTGCCAGGTAAAGAATATATACATTATATCCTACATCATTACAACACAATCATGTTGAAAAATTTAAAACCAATGACTTTTTTTTGACCCATCAGAAAACTGTGGTCATAGGACCAACTGCCTTCCCAAACTCTGGAGCCAAGTGAATCCAGAGACTCACATACAAGATCTGTTTATCTTCAGCAGAAGGTGCCAGAGCTCTAAAATCATAGGAACACTGAAATAGTAATTTTGACAAATTCCTGGAGGTTGAGTGTGGACTAATTTGAAAATGAGTAGCTCCTGGGGTTCTAGCCTTTAAGACTTCTTTTACTTTCATGGATTTTACCTCCATGAAACTCACCAGAAAGACCCTGGAAAGATTCCCTCATGTCTCAGGCCAAGGAAAGAAAAGAGTAATCATTCTGTAATATACCTAGAGTATTTTCCATAACAAATGTCTACTCTCCAGGAGGAAATACTTTACCAGAATCTTATCCCAGATGGGATAATGATATGCAGCCCCATTTCATTACAGAAGCATTTGTGAAAGCCACAGCCCAGAGACACAAGGCCAGAGAAAGACCGAGATTTAATAAGATCAAAGATTGCCTGTTGGTATACCTGGTCATCACACCAACAGAGTTCCAATAATATGAGGGGATCACACCTGAATTTACTGTAAAGCACAGATGCTATTTAAGAAGTAGTTCTTAGGAAAATCTAAATGAGGGGAGTCAAAACAAGGACATGATAAATTTGAAGTCTTTGGATCCAACTGCTAAGGGAAGCATTTAATACAGCCCGATTTCTACACAATCAACATAAAAACTAACACTCACACTATTTATCCCAACTATTATTATCCCCATAGAAGATGGTCAATATTAAACTAACAATCAAACAAACAAATAGGGCATGCCGGAGGGGAGAAAAATGGGAGTGTGAAGAGAAAAAACAAAGAACAAAACAAGACTCAGATATGGCACAGATATGGGAATTATCAGGCAGGAAATATAAAATAAGTATGATTAATATGTCAAGAGCTCTAATGGAGAAGGTAGATAACATGCAATAATGAATGGGTAATGTAATAAGATAGATATAATTTTACATTCGAGAAAGAATCAAAAACAAATTCTACAAATGAAAAACACTGTAACAGAAATAAAAATGCCTTCAAGGATTCAACTAGAATGCACACAGCCCAGAAAAGAAAAAAAAAAAAGTTAGAAAGAGGCCACTAGAAAGTCCCCAAACCTAATAATGCTATAATACTTTAGACAGTGTGGTATTAGCAAAAGAAGAGACGCATAGATCAATGGAACAAAATCAGAGCCCAGAAATAGATTCACACCAGTATAGTCAACTGATCTTTGATGAAGAAACAAAGACAATTCCTTTATCAAAGACGAGTTCCTTCATCAAAGATCAGAGGGGACAATCTTTTCAACAAATGCTGTATTACTTGGACATTCATGTGCAAAGAAAAAAAAAGTGAATTTAGACACAAACCTTATAACTTATCACAAAAAATTACCAAAAAATATGTCACAGATCTAATTGTGAAGTGCAAAACTATGAAATTTATAGAAGGAAATGTAGGAGGAAATCCTTTGGCCTTAGATTTGGTGATGATTTTTAGATAAAACAGCAAAAATACGATCCATAAAAGTAAATTTGACATTGGGCTTTATTAAATTAAGAACTTTTGCTCTGTGAAAGTCTCTGTTAATAAAATCAAAAGACAAGCTACATTTTCAAAATCCATGTCTGATAAAGAACTACTGCCCAAAATACACAAAAAAATCACTTACAATTAAGCATTCAAAAAGAAACAAACCAATAGGGGATTCCTGGGTGGCTCAGTCAGTTAAGCATGCTGGATGGAGTCCAGCAGCAAGCTCTTTGCTCAGCGGGGAGCCTACTTCTCCCTCTGCCTGCAGCTCCCCCTGCTTGTGCTCTCTCTCTTTATCTCTCTCCCCCTCTCTCTGACAAATACATAAAATAAAATCTTAAAAAAAAGAAACAACCCAATAAAAAAGAGCAAATAATCTGAACAGATACTTCACCAAAAACATATACAAATGACAAATAACATATGAAAAGAAACTCAACATGATTTTTTATTCAGGAAATATACATTAGAACAACAGTGGAATACTAATACTAATAATACTAATACACACCTATGAGGAAGCTAAAGTCTGAAATCTGACATTACAACTTGCTGGTAGGTGTGGAACAATAAGACTTCTCATTCCTCATGAGCTGGTATTCAAAATGGTACAGACACTTTGGAAGACAGTTTGACAGTTAATTGCAAAGTTAAACCTTGTCTCACCATATGATGCCGCCATAGTGCTTTTCTGTATTCACCCAGCTGGTTTGAAAAATTATGTTTATATGAAGAACTGCATGTGAAGGTTTACAGCAGCTTCCTTCTTAATCACTCAAAACTGGAAGCCACCAAAATGTCTTTACATAAGTGAATGAATAAATAAAGTGTAGTACATCTACATAATAGAGTATTATTAAGCATGAAAAGAAGTAAACTATCAACTCATGGAAACAGGGACTTTATAGCATAAAGTGCGGACTTTAATATGTGCATATTTCAACAATTCACTTCGGGGATTGAGAGAAACCAGAATGGGATATAGAATAGTACACAACAATCTAGCAGTATTGCAAATGCATACAACAAGCTAACTGCAGGGAGTGGGGAGAAAAGATGCTGACCTAAGTATCCCTGGGAATGACAGGAGTCTCTAAGATTAAAAGAAATATTATGTTAAGTGCTATAATCTAGCCGATAAAGTTATTACCCATGGGGGTATAGTCTAACATTTCTGACACTTCCATAAAATTATGCCACACTTGAATGGTCTGATGAATGGCTGGCAGAAAACAGGAACCAGGCTTCTCTACTTGAGAGCAGAAAGTTATAGATAAGCAAGGGTGAACAGGTACAGTGATCCATGCAGTTATGAATTTGAGTTGGAGACATTACTATGAATACATGGTTAGTGAATACAGATATTGATGATTAGTTGTAAAAAACATTCATGGATATGTGTATATATATCTACTTGGTTAGTGTACACAGATGTATCCCCTTGCTCTCTCAGGTAAGAAGGCCTAAAAGTGATGACATCCCAGTGGCACTAAATACAGTCAATGCCAGATCTTGTTTTGCCATGACCATATTCCAATGAAAAGAAATAATGTCTTTTTTAAATTTTTTAATTTAATTTTATTATGTTATGTTAGTCACCATACAATAAATCATTAATTTTTGATGTAGTGATCCATGATTCATTGTTTTCGTATAACACCCCGTGCACCATGCAGTACATGCCTTCCTTAAAACCCATCACCAGGCTAACCCATCCTCCCATGCCTTCCCCTCTAAAACCCTCAGTTTGTTTCTCAGAGTCCACAGTCTCTCATGGTTCATCTCCTCCTCTGATTTCTGCCCCCTTCATTTTTCCCTTATTTCTCCTAATGTCCTCCATGCTATTCCTTATGTTCCACAAATAAGTGAAACCATATGATAATTGACTTTCTCTGCTTGACTTATTTCACTTAGCATAATCTCCTCCAGTCCCATCCATGTTGATGTAAAAATTGGGTATTCATCCTTTCTGATGGCTGAGTAATACTCCATTGTATATATGGACCACATCTTTTTTTTTTTTTTTAAATAGACTGATTCTTTTTTTTTTTTTTATTTGCGAGAGAGAGAATGAGAGACAGAGAGCACGAGAGGGAGGAGGGTCAGAGGGAGAAGCAGACTCCCCGCTGAGCAGGGAGCCCGATGCGGGACTCGATCCCGGGACTCCAGGATCATGACCTGAGCCGAAGGCAGTCGCTTAACCGAATGAGCCACCCAGGCGCCCTGGACCACATCTTCTTTATCCATTCACCTGTTGAAGGGCATCTCATCTCTTTCCACAGTTCAGCTATTGCGGACATTGCTGCTATGAACACTGGGGTGCATATAGTCCTTCTTTTCACTACATCTGTGTCTTTGGGGAAAATACTAAGCAGTGCAATTGCTGGGTCATAAGGTAGCTCTATTTTAATTTTTTGAGTCACCTCCACACTGTTTTCCAACATGGCTCTACCAACTTGCATTCCCACCAACAGTGTAAGAGGGTTTCCTTTTCTCCACAACCACTCCAACATTTGTTGTTTCTTGCCCATTCAATTTTTGCCATTCTAACTGGTGTAAGGTGGTATCTCAATGTCATTTTGATTTAAATTTCCCTGATGGCTAATGATGATTCCAATGACATTTTTCAAAGTGCTGGAACAAACAATCCTAATTTGTATGGAATCAGAAAAGACCCTGAATCACCAAGGACATGTTGATAAAGGAAAACAAAGCTGGGGGCATCACCATGCCTGGTTTCAAGCTATATTACTAAGCAGTGATCACCAAGATGGCATGGTACTGGCACAAAAACAGACATATAGACCAATGGAACAGAATAGAAAGCCCAGATATGGAACCTCAGCTCTATGGTCAAATAATCTTCAACAAAACAGGAAAAATATGCAATAGAAAAAAGACAGTCTCTTCAATTAATGGTGCTGGGAAAATTAGACAGCTATATACAGAAGAATGGCACTCAACCATACTCTAACACGATACACAAAGATAAATTCAAAATGGATGAAAGACCTCAATGTGAAACAGGAATCCATCAAAATCTTAGAGGAGGACACAGGCAGTAACCTTTTTGACATAGGCACAGAAACTTCTTTCAAGATACATCTCCAAAGGCTAGTGAAACAAAAGCAAAAATGAACTTTTGGGACTTCAACAAAGTCACTCTTTATTTTAACATCTGACTCATTCCCTTCTTACCATTTTGTTATGTAAAAGTATCATTTTTACTATGTTACCTCCTTATTGTCTATTCTTTCCCTATATATGA
>NC_138371.1:97507389-97516768 GCF_054177405.1 Leptonychotes weddellii | reverse complement strand
TCATATATAGGGAAAGAATAGACAATAAGGAGGTAACATAGTAAAAATGATACTTTTACATAACAAAATGGTAAGAAGGGAATGAGTCAGATGTTAAAATAAAGAGTGACTTTGTAAGGCACAATAGATGATGAAGGAGGTAAGCATTAACCAGATTATCAGCAATGCTAGTTTCAGAATAAATACCACAAAGCCTCTGGACCATTCACTCATACACTATTCAAAATAAAATAATTCTAAAATATATTTTAAAAATCAGATTTTTTTCCTTTAGACAACGATTAAATTACTTTTTTAAGGCTAACCTCAAAATCCCACTTGCTGCAGCACTAACAATAATATATTTATTTTGGGCTTCAGAAAATAATATCTGAGGTTAGATCTGGAAGGTAGGAAAGAATCAGCTATTTCAAGGGCAGGAAAGGACCAAAATAACTATAGATACAGCAATACTAACCTTTTTAACTAAAATATATTGAGTACTTACCTTAGATGACGCATTGTTCTTAATATTTTATATGTACCATTTGAATGGTTCTAACAGCCCCGTGTGGTAGGTACTATTATGTACCCTGATTTTACAGGTAAGATAAATGAGGTCCGGAGACATTGACTTACTTGCAACAAGGGTAAGATTAGAAATCAGGCAATCTGGATCCACAATATATACCCTTAACTGTACTACTGTACTGCTAGCATTGTCTTAGCTGACATCTGCTGAGTGGTCAGTGTATGCCAAGCAGAACTGCAGATGCTTACCCTGTATTCACTATTTTCATTCTCACTCTATTACAGAAGTTTCATACTATGAGTACCTCTATTTTAGAGATGAACAATTAAATCTCAGTTTCCAGCCCAAGCAGTTTGGCTCGAGATCATGATCTTAGGGATATAGACAATAAGTCTGGGATGTGTTTGGAGCATTTTTAGAATAGAAATGAGCCCAAGATAACTAACACCAGAGTGATATAAGGCAATTCTACTTTGACTCCTATTATTTTTCTTAATATCCTCTTCTATTGCTTTCTTTATCTGTATAACTATTTTTCTGTCATATTTATGGTTGGTATTTTATAGTTAATATTTTCTAACCTCTTGTGTTGAAAATTTACTTGAAATCCCTTATTTTCTACAATTAATAAGTTATCTTAATACATTTAAGACTGATTTTTTTTTCCTTTTGCTTTTGGACCATTTTGTGCCAATTTGTGCTCTCTTTCTGTTAAATAAATAAATTTAAAAAATCTTTAAAAATTTCAAAACAAATAACTTTTTTGTTGACAACTAGGACATCAAGTATCCAGAAGTTTTACTTCTGGAAGAAGTAATGAAAGCTAAAGAAAGTCTAAGGATTATAGCATCCAAGAATCTCTTGTTGTGTAGTGTATTTCAGCATATTTTTGAGAATCCCAAGAGATTAAGGGATATGTTGGATTTACCATTAAATAGGAATCAAATCCCAAAAGATCTTAACATTTCTCCACTTCAGATAACCCAAAATATACTTCAGTGCTTACATAACTACTATGGAATTCAAGTTCCCTGCTCTGAAAATTGCTCAGACATTGAACAACATCATGATATTAGTAATATTCAAATTTTACATTCCATAAGAAAGTGGAGTTTGAATGTTACAAATGTATTGCCTAAAAAGACTATTTTTAGATGCTGACAAGGAGGTCTATAATGATTTAACATTTGAAATGGTAATACATAACACATAATACAAAAATGGTAATACACAATACAAATGTTGTAATTGCACAACATTTAAATTTTGAATCAAAATTCACCTGTGAACTCATGGAGTTTTAAGAATTTCAAGATTAGAAAATATCTGAAAACTCACCAAGCATTCTAAAATTTGATTAACTACTATTTTAAATTTATGTTCTATATCTAAGAAAGAACATAAATAAGGGCATTCAGATTACAGGTAAGGAAATTAATCCAAGAGATAATAATGAGACATTATTATGAGTACAGTAGATATTGTGGTTAAACCACATGAAGTAGCAGCAATGCCATTTGGGAAACAGCCTGATTAGTCTCAAGGTAATTTTATTGACAGCAAATAGTTCAGGACTAAGCAAGAGACTGCATGCTAGCAGATAAAATACAAGGCAAGGTTGCTACAAAATATGAGGAAATATTTTTCTTGCAGTAAAGAAAGATTAAATGAACACAAGCTTTATTTCCATCAGGATATCAACAAAGTAATAAGCCACAACATACTATAAGTTATGCACAAAGGAAAAACATGCTTTATAATAGCCAACAATGTAGACTGCAGAGCAGAGAGGCCCCAAAACCCAGATTTTTCAGTGACTCCTAAAGTCATGTTACTTCTAGCCTTCCTATTATGTAAACTAATGAATTCATGATTGTCTAAAGCATTTTGGAACAAGCTGTCTGGTAATTGAAACCAAACATTTTCACTACTACAGAGAGTTCTAGAAATAACCACCATTAAAGCTGCTTTCTGACATCCAACCTGCAAGCTTTCTATTAGGAGCTCAGCTCACAGGACAACCTTTCATAAGGGCAAGTGATAAAAATCAACTTGCCATCTTCACATGTGCTCTTGTCTTTTTTCACCCAAATACCTAAATGCTCCCATGTACTTTTATCACTTCCCAGAAGTGAAAGGATATAAGAAGTTTGATCAATTATAACAGAAACAAAAAGTCTGATCATAACTATTTTTTATTAACAAAGAGAGATAATGAACAACAGGGCAAAATGGAGAAGGCAAAGGTAAGCATTTGCAGAGGAACCTATCAAGAAGCATGGCAAGAAGTAGTTTTTCTCATCTGGTCCTGTCATCTCTTGAGTGCTAGGAATTCAGCACTTACAGCCACTTTCTAGAACACCATCTTTCAATATAATGCACTTACTCAGCTAGCCCTTTTTAAGCATAGGTCCTACTTTAAGTGCTACGGGACACACAAAGTACAGCAATGATCCCTGCCTCTCAGAATTACAGACTGATTGTAGTGGGTAATACACATATACAAAACAGGGAAAAGTCATGATGGGAAAACGACATCTGTTGAGTGCTGAAATTAGGTCAGGTCACTGGGTATTTTCACAAGGCATTCATACTATGAAATTCCTCCCAACCCTCTGAAGTTTGGGGTATTATCCCCACTTTGTACCTGTGGAAGTGAAAGCTTCAGAAGTGTAATAATTTGTGGAATTAACAAGGATTGTAAAAGAGCTGATTTTTGAAACCATTGCTATGAGAATAAATAAATAATAAATAAATAAATAAATAAATGCCTTCATTAAGCACATGAAAGACTTTAAGAAACATTTATAATTGAGCAAAGAATATAAATTGAATGCCTAAGTTAATAATTGTTTTTCTGTAAGAAAAATCCTTTGGGGTGCTTGGATGGCTCATTTGGTTAAATGTCTGATTCTTGGTTTCAGCTCAGGTCATGATCTCAGGGTAATGAGATCCAGCTCTACTTGGACTCCACACTCAGTGGGAAGTCTGCCTGAGATTCTCTCTCTCCTTCTCCCTTGCTTCTCTCCCTCTGCCTTTCCCTTACTCTCACTCACTCTCTCTCCCTCTCTCAAACCAATAAATAAATAAAATATTAAAAAATTTTTTTCAACATATGAAAACATGATACACAATATTCTGGAAGAAGATGATAGATGCCATTAGCAAACCAAAATGTTGTGGTATTTCTGAATGATAAAAAACCTCTGGAAGTGAAACAGAAATATAAAACTTCTAGAAGAAATGTCTGTTCCTGAGAGGTGGAGGTAATAGTCAGCGGATGCGAGAGCTGAAAAGACACCAGGAGCAACAGTCAAAGTGGTAATGTGGGGCATGTAGAGGGTGCACTTATTCTCCCCCGAAACAGAGACATCTCCATGGAGACCATGAATCACGAAGGAAGTAGTGACCATGCAATGAGTTGATGAGCCTCTGGCACTCCTGTCCTTTTAGTATAGCTCTTATACCCTAACCCTTATGATCACCTGAGGCAGTCATGTATGATCAAAGCTTGTCCCTATAGTAGTGATAAAATAGGAATTCTACAACACAAAAGTCAGCAAACACAGCCAAAACAACAACATTTGAGGGAATTAGAACCAAGACAAAAGGAAAATTAATAAAAGGACTAGCAAATGTGAAAATAAATCAGCAGTCCAAATAAGGAAATGTAAAAATAAAGATAATGCCTCTCCTCTTATATTAAATAGAATATTGTGTCATACAAGACAGCTATGCAAAAACATCAATTAGACCTTTTGACACTTAAAACGTAATCACACACATACACACACATGCACACACACAAGACCGGTGAATCAAAGGAAGTGTTGAGAAGTGACTAATTTTAGATTGTCCTAAAACATGGCAGAAAAGGGAAAATGATATAATCTAGGAAAGAAAATTCAAGAAATAAGGATAGAATAAAAATATTAACCTAAAAATATTTAAGTTGAAAAATATGCTTTCTTCACAGATTATGAAGTTATAACTTGCTGGTACAGAATAGCATTAATATAAAAAAAGATCAATATCTAGATACATTCTGGTGAAATTTTGACAAATTGAGGATAAAGAAAACAAGTTTCTGAAAGGTAAAAAGATCTGTTATCTACTGCAAAAAGACAGTTGAGGAATAACTTCAAAGTTTATGTGGGAATTATTGTGTGAATTAGAGTCTCATAACCAGAAATACTAGAAATAAAATAAAAAATAAAAAAATAAATTTATTAAACAATAACAAAACAATGTATGCATACAAGAAATCAGAAAATATCACAATCACATTCTCTATAAAAAGACAATTCAAAAGTTTAAGGCAGCAAAATAAAAAGTGCAAATGTGGGAAATACGAGATAGCAGTAAGAATGAAAACAAACAAACAAAAAACCCAGATGTGTCAATATTAATATCAGATCAAATAGAATTCAAGGTGAAGATATTAATAGGACCAGAATTTTTTTTTATAAATTGTTCAATGAACTATAAATATGTAGCAATCATATTTGTTTCTACACACATATATAAACATTTCCTCTATCCATCAAACTTAAAAAAGTGCAAGTTAATCAAAATGAAAGTAGACTTTTAAAAAATCTATAATCATAGTGAGTTTGATCATGAACATTAAAAAACTCCAATAAAATAAAACAGGTAAAGTATTTAATAGTAATGAAAAGTACAAATATCTAATTTTGTACCCAACAAACCGAATGGTCATTTATTTCCAACAATTTGGGGCCAATTAAAAACATAAATGCATTTATTAAAAACAAACTGATGGGGGTGAGAACATCAACATTGCAATAAACAGGAATTGAAGGTGAAGATTGTTAAGAAGGGAGAAGGGGTGGGTGATGATCTGGGAAGTTTTGGGGGACATAATGGGCTGTCTGCTTCTATGATCCCAACCTTAGCTGGGTTAACAATGATTCTATTTTCATAAGCTGTCACAATGTGAACAAAAGACACATGAACTTTTGAATTCTCACGATGAAATTAAGAAATGTATTCAGTCAGCAAGTGAGACTGTGGGAAAGGATAGTTGGAGAAGCAGTGACTTTTGGGGTCAGTGGTGTATATATCAGTGCTTGACCAAATATCACATCATGACTTCTTTGGAAAATAATTTTTGTATGGTACACTGGGTTAAACAAGAATGTGTTCCAGCTTCTCCCATTCCTACCTGGGTAGCTTCCAGGACAAGGAGGCCAACATCATGTCATCTACAACAAATTCACAAAAAATAGCTTGCCATCTCACATTGCTGTAGGATTCAGATTTGGACTATTCAGAAAAGCAGGGCTTAAGAACAGATTTCTAGCTAAGAGAACTCAGGTATACCAAAAATGAAATAGCATGCTAAATTTGTATATACAGGATATTTTAAAAATCTAGAATATTGTGTGTATATGTGTATGTGTGTGTGAAATAGAGAGAGATGTCTACCTAGTATTTTTGCCATTTTTGTGTCCATTTACAAAGCATGTATGACAAAATTTCTAATTCCCCTTGGGTAATCTAAAAGCTCAAAGTGTTCTTACATTTTATAATAATGTGCCATGTTCAAAGCTTGTTAGAATTGCTCTGTTAGCTTAGATTATAACAGAATGCTTGGAATATTAACACTGAAGCCCTTCAGATTTCCCTTTGCCGGAACACTGTCCATAGTTGACTAAATTATTTTTCTCACTAGTTATTTATTAAAAACAAAATTTCGTTATATTACTTAGGCTTAATTGAATTTTGTTTTACAGGTATTTCCACTATCATTCTGTGAAGTCAATTCTGAACTGATGAATGCATTTGCTCATTATATATATGAAGTGTTTGGCAGAAGTGTAGCTGTGCATGAAAATCATTCTTTGAATGTAGAACACTGGGTAGCAATTTTATAATGTTTATAGAGGCATATAGACTCTTTCCTGCACACACACATAGCTTCCCCTAGTCACTGGGAATAGGATACAGAAACAACCTAGAGTATGAGAAGATCATGGGTTTAGAGTCAGGTCTTCCTAGGAGTCTTATCCTGGCATAATCATCTAATGACTGACTGATCTTAGCATTTATTTTTTCTATTATGGAATATAGTCATAGAATCTACCTTATAGGGGCATTGTGGATGATATAAGTAGTATATAAACATTCTTAGCATAAAGCTCTATACACAATGCTCAAAATAGTGTACCTGATACCATAATATAATGTATATTTAATATTAATACATAATATGGACTCATTGCTTACTATGCTGTAGGCATTATTAAGAGTTTTAGTAGGTTGTCTGTTTGTTTGTTTTTAGGTAGACTCCATACCCAGCATGGAGCCTGACAAGGGGCTTGAATTCAAGACCCTGAAATCAAGACCTGAACTGAGATCAACAGTGGGACCTTCAACCGACTGAGCTACTCAGGTGCCCCAGGCATTAAGGTTTTAACCCATAACCTCTAGCAAGTCTAGTTGGGGGTTTTAAAATTATTTCCATCTTCTGGATGAGATCACTGAGGCATAGAGGTTAAGTAACTTACTTAAAGTTACATGGTATGACCAAAAATATTATGTGATCATTAATAGTGTCCTAAGCATCCTTAAGTTGGTCCTGGTGGGATTGATGTTTCCAAATTTAAATTCCTATACCAAATAAGTAAGCAAGGATGGTGGCAAGAGCCTTTTCTACTATGTCCTCAAAACCTATTATCTGGTAAAGAAACACCTCTTCCTCCTTTTTATAAAACCCTCTATAACTCTAGAAAACCATATTAAAATGGCTACTAGTTGTTCTCCTGTGTCCCAGGGCCCTTCAAAAATACTGGATTTTTAAAATATATATATCCACTTCATTCCACAGGTTATGGCCCATCTTTCACTGAATATTTTGAAAAGTCACTGTTCGTGAAAATAGTGTATTCAGCACATAATGCAACAATTTTTCAATTTTGTAACTTTTCAATTGAAGTGACTTTAACTGCTCTACTAATTAAGGATCATATCCAAACATTTCATTTTCTCTTACTACCTCATATCATTCCATGTACTTTTTTCCATCACCTCCACTCTTTTCTAAGCCTCATTAAGGTCTCAAATTTCATGACCTTCACAAGGCAATGATTATCAACACTGACACATATTACAGCTATCAGTAAAAACTTTTTGAAAATGCATTTGCCTTGGCCCAATCTTCAGGGATTCTGATTCAGTTGATATGATAAGAGTTTTGAGAATCCAGGGCAGGGGAAAAGATGGCGGAGGAGTAGGGGACTCTATTCCAACCAGTCCCTGGAATTGAGCTGGATCTACCAGACCACTCTGAACACCCATGAAATCAGCCTGAGATGTAAGAAGATCTGGATCTCTACAAACAGAGTATTGTAGGTGGTTGGTTTCAAGGTACAAAGCAGGGACCTGTGATTCTGCAGGCAGATATTAGAGGATAAATGGCAGTGGGAGGGAGCCCAGCCATGGGGATCCTTCACCACAGGTGATCGATAACGTTCCATGCTGGGGACAGGGCACTGGCTCGCAGACCTGTAGCAGTGGGGAAAGGACTTTATGGCAGCCCCCCTGATGGAAATCAGAGTGGCAGGGCCACATGAGTGAACTGGGGGTGTTTGGAGGTTTTAGAAGCACAAAGGGCAGAGACGTGCTTCAACCTACAGGGCTGGGAGTACTGCAGAGGGATGCACAACCCAGAATGCTGAAGTATATAGCAACACAGACAGAAATGGATATAGTGTGGCCTGGAGAGATCACTGAAGAACAGACTGTGATCTCTCTGCTCTGAGGCAGAGGGTTGGAAATGGTCTTTTTTCTTCTGACTCGTGGAAGAGATGTGGAAAGCCACGAGGGAAAGCCACCAGAGAAAGCTGCCAGAGAGCAAAAGCCCCAAAAAACCTGTTTTCACTGAGCCCATCCCCCGCCACAGGGGGCAGGGCAACTCTGCCCAAACAGGGTTGCCTGAGTAATAATGCGGCAGGCCCCTCCCCCAGAAGACAACCTGGGAAAACAAGAGGCCAGCAACCCTAAGGTCCCTATAAAACAGGTGCATCTTGCTTGGGTTGTGGTCAATAATTTGGACTCTATACATTCCCTCAACCACCCCTCAACAGAATGAGTAGGAGGAGGAACCCCCAAAATAGGAAAGACTCAGAGATTATAACTTATGCTACAGATTTACAAATGGATTCAGATATAACCAAGATGTTGGAGATGGAATTCAGGCTAGCAATTGTGAAGACAATAGAAATCAATTAATGGCAACATAGAGTCTCTAAGGGCAGAAATGAAAGCTGAATCGGCAGGACTTAAAAATGCTATTAATGAGATCCAGTCTAATTTAGATAATATAACAGCTAGGGTAAGTGAGGCAGAAAAACGAATTAGTGACCTGGAAGACAATTTAATAGATAAAAAAGGAAAAGAAGAGGCCAGGGAAAAACAGCTCAGAATCCATGAAAATAGAATCAGAGAAATAAGTGACACCATGAAATGTTCCAATGTCAGAATTTTTGGAATCCTGGAAGGGGTGGAGAGAGAGAGAGGACTAGAAGATATATTTGAGCAAATCATAGCTGAGAACTTCCCTAATCTGGGGAATGAAACAAATATTCATGTCCTAGAGGCAGAGAGGACCCCTCCCAAGATCAAGGAAAACAGACCAACACCCCGGCATGTAATAGTAAAACTCGCATATCTTAGAACCAAAGAAACCATCTTAAGGGCAGTTAGGGGGAAGAGATTCCTTATGTACAGAGGGAGGAACATCAGAATAACATCAGACCTATCCACAAAGACCTGGCAAGCCAGAAATGCCTGGCAAGACATATTCAGGGTACTAAATGAGAAGAACATGCAGCCAAGAATACTTTA
>NC_138371.1:97492266-97507289 GCF_054177405.1 Leptonychotes weddellii | reverse complement strand
AGGCACCTGGGTGGCTCAGTTGGTTAAGTGACTGCCTTCGGCTCAGGTCGTGATCCTGGAGTCCCGGGATCGAGTCCCACATCGGGCTCCCTGCTCGGCAGGGAGTCTGCTTCTCCCTCTGACCCTCCCCCCTCTCATGCTCTAACTCATTCTCTCTCTCAAATAAATAAATAAAATCTTAAAAAAAAAAATTAAAAAAAAAAAGATACATCCAGACTGAAAGTGAAGGGATGGAGATCCATCTTCCATGTCAGTGGACCTCAAAAGAAAGCTGGGGTAGCAATTCCTTTATCAGACAAATTAGATTTTAAACTAAAGACTGTAGTTAGAGACACAGAAGTACACTATATCATTCTTAAAGGGTCTATCCAACAAGAAGTTCTAACAATTGTAAATATCTACACCCAACATGGGGACAGCCATCTACATAAGCCAACTGTTAACCAAAATAAAGAGTCATATTCATAACAATATGTTAATTGTAGGAGACCTCAATACTCCACTCTCAGCAATGGACAGATCATCTAAGCAGAAAATCAACAAAGAAACAAGAGCTTTGAATGACACACTGGACCAGATGGACCTCGTAGATATTTCCAGAACATTCCATCCTAAAACAACAGAATACTCATTCTTCTCAAGTGCACATGGAACTTTCTCCAGAATAGACCACATACTGGGTAACAAATAAGGTCTCAACCAATACCAAAAGATTGAGATTATTCCCTGCATATTCTCAGACCATAATCCTTTAAAAAGGGAACTCAATCACAAGAAAAGAATTGGAAGAAACTCAAACACTTGGAAGCTAAAGACCACTCTGCTCAAGAATGTTTGGGTCAACCAGGAAATCAAAGAAGAACTTAAACAATTCATGGAAACCAATGAGAATGAAAACACATCAGTCCAAAACCTATGACATACTGCAAAGGTGGTCCTAAGGGGGAAATACATAGCCATCCAAGCCTTACTCAAAAAAACAGAAAAATCCTGGATTCACCAACTAACTCTACACCTTAAAGAACTAGAGAAAAAGCAACAAATGATGTCTAAGCCATGCATTAGAAGAGAAATAATAAAGATTAGAGCAGAGATCAATGAATTAGAAACCAGAAACACAGTAGATCAGATCAAAGAAACTAGAAGCTGGTTCTTTGAAAGAATTAGTAAGATCGATAAACCACTGGCCAGACTTATCCAAAAAAAGAGAAAGGACCCAAATTAATAAAATTATGAATGAAAGGGGAGAGATCATGACTAACACCAAGGAAATAGAAACAATTATTAGAAATTATTATCAACAGCTATATGCCAATAAATTGAGCAACCTGGATAAAATGGATGCCTTCCTGGAAACCTATAAACTTCCAAGACTGAAACAGGAAGAAACTGACAACTTGAGTAGGCCAATAACCAGTAACGAGATTGAAGCAGTGATCAAAAACCTCCCAAAAAACACGAGTCCAGGGCCTGATGGATTCCCTGGGGAATTCTACCAAACATTCAAAGAAGAAATAATACCTATTCTCTAAAAAATAGAAAGAGAAGGAAAGCTTCCAGACTCATTCTATGAGGCCAGCATTACCTTAATCCCTAAACCAGGCAAAGACCCCATCAAAAAGGAGAATTTCAGACTGATATCCCTGATTAATATGG
The DNA here is from genome assembly GCF_054177405.1 of Leptonychotes weddellii. Taxonomy (NCBI): domain Eukaryota; kingdom Metazoa; phylum Chordata; class Mammalia; order Carnivora; family Phocidae; genus Leptonychotes; species Leptonychotes weddellii. Next base: position 97,505,633 of record NC_138371.1, on the reverse strand, counting down.
ATTCCAAAATCCTCAACAAAATCCTAGCTAATAGGATCCAACAGTACATTAAAAGGATCATCCACCACGACCAAGTGGGATTTATCCCTGGAATGCAAAGGTGGTTCAACATTCACAAATCAATCAATGTGATAGAACACATTAATAAGAGGAGGAGAAGAACCATATGGTCCTCTCAATTGATGCAGAAAAAGCATTTGACAAAATACAGCATCCTCTCCTGATTAAAACTCTTCAGAGTATAGGGATAGAGGGAATATTCCCCAAGTTCATAAAATCTATCAATGAAAAACCCACAACAAATATCATCCTCAATGGGGAAAATCTGAGAGCATTCCCTTAAGATCAGGAACACGTCAAGGATGCCTACTCTCACCACTATTGTTCAAAATAGTACTAGACGTCCTAGCAACAGCAATCAGAGAACAAAAAGAAATAAAAGGTATTCAAACTGGCAAAGAAGAAGTCAAAGTCTCTCTTATGGCAGTTGACACGATACTTTATGTGGAAAACCCAAAAGACTCCACCCCCAAATTCCTAGAACTCATACAGCAATTCACTAATGTGACAGGACACAAAATCAATGCACAGAAATCAGTTGCTTTCTTATACACTAACAACGCAACTATAGAAAGAGAAATTAGAGAAATGATGCCATTTACAACAGCACCAAAAACCATAAGATACCTCGGAATAAACCTAACCAAAGAGGTAAAGGATCTATACTCTAGGAACTACAGAACACTCATGAAAGAAATTGAAGAAGACACAAAAAGATGGAAAAATATTCCATGCTCATGGATAGAAAGAATAAACGTTGTTAAAATGTCTATGCTACCCAGAGCAATCTATACCTTCAATTTTAACCCAATCAAAATTCCAATGACATTTTTCAAAGTGCTAGAACAAAGAATCCTAAAATTTGTATGGAAACAGAAAAGACCCCGAATCACCAAGGAAATGTTGAAAAGAAAAACAAAGTTGGGGGCATCACATTGCCTGATTTCAAGCTATATTACAAAGCAGTGGTCACCAAACAGCATAGTACTGGCACAAAAACAGACATATAGACCACTGGAACAAAAGAGTGAGCCCAGATATGGACCCTCAACTCTATGGTTAAACAATCTTCGACAAAGCAGGAAAAAATATACAATGGAAAAAAGACAGTCTCTTCAATAAATGGTGCTGGGAAAATTGGACAGCCACATGCAGAAGACTGAAACTCTACCATTCTCTAATACCATTCACAAAGATAAACTCAAAATGGATGAAAGACCTCAAGTGAGACAGGAATCCATCAAAATCCTAGAGGAGAACATAGGCAATAACCTCTTTGACATCGGCCACAGCAAATTCTTTCAAGATACAACTCTAAAAGCTAGTGAAACAAAAGCAAAAATGAACTTTTGGGACAGCATCAAGATAAAAACTTCTGCAGAGCAAAGGAAATAGTCAACAAAACAAAGAGGCAACCCAGAGAATGGGAGAAGATATTTGCAAATGACACTACAGATAAAGGGCTGATATCCAAGATCTATAAAGAACTTCTCAAACTCAACGACCAAAAAGCAAATAATCAAGTCAAAAAATGGGCAGAAGACATGAACAGACACTTCTCTGAAGATGACATACAAATGGCTAACAGACACATGAAAAAATGTTCATCATCACTAGCCATCAGGGAAATTCAAATTAAAACCACATTGACAAACCACCTTACACCAGTTAGAATGGCAAACATTGACTGGGCAAGAAACAACAAATGTTGGAGTGGTTGTGGAGAAAGGGGAACCCTCTTACACTGTTGGTGGGAATGCAAGTTGGTACAGCCACTTTGGAAAACAGTGTGGAGGTGCCTCAAAAAATTAAATATAGAGCTACCCTATGACCCAGGAATTGCACTCCAGGGTACTTACCCCAAAGACACAGATGTAGTGAAAAGAGGGGCCACATGCACCCCAATGTTCATAGCAGCAATGTTTGCAATAGCCAGACTGTAGAAAGAGCCAAGATGTCCTTCCACAGATGAATGGATAAAGAAGATGTGGTTCATATATACAATGGAATACTCAGCCATCAAAAAGGATGAATACCCAACTTTTACATCAACATGGATGGGACTGTAGGAGATTATGCTAAGTGAAATAAGTCAAGCAGAGAAAGTCAATTATCATATGGTTTCACTTATTTGTGGAACATAAGGAATAGCATGGAGGACATTAGGAGAGGGAAGGGAAAAATGAAGGGGGGGATATTGGAGGGAGAGATGAACCATGAGAGACAATGGACTCTGAGAAACAAACGGGGTTTTAGAGGGAGGGTTTAGGGGGATGGGTTAGCCTGGTGATAGGTATTAAGGAGGGCACATACTGCATGGCACACTGGATGTTATACAAAAACAATGAATCATGGATCACCACATCAAAAACTAATGATGTATTGTATGGTGACCAACATAACATAATGAAATAAAATTTAAAAAAAAGAAAAAGAAAAAGAAAAACAAAGAAGGGACCCCTGGGTGGCTCAGTCAGTTAAGCATCTGCCTTTGGCTCAGGTCAAGATCCCTGGGTCCTGGGATGGAACAGAGTGCTGCATCAGGCTCCCTGCTCCATGGGGAGCCTGCTTCTCCCTCTCTCTCTGCCTGTAGCTCCACCTGCTCCTCCTGTCTCTCTCTGTCAAATAAATAAATAAATAAATAAATAAATAAATAAATAAATAAATAAAATCTTTAAGAAAATAAAAGAAAAAGAAAAACAAGAAAGCTGAAAATGGGCCACTAGGCTTTATAGAGTGTTATTCAGAAATTAAAAGAAAGTTCAGGTAAATTTAGGGTCCCCCCTTTCAAGAATTTAATACTGTCCACTCTGATTCTATTTGAACATTTAGTTAAATCTACCTTGTATTTTAAAAGGGGAGGGGGGTGGGGGATTGGCTAGCCTGGTTATGGGTATTAAAGAGGGCATGTAACTCATGGAGCACTGGGTGTTATACACAAACAATGAATCATGGAACCCTACATCAAAAACTAATCATGTAATGTATGGTGATTAACATAACAATAAAAATTAAAAACAAAACAAAACAAAAACTAATGATGTAATGTATGGTGATTAACATAACATAATAAAAAAAGTATCTTAGATTATTTCTGTCTAAATACATAGGTTACTTTCTGGGAGCATGACAGAGCTTGTGAGACATGATACACTCCTGAGGATCAGGCCCTCCAGCAAGGGCTTACATTCCTGACAGTATGGAGAAAGTAGATTACTGTTTAACATGGTGGCCATATTAAAGTTTCATGAAGTAGAAGATTAAAAAGATTTTTTTTTAATGTCCAAAGGCAGAGAAAAGGAAGTTCTTGTCTAGCAGGGAGACCAAAATATTTCAGGCATGTTTCAAGGATGATGGACAGAATAAGGGTGTAATGCTTTTATTAGGGAATATGGGCTATACAGTTGCAAAGGTACCATCAAACCAAATTCAGAGGGAAACCTTATTTTTATTTTGTTTTAGACATCAAAACGGGAACTGGCATTAAGAATGTGTAAAGGAAGATTTCTCAACCTTGATTCTTGTGACATTTTGCATCAGATAATTACTTGTTTTAGGGATTGTCCTATGCATTGTAGGACGGATAACAGCATCCTTGGCTTCCACCCACTAGATGTCAGTAGCATCTCTGTCCTCAGCTGTAATAACTGAAAGTGCTTTTAGACATTGTTAAAAGTCTCTGGAAGGTGATGGGGGACAACATCTCCCTGGACTGGGGCACCTGGGTGGCTCAGTCGTTAAGCGTCTGCCTTCGGCTCAGGTCATGATCCCAGCGTCCTGGGATCGAGCCCCTCATCGGACTCTCTGCTCCGTGGGAAGGCTGCTTCTCCCTCTCCCACTCCCCCTGCTTGTGTTCCCTCTCTCGCTGTGTCTCTCTCTGTCAAATAAATAAATAAAATCTTTTAAAAAAAAATCTCCCTGGACTAATGAAGGCTTTTGATTAAGGAGAACTGTGTTTTATGGAGGTTATTCTGGTGACATTATGCAAAATATATTACAAGTTAGAAGGACTAGTTTGTGTACTGACATTTGGGTACTGAGTTGCAATAACGCAAAGAACCAGAATTAATGGTGGCAGTGAGAAGATCACAAAAAGGTGTTAGTGAGAAGAAAGGAGTTAAGGAAACCAGGATCAACAGAATGATGGCTGAATTTGAGGAACAAGGGAAATGAATGTCGATTGTTTCAGTGACTTCTGTGGTAGAGTGAATATTATTTTATTCTCATTCCTTTCACTCTTGAAACCAGATTTTTTTGTGATTTCTTCCCTTTCATCTCTATGCAAGGACAAGTTGAATTTTTCTTGATATGATGGAGAAAAGCAATGGGCAATAAGATGATGGTGATTTGGAAGTAGTCATAGGTGAAAGATGGAAAACAACGTTGGTAAATTACATGTACAGAAGTTCTTAGTGAAGTGATGTGATATTCCATGGAGAGAATGTCAGGTAGAAAGGAAGGAAGATCATAAAATGCCATAGGTAAAGGCCTCCATGTAGAGAAGAGGAAGAAGGCAGGGGCAGCAGGGAAAAAATGTCAGGAGGGTAAACAGACTCTAGGTCAAGGGCAAAAGGAAAAAAAAAAAACCACTTTCAAGAAGTGTAAGATCAACTTCAATGCTTTGGTGAGTTAAAGATTGGATCAACAGGAGACCAAAAGATTTGTGTGAATAGAAAATATAGGTTATTCATGGAACAGAGGTCAGGGCAAGAAATCAATGGGTGCGAGTTATGGAATGATGGGTGATCATAGACTGTCATAGAATGAGTGCTGCCAAGATATTGCTAGAATAAGAAAAATGAAGAAAATGAATGATACCCTGAAAGGACATGAAGATCAGATAAACAAGTTCTGAAAGTAAAAGATATCTAAGTGTATAAGAGGAATGACTAAAGAGAAGAGAAAAAAAATTGAAAATTTAAAAGATGAACACTAAATATTTTAGATGTTGGTTGGAATAATGACTGATCCCTGCGTTTGTGTAGATATTCACAAATGAACTGCTTTCTAAGTCAGCATGTTTGAGCTGTGCTATACCTTTTAAAAGAATTAAACAAAAATTGACATAATTGGGTATTACATCTATTTATGCCAAAAAGAAAGCTGAAATCCTATAAAGTCTGTCATTTTTCAGGAATTAAAAAAATATATATACTTACAAGAGAGAAAAGAAATAAAGCATGTTCTCTAAATGTCAAAATCATGAACAGAAACATATCCACAAGAATCAATAATACTATTGTATTTACAGCCAGTGTTCTTGTATGAAGAAACAGGTGGCAGGTTTATAGTGAATTTAGTAGTACTCTGGCCATTTGTTACTCATCAGAGTTTTGCTGTATTTTTTCAAGAAGCCCCAAATTGTCTTAGCCAAGATTGTTAAACATAGAAGCTAAGACATCAAAGTTGCATGGGCCATGTCTACTCAATTTGTTTCAGAAAAGCAAAATAACAGGAAGAACATATTTGCTGGCTCTAGAACAAAATGCTTTAGTCATTTCAACTTTATTTTTATTTTGTTTTAGACATCAAAACAGGAACTGGCATTGAGAATGCAAAGCCTCAACCCTGACTGTCTCTACCTTGCTGAATTGCATCCTGCCTGTCCCAAACTCCCACTGTTGATTTCAGCTTGGGAAGGTATAATATTCAAATAAATACTGGAATTTGCTCTTGAGGTGAATTGTGGACACTGTGCATGCCATTCATCTAAGGTGCAATCCTAATCCAGTTTCTTGATAATGTGAAATAATACAGTATTGTTTTTGCATGTAGAGTCACAGTTCTTTTTATTATTATTTAAGTTTAAAATTGTATACTTGATTATTCAACACGTGTTCCATAGTATTTAAGAAATGAGGCTTATGTCATCAACATTTCTTACTATAGGTATTGATGAATTTCATCTATGTCCCCACTTCCTACAAGTTAAAAGCAGACCACAGAAGCTGGTATCTAATTGTGAACTCATTTGCCAGTCCTACCTAGTTGTCTTTCCTATTACATTGGAGAAAGACTTTGGAATCCATCTTTGTGCAGGGCTTGAACTAGAGACTGGGGACAAAAACAAGAATGAAAAACACTTCCTGCTGTCACCCTGACTCAGGACAAGGACTGTCGCTATTAAAGACCTACACAGTGGGAGATGGGGAGAAATCAGGAAACCTTCAACAGAGAAGGAGACCCATGAATGGTACTTTGAAAAATGCTACCTTATTGGCATATTAAGGTGATTTCACATTCAGGAAATTAAAACAGCAAGCATAAGAAGTCCAGACTCTGACAAGCCATGATGTGTTTGGGAGATTGAAAGCCTTTCAGAATATCCAAAGCTTAGAGAATACAGCTCCATAATTCAAACAAGGGAAGACTTAGGAGTAGCAATATGAGGAAAGCATAATGAGAAGAAAGTTCTGGAAACTGACTTTGCCTAACAAATACACTACTAATAATTATTCTTTTTCTTTATTTTGCATACTTTAATCTCAGAACAAAATAAACCAAAAACAAAAACCCCACAATACACATCCAAACCTGATGTCAAATGAGGGAAGGCATAGGGCTTGAAGTGCTTGTATCCTGCCTTGGGCAGAAAGACAGGAGAGAAGAACAACCACTAGACATCGGCAGAGGGAACCAGCTGGGCCGGGGCCACTGACAGCTGCTGGGGGAGCCATGGGGACACTAGGCACAAGGTCTGCATGTAGAAACTCCTAATGTACTTCTTCCTTGTGAGAGGCATCCTTCTCACCCTCAGAGGACTGCCATGTTGGGTTCCTGTTCATCAGTGCCCAGGCGTAGCCAATCATGTAATAGATATGGTTGGAGTGAGTCTGGGAATCCTCAAGTGAGGAGCCAGGAGAGAGCACCGCAGTTTCAAACAGCAGCACCGCCAGATCCTCAACAGCTTTGTCATCCTTTCCCACCTCTGCCTTAAGCCACTTGACTTCACAATCATGCCATCAGGGTGGGTGTCCAGGGGCTTTTGGACATAATATAGCCCATACCACACTACTAAAAATTTTTTTTAAAGATTTTATTTATTTATTTGACAGAGAGAGACACAGCAAGAGAGGGAATACAAGCAGTGGGAGTGGGAGAGGGAGAAGCAGGCCTCCCGCCGAGCAGGGAGCCCGATGCAGGGCTTGATCCCAGGACCTGGAATCATGACCTGAGCCGAAGGCAGACGCTTAACGACTGAGCCACCCAGGCGCCCCAACACACTACTAAAAATTATTGATAATGGCTTTGGTTCTGATGGAGAATATGATGGAGAGAACAAAGGTTCACAGGTTTTCCCAAAGCCAGTCCCCGTAGCTGCCTCTAAAGAGGGAATTTTTACAAAAAATCATTCAAGAAATGCAAGGGCTAGATCCAAAAGATCTCCTCACCCCCACTTGTTTCCTGAGGTGATGGAGTCATTCAAATGTGCTCAGTCAGGAGGAGACATTGGCTATGCAATTCAGTAGGAGCCTTTGGAAACCCAGCCCAAGTCAGGATTGGAGTGGTCCAAGGTTGGAGCAGGGGCTCCTGGTTTAGGAATCTTAGAATTAAAGGATGCAAAGATAGGACTGCAATGAGGCCATGAAAGTCCAGCCAATGACTGTGTAAAAAGCTGGCATTTAATCTGCCTGTCATTGATCATCCTTTAATTATTTCTGCATTCAGGCAGCACCTTGTAATGAAGTCAGACAGGTCAGCTTCAGATTAGACAGCATCTCCATTACTAGCCATGTGACATTGGGCAATTCCTATGACGTGCTTCCCTCCTTCTCTCCCTCCTTCCTTTGTTTCCTTTTCTCCATATTAAAAATTCTATTTTTAGTCATCATTGTTCTCATCTAGGTTATTTCTACAATTATGCACACAGATATATTAAAGGAATCAATTCTATTAAAATTGTTATAAAACCCAAGAGACCCCCAACCTTTGTACTTCAGGGAAATACAGATCAAAACCACAAAGAGATACCACCTCACACCAGTCAGAATAGCTAAAATTAACAAGTCAGGAAACAACAAATGTTAACGAGGATGTGGAGAAAGTGGAATATTGGTGGAAATGCAAGCTGGTGCAGCTTACACTGTTGGTGGGAATGCAAGCTGGGGCAGCCACTCTGGAAAACAGTATGGAGGTTCCTCAAAAAGTTAAAAATAAAGCTACCTATGACCCAGCAATTCTGCTCCTATGTATTTATCCAGAGGATACAAATATAGTGATTTGAAGGGTCCCCTGCACCCCGATGTTTATAGCAGCAATGTCCACAATAGCCAAACTATGGAAAGAACTCAGATGCCCATCAACAGATGAATTAGAGAAGCTGTGGTATATGTATATATATAATATCCCAATATTTTAATACATATGATGTATACATAAGTATATGATATATAATATGTATAATATATACACACATATGATGAAATATTACTCAGCCATCAAAAAGAATGAAATCTTTCCATTTGCAATGACATGGATGGAACTAGAGGGTATTATGCTAAGTGAAATAAGTCAGAGAAAGACAAATATATGATTTCACTCATATGTGGAATTTAAGAAACAAAACAGATGAAATTAGGGGAAGGGAAGGAAAAGTAAAAGAAGATGAAAATTGAGAGAGAGGCAAACCGTTGAGATGCTAAACTAGGAAACGAACTGAGGGTTGGTGGAGGGGAGGTGGGTGGAGGTATGGGGTAATTTGGTGATAGGCATTAAGGAGGACACGACGTAACGAGCACTGGGTGTTATATGCAACTGATGAATCACCAAATTTGACCTCTGAAACGAATAAACAATATTCAGTATTTCCATTTTTATGATAATATGGCATAAGTCAAGGCACATATTTATAGTTGAGGCAAACATTACAGCATGTTTACTTGTACCTTCCTGTACAATTTTTCAGTTTCCTGCATTTGAGGATTATTGCTGTCATTTTCTATTTTCCATTTGCCTAGTTTTGTTTTGTTAACTTATAATTAGTTTAATCTTAAATCATCTCTCTGATGTAATTCTCCTGTCATTTTATTTGATCATATTTGATGTTATACTGCTTTTAATTACTTGAATGAATGACTCCTGAATCCTTCAATGGACTTTAGTCTTAACTAGAAGCCCTATGCAAAAGGCAGAGTCATCATACTAGATAGCACTCTCCAATGGAAATGGAATGGAAGCTATATACCTAAGTTTAAAGTTCTAGTAGCCACATATAAAAAATAAACATAAAGCAGGCAAATTTAATTTTAAAATATACCCTATGTAACCTAATACATTCAAAATTATCATTTCAGTATATAATCAACATATAAATTTGAGACATTATATATTCCCATTTTAATTTGTACTTAATTTTGAAAACCCCAGTGCATTTTATACTAAGAGAAGGGGTTAAAAACCCATTAGCCAAATCCTGTCTACTACTTGATTTTGCAAATAAAGTTTTGTGGGTTTTTTTTTTAATATTTTATTTATTTGTCAGAGAGAGAAAGAGAGAAAGAATATGCAGGGGGAGCAGCCAGCAGAAGGAGAAGCAGGCTCCCTGCTGAGCAAGGGGCCTTTGTGGGTCTCAATCCCAGGACCTGGGATCATGACCTGAGCCGAAGGCAGATCATTAACTGACTGAGCCACCCAGGTGCCCCACAAATAAAGTTTTATTAGAACAAAATCTCCACCATTTGTTACTTATCATCAGTGGCTGCTTCCTGTTACTATAGAAGAATTGTCTGGTCTGCAAAGCCTAAAAAGTTTACTATCCATAGAAAATTTTGCTAACCCATTTTAGGGCACATCTCATTTTGGCCTAACCACAGTTTACGTGCTCAATAGCCATATGTGGTATGTTAAGAATCTCTACAACATAAATGTGGAGATCTCACTTTTCTCTCTCTTGCCTTGCAGCCCTCTATTCTGTTCTCTTTCTCCCTCCAACCTTTATTTTTTTCTCTCATATTTTGGCAAATAGAGAATATCTTCTAGTATATTTCTGAGAAAAGGTACATCAAAGTGAAATTTTATAGACATTCACATGCTTATTGTACCTTCAAAACAAATCAATAAACTGGTTAGTTAGGAATTCCAGATTGGGTGGTATTTGTCCTAAGCTTAAAATTTAGCTTCTTTATCTTTTAGCATTAAGAACTGCTATTGAGAATCTGAGATTTCAATTTCCTGATTTTTTTGTAAGAGACTCTGTGTGTGTGTGTGTGTGTGTGTGTGTGTGTGTGTCTGGAAGCTTGCATTCAGAGTTTTTATAATGTTTAGTTTGATTTTCTATTTGTATGTATTTATTTAAATTTCTCTTTTTAGCATCACTACATTTACCTATGCCTCGTGTTTTCAGGGCCCAAAACCATCTCTTTTGTCTTTTCCAGGGGATAAACATTTCCTTTTTCCTATGAAGCAGTTGTCTGACTTGGAAGAGTGGCAGAGGGATTAATGTCTTGTTGTAAGAAATCATACTGTTCTTAACCCTGCCTTCATCCCTACTATTATGAGTACCTGCTAGCACTAGATTATGGACATTTTAGCTTTCTTTTTCTTTCCTTCCTTCTTTCCTTCCTTCCTTCCTTCCTTCGTTCCTAATATAATTCTTATGTGATTTGGTAGTTGAATATGCATGTTTAATCTTTCAATTTATTTATTTATTTATTTATTTATTTTAAAGATTTTATCTATTCATTTGACAGAGAGAGATACAGCGAGAGAGGGAACACAAGCAGGGGGAGCGGGAGAGGGAGAAGCAGGCCTCCCGCCTAGCAGGGAGCCCGATGCGGGGCTCGATCCCAGGACCCCGGGATCATGACCTGAGCCGAAGGCAGACGCCTAAAGACTGAGCCACCCAGGCGCCCCTAATCTTTCAATTTAACCAAGAAACCCTCCAATTGTTTTCTAAACCCCAATTTTCTCATCTTTAAAGTAGAGATAATAGTATCTACCTTGCACAGTTGTTATGAAGATTAGAGATGATATTTTCCTATAGCAGTATCCGTCATCTACAAACTCCATAAAAATAAATTGAACAACTGTGTTAAACTTCTTAAGGATAAGACATAGTATAAACAAAACCAGATAATGTTAAAACAGAAAAAAAAATTGTTATAGACTGTAACACTCAATCTTCTCTTTCACAACTGAACTACAGGGCGCCTGGGTGGCTCAGTTGGTTAAGCGACTGCCTTCGGCTCAGGTCATGATCCTGGAGTCCCTGGATCGAGTCCCGCATCGGGCTCCCTGCTCAGCAGGGAGTCTGCTTTGCCCTCTGACCCTATCCCCTCTCATGTGTTCTCTCTCTCTCTCTCTCAAATAAATAAATAAAATCTTTAAAAAACAAAACAAAAAACAACTGAACTACAGATTGAATTGTAATTTGCTTATATTTTCTAATCTCAGTACTTTATAAAACTGTTTGTTCTCTCCTATTAATTGCCTATATTATGAGGTACAGACAGAACTTAGGCAAATAATGAAAGAAACGTAAAAACTTTGGTGAGGCTAGGAATTTTTTAAACAACTATGGAATCTTTAAATCCCCCTATAATCCTCTCTTTGCATAAAATTTCAATGTTGATTCCTTCTCAGCATGTTTGATGTCAAGTATATTCACTCCTTTCTATTCTCTATCTCAGGTACGAGATGGGGAGAGAGACAGAGCAGAGATGCAAAGCTATGCCACTGTAGCCTGCCTGTTGAGGCTGTTCTGTAGTGGACAGCCGAAACAATTGTAGATTCAAAAAACAGAACATGTAGTATGATTGAAAAATGCGCTAGCAAGATGAAGAAACTGTTGACCCCTTGGAAGGGCCAACAGGCAGTGCTGATCAGACAAGTAGCCAAAGAGAAGAAGTGGAGGTTGAAACAAAGCAGGCAGAACCAGAATAAAGACACAGATAACTAGCAGCTAAATTCAAGACAAGTGTCATATACCCTCATAGCCTGCCATGGATAGTCTTGATATTCTGACACAAAGCAGAACCACATTTTACCCTCACATTTCCCCACTGTCCACAGAACAAAATCTAAAAGATACTGCATTGATTCTTCTGTTCAGAATCTTCTCAAAAATTCCTTTCTTTTTTGAGAGGGAGAGAGAGTATAGGGGGAGGGGAAGAGGAAGAGGGAGATATTTTATTATTATTATGTTATGTTAATCATTAGTTTTTGTTGTAGTGTTCCATGAGCAGACGTTTCTAAAAGCATTAGGGTCAAAGAAAAATATAGAAAAAAGGAGGAAAGGCAAAAGAGCTATCACATTTGTATAACTACTTTCTTTTTTGAAATAAAAGAATCAAAATTGAAAAATTCTGAGATGTCATTCATGAAAACTTTTCAAAATTAAAAAAAAAAAAAGACAAAAAACAAAAAAAGACTTAAGGGTCCCTGGCTCAGTTGGTTAGGTGTCTGCCTTCAGCTCAGCTCATGATCCTGGGGTCCTTGGATCGAGCCCCACATTGGGCTCCCTGCTCAGCAGAGAGCCTTCTCTCTCCCTCTGCTGCTCCCCCTGCTTGTGTGCTTGCTCTCTTTCTTTATCTCTCTGTCAAATAAATAAATAAAATCTTAAAAAAAAAAAAAGACTTAAGACTAAGGATGGAAGGAAACATTAGTTCCCTAAAGAAAAAAAATGAAGGTTGAAAAATGATCATTAACATAATATATTGTTGAATAATCAATGGCTATTTTAAATTACTGACTTTGGAATTTTATTTTTATTTATTTTTTAAATTTTTTTATTGTTATGTTAATCACCATACATTACATCATTAGTTTTTGATGTAGTGTTCCATGATTCATTGTTTGTGCATAACACCCAGTGCTCCATGCAGAACGTGCCCTCTTTAAAACCCATCACCAGGCTAACCCATTCTCCCACCCCTCTCCCCTCTAGAACCCTCAGTTTGTTTTTCAGAGTCCATCATCTCTCATGGTTCGTCTCCCCCTGCGATTTCTCCCCCTTCATTCTTCCCCTCCTGCTATCTTTTTTTTTTTTCTTACCATATAATGTATTACTTGTTTCAGAAGTACAGTTCTGTGATTCAACAGTCTTGCACAATTCACAGCATTCACCATAGCACATACACTCCCCAGTGTCTATCACCCAGCCATCCCATCCCGCCCACCCCAACCCCCACTCCAGCAACCCTCAGTTTGTTTCCTGAGATTAAGAATTCCTCATATCAGTGAGGTCATATGATACATGTCTTTCTCTGATTGACTTATTTCGCTCAGAATAACACCCTCCAGCTCCATCCACGTCATTGCAAATGGCAAGATCTCATTCCTTTTGATGTCTGCATAATATTCCATTGTAT
>NC_138371.1:97463629-97491766 GCF_054177405.1 Leptonychotes weddellii | reverse complement strand
ATTGATGGGTCTTGTTTTTTAATCCAGTCTGATAGCCTGTGTCTTTTGATTGGGGCATTTAGCCCATTTACATTCAGGGTAACTTTTGAAAGGTATGAATTTAGTGCCATTTTATTGCCTGTAAGGTGACTGTTACTGTATATTGTCTGTGTTCCTTTCTGGTCTATATCTTTTAGCCTCTCTCTTTGCTTAGAGGACCCCTTTCAATATTTCTTGTAGGGCTGGTTTCGTGTTTGCAAATTCCTTTAGTTTTGTTTGCCCTGGAAGCTTTTTATCTCTCCTTCTATTTTCAATGACAGCCTAGCTGGATATAGTATTCTTGGCTGCATATTTTTCTCATTTAGTGCTCTGAATATATCCTGGCAGTCCTTTCTGGCCTGCCAGGTCTCTGTGGATAGGTCTGTTGCCAATCTAATGTTTCTCCCATTGTAGGTTACATATCTCTTCTCCCGAGCTGCTTTCAGGATTTTCTCTTTGTCTCTGAGACTCGTAAGTTTTACTATGAGATGTCAGGTTGTTGACCTATTTTTATTGATTTTGAGAGGGGTTCTCTGTGCCTCCTGCATTTCGATGCCTGTTTCCTTCCCCAAATTAGGGAAGTTCTCTGCTATAATTTGCTCCAATAGACTTTCTGCCCCTCTCTCTCTTCCTTCTTCTTCTGGGATCCCAATTATTCTAGTGTTGTTTCATCTTATGGTATTGCATAGCTCTTGAATTCTGCCCTCGTGAACCAGTAGTTGTTTATCTCTCTTTTTCTCAGCTTCTTTATTTTCCATCATTTGGTCTTCTATATCACTGATTCTTTCTTCTGCCTCATTTATCCTAGCAGTTAGCACCCCCATTTTTGATTGCACCTCATTAATAGCCTTTTTGATTTCGACTTGCTTAGAGTTTAATTCTTTTATTTCTCTAGAAAGCATTTCTCTAATAACTTCCATGCTTTTTTCAAACCCAGCTAGTATCTTTAAAGTGATGATTCTCAACTCTAGATCCAACATTGTACTAATGTCCATATTGAGTACGTCCTGGCAGTCGGTACTACCTCTTGTTCTTTTTGTTGAGGTGATTTTCTCCAGCTTCTCATTTTGTCCAGAGGAGAATAGATGAATGAGAGAACAAAATGCTAACAGTGTAACAACATCCCCAGAAAATATACTCTAAACAAATCAGAAAAGACCTGAAGCCAGGGGAATAAGAAAGGGAACGAAAAAAAAAGAAAAAGCAAAAAAAGAAAAAGATAAAAACAGAAAAAAGAAAAAAAGAACAAAACAAAACAAAAAAACAGAATATGATCAAATATCATCAGGCTGGTACATAGATCAGTGCCACACACTAGATTTTGGGTGTATTTTGGTCTGGTAGAAGATAGTGCCTCCCAAAATTTTAAAGAAAGAAAAACTTATATATGTACAAAAATAAGGGTTGATATGATGAAGGGAGGGGCCTGTTGCCATGGTTCCCAAATGTCCTTGCCAGAGGCGGAATTGCCCCACCCTTGCCTGGTCCAGGCTAAGTAATTTGCTCAGGTTTGCTCTCGGGAGCTTTTGTTCCCTGCAAGCTTTCCGTACATTTTTGGAGGCCGAGAGTGAAATTGGCGGCCTCCCAATCTCCGCCCCTGAGGAGCCAGAGGAGCCGAGACCTCGGGGCCCCACTCCTCAGTGCACCCCCAGAGAAAAGCAGTCAGTCACTCCTGTCTCCCCAGTCTCCGGCCACACTCCATGCTCACCTGGTCTGTGACCGACCATTTCTATCTCTGGCACCCGACATGGGGTGGAGTTTCCAAACCCAGCAGATCCCTGCGGTGCACTCCCGTGCCACTCCTCCCAGGGGAGGAAGGGGAGTCTCCCTGGATCTGCTGCTTGTTGGGTCCCTTCTGGAGGAGCAGTGGCCCGACTGTGCCGCGGATCATGGTTTAGGGCAACCCCGAGCTGAGAGCCCGCACCTGGGCTCTGTCTCTGCAGCTGGCTTCCCTGCTCTGATACCTGGGAGCCTTGCTGCACTCAGGCACCCCCGGTCTTCCTGTGACCTCGAGGGTCCTGAGACCACACTGTCCCACGAGGGTTCCACCCCCCACTTAGCCACTGGAGTGATGTCCCACAGCGGAGCAGACTTCTAAAAGTTCTGATTTTGTGCTCCCCAGCTCTATCACTTGCCAGAAGCGGCCCACGGAGGCCCCCTCCCCCACCATCTATCCTCCCTAATATCACCTCGGATTCATTTCTCTGCACGTCCTACCTTCCAGAAAGTGGTTGCTTTTCTGTTCAGAGAGTTGTTGCTCTTCTTTTCTTTGATCTCCTGTTGAGCTTGTAGGTGTTCAGAATGGTTTCATCCCTATCCAGCTGAATTCCTGAGACCAGACGAAATCCAGGTCTCCTACTCCTCTGCCATCTTGCTCTGCCCTCCTTAAATTACTGACTTTTGGAGGCAAGTACATATTGTCCTGAATACAATGAGGAGGGAAAAAAGGAAATTCATCAATATGGAGAAAGAATACTGTATTCACAGATGCTATAATTCTATATGTAGAAAATACTAAGAAAATACACAACAAAAAATGGTAGAAAAAATAAACAAGTTTATTACAGTGGCAAGATATAGGATCAATATATAAAAAATAAAATATATTGTATTTCTATACACTATCAATGAACAATAAAAATAAATTTAAGAAAACAATTCCATTCACAATAGCCTCCAAGAAGAACCAAATATCGAGAACAAAAGAAATTTAATGAAAAAAATTTAAAAAAAAGAAAATTAAGACTATAAATTGAAAACTATAAAACGTTGCTGAGAGAAATTTAATATAATTTCTGAATGAATATTTTACATTCATTGATTGCAAAACTAAAAATTTCCAAATCAGCAATTCTGTGCAAAATGATCTACAAACACAATGCACTCCACATCAAAATTATAAAAAAGTTTTTACAAAAATTGACAAATTGATCCTAAAATATATGAAACAATGTAACAAGTCACTAAAAAGAGCCAAGCCATTTTGAAAAGTAAAATAAATTTGGAGCCACACTAAATTATTTTAAGTAATTAAAACAAACAAAAACAAAAACAAAAAAATACATTGTATTCAGGACAACATGGTCTTGGTTAATAGGTTTAGGCAGATAGATCAATGGGACAGAATTGTGAGTCAAGAATTAAACTCTTACATTTATAGCTGGTTAAATTTTGATGCTGGTGCCAAGACAAGTCAATGGGAAAAAACATTATTCATAGCAAATGGTGTTTGGATGATTACATACACATGCAAAAACATCCCTGTAGATCTTGATACCACCAATTAGTTCAACATGGATCATAGACCAGCAAATATAAAATTTCTAAAAGAAAATATATGAAATAATGTTCTTACCTTGGATTTGACTAAGTTTTCTTAGATACAACACTAAGGGCATGATTTATAAATGAAAATCTAATCGATTGGACTGCATTATAATGAAAATAAATTGTGTTTCAAAAGACGCCATTAAGAAAATGAAAAGGCAGGTGCCTGGGTGGCTCAGTGGGGTAAGTGTCTGCCTTTGACTTGGGTTTTGATCCCAGGGTCCTGGGATTGAACCCTATGTCAGGCTCCCTGCACAGAAGGGAGCTGCTTCTCCCTCTCCCTCTGCTCCTTCCCCTGCTCATGTTCTCTCTCTCACTCTCAAATAAATACATCAAATCTTAAAAAAAAGAAAGAAAGGAAGGAAGAAAGAAAGAAAGAAAGAAAAAGAAAGAAAGGAAATGAAAAGGCAAACCACAGTCTCCTAGGACTGGAGGAAACTTCTTTTTTCTCAAATTATATGTTTGACTTGTATCCAGAGTATATAAAAACTTATAATTCAATAACAAGAAAACAGTCCAATTAAACAATGAACAAAAAATGTGAATATGCATTTCACCAATGTAGACATATAGGTTGTTAATAATCACATATAATGATTTTCCAAATCAATATTAATTAGAGAAATATTAATTAAAACTGCAATGAATTACCATTATATATCAATGATAATGACTACAATCGACAAGAGAGAAAGTACAAAGTTTTGATGATGATGTGGAGAAATTGGAACCTCATTCATTGCTGGTAGGAATGTAAAATGGTACACATTGGAAAACATTTGACAAATTTTCAAAAGCCCAAATATAAATTTTACAAATGGTCCATCAATTCCATTTTAGGAATTTACTTGAGGAGAAGGGGAATATGTACGTCACACAAAAGCACATACACAGATCCCATAGCAGCATTATTCATTGTAATCAAAACCTAGAAAACATTACAGCAGTTGTCAGCTTGTAAATGGATAGAAAAACATGGTATATTCATACAATAGAATATTATTCAGCAATAAAAATGAATCAAATACTGGTATATGCCTTACATAGATACATTTCTAAAATATTATAAGTGCAAAATCCTAGGCACCAAAGAGTTAACAAGAAGCTTTAACTGATATAGAATTATTTCTTTTATGGCTGGGGTACATCGTCATTCAATGTATTTTTCAATACATTATTTTTTTAAGTATTTTACAATATTTTAAAGTAATACAAACAACTTTTAAAACAGATAAACTTAATGAGAAATATACTAGGATTCTATGAATGAAACCTTAAAATTCTAATCTGAGGAATAAAAAAATAAAAGAAAAACAATAAGGCATATTATTTCCGTACATAAGAAAATAATATCATACTCTAAAATTTTCCCTAAATTCATCTATAAATGTAATGAATTCCTAGTTAAATTTACAAGTGGATTTTTAAAGAACTAAACTATTCTTAATTAATACAAATAAATAAAAGCTCAGCTCATTAATAGCTAGAAACATTCTGAATAGAGGGGTTGTGAGCAGAAATTACACCAAGCTGATACCAAAGCCAATTACATAGCTACAACAATTAAAAGTAGGATGCTAATGTAGAAATAAATAAAACATCAGAGTAACAAAATGGAAAGTCCAGAAATATAAATAAATATAGAAATTTAGTGTATGAAAATGGTAATGAAATGTTAGTGGCCTAAAAATATTTATTTATTTAGTTAGTTAGTTAGTTTAAAGATTTTATTTATTTATCTGTCAGAGAGAGAGAGAACAGAAGCAGGAGGAACAGCAGGCAGAGGCAGAGGGAGAAGCAGACTCCCCGCTGAGCAAGGAACCCAATGTGGGACTAGATCCCAGGACCCTGGGATCATGACCTGAGCCAAAGGCAGATGCTTAACCCACTGAGCAACCCAGGCGTCTCCTAAATAAATGATTTTGAGACATTGACTAGACATCCAGAAAATAATTTTATATAGCAAAATGAACTCCAGATGGAGTTCACATTTAAATGTGAAAAATAAAGTCATAAAATACTTTAGGTAGAAATATCTTTTATGACTTAGCATGAAGAGGTCCTTTCAAAATATGACAGAAAAATTAAAAAAAATTGAAGTTTTATTAAATTTGAAGTTTAAAGATTTTATTCATTTATTTGAGAGAGAGAGTGTGTATGAGAGCAAGCATGAACAAGGAGGTGGGGCAGAGGGAGAGGGAGAGGGAGAAGCAGACTCCCCACTGAGCTTGGAGCTGGATGTGGCCTTGATCCCAGGACCCCAAGATGATGACCTGAGCTGAAGGCAGACGCTTAACCAACTGTGCCACTCAGGTGCCTCTATAAATTTGAAGTTTAAAAAGGATTTCACATATTTAAAAAACACAAAGTCAAAAGACAAATTAAAAGCTGAGGAACACCTTTCTTTTTTTTTTTTTCATGCAGCCCCATTTTTCATGCAGCCCCAAAGGGGCGAGGAACACCTTTCTAATTCACAGTGCAGATAAGCAGATAACATTTTTAATAAGTAAACAGCCCTAAGAGTTATTAGAGAAATTTAATGAATCCCTTAGGAAAATGACAAAAGATGTGAACCAATAGCTCAGAGAATGAAATACAAATGGCTTTAGGTGGCTTAAAAGATGCCAAATTTCACTAAAAATAAGAAATGTTCATATTAAAATTATATTGGGATTCAGTATCAGAGTAGTAAGTTTTGAACAAGTTCATAATACACCTCATGGTTTGAGGAAGAAACAAATTCTCTTACTTTCCTGGGTGAAGTATAAAACAGTAACTCTCAGGACAATTTAGCAAATTTTATTAACCTTTAAAATGCACATAAACTTTGGCACAACACTATTTCTGTGAATGTTTTCTGCAAATATATGCAATTTGACAGAAGTATAGGTTGCATGTTGAACATGTGTGTGCGTTACAAAAAAATGAAAATCGAAGTGTTATCAGTAGAGTATTGGTTAAAGATTGTCAAGATGCATGTAACTAAAGTTCATACTACTGTGGGAAAAAAATGAGGCATCTCTGTACTGATGTGGAAGAATCTTAAGGTAGGGGTGCCTGGGTGGCTCAGTCTGTTAAAGTGTCCGACTTTTAATTTTGGCTCAAGTGGTGATCTCAGGGTCCTGAGATCAAGCCCCACATCGGGCTCTGTGCTGGACATGGAGTCTGCTCAAGATTCTCTCTGTCCCTCTCCCTCTGCCCCTCCCCTCCCACTTTCCAATGGGCTCCCGTTCTAAAAAAAAAAAAAAAAAAGAATCTCTAAGGTATACAAAGTAAACTGAAAATAAAGGATAGAACAATTTGTATAATATGTTGCATTGGTTAAAAAACACAAAAATAAATTTATATTCAAAGCATAGAATATCCCTGGATGGACACAAGAAACCAATAGAAAGCATTACCTTGGTGGGGGGGGGCGGTGAGGTGGAGACAGGTGCATAGAAAGATAATTTTCACTATGTATCTAATTCAAATGTATCAATTTTATAATGTGTACACGTATGACTTAAAAATAAGAAACATGGATGATAGAATGGGACTCTTAGTCCCTTGTATTTGATGATAACTAAAAGGCTAAGAGGAAAACAAGAGTTTCCAAATATGCCCACATGCCAAAGCAAGTGCTAGACCACTGATCAAGTGACATTTACATGGCTATTAAAGATGTTACTACTTAACTGTATTTTATTGTGAAGATTTTCCCAATTTTTCATTTCTCTTTGACTTTGTGTTTTGTTTTGTTTTGTTTTCCAGAAGACTGGCAGATATGAGGTGATAGCTTTTTATTTTTTCCCATGTTAGGTAGGTTTTTTTCCAAGAATTGTTGGTATATTGTAGCTTCTCATCTCCCTCACACCCTCCTGAGGAATAGGAGAGGTGGTTTCTCTTCACCTCAATACACATGTGAAGAGTTTCAAGAAAAACCTCACAGAGCTTCACCTTTGCTCCTTGAAGTGTGGAGTGTGAAGTAATCCCATTTTGATCCCTGAGGAAGTTTATTTTTGAGAGGATGGCTCAAGAGTCTGAAGGGGGTTGACAGGGAGCAAGCAGCACTTCTAACTATTTTGGGCAAAGGTAAATGTTTGACAATGGGCTGGTTTTGGATACCACAGATGAAAGCTTGACTGGATCATTTTGAAGAGAACTTCCATTTTGAAAAGAGGGCTTTTTGATAGTTAACCTCTGCAGAAATTGGCTGTCTGAAGAGGGCAGGCTTTTAGGTGTGGGGGTTTAGGGGTTACAATGGTAGCCATGAGAAAAGGGGTAGAGAGACCCCACCCTTCAGGGAGCTCTCGCAGCCACAAAGCAAGGCATCCTCATTCAGAATCCAGTCTGCACAGCAGATAATATCTGTTCCAATTGTATTGCCAGGAGCCGAACAGGAAACAGAGACCAAAAGAGAATTGGAGATCTGAGAAGCTATGCAGGCCACAGTAAAAAGCTCAGAGGTTAACAGTAGCTGTTTGCCATTGACACTGCAAGGGGCATTGAAAGGAGGTGGGGATTTTCAGCTCAAGATCCTGGATCACCAGGCAGAGGCTGGAACCTCAGTGGGCTTGTTAAACAGGAGATGGGGCCACAGAGGAAATGTCCCCTGAGCCAACGAGAAAGGAAAGAAACACTATGGTTTTCCCCTTCCTCTTGGTCTCAGTGTTATTTCAAGGCATTCCTTTGGTCAAGCCCTGCCAGAAGTCAAACCCTTGCTGGATGTACAGTCAAAAGGCTCCAGCTGTCCTGAATTTCAGAGCAGAGGAGAAGGTTGAAGAATGTGACTGAGTCAGGAGTGCCCCAAAGGACCACAGCAATCAGATGAGATCTTCCATGTGGCATCCAATACAGAAGGGAAAGAGAAGCAGCACAAGGTAGGGTACTGAAGAAACCAGCTATTCTCATCCTCCTCTCTCTCACTCCCAAACCCTCTCCGCACACAAACGCAAGTACACAGAGCTCCCCCAGCCTACATAGAGGGAGTCTCATCCGTGTAATATTAGATAGCCTGGCAAGAATGGTACTCCTGCAGCCTGATCATAGCTCAAAATACACCAAGTTTGACTGCATGAATGAATGAAGGGCAGAAAATTCTCCCAGTACGGAATCACATCTGCATGAATATTAATTTACTTGATGGTAAATGCAGACTCTGTGCCACACAAGTTGGTTCTATTCACTAGACAGCTCATAGGGGGTAATAGTATTTTCCCTAATGGAGAGTAGAATTCGGGGGTTATGTGTATTCTAATGCAAATCTCACTCTTTCTTCGATATTCACAATCTTATTCAAGTTA
Source organism: Leptonychotes weddellii (assembly GCF_054177405.1). Classification (NCBI taxonomy): domain Eukaryota; kingdom Metazoa; phylum Chordata; class Mammalia; order Carnivora; family Phocidae; genus Leptonychotes; species Leptonychotes weddellii. The sequence goes on along the minus strand of NC_138371.1, from coordinate 97,483,136 downwards.
TTTAACCTTTCAGGAATGAAATGGCCTTGTCTGTTAAATCGGATAGCAATAACAATCATTTAGGCTTTCAGAAGGTTAATGCTCCTACCTGGGACCAGGTAGATGCTTGATAGCTATTGTTTTCTTTCCATAATTAAATTTATTGGAATATTCTTAATCTCCTCTCTACCTATGAGAAGCTCATGTATGGGATAAAACCCACCTTAAATCTCTTTTTCAAGATTAAACCTCTGTCAAAGAGAGAAGTCCTGTTTATCCATACATCTCTTTTTACCATGCTCATTTCTTAGTGGTCGTATGATAGTTATTCAATATTTAAAGCACAGAGGATATGGAGGGTGAACAGCAGGGGAGGAGGCATCATTTACATGGTTAGCTCCAATTTGCTCTGCACTCCTCTCTATATAATCACCATTCCTTGAGCATTCACTGTGCACATCCTTCCAGAATTCAGGACCAGAGACCAGATTGCTTTGGATCAAAACTGGGCTCTAACTCTTGGCAACTAAGGGGCTTTGGGAAGATTATGTAACCTCTTACTTTTACAGTTGTACCACCTACAAAATAATAGTACTCATTTCTGAGAAGTTTATTTACATAAGATCCTTGGGACCAAGTCTTGCATGTTAAGCACTAAACAGAGGTTGGATTTGTTATCCTCTAGATGTATAGATAAGTTTTTAGATTTACCATCAAGTAAATTAATATTCCTACAGATGTGGTTCCTTTCTGCCATTCACTCATTCATTCATTCATTTTTAGAGATTATTTTCCATCATATTTATTAGTACAGAAAAATTCAAATACACCTATAGTTACCTAGATTCAGGCCACAAATACTTCCAATAGGCCTTATCTATTTATAGATGGCTTTCCTACAATAAATGATGGATACCTGTATAAAAATGAACACATCTGAATTGAATGCCATGGGAAAATAGAAATCTTATCTATCACTGTGTATCAGTATGTATTTTAAAAAGTACCTTTGTATATATACTATCTTTGTGTGCATTCCTTTCTAATATAAAAATAATGTTAGGAAATTTAAGTCTTTTTTTTTAAGATTTTATTTATTTATTTATTTATTTATTTATTTATTTGAGAGGGAGAGAGAGAAAGAATGGGGGTGGGCAGAGAGACAAGCAGACTTTTCACTGAGCACGGAGCCTGACTGGGGCTCTATCTCATGACCTTGAGATCATGTTAATTTTTTTTTAACTTAACATATGTCTTTTATTTTTTGCAGAAAATGGAAAAGTAAATTTATTTTATAATATTTTTAAGATTTATTTATTTATTTGAGAGACAATGAGAGAGAGAGGAGAACAGGGGGAGGGAAGAGCAGAAAGGGAGGGAAAGAAGCAGATACCCTACTGAGCAGGGAGCCTGACTCAGGGCTAGATCTCACAATGCTGAGATCATGACCTGAGAAGAAATCAAGAGTCGGATGCTTAACCGAATGAGCATGACCCTAATGTGTTTAGGATATGTTTTTTTTTTTTTAATTCTTATGTTAATCCCCATACATTACATCATTAGTTTTAGATGTAGTGTTCCATGATTCATTGTTTGTGCATAACACTCAGTGCTCCATGCAGAATGTGCCCTCCTCAATACCCATTACCAGGCTAACCCATCCTCCCACCCCCCTCCCCTCTAGAACCCTCAGTTTATTTTTCAGAGTCCATAGGATATGTTTTCTTTGTTATCTCTTCTTATAAAGGACTTTGACCCCTAGCTTTTTTTTTTTTAAGATTTTATTTATTTATTTGACAGAGAGACACACAGCGAGAGAGGGAACGCAAGCAGGGGGAGTGGGAGAGGGAGAAGCAGGCTTCCTGCAGAGCAAGGAGCCCGATGCGGGGCTCGATCCCAGGACCCTGGGATCATGACCTGAGCCGAAGGCAGATGCTTAAGAACTGAGCCACCCAGGCGCCCCAGACCCCTAGCTTTTGCCTCTTGTAGACTCTATGCAGTCCTGCCACTTTCTGTCATTGTGAACAATTGGCAGATTGTAAATGAGAGCAATAAATTATAAATGGGCCTACCCTGGCAGAGGACCCCACTTCAGTGAGCAATCAACTGTAAGCTATCAGGTCCACAGCCTCATATCTCTTATATTTGGCTTCCTATTACCTCACCAATGGTATGTTTTTGAAACTAAACTTTTACACATCCATTTATGAAGCCATGAGTTTGATTATCTTGGCTAGTGCCTTTTACATATTCAAATGAGCACCTGTCATTTTTAGACCAATATAATTTAAAGCCCTGTTTATTTTCCTCTCCTCTTCCCCTTTCTTAAAACGGTTATATCACTACCTACTACCCAATACTTCCCCCACACACACACTCCTCTACCAACAAAGGCACATCCAGCCAGGCTGTTTTATGTCCAATTTGTTTATCGTGATGAGAAATGTGAAAATCTTTGGCAGAGATCATTAATTTTATAGCTTGTGTTTCGAAAAGTAGTTCCTGGGCTATTTACATCTCTTCATATTAACACCTGAGAAAATGAGTGTGCTGAAGATATAAAACTTGAGAAAGCAAATTGTGTTTACCATCTCCCTCTAAATATAATTCATGGCTCAGAACAGATCTTTATGACTCATGATCAAATATTTTCCTGGGGTTGCTTTTGATGTTTGCTGCAGTGACACTGAATGCCTTTGGTTCTTTTGATTCCAAGACATTTATCTTCCTGTTGGATTTTGATATTCAAGGTGAAATTATTACAATCCATCTTCACAGAGACAATTACTCTTTGAATTAACTGGTACAAGTGTCATGAGTTGCAAAAGACTTCTAATTTAGGAAAATAATTTTTTATTTACTTTATGAGAGGAAGACCTGCAAAGAATCCCAGAAATTATATATTGTGTCATCTTATTTCTCTTATTTTATTAATTTTTAAATCTCAGCATTATTGAGGCATAATTGACATTTAAAATAGCAAGAGATGTAAAGTGTAAGTCATGGTGATTTGATATATGTATACTGTGATAGTTTTCCCCACATCTAGTTAATTAATACATCAATCACCTTACATATTTGTCTTTTGTGTGTATGTGAGAGCATTTAGATTCTAACTTCTTAGCAAATTTCAATTATATAATACAGTGTTATCAACTTGAGTCACCATGTTTTGCATTGGGTCCCCAGAACATATTCACCTTATAGCTAAAAGTTTGTGCCCCTTTCCCAACTTCTCCTTATTTTCCCCACCTCCCCGTCCTTCTCACCTTGTCATCTATTTTTCTACTTTGTTTCTGTGAGTTTGAATTTATTTTTCTTCTTTCTTTTTTTTTCTTTCTTTCTTTCTTTTTCTTTCTTTCTTTCTTTCTTTCTTTCTTTCTTTCTTTCTTTCTTTCTTTCTTCTTTCTTTCTTTCTTTCTTTCTTTCTTTCTTTCTTTCTTTCTTTCCTCTTTCTCTCTCTCTCTCTCTTCTTTCTTTCTTTCTTTCAAGAGTGAACAAATAAGTGAGTTCATACAGTATTTGTCTTTCTCTGTTTGGCTCATTTCACTTGGTATAATGCCCTCAAGTTCCAACCATGTTGTTGCAAAAGGCAAGATTTCATTTTTTCTTATGGTTGAATAATATTGCATTGTTTGTTTATACCATATTGTCTTTATCCATTCAGCCATTCATGGGCAATGAGATAAACCTGGGAATGCAAATATCTTCAATATCTTGCTTTCATTTCCTTTGGATATACACCTAGATGTGAGCTTGCTGGGTCATATGGTAGTTCTGTAATTTAACTTCTTAAGGAATTTTCATACTGTTTTCCATAGCAGCTGTACTATTTTACATTCCTATCCAGAATGCATAAGGGTTCCATTTACTCAACATCCTTGCCAATATTTGTCATCTCTTGTCTTTTTGATAAGAGACATCTTAACTGGTGTGAAGTGGTATCTAATTATGGTTTTAATGTGAATTTCCCATTTGATTAATGATGTGAGCACCTTTTCATGTACTAGTTGGCTATTTCTAAGTCTTCTTGGGAAAAATTATATTCAGTTTCTCTGTCCATTTATTAGATGGTATGGGTTTTTTCTGCTAATGAGTTGTAGGAGTTCATTATATACTTTGGATAATAACCTCTTATCAGATACATGGTTTCCAAATATTTTTCTCCCATTCCATCGGTTGCCTTTTCGCTTTGTTGAAGATTTGTTTTGCTCTGCATGAGCTTTTTAGTTTGATATAGTCCCACTTGTTGGTTTTTACTTTCGTAGTGTTTGCTTTTGGTGTCATATCAAAAAAATCATTGTCAAGACAGATACTAAGTAGTTGGCCTCTTGTGTTTTCTTCTAAGAGTTTTGTAGTTTTAGGTCTCATGTTGAAGTCTTTAGTCCATTTTGAATTTATTTTTGTGTTTGGTGTAAAATAAGAATCTAGTTTCATTTCTATGCATCTAAATATCCAGTTTTCCCATAACCATTTGTGGAAAAGATTGTCCTTTCCTCATTGTATATTCTTGACTCCATTGTAATAAATAAACTAAATATATATGAATAGGTTTATTTCTGGGCTTTCTATTCTGTTCCATTGATATATGTGTGTGTTTATGTCAATACCATATTGTTTTGATTATGGTAACTTTGTAATAAAGTTTGATATCCGGAAGCATCATGTCTCCAGCTATGTTCTTCTCAGGAACAGAGGAAGTTCATGGCAGTTTCTTAACTGAGCATTGCTTTTAATCCATAACTACAAATGAATATCCAGAAATCCCACACATGTTTCAGAAAAACAAATATAACAACAACAACAAATAAATGAAAAAAATAAAGAAATAAGATGCATATACCCAAAGGGAGGAGAAAGATATTTTAGGAAAAAGAAGAGAACTTATTAAAAAAACAAAACCTGGGAGAAAAAATATTGTATTTATTTATTAATTTATTACTAAAAATAAATGCTTACCAGCCAGAAATAGCCTGGAAATGACTGCAAATGTGGCTTTGGGAGAGTCAGTGGAGTTGCCTCTTCTCTCAGAGAAACTAGGGAGTCCCACATTAATAATATTGCTAGCTTCCAAATTAAAGTCTAAGGTGGGCTCATCTGATGCTGGAGTTTTGCCCTTTCTAGCATCCAGGAAGGCTTTAAAAGTATGTGGCATTTTCAATTCCGGAGTATGAGGCAAATTCCCAACTCTGACTTTTAAGTGGGGGATTTCTAACACAGGCAAGGGTTTCAGATAGTAGTCACCAAAATAAATAACACACAGCCACTGCACTGGGTCAGGCTGCAATTCTAGCAGGTTTCCATTTTTTTTTTTTTTTTGCCTTCAATATGTTTGTTTCCTCATCTCCAAAGTAAAAGATTAGGACTCAATTATTGTTGTCGTTACCTTTATCTTTTACATTTAAAGATTCACTGATTCAGAGAAACGACAAGATGAGAACAGTTCAGATATGGTGTTCAGAAAGTAGACAGATGAAGCAAAATGAGAAAAGAATTTTCTGAGTCAAACAAGAAATTCAGTGCAATCTTGTCATTGCAGAATGACAACAGAAAGTAGATGAGAGAGAGAAAGAGGGGGTGGGAGAGGAGAGAGAGAAATTGTGAAAATATAGTACTCAGAGAAGCTGACTCATGCATTTACAAGGCAATTAAACCCTGCTTGGAAACTGAATGAGCTGAACCGACTGATACAAAGTAGAAAACTACAAATATCCCTTACCCTCATGTTCATAGTGGAACCCATCAGGCAAAACTTACAATGCTGAATGCTTTACCTGAGGGGGGATGTTCTAAGGATATAAGAAAGGAATATCATTCATTCACTTATTCAGCAAACATTTTGGCCCATTTTCTGTAGTATTAAGAATGAAACACGGGTGCCTAGGTGACACATTCAGTTAAGTGGGGGATTCTTGGTTTCAGCTCAGGTTGTGATCTCAGGGTTGTGAGATCAAGCCCGTGGCTCCACACTAAGTGTGGAGTCTGCTGGAAGATTCTCTCTCCCTCACCTTCTGCCCCTCCCCCACTCACTCTCTCTCTCTCTCTCTCTCTCTCAAATAAATAAATTAATTAATTTAAAAAATGAAACACATGTTTCCAGCTGTCAGGGACTCAGCCTAGAAATTAATGGTTGCAACAGTGTGGCAAGTGTACAAAAATCAGTAATACATCATGACATCACAGAATGGAAAAAAGGTATATAACGGCCTGCAGGGCACAAAAAAAAAAAAAAATTCCAAGAGATTAAGCTACATCTTGAAGGAAGAATTAAAAAAAGCTCAGGAGGAGAATAAAGAGAGGATGGTTATTTCAAAACACCCAAAAACAGAACAAAAGAACATATGATCTCAGGAAAAAAAACTGGAAAAATTGTTTGACTTAACTTGAGAACTCAAGGTCATTGCAGTTGAGATGGTCCTTATACACATAGAAAAGAAAAAAAGACCTACGACATGAGCCACATCACACTGGGCTTCATGTTTCTTGCTAAGTAGTTCTGCTGAATTCTGGAAATAACAAGCAACACAAAGATTTAGGGCAAGGAAGTAACAAGGACAGACTTGAAAAGGAGTTTGGAGGTTGGAAACAATATGACAAATTAGAAGTTGATTTTATAAGATAAAAAAAAACAGAGAGGGAGGCAAACCATAAGAGACTCTTAACTATAGAGACAAAAGTGAAGGTTGCTGGAGGGGAGGGAGCTGGAGGGATTGGCTAAATGGGTTATGGGCATTAAGTAGAGCACATATTGTGATGAGCACTGGGTGTTATATGTAAGTGTTGAATCACTAAATTCTCCTGAAACCACTAATACTCTATATGTTAACTAATTTGAATTTAAATAAAATCTTGGAAGAAAAAATTAAATTAAATTAATAAATAAAAAAGAAGTTTATTTTAATAATACAGGAAAGAAGCAAGGATAGATCCAAGCAAGGGGATCTAGATGAACAAAATGAACGGATGTATTCAAGAGAAAACATGAAAGATCAGTTAAGAGAATGCAGGGAAGTATAATCCTGAGTGTGGTTTCCTCAAACCCTAACCTCAAATGACTTTCAGTCGAAAAGCAGAAAAAGAACAAGTGTGTGTGTGTGTGTATGTATGTGTGAATCACCTGAGAATCTTGTTAAGATTCTGATTCAGTGGGTCTGAGGGGAGCCTGAGTTTCTACATTTGTAACATTTGTAGTAGTCAGAACATATCAGACTGCTGGCTCATGAGCAGCACTTTGAATAGAGATGGTGAAAAGTCCATTTTTCTAGGCCTGGTGAAGTGATGAGAGCCTGACCTACAGAAGGTAGCTGTTGCTATACATCTATTCAGTGTCCTCACTAGGTGATTTTCTGATTAGTCATATTCCTAATGTTTGGCACACATTAGTCATATTCCTAATGTTTGGCCTAATTTCAATTATTAACTGCTATAACCATTTAAGAATGTTCACACAGGCTAGTACACTCTAGGTTTTCTCTTCTGTATGAATCAAGGATATGTTCTACTGATGTGACTCTTTTCTTCATATACATCCCTGTTTCATGAAATTGTACTCCAATTGATTTTCCCTAATAGAAATATAAAAACAGATAATGAAATCATAATGCATGTTTTCCAGTACTCACAGGACTGTTTTTACTCTGACCTGAAGAGATTGTGTAAATTAAACATGTTCCTTTCCAACCTGTTTAACTGTTGGAAATGGTTATATTTAAACACTGATGTGAGGAGGCTTCTGTTTCCTCATTTGTCCAAACTGATTTGAGAATCCATACTTGTCAGTGAGAGGGGTTTTCTTAGGTGTCCATCTTCTTCCAGTGACATGTGCATATTGTGGAATTCAGTCATTAGTTTTAAGTTAAAGAGTTACCGGGTATTCATTTTCTTTCTTTCTTTTTTTTTTTTTAAAGATTTTATTTATTTATTTATTTGAGAGAGAGAGAATGAGAGAGAGAGCACATGAGAGGGGGGAGGGTCGGGAGGGTCAGAGGGAGAAGCAGACTCCCTGCCGAGCAGGGAGCCCGATGAGGGACTCGATCCTGGGACTCCAGGATCATGACCTGAGCCGAAGGCAGTCGCTTAACCAACTGAGCCACCCAGGCGCCCGGGTATTCATTTTCTAAACACAAGAACAAAAGAAAAAAGAAAGCCCCTGGAAAATTTTTATTTTGGTTAATCAGGTCAAGCTATTCCCTAATGTCACTCTTCCTTCATTATCTGACACAAATTCTGTATATTATTTGCAAGAATAATGGATGTATAGACTCAACACCCCAAAAAAACAAAAAACAAAAAATCCAGTCAAGAAATGGGCAGAAGACATGAACAGATATCTCCAGAGAAGACATACAAATGGCCAACAGACATACGAAAAAATGCTCAACATCACTTGGCATCAGGGAAATACAAACCAAAACCACAATGAGATACCACCTCATACCAGTCAGAATGGCTAAAATTAAGTCAGGAAACAAAAGATGTTGCCAAGGATGCAGAGAAAGGGGAACCCTCTTATGTTGTTGGTGGAAATGCAAACTGGTGCAGCCACTCTGGAAAACAGTATGGAGTTTCCTCAAAAAGTTAAAAATAGAACTAACTACTCTATGACCCAGCAATTGTGCTACTAGGTATTTATCCAAGAGATACAAACATAAAGATTCAGAGGGGCACCTACACCCCGATGTTTATAACAGCAGTGTCCACAACAGCCAAAGTATGGAAAGAACCCTGATGTCCACTGACAGATAAATGGATAAAGATGTGGTATATACATGCAATGAAATATTACTTAGCCATCCAAAAGAATGAAATCTTGCCATTTCCATAGATATGGATAGAGTTTTGCATAGATGTGGATGTATAGAAGTTTGATTTAGTTGTAAAATATTTTCTCATAGTCACCTATAGCTTTTATTTTTTTCCTATCTCATGTTTATTCATTCTTACCTTCTGGACCCATTTCCTGCCTTACCTGAGAAATTCAAAATACCCTTCAAATTTCTCTTAAAAAATAGATACCTATAAAAGGAAGAAAAGTAGTGACATATTTCTTTCCAAATAAAAAACATCCATTACATCTATTGTAAAATACCTGTGAAGAGTCAAAGATTTTACTATACTTGGAAGCTAACATACTTGCTTGCCACAGTTTCATTGACCCAAGGGGGGATACAAATCTCCTGGATCAGAAACAAAGGACGTTTGCTCATGGCATAAATATGCAGCATGATCTTTGTATTCCTTTTGGTTTTCCTTATGGCTCCCACCTTAATTTCACAGGGGCAAAGTAGAGAGACCCAGATGTTATCCATGCAGTGAATTTGTGTTACAGCTAAGGAACCCTGAGTTTAGGTAATCTGAATCTGAATCTGAATCTTTTACAAGCAAAGTTGCCCAACATTTACCCTGGTGGGAGATATGATCCTTGTTATACTGGACAGTAAACAATCCTTCCCTCTTCCCTGGAGGGAGGCAAGTCTCCATCTTCCTACACTGATCACTATACAAATATCCTTGCAAAGGGACAGTTCCATAGAAAAGCTACCAGTGCTGCTGCTTGAAAGAGGTGTAGAAATGTGAGACCTATGGCCAATTGTCTCCGAACATTTATAAACTGATCTCTGTAATTTGAGATGTAAGACATCAATACCAACTTGACAAATATAAAAAATTTTTTAAAAATTTTACTTAAACGTCTGTCATAATATAAAGTAACCATTTTATTTCTAAAAGAAGACAGCATGAAAAACTTTGGAGTTTGACAGTTGTGAATTTAACTGTGGTTCAACTACACCTAGATGAATCACTTTGGACAATATATCTTACCTTTTTTTTAAGATTTTTAAAAATTATTTATATGACAGAGAGAGAGCAGGAGAGCACAGGCAGGGGGAGTGGCAGAGGGAGAAGCAGACTCCCCGCTGAGCAGGGAGCTCAATGTGGAGCTCCATCCCAGGATCCTGGGACCAAGACCCTAGCCGAAGGCAGTTGCCTACCAACCGAGCCACCCAGGCGCCCCAATACACCTTACCTTTTTACACCTCATACATCATAAACCTAAGGAGGGCATAGCAGCATTTCTGTGGAACCAATCTCGCAGCACAATGCCTGGAAATTGAAGGAAATCACTAGGTGTTTTGCCTCTCAATTGTTCTTCTTTCCTTACCTTACTCTAAGTGTTTACTCCTATAAATAAAACCATACTAGCTTTCTTACCCAATTCTAAATATTCATGAGAAGAGCTCACTGGTCTGCTATTTACTTTCAATTTATTCTCTGCCTACCTAATCACAGCAGAAAAATAAAAGGAGATATAATCTGAACCAGAAGCATAAAGAAGCAGGCATGCTGGACTGAAAACCTTATTGCAAAATAATTTTAGGAACGCCATTGTCACAGGAATCCAACCTGATTGTAGTTCTCTTCAGGCACGTCACATGTCAGTTGAAGAACGTGAACTTCAGAGTCATGCCACGTAAATACAACTCTACTGCTTAATCTATAAATTAGTAAAGTTATCAGACTTGGTTGGTTTTAATTTTCTATATATAAAAGAAATTTTAAAATATGTACCAGAGGGGAGGTGGGCGGGGGATGGGTTAAATAGGTGATGGAGATTAAGGAGGACACTTGTGTTGAGCACTGGTTGATACATGGAAGTGCTGAATCACTATATTGTATACCTGAAACTAACATTACACTGTTAACTATCTGGAATATAAATAAAGACCTGAAAAAAAAAGAAAAAAAATGTATCTACCCTGTTGTAGGGATTCAGTGAGATTACACCTGAAACACCTATCACAGTCTATTGTAGGTATACAAAAAACATATTTTCCTTCCTCCAGAAAATTTACCTCTTCTTTCTGTCTAACATTTGTATCACAGTTTGTTTTTAAATAAATATTTGAGGACTTCCTGATCACTTTTGAGAAACACCCAATCTTGCTCTTCTTTCCAACTGCTATTCTGTTTCTTTATTCCTCTAGCCACCAGAATTCTCAAATGAGTGACCAATGTACATTACTTGTCAGTGAATTTTCTTAAGCATGAGCCCTTTATCCACCATTATCATGAAATAAATTAATTCAAATCCATTGCCAAATAACCCAGCTTGGCCATTCTTTTGAGCATGTTTCTTGCCATCCTTTATGGATGATTCTCAGATTATGTATTTTCCAAAAATCTCCATATTTCTATGCCTCCATGCTCTTTGAGAACATTTCACTCCCTATCAAAAGAGTCTATTTCCCTCCCTTTAGGCAGGACTATGACTACTCTGACCAATAGAATGTGACAAAAATGATGCTATGTAACCTCCAAAGCTAGGTCATAAAAGGAATATGGCTTCTTCTTGGCTCTTTATGTTGGCATACTTTCCCTGTGAGCCCTGCCACCATACCGTAAAGAGGCCAAGCTACAATTCAAGGCTGTGTCTGGTGTTCCAGACTAGAAGCCCAGCTAATGTCCCAGCTGACAGCCAGGCTCCACTACCAGATGTGAGTGAATAGACTTCAGGTGATTCCAGGTTCTAGCTTCTAATTTCCTCCAGCTTTTGCTTCTTCCCAGAGGAGGCTGCAAACATCATGAAGTAAAGATGATCTAAACCCACCATGCCTTGTATCAATTATTCTGACACATGAATTCTATAAAATCAATAAATGCTTTGTATCACTAAATTTTGAGGTAATTTGTAACACAGAACTGGTAACTGGAAGATACTCCTTACCAAACTTTGCTTCTGAAAATTGTCTCACTTTCACCCCTAACCCTTTTAGGGTTCCCTCTCTCTCCTGCTTTCCGATGGTCCTGTTTTCCCCCAAGATTTTCTTCCTAGATCCTTACTCTCACCTGTACACTGTTCATTTTATAAAGTATATGTCCATGCTGCGTACCTTCAAGCCTTTGTCTCAGGACCACAATTCTTTGGGTGCAAGTCTCCTAAGGATTAAATTTTAAGGAGACTTTCTCTCAGGATCATGCACATGTCTCTCTAAATTTGGGGCGTAGGACCCTCACTTGCCCTGAGCCCTGACACTTAATGTCTCTCTAGATATATTTCCCTGTTAAAATCCTACTAGCATTGCATCAGTGATAAAATGAACAGGCTTATGAGTTGGACTCTCTGGTTTGAATCTCAAGTTTGCCATTAACAAGCTGTGTCTTGGAGATTATTCTAAGTACTTTAGTATTGTCATCTATTAATGGTGATAGTGGTATTATGTGTCTCTTAGGGCTAATGGAAAGATTGAATGAATTAATGAAAATCAAGATGTTAAAACAGTAGCTGTAATAAAAACAGTTAATGTTGGTTATAATTATTCTTTATTATAATTGCTTTCATATCATATATGCCTCCTCATTATAATAATTTCCACATATGTAAGATTGAACTTTTGGTCAAAACCTAAAGTAACACCTCCTCTGAGTCTCTCCACTCTTGATGAGGTCCTAAAGTTATTTAACCCATTTATGCCCAAATTTAAAATAATCTTTGAACTACCATCTTCTTTCATCCAAATGTGGCATTTTTTTTGTTTTGTTTTGTTTTAATATCACTTAACACTTCTTTCTTTCTGTCTGGCTTTCTGGACTTTATATATTTGATTAAGTCCTGATTTATGTGTATTTCACCCAAGTCTCAGTGGGAGTCATCAACCTCACCTTAAAAATTAAAATTAAAAAATGTTACAAAAACAACCCTATGGCTACTCATACACACTCACACCCAAATTCTCCCAAGCTGATTTATTATTCTATATTCTTTTTTTTTCCAGGTCTCTCATCAAAAATCACCCAAGGTTCCCTATTTCCTATTATAACAATCTCCACATCTCAGCCTTACTATCAATGCAATCTAGTAAGTAAACTTGATTAACTTATCTGACCTCATTTTTCACTAATATAAAATGCATTTTCCCAAGTAGATAGTCTTTTGAATGTGCCATAAAATAAAATTGCTTATTTAAACATATACCTTTGTACGTTGTGGTTTTTTTGTCACTTCTTCTGATATACATGACCCCTTTTCAACATTGATCTTTTAAATTCTCTATGTTTAGGAAATAAGTTACATTATTATTGAGCACTTTTCAATATATATAATATTTCAGAGAAATATAAGTGTAGGAATTTGTAAGAAACTAACTAAAAAAATTATTATTTTTTAAAGTTTTGTTTATATACAAATCAATGTTATGATCTGATTTTCTGGCCAGTTTTGCAATATATATCACATATTTATCCATATGATGGATATGGATATGGTTTACATTTATTGTCAACATCTTTTAACTATCATGAAATTTATTCCAATATGTCATAAAATTCAAACCAGGTCCCCCTTTAGCACCCAGTTGAGTGCTTAAGTTATGAACTAATGACACTGAATTTATTGATTTTTTACATGTTCTGGGCATCTTGAATCTTTACAGAATTCTGTATCATGAGTTACATAATATTATGATGATAATTTTGATAATATAATCGTCAATAACCAAACAAGACCATCCCCCAAGTCAATAATAAATTTGCCTGAGAATGAAGACACATCAATTTAAAGGATAATTTTCTAAGCAAATTGGTGAATTTTTTAAAGTTTTTTAAAAGAGGAAAATTGGTTATGGAATACTATCATTTTGGTATTTCTCTGAAGAGAAAATAAAAAAATAATCTTGCAGGGAGATATCTCAACAAGTCTATATTTTGCAAAAGAACCTTCCTCCTTGTAAGTGTTGTAGTTTATAAATAAAGATTCTTTGACCAAATACATTGATAAATTGCAGATGAACCCTCCCTAAGAGCTAGACAAGGGACAGGAAACTAAGCATCATGAAAGGCTGTGACTGATGCATCCCTCAAGCCTCTGTTATTTGCATCAGAAATGTCTCTAATTCAAAAAGCAATAAAAAAAATGACATGGGAAGTCTATTGGGATACTTGCTATCAAATTGTAGAAATAATGTCTGATCCTCATCATCCATAATATTTAATATCCACCACTGGACCTATTAACATAAATGCATGAAATCACATTTATTTGCTCCAAGAACATAACGCATTTATGATGAAGAGAATGTAAATTGCTGCTGATCAAACTGCTTCATCCCTGATTTCTTATGATTAACATTAACAATGAACAAAAAGATCCAAAATGTCTGGGTTCTATTAGATAATTGGAAATCATGAATTCAGCCTGGCTTATATTTGAAGCCCTGTCTAATGGATTGAAGAATGGCTAACAGTCTAGATCTAAGGTTAAATGATAAATAGAAGCTTATTCAGCCAGAAGGCTTCCCTGCGAGGTGCCATGGGGATGAGAGTTGGTTGCATTTTATTTGTCATTATTATTAATGATGTGGAAAAGAGGATAAATAGCAGATAAATTAAATCAACAGGCAATAGAAGATTGGACAGAGTTGCATGTCAATACAATACAGTGATGGGCCCAAAGCAAGTTGGAAATCCATAATGCACCCAAGATATAACAAAACAATATTTAAGCCAGAAAAATAATAAAATGCACATAAAAGTAAATAAAATACTTAAATTAAGGAAAAATAAAAATAAATTTTGAAAAGAAACCAATTAATATAATTAAGCCTTGACTGGAGTAGAGTAAATAATATACGTAGTTTTAATATTTTCAAGCATCGAGGGATCTCTTAATACTATATTTATTTCTTTGTTTTAATTCATTGCAATTGTAATGTCAAGTTAATGTATTAATGTTTATTGTAGATGCCTACATGAATGTAAATATGTAGATCGTAGGGTACATTTTTCTGGAAATATGATATGAACTAAAGTAAAAAGAACAGTGACTTGGCAAAAATTCAGTTTCTTTTTGGCTTTTTTTTTCAGGACCCTACCAGTATGGAAAATGTGGTAGTGTTGTGCCTCTTGTGGACATGAAGGGTGAATAAAATGCCTACTGAAATATGCCATCTGCTCTTGTTCTGTAGAGTTTCATTTCTATTTAGTTCTGTATTCTTGACTAAATAAATTAGGATTTATTGTATCCATCTGTGGTCACGTCCCACAAACTCAAAACCTTACAATGCTATAAACACATTTCAGAATTCCCTTTTATGTGATTCTAATTATCTTTCACCTGTTTGGTCTATGTAACAATTTTCATTATTTAATACCTTTTGAATAGTAAATGAGGAAATAGGAAAAAAAAAGTCAGGACTGTGTACAGGGGAAAAAAAAAGATTCTTGTGAATAGTGACTGGCCCTCACCTCAATACACATTATGGCTGATTGCTCTCTTTCTCTTTCTGTGGGAAGAAGGAGCTAAGCTGGGGCTAGAGCCACCAATCAACATAAGAGAGTCAATTTATTGACTCCAGCTGTAACAGACTTCAAAAAGGTATATAACAAATAACAAAATACTAAAAAAAAAATCAAGAGACTGCTGAGTTGGTCATAGATCCACCAAATTGTGTTGGCTCAGGCTATAGTAATTACATTAAAACATTCTTTGTACAGACACAGCCAAGTATCCAAGTATCGAATCATGGGCTCCCAGAATGGAAAATGAGATTAGGTCATCTATATTAACCCTCTAACTAGATGCATAAATTCCAAATAAGCGGTTATGTATCCTCCTATTGCACACTTCCAGTGCTGGGGAATTCACTGCCTCACCAGGCAGTTCATTCCATTTCAGGACAACTTAAATTATTTGAAAGTCCTTTCTTCCATTAAGCCCAAATCTAGCTCCAAATAATTTCCACTTGTAGATCTTAGTTTTTCATTCTGTGGCTACAAAATAGAAAGAAGCCCAACAATTTCTCCTTAACATAGGCCAGTAAGTATTTGAAGACAGCAATAATGTCAACCTAAGTCTTTGTCACAGGCTAAATACCATCTTTTTTTTCCCCCTCAACTCTTCTTCTGATATGTCCTCAATTGCATACCCACCACTTTCTTGACCTCTGACTATCTCTCAATTTCCAGTTTATCTTGATCATATTAAAAAGTTTTATCCAGGGTTTAATCTGTCACTACTCTAAACTATCCCTCAGTTATCATGAAGCAGAGTGGTACCATTACCATTAGGTTCCAGACACTGAATTTGTTCTCCTGCTAAATACAACAGCAGCTCTTCTAGAACCTCTACTGTCTAATATGGTTGACTACATGAGATATTCAGTCCTTTTTCCTCACAAATCTTTTTTTCTAATTGGGAGATCATTGGTGCCTCATTAATATTTAAGTAAAAAAACAAACAAGCAAACAAAACAAGAAAAAAACAAAGAGAAAGAAAGGGGGCTAGGAAATGTACATCTCTAATAAAAAAAAAAACATAACTTTGTTAACTTACACATTTTTTCCTAAAGTCATTTTCCTAAGAAATGCATGATGAGACAGAAATGTCGTCTTTGAAGACAAGTTAACCTGGTCATGAATCCATGCTCATTCACCTACTTAAAGCAATCACAAAATTTTTCTAATACTAATTCCCAACTTTATAAAATCAAGATAACTCTAACATTTACTTCAAAGGATTAAAAAGAGAATTAAATACAACAATGTACTAAGTTGATGAGCACAATTTATGAGTATGGAGCTCTACATTTATGCACTGTAACTTCTTCTTCCTCCTAATACCTAAAATATGATTCATGAAAAATTTTAAATCTACAGGTATATCTATAATAATTATGATTGTTCTTAATTCAAACCTTACCCTAGGAGTAGATTAATGCCCATGATTTGTGATTTGAGGGGAAATTAAAGTAGTTTTGCCTGAAAACATCCCTTCCATATCACTGCCATTATGTCATGATCCCTTGTGAGTAATTTCTCAAATCTCTTTTCTTTGTGAGAGCTGAATCACCAGGAAGTGTAGGGGAAAGTTTAAGAAGTTAGATAGGGCTGAGATGAGGGTATGACTCACTGATCACCCAGAGGTCAGCTCAGGAAAGATGTTTTGCATACCTGGAAAATAGAACAGTTACAGAGCAAGTGAGATGGATGATGATGGGGAAAATAGAGTATGTGGTTCTGTTGGGAAAGTCCTCAGAAAAACCTGAAATATTTATCTACCACTGCAGAACAGACCCATACCTAATTGGCATGGGCCAGGCATTCCAAAAGTAACTGAGGAAAGGGGGCCCAATGGGGTAGAAAGACTCATTTTTGAGAAAGACTTTTAAAATTTTACCAGAAGAATAATAATAAGAGTCAGGGCACAAGATTCAGGGCAAAGCACTGGCTAGAATAAGGCAATCAGATGAGAGTCATGGGGTTCAAGGAATGAGCCAAGAAGCAGTAGTTAATATGAAATGAAGGATTCAAACCAGTGGTGTTAGACCTGCATTGCCAAAGGTCAGTGGTCCCTGGGTATGGGAAGTGGAATTCTGCAAGGGTCGAGACAGATAGAAAACAGCAAAATAAATACTCTTAACTGTACCCAATGTTGGCCGTGATCAAAGAAATGTGGTAGTTCAATTTTTTATATCTTTTCATTAAGATGCTTTTTTTTTTTCATGACCTAGAAATACTGGGAATGTAATAATACACATGGCTGGGCTAAATGCCTCCACCATAATTATTGCAGACATGTTAACAATAAATAATGAAGTTATTGGTTAGAGCTGAGCCCATAAAACAGAAGGGTAGTGATTAGTGCATCAGTGCCTAAAGCAGCCACAATTGTGTGTGGTCTTTTGTTTTGCTTTGTTTTATTTCTGACTGTAGATAATGGTGGTTCCTGTTTACTTGCCTTGCTTTAAATAAACTCAGTTAGGCTTCTTTGCTTCATTGTGGGAATTTTTTTTTAACTTATAAGTAGACATGATTACTATCTTCCTGGCTGCTGAATTCTGGTTCATGTTTCCCATACATGAAATAGGTAAGAAAAATATTCTTTCTTTGAATGAGAATTTTTAAAATATATTTTTAATTGAAAATCAAATCTATCACCTTAATCATGGTTTGATAAATCAGAATTAGTTTTTAAGGACGCTTTTTGCTATAAGTAATGTGTAATTTTAGTTCTTAAAAGGCTGTTAAAAAGGTCAGCTATGTGTTATGAGTCTTTTGTCAAGAGCCTTTATTTCAGACATGTATGTTAGCATAAAATATGTAACTTCATTGTGTTTATGAACACACACACACACACACACACACACACACTGTGGCAGAATGAAACAAGACCATGCTGCAGGATTGGACTAATCCAGATTCAGTTCGAAGCCCCTGAATTTACCAGCTGTGTGACCTTGGATGATGCATTTAATGTCTCTCTACCTCAGTTTCCTTCCCTGCAAAACTTTTACACATTCATTGTACCTCTTCGAATGAAACTGGTAGCTTGTTTAGCAAACAGAAGGCATTTGTCATATAGTGGCTGATATTCTCATCATCAATATGCATAAGAATTTAGTATAATGCCTGCACATAGATACTATTTAACAAAGAGTGCAGAATATTCTGTCTTTGTATTCAGTGCAGTCCATCAGGTAGAATACCATATATATAGCAGAGATAGAATAAGTGATAGCATGCACAGCACAATATGAGTAAACTAAAGACTATTCTTCCACAAATAGAGGAGGCAAGTGGCATCTAGGTCAGGAGCACATGCATAGGAGGCTCTTCATTAACAGTACCAATGACAGGGGTGATTTATATTACGTGTAAAGCTACTAGTACCAAGTTAAACCCACAATAGTGGCTTAATAAATGGTAGTTATTATTAGGTTCTCCATAAGCAGTATCAGAACTAATAACTTTATTCATTGCTTCAATTGATCCCCATATCAGTACTGACTATTTATGCTTCTTAAGTGGATTACCTTTACTTTAAGAGGCCAGCTTTCATTTTTAATAAGTGCCCTGCTATTTTGTTGTGCTTTCCTTTTCAAAGTGTTTAGGCCCTTATTGATATAGGACTTATCTAAAACAAACAACACAAGTCTGTACAAAGGAAAGAGTCAAGTGAAAAGAAAGAGATGTCTGTGTCAGAGCTGCAGTAAATGAGGGCAGATCAGCTGTTTGCTGCAGATGCTGCTATGCTGACATGGGAAGTCCACACATCATTCTGACAGTGTGTGGGGTTTTGGAGCTGACAATCACCAGGCAAGCTCACTGCCAAGTACAGACAACTGGAGATAAATGTGAAGGAGATTTTTCTCTTAAGGAATTTCCTCTAGTGAGCACAATTCCAAGAACTAGGACCATCCTGCCTTCCACCTAAGAAGGTGAATTTGCCTTAGCCAGATTTCGATATCATACTTCTGAGAAAGATGATTGTAATAAGCCAAAAGAGAAAGAAGCAAGTTAGCTCAAAAGTGTTGTGTTACTGTTTTACTTGTGTGGTTTTGTAATTGGCCAGTGTTCATGCCAACCTAAGCCTGGTATAAGATTAAGATTCTGTCTTAATTGCAGGAAACAAACTGAGCGTTGCTGGAGTGGGGGGTGGGGTGGGAGGGATGGGGTGACTGGGTGATAGACACTGGGGAGGGTATGTGCTCTGGTAAGCGCTGTGAATTGTGCAAGACTATTGAATCTCAGATCT
>NC_138371.1:97441478-97463129 GCF_054177405.1 Leptonychotes weddellii | reverse complement strand
GGGTATTGAGGAGGGCACATTCTGCATGGAGCACTGGGTGTTATGCACAAACAATGAATCATGGAACACTACATCTAAAACTAATGATGTAATATATGGGGATTAACATAAGAATAAAAAAAAAAGATTAGGATTCTGACAGTGGAGGAAATTCACCCAAGATTCAGTCTAAAAACACACATGTACACTCCAAACAGAAGAACAAATAGAAATTTTCATGTACTATTTGACACAAGCTTAAGAATAAATTGTATTCCATGCACCACAGATTTAGAAGTCTTCAAGTTATATGTGCTTACCAGAAATCAAGCATAATGTCTCAAATAAACCAAGTACTTCTACTTTCCTTTCCTGAATTTTTTGTTGATTTAAGTTTGTCAGCTGAATGTTGGAGAGCTCTAATATGTTAGGTATTTGAAGATATCCTTGTGAGAAATCTTGTGAGAAGGGTGTAGGCCATCACTATGATTAAGCAGAAATATCTAAAAATATGGTTCTCAGGATAGATGTTCAGAAGCATCAGTCCTCTAATTTTTCCACCATTGTTTTGATAAAGTCTGAGGCTCTGTTTTTTGGGTTTTTGTTGTTGTTGTTTTGTTTTGTTTAAAGATTTTATTTTTGCGCGAGAGAGAAAGAGCATGCGCAAGAGAAGCGGAGAGGGGCAGAAGGAGAAGCAGGCTCCCTGCTTGGCAGGGAGCCCGATGTGGGACTGGATCCGAGGACCCTGGGATCATGACCTGAGCTGAAGGCAGACACTTAACCGACTGAGCCACCCAAGGGCCCTGAGACTCTGTTTTTAAGAGGTAACTACAAACTCCAGTCCCCTTAAAGAATGAGCACAATGACCTAAGTTAAGCACTATAAGTGATTATTAACCAAGTGTTCTGATAATGGATTCAAGTCAAAGAAAAAGGAGAAGAGAGAACAAAATGATGGTAGATAAAGAAGGAATGCCATTGAGAGAGAGTTATAAGGATTGAAGGACCACTTCACTATTGTTTCACAGCCAGAAATGGTCCTTAACTAGATGTTAGGAGCCAATGTGTGTGTGTAGAAACACTAGGAAATGTAAGCATAACTATTGTACATTCATGGGTAAAGATCTTTTTTTTCCCAATATATTAATAAAAAGAAAAAAAAATAATTCCCCAGGCTGATTTACTTTATTACAAGAATGGTGGCACTCCAAAAAAGCTTATATTTTGACCAGAGGACCTTGAATTATAAGAGACAAATCAGACTCAGAACATGGAAAACAGAGTCACTTAAGCATGTTCTTTTCATTAGTTTTGTTTGAATTTTACACTTAGTTTTCTCTGATGGTGCTGCTGGAGTTCAGATTATAGAATGTATGGCTCTTTTGAAAAGCCATGGCAGAAGAGAAGCCAAAATCCTAGCTAATTCAGGAACTATGCTTGGTACTGGAGACTGGTCACGAAAACAGGGCTTGCTTCTGTCCTTATCCTGAAAAGCTACATGGGAAAAACATTTGAGACTTTCCTCTAGGTACCTATGATGATTTTGAAATTGTCCAACAATATGGAGTAACACAATGAGAAGTTTTTAAAGATAAATTAAGTAGAGTATTCCTAGACCTGCTTCAAAGTAGGAACCTGAAGATCAAGTCCTTACCACAGTTTTGTTTTTCAAGTGAATTCAAAGCTCTTTGTATATGTCAGTGGTCACCAGCTATTCTTTGGTAGAACACACTCTTAACTCACAGAATAAGACATTTTGTAGAGATATGAGAGGGTACTTATAATTGATATTCAGTAAGTCACTGAGATTCAACCAAGTCTGAATATGGCTAAAGATATTTTCAGTACCTGCATCATAGGATCATAGTGACAAAGGTTGTTACCTAGCTCCTACTCAGATGCTGTTGACATTTGCAGTGGAAGAGTAACTGACCAATAGTCTTGTAAAGTTCAATCATAGCTGTTGAACTGTATTCATGGTATCAGAGGTATCAGAGGTTGTATCAGTGGTGAGGTATTAGAGGTACCATAATCAGCCGTCCTTCTGGTACCACTGTACTCAAAGGACAAGGAAAATTTCTCACCCCAATTCAAAGTCAAATATTTGGATGAGAAGATAATCAGGTGTTAGGTCACCACCTGATTGTTGCTTATGTGAAAAAAAAAAAAAAAGAATACATCACTTTTTTGCATGGCCCTTCTATGACCTTCTAGAGCCATCATACCTCTTCACATCACTTGTGGTTGTGAGCAGAGTTGCCCTAACTTCTGGACTGACACTCCTTTCATGGTACATGTTCTCGTGAGAAACTCAGCTCAAAGTATCACGGTGTTGAGAGTATGATTTGCAGCATCCCTCCACTTGCTTCTCTTCTTTTCCTGAATTTTTCTCTTCCAATATCTTTCATCCTCCTAGCTTCTTCTAATTCAAACAATTTTATTAGATGACACACATATGCTTTTTTGTATAATTGTATATTTTGGTGCTTTAGGTGCCAGAGTTGTGAAGAGAAAGTTAGAAATCAGATTTTTTTTTTCATAGACTGGGAGATATTTGAAGATACTAATTTCAAAAAATATTCATAAATTTCAAACAATCTCACATGGCAATTTGAACAAGTGCCTCATGACTCTCTGATAGAAAATTTACTATGGAAACTTTAACTGGCCTCCAAGAAAATTGAGAAGCTAAAAATCTTTAGGTTTCCTGACTTCTCTCTTTGCTAATCTTCCTATAATTATTCAACTCAATGTTCATCCGTGGAAGTCTCAAATGACCATCAACTGATCCTCATTAAGTCTTAATGGTCAGGACTTTATGGAACTCTCTAAATTGAAGGTATTTCTGATGTCTACTTTATACCAGATACCTACTTTGTACCTTTATACCTTAAAATATAAGTTTGCCTACTTAATATTACTTTCTATTTCTAGGGAATCAGAAATGCACAAGAAACAGTTTTTACCCTCAAGAAGTTTGTAACCTACCATACTAGACACAGGTTAAGATGAAGAACATATTAAATGAGTTGATTTTTTAAAAGTATGTACTTAAAAGATAAAGTCATGTTTTCATTTATCTTGAGTGTATGCCTAGAAATGGAATCATTGGATCATATGGTATCTACATTACTTAACCCCTTGAGGGCCAGCCAGTTTCCCAAATGACTCTACCATTTATATTCCCATCAGCAATGTATAAGGGTCCCAGGTTCTCCACATATTCTTTAATACTCGTTATTTTTGTTCTTTATTATAGATGTATTAGTGGATATAAAGTGGCATCTCAGTTATGACTTGCATTTCCTTAATGGTTAATGATGTTGAGTATCTTTTCATGTGTTTAGTGACCATTTCTACATCTTCTTTGCAAAATATCTACTCAAATCCTTTGAACACTTTGAGTTATCTACCTTTATTTTTGCATTAAAGAGTTCTTTTTGTATCTTAATCACTGGTTTCTTATCATATACATGATACATGTATGCGATATATGTAGATCACATACATGATACATGAGTTTCAAATATTTTCTTCTATTCTTGTGGTTATCTTTTCACTTTCTTGATGATGTCATTTGCAAAACAAAAGTTTAATTTTGAGTAAGTCCAAATGATCTATTTTTTTTCTTTTTGTTGTTTGTGCTTTTGGTGTCCTTCTAAGAAATTATTACCCAATCCAAGATCATGACTATTCACTCATGTTGTCTTCTAGGAGTTGTACAATTTTAGCTCTTACATTTATGTCTATAATCTATGTTTAATTAGTTCTTGTGTAAGATATGATGTTGGGATCCAACTTCATTCTTTTGTATGTGGATATTCAGTTAACACCAGCATTATTTGTTGAAAGTACTATTGTGTCCCCATTTAATTTTTTTGGCACGCTTGTTGAAAATCAGTTGACTATATACACAAAGGTTTATTTCTGAACTTCAACTGTATTTCATTGAACTATATATACTTTCAATAACCTCAGTAACACGTTTTTTTTTTTAAGATTTTATTTATTTGACAGAGAGAGACACAGTGAGAGAGGGAACACAAGCAGGGGGAGTGGGAGAAGGAGAAGCAGGCCTCCCGCAGAGCAGGGAGCCCAACACGGGGCTCAATCCCAGGACCCTGGGATCATGACCTGAGCCGCTTAACAACTGAGCCATCCAGGCGCCCCCACATTGTTTTGATTACTGCAATTACATATCTTTTCAAATCAAGAGTGAGGAGTGACTTCTAATAGGTACAGAATTTCTTTTTGGAGTGATGAAAATGTTCTTGAATTATATAGTAGCAATGAGGGCACAACCCTGTGAATGTTCTAAAGCCATTGAATTATGCACTTTATATGTGTGGATTTTATGATGTTTAAATTTTATTTCAATAAAGATATTTAAAAAGACAGGAAACATTGCACAGAGAAGCTGATATCTGATACAGTTCTGATATAAGAATTTGGCAGGTGGAGAAGAAAATGGGGTTTCAGGAAAAGGATCTAAGAGAATAAATGTAGAGTGATATGAGACTACTTCAAGTGTTCAAGGAACTCAAGAGTTTTGTATTTTTTAAGTATAAGGTAGAATAAAATATGGGTGATGGTGTTGCAGAAGGAAGAAAGAATCTGTTGAGTATCCCATTCTATACAACAGAAAGTTTAGATTTTATTCTGCTAACTGATAAAAACATTTTGACCATGTACCATCTATATCTATCTATCTGTCTATCATCTATCTACTTATATAGTTACTAATTATAAAATATAATTGCTATTAAGTTACTGGTTTAGCAGCACATATATGCATTTCAAAATATTATAAAATTATTTAAAACTCATAAAATATAAGTAAAAATACAAAAAATAAGAGGTAAAAATAAAAATAAACAGAATTTTAAATATTCACTTCTCCCATTCCAAGCAGTAAAAGTTACTCCTGGGGTATTTGGGTGTGACCAAATAAATATGGAATTATTTGCTGTAAAGAAAAAAAAAAGGTATGTTTTAATTGCAATATTAAGCCCAGAAAATATATCAAATTCTAAAGTGTATCCATTTTTAATAATAGAGTTTAGTCAACCTGAGATGTTAATGGAGAAAGATTTGAGGACTGGAGACTTGTCTGGCACATATTCAGGAAAAGCCACATATTTCTTAATCTTAATCCACATGTCTTAATCCTGCTATTTCCTTAGTCTCTTTCTTTATTTTTAAAGCTCAAACAATGGGGAAACAGAATAGGATATGACAATGTCCTCAATTATACATTCTGACTGCCTATTTTTCTGGCTTTAGTAGAAAATGATTTGTATCATCATGCTACTTGAAAGTTGTCCTTTATGATTACCTGGTTAAAAAGAAAAAAAAACAATAACAAAGGAAAATTCTGTTTCTCCTTGATTGTTTGAAGAAAGGACAGCTTGCTAAAAGTGAAAGATAATTCTCTCCAGTCTTCATTTACCTTTCCTGTGTGTGTCTGGTGGGGGAAAGCCTCATATTTCATAAACTAGTATCTAAAAGTCTTTCATTCATTTATTTGGTCATATCTTCAACTTGTATTACAGTAAAGAGAATGAGTTTACAACTTCTATATTATAAATAAAGAGATTAAAGATAAATAAAAACTGGAGGCAGAGGTGTGCTTAAAAGGCACAATAAATGTTTCTTACCTTGAAAGAAAGAAAGAAAGAAAGAAAGAAAGAAAGAAAGAAAGAAAGAAAGAAAGAAAGAAAGAAAGGAAGGAAGAAAGAAAGAAAGAATTGGAGGCAGTAGCATACACTGACTACTAAGCCCTAGCCTGGGTTGAGGTTTCTTGAGGACCTTGTGACTGCATTGTTGCTTGGTGCACCTGCTCACCAAGCCACAGGAGGCAGGGAGCCCAGGTGGATATGCCACCATACCTAGTTGCAACACACAGTGGGGCTCAGGCCTGTGCCACTGTTGGAGGAGGCTCACCTGGTTCTTGAAGCCTGCTGTGGCAGGAAAAGAGTGGTAGTGATTGGATGGGTCACTATGGAGGACAGTACAGAGAATGTGGAGGCCTAGGTCAACCACCTGCAGAAGCAAGCCAAATGGAACATTATGTAAAATGAGCCAGAGGAGGCTTCGTTAATTTTGCATCATGTTCTACATCTTGCCGATCAGGGCAATAACAAGAACGCCATCACTTACAGTTAAATAAATCAAGATAAATAAAAACTAATATGTTTTAGTTATCCTGCACTATAATACATAATTAACATCAACAATCTTTTTTAATTCTTACCTAAACTCTGTGAATTAGATATTTCTCTCCATTTTACAGATGGAGAAACAAAGTTAAAAAGATCATAAAATGGAAAGCAACCTTGCCAATATTTAGACCCAAGTTCTTTTTATACTAGAGCAGTGTTTATTTACTCATTAAATAAATACCTACTCAGTACTTATTATGTGCCAGACACTAATTTAGAGAAGTTAGAGATATGGAATGTGGGGAAAGTGACATCAGAAACATGGCAGAATGGGAGTTTCTGACTGTGTTCAGAAATAACACAATTTGACAATCACCCAAATAGCACCAATTTTGACAATCACCCATGGATGAGAGTGTCTTTATGGAAGTCAGTGAGCCCAATAGATAAGTTCCAGAACACCACTGGAGAAGAATAATCCAAAACTGGATGCATTCAAGAGTATAAGAAGGGGGATGCTTGGGTGGTGCAGTTGGTTAAGCGTCACACTCTTGGTTTCACTCAGGTCATGAACTCAGGTTCATGAGATTGAGCCCCGCATCGGGCTGTGCACTGAGCATGGAGGCTGCTAAAGACTCTCTCTCTCTCTCTGCTCCTCACCCCCCAAAAAATAAATAAGTCTTTAAAAAACAAAACAAAACAAAAGAGTGTAAGAAGAGTTTCACTATACCAGGGGCATTCCTCTTCCAAGATAGCACAGCTCAGAGCCAAGATACCTTCTCAACCTGTGATTGCACACAGTGTGTGAGTGAGCATGTGGCTTCCCCCCTGTGCTACCAAACAGGCTCACTTCTTTCTTGTCCTTTCCAGAATATGAAGTGTGCTGCATGACTCGGGTGGGGAAGGTGGGAAGCACTGTACAAGGGCTGAAAGAACAACAGCCATGGTTCTCTAAGGGCATCAAAGGAATGGGAATTCTTCTAAATACTTTGCAGATTCCATCAGGAAGCCCACCCATGAGCTTCTGGGGATGTCTTGTCTTAGACCCCCCAAGTGGCCCATAAGCACCCCAAATGCTCCACATGCCTCACACACCCACACCCACCCTGTGGCCAACTCCATTTGCTGTGTCCCAAGGGCAGAGAGTATGAGCCTTTTCAGACAGCTAGTAAACATGCACAGGATGCTGGCTTCTGAGGGATTCTGAGAAAGCACCCAAACCTGAAAATTTAGCACTGCCCTAGGTAAAGCTGACAGGAGGCTATCAGTACCCAGGCTGACTTTACAGGATAGAGGGAAGGCATACAATCTTAATATATTATTTCCCCTATTAGGGAACAGTTGTGGAGTAAGCATACCATAGAAAAGATCTGAGGAAACATCAGATTTGCCAGTCAGCCTGACAGAAAAGTATTGTTCTCCCAATATCAGCCCACAGGGTAGAGGATGTAACTACTTCTTTAAATGCAAAGAAAGCAATGCAAGACTTCAGCAAACATGAAAAAATAAGGAAACGTAATGCCACCAAAGGAATACAGTAATTTTCCAGTGAACAACCTTAAAGGATGGAAGTCTAATTTGCCCCACAAAGAATTCAAAATAGTTGTTCTAAGGAAGATCAGTGAAGTACAAGACAACACAGAAAGACAATTCAATGAAATCAGGAAAACAATACATGAACAAAACAAGAAGTTTAACAGAGAGATAGAAATCATAACAAAGAACCAAACAGAAATTCTGAAGCTGAAGAATACAATAAATAAAAGAAAAAGTACAATAGAACATCTACAGCAGACTTGATCGAGCAGAAGAAAGAAATTGTGAAGTCAAAGACAGCTCATATGAAATTGTCTAGATGAAGGAGAATAAAAGCGGAAAAAATGAAAGAATGAAGAAAGCCTATGTAGATTATGAGATACCATAAGAAGCAATCTACATATAATGGAGTCCCAGAAGGAGAAGGGAGAAAGAAAGGGCATAGAAAGCTCATTTAAAGATAATGACTAAGAGGAACCTGGCTGGATCAGTAGGTAGAAGATGCAACTTTTGATCTTGGGTTGTGAGTTCCAGTCCCAGGACTGGGTGTAGAGTTTATTTATTCATTTTTTTTTAAACTAAAGACAATGGCCAAAACTTTCCAATTCTGGAAGAGATTTGGAGATCCAAGCTCATGAAGCTCATAAATTCTCAAAAAATGATCTCCTCCAAGATGTAATAAAACTGTTGAAAAATATTAAAAGTAAAAAAAGAAAAAAAAAGAGTTCCTCAAATACAGGGGAATCCCCATAAGGCTATCACTGAATTCCTCAGTAGAAACCTTATTGTCCAGTGGGAGGTAAACCATTGGAGGGTTGTAAACTGTGGAGGAATATGATCTCACTTGAGATGAAAAATTATCATGCAGAAGTAGAAACAGAGAAAACCATGGGGGGAGCTCTCTAGATAAGAAGCCATGCTTTCAAAAACAGGGCAGCGGAAAGGAGGGTAGAAAGTAGCATATTCAGTTATGTAATAAAGGAAGACCTGACCATACCTATTGAATAGTTTAATTTGTGGAGTGGAAAATATGGGGGACCAAAAATAGCTCATCTCTAAGTTAGTGTTTTTGTTTGTTTCATCTGAGCAACTGAGTAGATGGGCCTAATAAATGATCTGGATGAAACAGGGAAAGGAATAGATGTGTGGAGTTGTAGGTTAAGAATTCTGTTTTGGGCGTGATAAATCTGAATTGTTTTTAGCCATGCAAGTGAGGATGTAGAATAGGGCAGAGGAATATGCCGTATTTCATTGATTTCAATGCTCATTCTTCTTTCACACTTTAACATCCTTGTAAAATAGAAATGTCTCACACAATCAATGTTTTCTTTAATCACTGATAGTCAGATGGTGGTTGTGATGTGGTTGTCATTGTCTGATCATGGGCAAACAGCTACAGCTTTTCATATTGTTAGAATTTCAATTAGGTGCTATGCAATGTTTCCTTTTCTACATAAACGTCTTTTTGGTTGTTACCAGCAATAATTGAGCCTCTTCAGCCTGCAAGTAGCACTTTAAGCCATAGGACTGGAGGTGATGCACCATGGCATCAATATGGATAAGAAAACAGTATGATTAAGTCTTAGCCCTGTAACATGCCAACATTTAGAAGTCATAAACAAACTGAGGGTTTTAGAGGGGAAAGGGTGGGGAGATGGGTTAGCCTGGTGATGAGTATTAAGGAGGACACAAATTGCATGGAGCACTGGGTGTTATAAGCAAACAGTGAATCATGGAACACTACATCAAAAACTAATGATGTACTGTATGGCGACTAACATAACATAATAAAAAAAAAATAGAAGTCATAAAGACGAGGTGGACTCAGAAAAAGCACCCCCCCCAAAAAAAAGAGTCATCAATGGGATTAAAAGGAAAATGGAAGAAAGTAGTATCTTAGACACCAGAGAATGTATTTACAGAAGGATAAAATAATCAATTGGGTTAATTGTTGCTGAAAGCTCAAATAAGATAAAAACTAAGGACTGGCCAGTGAACTTGGCAAACTGTAAGCCTTTAGTGATCCTGACAAAAGCAGAAGCAGTTCTGTGGGAAAGGAAGAGACATAGTCTAATTGGAGTGACTTAGAGAAGATAAGAGATGAGGAAGGAGAGGTTATCTTTTGTGACCTTGAGGAGTTTTAAAATAAAGAATAATTTAAAAACATAGATAAGGGTGGGTTAAGAAATAAATTTTGTTTTAAAGTGGAAGATCTTACAGTCTGTTTATTTTTTTTAAAGATTTTATTTATTTATTCATGAGAGACAGAGAGAGAGAGAGAGAGAGGCAGAGAGAGAAGCAGGCTCCCAAGGAGCAGAGAGCTTGATGTGGGACTCGATCCCAGGACCCTGGGATCATGACCTGAGCCGAAGGCAGACGCTTAATCATCTGAGCCACCCAGGCACCCTTACAGCCTGTTTAGAAGCTGATTATAATGTCCTAAAGAAAAAACAAAATCATATTTAAAAGAAGAGGATAAGTATGAGAACAAAGTCATTAAGTGGACAAAAGGGGATGGGTTTCATATTAGAGATTTGGCCTTTAAGAGAAACAGGCCTTAAGAGAAAACAGGCCTTAAAAATACAGCAAAATATGTATATTTTCCAGCATTATGCCTACTTGAACATCAAAGAACTTTCCTCACAATGAGTAGAAGTGAGATCTTCTGCCTGTGCTAAGGGTAGGCAAAATAATATACAGGATGATGACATGGAATAAATACTAAAGTATTCCAAGCTTCCAACTCCCTCCTCTGTCCAAAACATGCTAATCTATGTGACTTTATATAGGCTCATGATATAGGGACTCAAGGATAGTGTTGTTTGAACAGTTCAAATTTGTCTACCAAATGCAAGGTGCTATGATTGTTTTCCATCAGACTGCTGTCAGCAATATTTTCTAATTCCTGTGCCAATGTATCTCTATACACCACCCCCACCAGCACCCCAATTTATTTTATTGGCAAAAGTAAAAAAAAAAAAAGTCTTGCTGGAGGAGAAACCATGTGCTTCACGCCACATGGCTTGCTGCATGCCAGTAGCTCATATATCAGGACAATTTGGAACACAGCTGGTGCCCTGGATCTCCTGGTGTGACTTTCTTCACTGTGTGATGGCTGTCCCAGCACCACCTGGCACCCCCTGAAGCCACCAACTGTTGTGCATTGTAGAAATCCATGAAGCCCTAGGACTCAGGAGGCGATGTCAATACCGTACATCTGCAGAAAATTGGAAAATGTGAAAATATTACTGAGAATTGATAAACAAAGGATTTGAGATTTCTTTTCTTTCTTTAGTGACTTCAGGTTTGCGTTGTATTGTGGTTCCATCAATTGCTATCCATTCCATCCTGTAGATACCTGTAGAATACCTGCATTGTAGGCATGGCCTCAGCCTTGGGGGGTTCACAGCCTAGTGATAACATTGATAGACAAAAAACTAAATGTCTCAGAAAAGCCAAATTAGGAGGAAGTTCACTTTCAGAGTTGCACAGTGGGAGGAATCAACAACCATCTCAACCTCAAGCAGGTATCATGGGACCCCCAGTTCTTTATTGGTTTTGAAAGAGATGGGACAGGGGCATTTCAGAAATTCCAGAAAAAGCAGATATTCTAAAACATCAGAGATGTAAAATGGTAACATTTTGGAGATTTGTAAACTTTTAGATTTGTCATTCTTCTGAAGATGGATTGGATCGTAATGTACTCAATTTTCATTTTTCTGTCATCTAAACAAGGAAATTATCAATAAAAGATGTGGATGAAGTGTGATCAACATGGAGATATGCTGCCTGATCCCTGTTCAAGGAAAAATTTCTGCTCAGCTACAGAGGTGCCATCAGGGGACCAACTGTCCACCATTCTGAGGTGTGTTTCAGCTGCATCGAGTAGCCTCAGCTAAGGACATGCTTTACCTAGGATAGCCCATATGTAGTAATTGAGCAAGATAGGGTTACCAAGGCCCTGCCCTTTGACCCAATGTGAAATAACTCCATTAGTCAATATTCTCTCCAGAGCTCCCACAAGTTTGGCTAAAGCTTTGTGAGCCTGCATTACAATTTGACTTTTCCTTTCACAGGTATTGATCTCTATGAACACTTTACACTTCAAGCTCCATCAGTATATGCTTCTGGAAAGTCCAAACTGTAGCAAGGATGTAGGTAGTTGGCTGCCTTTTAGCTATGAGATGTCCCATTGGAAAATATCTATTGTTTTATTACATTGTTTTTTTGTTTAGTTTTATTCAATCTTACTTAATGGATAGAAACTCCTCTTATAATAATTTAAACTGTCTTTCACAACATTTTTTTTTTTCCATTAGTATGTCAGGCGATTTTTTTAAGTGAAAGGCAGCAGAGATTCCTGCACAGAAGGGCTGAGGCGAGGGTGGGGGAGTCCTTTGAGGGACTAGGAAGCTGTGAAACAGGGAAGGCCTGAAATCATTAGCAAGGGCAGGAATCTGGTCATTCCCTGAGTGAGGTAAGTGCAAGGGACTAGAATGGTGGAGATCAAGGTGGGAATAGAATATGCTGCCTGCTGGGGTGAGAAAGGGAGTAATATCATAACGCCATGAGACAGTTCCTTGCACATATAGTAAGAATTCAAAAAATGATGGCTATTGTTTTTTTCCACTATTTTCATTAACATTATTATCAGAAATAAAAGAAAGAGAGGGAAAAAGTTAAGAAGACCAGTTTTATCTACTCTGTAACTCTACCTAGGGCCAGTCTTCCTGCCCATACAAACCAAGGAAGAAATTGCTTAGCATCAGTAGTTAACCAAAATTAAGTGAATAAATTGACAATAATTTTCTGTGAAGTCTTTACACAAATGCAAACAGGGGGAAGAAAGAAAAAACATAGGAATGATAATAAAAATTGAGATAATGAAAATTTGAGAATAACTGATGATTTATTCTCTTAATTGCAGTACAGATCAGAATTGATTCAGGCCATCTGCCAAGGGGGGCATACGAAGAAAAGGAGAAGAAGGGTGTGAATATCAAAATGCTTTCAAAGGCATCAACATAAACAGATAAGAGGCTGGTGAAATATTGAATTTGAAATAAATATTAAAGGGATTAAAAAGGGATTAAAAAGCCAAGTGGGGTGGAACTCTTCTTGCCTGTGTAGATAACTAGGTCTACTTAAAAGGAGTATGCTTATATCAACATCGGACAATATCTTTTCTCTTAAGAAGACATTAACCAGCCTTTTTTCTATTAAATGATTTTATATGTGTTATCAGGCAAGTAGACTCAGAATATATTTCTTCTAAGACTAAAGTCATGATCAATAGAACTGGAAGTTTCCAGGACACCATTTAGTCCAATCGCTTCATTTTAAAACTGATGATACAGAGTCTAAATAAAATAAAATGGCTTATATTAGGTGACAGATACAGCAGAACCAGAATAAGAACTCAGGTCCTAAACCCTAAGCCAGAATACTTAATATCTCAAGATGACAAGTATCATTTGATTGCAACTAAGAAATACTTCCATTTCTCTATCGTAGATATCAAAATTCTCTTTGTCCCAAAGATTGGTATAAAATAATTCAAGGGTATGATAAACTAAAGGGTGGAGGTTTTGTAGGTTTGTTGATTTCTATGATGTAAGTATTCATAAATGGGTTCACCATGAACAATTTCAAACTACCAAAATGATATCACTAGGCACTGTGTTGACAAGAGTTGTGCATAAACAGCTATAATGAAAATCATCCAGACTATTTAACTTGGTCTGTGACAATCATCTATAATCCCTCTTGACTTCTCAGATTCTTTGTATGCACAAAGAAAGCATTCTTTTAAGGATAAAAATAAAGTTGACTAGAAAGAAACAAAGGTTGGCAAAGGTTTGCAAAGGAATTGTAGAATCAGTCCTTCAATGTGAATTACTTGCTTTGAAGTCCTTAGTAAATAGGTGGGAAGGATGAAATTGCCTCCCTCTCTTCAGGAATGAGGTAGGATACAAGGTAACATGTTGGAGAATCATGCCTCAATGTACACTTTGATTACTGAATCTGTAAAAGTTGTGTCACTGAATATCTTAAGCTAATGGCAACTTTAATCAGAAAACAAAGCCTTCTTATTCCTCTCCTTAATGGATGAGAACCAGAAGTCTGTGTACAAAGCATACTGACAAGATGACAACTAGAATCTTGTCTCCAGACTTCCAAACACACTTAAATCTACTCCTCTCTACTGAGCCAAATAAACTTTTGTTACCAAGAATAGTACTGAGCTCTCTGAAAGCATTTTTGTCTCCCAGAAATCAGGGGTTCTGGAATGTTTTCCACTATGGGAGAATCTTACTATAAACTGCCCTTGATCACTAGCTCACACCTAACTCCAACATCTCCCTCTTGAGTTCTATTCTCTTAGTGTGTCCTTCCTTCATGTCTTACTCCCTGACTCACTCATAAAACATGTATTATACAGTAATGAAACATCAAAACTAGCACTCAGAGTATGCATAGCCTAAAATGGAAGGCATACAAGTCAAAATAAAACAAAAATGATATGAAATAATATAAAAGAATAAATAAAACAATGGATATAAATACACATGAGGGGACATGAAGGAAGTAATCTGATTTTCTGTGGTAAGCAATAAAAGTTTTACAAGGTTTGGAATCCTATAGCATCATTAGGACTTTGCCAGTAGGTTAGGGAATGCAATCCAGGAAGAAGAAATAACGTACACATATCAAAATAGTTTTTCAAAAGTTTAACCAATGGGCATACTCACTCTTGAAATAATACTCCCTTTTTACCTTTTAGTCTCACAATCCAGGCTGCTAAAAATCAAGTAGTATCATCACTAAGGAATCAGTGAACAGAGACCTCAAACATTCAGCTTTTACATACATACATACATACATACATACATACATACATACATACATAAATTCTTAACACTTGAAAGATTTTGAAAAGAAATACCTCCAGATATGACGTTCATACCTCAGAAAGGATATGGAATCATTAGGTCACAGACTGAAGAAAAGTTAAAGAGAAGGCAAAATAGAGCAGTTGATGGGATCTCCTAGAAAGAATTCTGTAGGGACTTAGGGAGATTTTGGGACTTCTCCCTAGGGAGAGCTCCAAGGGGATGTTTGGAGATCTGAGACCAGTAGTCACTCATACTCAGCTTTGGGCTATAACTCTGAGACTTAGCAAAAGTATAGAATCATCACCTAGGGGCACCTGGGTGGCTCATTCAGTTAAACGTCTGCCCTTGGCTCAAGTCATTATCCCAGGACCCTGGGATGGAGCCCCAAGTCTGACATCTGGCTCCTTGCTCAGTGGGGAGCCTGCTTCTCTCTCTCCCTCTGCTACTTCCCCTGCTTGTGCACGCTCTCTCTCTCTCTGTCAAATAAAAATCTTTAAAAAATAAAAATAAATAAAAATAGAATTTAAAACAAATTTCATTTAAAGACATTATAAAAAGAGACCTCTTATAATGACAAAGAAAGTCCAAATACCTTAGGAAGAAATACTATTTAAAAACATATATGCACCTAAGACAGAGCACCAAAACACACAAAGTAAAACTAACATAAATGAAGGTAGAAATAGACAATTCAACAATAATAATTGGTGCATTTGATACCGTACTTTTAAAATGACTAGAAAAGCTAGAAAGATTATTAAGAGAATAGAAAACTTGAACAAGACTATAAACTCCCTAGTCCTAACAGACATCTATAGAATATTCCACCCAAACAACAGAAAATACGTACTACTCAATTGCACAAGGAACATTTTTGAGGATAAGTCATGTCCTAGGGCATAAAATAAGCCTCTATAAATTAAAAAGTATGGGAATAATACAAATTATGCTCTCCCACATGGAATAGAATCAGAAAATTCATCACTTATCCTGAAAGAAAATACAATCAGAAGAAATATTTTAAGCACTAATCTATGTTGTCATAATTGGGAAGATAGATCAGAATGGATAAGGTAAGACATGGGGAAACCAAGTAGATGACTTTAGTAATGCTCTTTGGCAAAAAAGTCTGAACCAAGGCAGTGGAGGTGGGAAATCAGAGGGAACTCACAAGAGATACCTTTTCACACTGCCTCCCATTGTACTTTGAAATACTGTTTTTCAGCCATTTCCATTTCAACTGTGAATCTCATAAACTGAATATAGTACTTGCTAGTCAAGTTCTTTTGGAGAAAGGAGACACTATTAGCAAGAGTTTCTGCCTCTGTGAAGTATCATCTGGCCCAATTAGAAGAATAATGCTACCAACAACAACAAAAAAGCACAATGAATGTGATTAGCGATAGGGACTTAGGGAGATAATACCATGATGTGAGTGATAATGACCATGGCAAAGTCAATCAGATCAAGTACCATCACCAAATCAATGAGAGTGAGGAGAAAACTGATAATATCAATAATGTTGGGAAATACGTGGGCATATTGGGTCTTTATTAATAAAAGGTGAGAAAGTAAAGTGTACTTTGGAATGAGACAGCTATTGGGGAAAAATAGTATGTCTTCTGCGAGAGAATTTTTGTGTCTGACTTTGTTCCTGTAAAATGAGGTAAAAGACACAAATTGGGTAAACAAAGTGCCTTTGACTATGCTTTTTATTGGTTTAGAGCAGTAGATACTAATCCCTATGTAAACATGCATGGAGGTGAAGGACCAGAATAACACTGGGTAAAAGGTGACACCAAGCTCATTTACCTGTG
The DNA here is from genome assembly GCF_054177405.1 of Leptonychotes weddellii. Classification (NCBI taxonomy): domain Eukaryota; kingdom Metazoa; phylum Chordata; class Mammalia; order Carnivora; family Phocidae; genus Leptonychotes; species Leptonychotes weddellii. The sequence goes on along the minus strand of NC_138371.1, from coordinate 97,446,741 downwards.
TGTACATAATAGCAGGAGAAGAAAATGTGGGATTGAGTGTTGAGTCTGGAGGGGTGTCCAGAGTGCAGACTCAGAAAAAAATGAAGAGTCAAGGGTGAATGGAAGAGCATGACATAAAAGGATTACATACAGGGAAGATCAAACAATGTTGGCTTTGAGTAGCAGATTGAGTGGCCCCATGAGTTATGGGGATCAACAACTGAGTTTCCTGAAGAGCCTATTCCCCATTGGATGGGTCAAAATTTCTGAGGAAGGAGTGGATTAAATTCTTATGCCAGACAGAGTCATCAAAGAAAAGCAAATTATATGAGCAGGCAATAGGTTCTGCTACATTGCATAAGATGAAGGCTCATCTTAGGAAAAATCTCCTAAAATCTTCATAGCGTAGCAAAGAGAATAAATATAAGACTAATTAAACTTACATCTCCAGAAGTGTGGCAAATACCTATATTGACTGAGAAATTGCTCAAAAGTGCATAGAGAGGTGATAATTGTGATATAGTTAATGGAATCAGCTTTTAGCACCAAAATGTGGTGAAACATAAAAAGTATAAAATCTAAAAAGAAAAATCCATGAGGAGATCATGAACCCAACTGGACTATGTATTAGTCTGTAAACATTATCTCTCCATGTCTCTATTCTATGCCTTTGCTTATACATCTACTCAGCCAAGATGCCAACACTACCAAAGGACATTCACTTCTTGAGAAACCTTTTCATCATTCCTACTTTCAAAATGTGCACATATCCACTTCTGAATTGTCTTGAGAACATTTTTAAACTCCTTAGAGCAGAGAGGCATTCTTAATAGATTTTTTTTTTTTTACATAGAAATAGTTCCCTGCTCAGCCTACCTCTTCATAGGGCATTAGATATATGATTTCAACTATTAAAAACATTGGCTCCTTGCCATGTCTTAGAAGGTAAATGCACATAGGAAGTGTTTCATAAATGAACAGAATGGAGCTAAATCTAGTCTCCCAAACTTTTTTCCTCCAGTGTCTGCCAGGCTGTTGGTTTTCAAGGAGGCTGCAGAGCTGAGGAGAGGAAGATAGGATTGGAGCAAGTAAAAGGCACAAAGCTTCCTGTTCTTACCAAGATTCAGCCTTTTTTTGTGAATAAATACTCCTCAAATGGTTGCAAACCTTTAATTAATTAATTAATTAATGTACTCAATGACTTGATTTTTACTTTTTTTTTTTTGGCTAGTGTTTTTGCTGTTTTCATGGAGGAGGTTCCCATTGCCTGTTATGGCTTGAATATCTTTGTACCCCCCAAAAATTCATATGTTGAATCCTTAATCCCTAAAGTGATGGTATTTGGAGGTGGAGATGTTGGGATGTACATAGGCCTTAACAGTGGAGCCTTCGTGATGGAATTTGTGCCCTTAGAAGAAGAAAGGCAACATCTCTCTGTCCCTCTCTCTTTTGGCTATGGGAGGACACAATAAGAAGATGACCATCTGCAAGCCAGGAAGAGGATTCGCACCAGGAATCTAATCAACTGTTAGCTTGATCTTGGACTTCTCAGACACCAGAACAGTGAGAAATAAATTTTTGTTGTTTAAACCAGCCAGTCTATGAGATCTTGTTATAGCAGCCCAAACAGTCTGAGATAGTTGCTCATTCCATTTTATCTACAATATTCAATTTGATCTTTATTTTCTAGTCAGATAAGGTATGCATAATGATCCTCACACTTGATTTTGGACACAGGAGAAAAAAGAAGGAAAAGGAAGAGGTGGAAGAGGAGGAAGAGGAGGAAGTGAAGAAGAAAAGGAGGTGAGGAGAGAAGAGAAGAAAAAAGGGGAGCAATCATTTGATGCTTAAGTGTTGGCTTGCCTAAAATCAGACAGCTGGTAACTGGGTAGTGCTCACATCTGGATCTGCATTTTCTAACTTATAGAATTCTTTCAGTGTATCTAAAGACGAAAAAAAATGCAATTACAATTTTTTTCTTATTGAAAACTAGAATAGTTTAGTTGGAAAGATTTAGAGAATAGGAATAATTGTCAGTAGCTTGTGATGTTTAAGATGTGACTTGGTCCAAACATGGAGAATCTGATAAAAACGACAGGGGCAATAAGTAGATTTCAGAATCATGAACATCTCTCAGGGTCTAGGTGATTCCTCAATGGCTCTTGGAGCCCAAATTCGCACATCTTGCTCATTGCATCTGCCATGACACCATAAACACCTGGGGTGTTTGAAACATGCCATAAGCTTTTGCTCTTCTTCGCCTAGATGGATATAAAATATGAGCTCACTATGATAATGTTTTGTTTTTCCTTCTGGACGCGCTCCTGATTTTTGGAAAGACCTGAGTTCATTCAGGAGAATTCCTTCCCCATAAACTCTTTCCTAAGTTGACCCAGAGAGAAACCAAGGACTTTCTCTCAGTATTCATAAAGCCATAGTTGGGACTCAGGCCTCCTATTTCCAGGGTCAATGCCATACATATTATTCTATCATCTTAATAAAACCCTGTTGTTTCAGGCTACCACTGGGGCCAGAGGTAAACACTATAATTTCTTTGGGTAAAGAGGGCTCTTAACCGAATTCCAAATGATCTAGAAAGGCCAAAGTCTGTTCAAAGAAGCAGTAATGAGATTGGCATTTTGAATTATATTAGTTAATTATGGTATGGAGCAAGAAAGTTTTAGCTGTCTTTGCCAGCTTCCGACCCTGAAATCAAAGGTGTCTTTTAAAGATAAATTCTCAACGGTTTAAAAAGCACAAATTCAGAGTTTTAAAATATCACTGAGAAGGCATGATTTAAAGTCACACGTTTCTTGTGAACTTTACTTGGCTTACCCTCCAATATTTGTTATAATTAAGAATCGGGTCACAATAAAGTGATAATTTAGTCAAACATAAATCATTTTAATCTATTTGGTTTTCCTACTAGAAGGAAACACAGTACTTATTAGTCCCAGATGTTTGGTTTCTAACCCTAAAAACCACCGTGAAGTGCCAGCCCTGATTCCCTAAAGACAGATATCCTGTGTACCTGAGACCCAAAAATTGGAAGTCATTTGTCATCAGAGGTTTCAAAGCAAAACTGGAAAGTCTTTCTTTATACCATCATGGTACATATTAACCTGAGGTAATGTGTGTAAATGTGGTTATTCATTTTTTCATAGTTATTTTCTTTGTCATTTGACAAGGTACTCTTCTAGGGGTGGGGACACAAAATGGATTATATGCATTTCCTGCCCACAAAGAACATACAGATTCCTGCTCCTGTGTTGCTGCCATGCTAATTAGAAATTCTACCACTGTATACTCTATGCAAATTCCTGAGTTTAATCTGGAGGAGAATGGTAATAATGCCAATTTAATGGTCAGCATTTGTTTGATACCTGTTTTATGTCAGTCACTCAGCTAAGTTGAAAGCTGGTTTGTTTATTCATTTTTTTTTTTATGTATTATATTTGGAATCTCCAAAGAAAACTTTGCAGTTAGAAGCAGAGAGTGGTATAGAGGGAAAAGCATGAACTTGGAAGTCAGATAGTTGTGGGTTCAAATCTTGACTCTACTGATTAATATTTCTGTGATCTGGGCAACTTGCTAAATCTTTTTGAGCTTGTTTCCTTAACTGTATGAGAATTAAGAGGATTATATCAGATAATGTATTTGAAGCCTTTAAATTCCCAGAATATAAAAAGCTTTAATAAAAGATTAGTTACTTCTCTTAGTTATTATTTTATCCATTTTATAGTTAGAAACGTGAGGTAAAGAGACAACTAGTTGGCAACGTGTCAGTAGTTATATAACTAGTAAGTGGAGGAGGGGATTAAAACCCACATGGTCGGGTTCCAAAGTCCTCTTGGTTTCGAGGACACCATATTTTCTCCACACAGCACTTCCAGTTCATTTTCCATGAATTGGAAGTTTTCTCTACTATTCCCTTAAAGCAGCATTTCCTAACCTCACTCCATAACAGAATGACCCCTCAATATCTCTTGATTTCTAAAGTATCTGATGCTATAAAATTGTTCAAACTATATTAATTACTGTACTATAGTAGTTTTTATACCAGTCTGTTCTCCAGATAGACTTATTTCCTGGAGGGAAGGAAATAATATATCTCCATGGCTAGATAGGATTATTAATAGTTGTTTATTGAATAAACTGTATTCATATTATAAAAGAAAACTGAATTGAAAACATAACTGAAAAAATAACTAATAAATCCCATGTAATAAACTTCCACATCTTCCTATTAATTTTTTTCTCTAAAGATAAAGTACCCTGCATTGTGATTGAATTCATGGTCTTCCTTTATCTGAATGTTCACCTTCAACAAGTTATTTCAACTCTATTTCACTTTTCTAATTTTTTGATTAGACATAATGAATTCCAATTCATAGGAAAATAATTTCCATTCAGATGTTTGACAATTGACATATTAAGGCATTTAGCACAATGTCTGGCACAGATTTTCTTTTTTTTAATTTTCTTTATTTTTTTTACATTTTTTATTTTATTTTATTTCATTTTATTATTTTATTATGTTATGTTAATCACCATATTTTACCACATTATTTTTTGATGTAGTGTTCCATGATTCATTGTTTTCATATAATACCCAGTGCTCCATTCAGTATGTGCCCTCTCTAGTACCCATCACCAGGCTAACCCATCCCCCACTCCCCTCCCCTCTAGAACCCTCAGTTTGTTTCTCAGAGTCCATAGTCTCTCATGGTTCTTCTCCCCCTCCGATTTCCCCCTTTCATTGTTCCCTTCCTACTATCTTCTTCATTTTTTTTTTAACATATAATGAATGTATTATTTGTTTCAGAGGTACAGGTCTGTGATTCAAAAGTCTTACACAATTCACAGCGCTCACCATAGAACATACCCTCCCCAATGACTATCACCCAGCCACCCCATCCTTCACACCCCCCACTCCAGCAACCCTCAGTTTGTTTCCTGAGATTAAGAATTCCTCATATCACTGAGGTCATATGATACATGTCTTTCTCTGATTGACTTATTTTGCTCAGCATAATACCCTCCAGTTCCATCCACATCATTGCAAAAGGCAAGACTTCATTCCTTTTGAAGGTTGCATAATATTACATTGTGTATATATATATACCACATCTTCTTTATCCATTCATCTGTCGATGGACATCTTGGCTCTTTCCATAGTTTGGCTATTGTGGACATTGCTGCTATAAACACCGGGGTGCACGTATCCCTTCGGATCCCTACTTTTGTATCTTTGGGGTAAATACCTGGTAGTACAATTGCTGGG
>NC_138371.1:97359715-97440978 GCF_054177405.1 Leptonychotes weddellii | reverse complement strand
CTAGAACTAATGATGTAATGTATGGGGATTAACATAAGAATAAAAAAAAAATGATTTTCAAAAAAAAAACAAAAAACAAAAAAAAAACATTGAACTTATAGAAAAAGAGCATAGGATAGTGGTTGCCAAAAGTTGAGGGGTGGGAAAATGGGGAGACACTGGTCAAAGAATATAAACTTTCAGTTACAAGATGAACTTAAATTCCAGGGATTTAAGATACAGCATGGTCACTATAGGTAATAATGCTATATTTTATATTCAAAAGTTTCTATGAGAGCAGAGCTTTAATGTTCTCACTGTAACAACAACAAAGAGATGGTAATCATATGAGATGAAGTATGTGTTAATTATCCTTATTGTGGCAAATTTTTAGCAATATATACATGTATCAGATCTTCACATTGTACATCTGAAACTTACACAGTGTCATTCGTCAATTATATCTCAATAAAGCTGGTGGGGAAGCTTCTTCAGCTCCTTTTTATTGATGTGTTTGAAGAGAGCCTGTTCCCTAGATTAACAGCCACATACTAAGTACCGGAGCCTGTGTTAATATGTTTGAGTAGAAATATCACATACATGCAGCTGCAATTGTGACTACCATTTGGATAAGTTTATGGTAGACCACTGTCATTTTCCAAGAGTGATCTTTGTTTGCAGAAGCCATACAAACTAATTGAATGTGAATATAATGGACAACACTACTGTAGCATCCCTTAAAGCTTTAAATCTTTAAAGGTGGCTTTAATCTCCACAAATCCTATAGCATATATTATTACTTCTGATTTACTACCATTGCTGAGAGAGGAGGGTGTCACAAAGGGCCATTTCAGGGACTTGATCCTTACTATAATCATGGCTCTTATTCCATATTATCATGGAACCAAGATGAGGTTCTGCCAGCTACTAAATATATTTCCCCAATTATACATGTGGAGAATAGGGAAATGATAATAGGGAGGGTCTAAAGAAAGACTGAATCCAGTGGGAGTTGACTTGGCCTAGAATTCCATTTATAAGTGGCCTCAATAGGGCTCTTATTAGTTGGAGGATCCTGATGGCAATTTGGTTCTCTGATACCAATGATATATCAAAACCTATAGCAACAAATCTTAAAAAAAAAAAAAAAAATTCTTGGCATCCTTTTTTCTCTAGTGCAATTTTAGTCAGCTATATTACTGCAGGTTTCTTTCAGGAAGAATTTGGGTAGTATTTAGCATAAACACTTGCAGTCGCATTGCAAAATCTTTCCTTCTGGTCCCCCCTTCAGTGGATGATAACTCCTGGGCCTGTCTTCCATCGAGGGCCACAGTTTTCCATGAGGGTTATCATATGCCTCCTGGGAAGCAGCTTCCTCTCAATGGGGTGTTGACCTAGTGTCTCATTGCATGCTAATCTATTTGCCATCACCACAGGTCCCAGGGGATAAGACAGTCTCATTGTCACTTTACCCTCTCTGTATATTTTGGTAATTCCATCTTGTCTCTGACAATTAGATGTCTCTACTTGGCCTCTGCCATTATAGAGTTCTCTCATTGGTACTATCTGCTGATCATCTACATTGTTACTGGGGAGCCCAACTCCATGCTGACATCTCCTGCTCTCAGCTCCAGCCTACAGATGAGAGCCAGCTCAGGTCTCCTCTCCAGTACATACCTCTTTATCTTAGTTAAAGGTGCGCCCTATTGGCCTGCATAGAATAAATAGTCAAGTGGTGGTTTCTCTGGTTTTACACATGAAATTTATTAAACATTCCCACTTCCCTAAACTTTCTGGCCCTTACCTCAATACTCTGGTACTGCAGTCCTACCATCTCCATGGCATTTACTGCTATCATTATATAAAAGCTTCAAGGAAGTATGCCCACAGCATTTTGAGGTTACTTTTAGCTGACCTTGCCAGCCTGCTAACACACAGGCAGAGTTCACCAATCTTATGTCAATACATTTTTGCCTATCCACGTTTATAATCCAGTTCTTCATTCTACCTCTTGTTCCAACACCTCAGGATCCATTTTGACTCATCTTCTCAAATTCTGGCTAGTATCTCATTATGTAGGTCTTGATGGTTTGTTTTTGTTTTATTTGGTTTTGTTTTTGAGTTATGCCCTTCTGGATATTGGACTGTATGTCCCAATTTGCACTGTGCTGAGACTTGACCCTGCTAGTCAGCCTGGAGATAAGGGATGGGGTGAAGGAGAATCTTCAGAAGGACAAAATCATCGCAAAAGGCACTTGCTTCAGGTGAGGTCCTTAAGGGCTTCAATGAGAAGATGATACTTGAATAAATAGATGAAAAAGGTGACTAAAAAAGCCATAATGAAGTTTGGAGTAAGAGTGAAAGGTAAAACAAAATAAAACAAACAAACAAAAACCTTAATTAATTAATTAATTAAAGGACTTTGAGAAGGATTTATTTTATTTTTTTATTTTTTTTTAAGATTTTATTTATTTATTTGAGAGAGAGATTGAGAGCACGAGAGGGAAGAGGGTCAGAGGGAGAAGCAGACCCCCTGCTGAGCAGGGAACCGGATGCAGGACTCGATCCTGGGACTCCAGGATCATGACCTGAGCCGAAGGCAGTCACTTAACCAACTGAACCACCCAGGCGCCCGAGAAGGATTTAAAAAGAAAAAGAAAAAAAAGTGAAAGGTAAAGACTACTTGAAGAGCAAACCAGCAGAAAGGAGGAATAGCTGACAGAATCAAATGGGCTTGTAGGGAATGCACAGTGCTCATGGAGATGTCTGTGAGGAAGAGTGGCAGGGAGTGCTATCAGGGAAGCACTAATCCACACAAGAACCTTATGAGACATAATCTATTATGTTCTTCAACTTACAACTTAGGGAAACTTACAGCAAGTTTAAACAGCTTACTTAACGGGAGTCCCCTAAAGACGATATTCAAAGGAAGGCTATCCCTAAAAATGTGTTCCCAACAACTATGCTGTCGCAGTGAATAATGAAAGCATCATAGCCTGGTTCTGTGTAAGCACACGGAATTTCTGTGAAGACACCTCCTCTCCTACTCGGGACCCCAGTTCCTCATTTACGTCTCTACTGTAGTGATGGGCTTCAACTAGATTTACATAAGTGCAACCCGGCAATGTGTCATCTAGGCATAAATGAATGAACTACTAAAATGAATGAACATTCTCCGAACTTTCCCAGGGATCTCTTCCATCCTATTTTGAGCCCCAACTTGCCAGCCCTCCCTATTCTACTTTTTTGATATACTACTCTACATAGCATTTATATACTGTAATGTTATGTCATAAAATGTAGTCATTTGTTTACAGTCCCACCACTAGAACATGAGCTTTATAAGGGCTTCATGTTTTGCATCCTGCCATATCCCTATGGGTTAGGAAAGTTGCTGGTACATAGTAGGCATGCCGTAAATATTTATTTAATAAATTGTTGATGAATGATACCTAAAACCTACCCACTCAAAATAGTACTTGACACATGCTAAGAGCTCTAAAATGGTAGTTACTTGCTCTGTGGCTTTGTTTAATCACTTAGTGTGATTTCTAATTTGATGTCTGCAAAATGAATTATCGGTCCCACATGATTGTTGTAGGGGATCTGTGAGATATGTGGAAGGTGACTAATAGTAGGACATCAAAATATGGTAACTTTTATCTTTTTTATTATTATATTACGATTTGATAAGTATTAAATTCTGTATGATGAGTTTATTAAATAGAGAAGCCTTACTCTATTTAATGTAATTGGGGCTGTAAGAATTCACAGATTTTTTTCCATTCATTGTTTCCCTCCTCATTTATTATTCATTACTCACTAAATGCAACCATCATGGCTTAGCCTCAAAGTCCTGTTTACAAATGGCACCACATGAAAACACACACATTTTCTCACACGTACACACAAGTGTTTCTACACAAATAAAGATAATTTTTAAACATAAGAGATGGACCAGGGTCTTTAAAGAATGTGAATTATTCTGGGAAAATACTCAAGTCAACAACTCTCTTGGAAAGGAATGCTCCTGTTGGCTATGAGGCACCCATTTGGTCTCAGTCTTAGGAGTTGGTCAAAGTGCTGACTCGTACATATAGCTTCCATTGGCCATATCATGTTTAAGTGAAAGAAGTATGTGATCAAATTTGTTTAATGTAAAGGAATGATTTCTCTGCAATAGTTAAGAATTTTATTTATTTTTTACTACTGGAAATGGAATTTTCTGGAATTATTCCCACTGGTGTTTAAAAAATAACAAAACCTCAGTCAGATGTCAGTCCACTCCAGGTAAATTCTGTCTCAGCCACTTATGGAGTGATACCATGTAACTGGCTTCCACTGAGCTTCAGTCTCAGTTCTGGCATCTGTAAAATGAATGTTAATACTTCATAAAGTCATTGTGAAAATAAAATTAAAGGAAGATAACCAATGTAAAGTGTATGGCCCATACTTGTAATTCAAGAAATTTAATAAATGTAATAGTGTAACATTAAAAAACAAAGCAAAACACTTATCTAATGCCTGTGATATACTAGGTACTGCTCTGAGCTCTTTGAATATGTTAACACATTCAATTGCCATTTCCTTTCAAATAAGTACTATCATTATCTTCATCTTACAGCTATTGGTCTGTACAGAGAGCTGATGGGACTTGCTCAAAGACCACAGGTTATTGCACCTTAGGCTGGCGGTATATTATGGCTAACTAACATCTCACAGAGGTAGGGATGACATTTCAGAGAAGCTAAATAATTTGCACACAACCCCGCGGTTCATAACAGTGAAGCAGTCTGAGTACAGGACAGAGAGCCCCCATTCCCTGCTGCCCTGTTTGATCAGTGAACTTAACTAATCAAAGAAAGCAAAAGAAGATGCCTCATTCTTTGAAATCACTTTCTGATGAAACACTATTGTTCTTCAACATAAAGCAGTTCACTGACTCCTGGGACCATTGGCAACTCTGCTGGGGACAGGAAGTGAAACTGATGCCTTTGTTTCCTTATTGTGAGGAGGTACCCCCATCACACACACACTGTGGTTCTCAGCCGCATGCTGAGAAGTCTGTACCCAGCTGCCAAGCAGAGAGAAACAGAGACCTAATTGGTTTTCTACATCTCAGTTGAGATATTTATTCATGTGGAAAAAAGCCACCTGAAACACACACACACACACACTGCATTTGATTTAGAAATATTTTTCTTTGAAAGGGTTCTGAATAATGTCCCTATATTCTATGTAATGAAGGCAGAGGGGAGATACTCCCAATTAAACACTTGAAAACATTTTACTCATAAATTATTTTGCCAAATTTCCAGAAATAAATTCCATAGAAGCTCAATGTGTGGATTGGGAACAAAGTGCTTGTTTCCAGTGAAAGAAGGACAAAGAAACCACATAGACTTAATCTCTTTGTGAGATAATCTCTGAGGATAGGTGGTCTTTACCAATATGTGTTTGCTGAAGTAATTGTCCTACTGAATACCTATAAAGGCATTTTATCAGCATTTTGTTTCTGTTTAACTCAAACATAGGTTGAGTTTTCTTATTACCCCCGCCACACCCTGTGATGAAACTTTGCTCTTTTGTTTCAATAGTCTGTTTTTCAATAGTATGTTTAACTGTCTTCCTCACTAGAGTGTGAATATCATGAGGCCAGAGGCTTTGCATTAGTTACCTTTGTGTCCTCAGTGTCTTGGCTAGAGCCTAGGAATGAAGCAAGGGGAAGCCCACATTTAATAAATCACAACTACAGAGAGTTTACTGTGCAGGAACCATGAAAAGGAGAACAGCGAAGAGAGATAAAAATAGCTAGGAGACATGCCTTCTGCTTGCAGGAAACTCACAGCCTATTTCAGTGCTTCTCAATTATTCCTTTTTTTTTTTTTAAAGATTTATTTGAAGGGTCAGGGGTAGAGGGAGAGAATCTCAAGCGGACTCCCCACTGACCATGGAACCCAACACAGGGCTCCATCCATGACCCTGAGATCATAAGTTGAAATTACAAGTAGGTCACTTAACCAACTGAGCCACCCAGGACTCCAAGTGCTTTTTTTCTCCTTTTTTTCTCCAGTCAAGAAGATTTTAAGGGACATAATTTCTACAATTTGTACTATGAAACAATAAATATTTATTTTCTAAATATGAAGTAATAACAAAAGATTGACTATGTTATTTGACACCACCTCACTACCATATCACCTCTGGAATGCTGATCTCCTTTGAGGAGGGGGTTTCTTCACTGGTTGAGAATAACTAGTATTGAGTGAGTAAAGTCATCCATCCTTATATACATTTATGCCTAGTTGTATTAAACCATTGGTAAAGACTTATTCTGCATTGTTTAGTGTGTACTATATATGGGTATGCGAGTTTTATGATCCAATTGGTCGTCATATTTGAAGCAAACATCTTGTGCCTACTGTCACAGATTACACTAACATGTTTCATCAACACAACATGCACTTTCATGATATTGCAGAGTCTCAGACAAGGTGGAAAGTCTCCTCTTCCTCTTTTTGCTTCTCCGATTTTTGTCCTCATAAAGGAATGGCTCCACTTGAAAATAAGGATGCTATTTCTACTCCCCATTTCTGAATGCTTCCACTGTAATCACTCTACTTATCAAGTAACTGAAGCCAATGGCGATGCCTTTAGCTTTATCTCAGCTTCATTTTGCTCTTAAAGAATAAAATGACAAGTCGACCCCTCCCCAGCTTCATAAGTCTCTTTTGTACATCTCCCCAGAATGTCTCCCCCACTCTTCCTTGGAAGTCTATTTTCCTATTGGTCTTTCAAAGACTTATTTCTTTATGGCACAGTTCTTGGCCATAAAAAAAAATAATAATAAGGTGGAGTCTTTTCTACTATGGAGCCAGTTTATTCATGCCTCCCAACTATAAGAGCTTCCCATCTATTGGTTGATTCACAGTAATAGCAATTTTCACCAACTGGTTAGTTGTATCAGGCATGCAATTTTAGTAAAAGTTGTGGAATTTGGAAATTACTCCTGAAATAGCTGGAAGACTAAATGAAATATCCCAGAAATGTAGTAGCTTCTGGCAAATGCATTCATTCATGCTGCACTCACTTCCTGAGCACATGTGCCAGACACTGAACTGGGCTCCATGGGTGAGGAAACATAGTCCAAGTTTGAGCTCTGCCTTCCAGAAGGTTACAGCCAATTGAAAAGAGACTCACACACAGATTCCTGCAGTTCACCTTATGGGAAGTGACAGATTCGGAGTCCAGGCAATAAATACCACAATGGTTTAAAAATGAGAAAGTTTAATAAACTATGAATTGAAAAAAAAATTATATCACCTGCAGCCTTAGTGCCCAGAACTTAATGACTCTATGAATTGGGCACCAGTCAACCTGCTTTAAACACTCTCCCTTTGTCCCCATAGTACATACTTTAACACTGATTGCTCATGGAATGGGAGCTCCCTTTGTCTTAGACCATATCTGGGCAATATCAGTTTTAATCTTTTTTTTTGTTTGTTTTTTGTCCTTTGAGCATACATCCACATGGAAAGGTAGTTTATTATTTTTTTAAGATTTTATTTGTTTATTTGAGAGAGAGAGAGAGAGAGAGTGAGAGAGCACAGCAGGGTAAGTGGCAGAGGAAGAGGGAGAAAGCAGACTCCCCACTGAGCAGGGAGCCCAATGTGGGGCTCGATCCCAGGACCCTGGGATCATGACCCGAGTCGAAGGCAGACGCCCAACTGACTGAGCCACCCAGGCACCCCGGAAAGGTAGTTTATAGAGCACTAACAAAACCTGAAAGAAATGAGAAGAAATTGGTGCCTCTTGGACTTAGGGCTGGGAATCATCCCATGATTGCCAGACATGGACATATTTCCAGTTGCAGAAGTTTTCCAAGGCTTCCCCCAATTGAGCAGGGTCTACATTTGGCATTCTGAACACATTTGCCCATAGAAGGAATATATAAATCAGGGTTAGCTTTCAGAACAGGCTAACAAAACTCAAATAGTAACTCAAACAGTACCAAAAGCACACTGTCACACTATTTTAAAAGCAAAGATTACTGTAAAGAAATTCATCCCATGAGAAATGCAGATGAAGCCCTAATAGGAAATACCCGTTAGGTGTGGAATTCAGGGAGAAAGGCGAAACGAAGAACCAAGGATATTCATGACTGTCCAACAATGTATGTTCTCTTCCTCCTTCTCATTCCCAGGGGCACTTTTCTGTTTTGGATATCCTGATCATCTATACATTTATTTCTCAAAGCACAGTGGGTAGGTCTATTGCTTTATTCTTCCAACCTGTGTTGTCTTTCCTTAAACTGTAGATTCCTACTATCTCAAAGTTTCTCTCCTACTCTCCAAAAAGTAGCTCAAACAAACAAACAAAAAAATCAGACCTTGAAAGAAATGTAAAATAGAAAATGTCACTATAGCTATCTCTGGCCTTCCCCATTCCCCTCTCTTTATTCCTACCTGTAAGCTTTTGCTGAGTGTTGGCTTTTGTTGATATTTGTATCACTATGGTTTCTCAAGGGATTTAGCAGATGCTGCATGTTATTCCTACAACATTATAGGTGTCCTACAGATATTTCTCAAATTGAACAATTTCCTGAGGTTAAAAAATGTTAATGGTCTTTAGAAAATAGAGATGACACAATTTTATAATGTTAACTTCTTTTCCTTCTCTTCCATCTTTTGGTTAGATTGATGCAGCACCTGGTCATCACGCTTGTTCAATGTCATCTTGTCCATTCTAGTCACAGTTGACCAGTCAATGGGTCCACATCTGATTGGGGTTAGTTCAATCAAATGGCCAGGAGACTTGGTCAGGAAACCTTCATCTGCACCTCTTGTCCACAAGACAGGAATACGGTGACATGTTGACTCTCCTGGGTGAAGGAGCCAATCACTGCTATAGCTAGAATCTCTTCAGAGTTTATAAAAAACATTTTGAATAAAGTGGATTTTTTTGAGGGGGAAAAACAGTAGATTCTTCCATCCTTTCTTAGGAAGCTAAGTGAAATCTGATGATATTAGTTCTGCCCAAGCCCTGAGTCATGGTAATCAGTTTTGCCAAATGTAAGGAACTCAATATTTGTAAGATAGGTCAATAACATTATTTTCTTAATGGAAGTGGAGCTCAAGTTCAAGAGAGCCAATAACTATAGGACCTCAAGTATGAATAGGAACAGAGGAATGAAACCATAATTCATAGCATTGAAGAGTGTTCTCGATTCCTAGATGTTCAGATGTTCTGATAGTTAACTCTAGTCTTCTGCTGCCTTTTATGGTAAGGCAGCTCAGGATCAGGGTAACAGAAGGACATTGAATCTATTAATTTAATAAGACCACGTGCAGATCATTTCCACCCGCATAATATACATATGCTCCTTGAGTCAAAATGACCTCAAAAGAATAGCTTATTTTTTTCCATAAAGTCTCATCTTCTTCCAATGTTGTGATTGGCACTTCCAGTTGCTAAACTAGAAAACAAGGAGTAACCTTTGTCCAAAACAACTAATCTAATTGATCTCTCTTACTAGTTGTTGTGTCTGTCTCCTTGCTACTACCACTGTCATTATCTTATTCAAGCCCCTAGGTTGTTGTGCTGAACTTTTAATTTGTCCCTCCCTGTTTTATTGTGTTGTTGTTTTACACATTCTCTGGCACCTCCGACAAAGTGATTTTTTTTTTGTCGTCAATGAAATCAAAATTGTATTTTAACTCAGAGTTCTTCATAATCTAACACTATATGACTCATCTCCTCCACTCTTGCCTCCCCCACTCCCCTGCCATTTGTCCCCACCAAATCCCAAGCTCCACTCCACAACCTTGTTCAATGTTACACAGCAAATGAGGTGTAGAGCTAGGACACACACAGATTTTGATGACTCCAGAGCTCCTTATTGCTTCCTTTACCTGCTTGTGAATTACAGGGAATTTTGCTGTTGTGGTTGCCTCATTCCCCAGGAATTGTATTCCAAGACACTCTCTTTACTTCTCTCTTCTGTGTCCCAACCTTTTACTCACAGAAGGTGCCTGGGAGTGTCTTTCCTAAGTCACTCCTTCAAGGCAAGTCTATTTTATCTTGTTCACTGAAGTAGAAATTGCTACTCCCCACCATTCACCCCATGTCATCTTCTAGTGGAGCACTTGTCATTACAATTGCCTTAGTATCATTAAAAACCAGTCAGGCCATCACATAAAGGAGTACAATTTATGCTATAGCTGAAATAAAAATTAATAAAGAGTCAATTATTTTAATGAGTTGCAGGTGGGGGGAAGAAAGGCATTGGAAAGGGCATGTCAAGGTGCTGTGGATGATGGAAACCAGGCAAGTGCAGCTCAACTCTGGTATGAGAGAGAGCCACTGTGTGTGAATATCTGGAGCAGAACAAACAGCGATCCTACCAGGTAGTGCCTGAATTAATTGTCAGTAAAAGGAGTATGGGGGAGCGTAGGGTGGTATATTGGGAAATTGAACACAGCATTAAAAGCTGCATCATCTGAGGAAGAGGAACTATTTGAAGGAGACAAAAGTAATGGAGCAGAAACTGTGGGTGTGAGGAAGAATGTGGTGGTGCACACATGTCCTGGTAACGTCAGGCATCATTCAACGGCTATGGGGACATCCTCTACACAGTTGCAGGTTCAGAAGGAGACTCAGAAGTCATCTTAGCCACACTTTATCCAGTGGTGAGCACTTCTCTCAGAGATATAATCCATCTCCTGTTTAAACATCTCAGGGTACAGGAAATCCAGTTCTTTAATTTTTAAGGAGAACTTTTGGTGAGTTGGGTTATTTTATCTCCTTACCCTAACCTAAATTATCCCTACAGTCATTATGCACCATCTGACAGGCTCTGTTCTCTACTTTTAGGGAAAAATATATAAAAAAAAAAACCAAACAGAAATTAAAATGAAGAATGTGTTCACTCTTCTATATGTCACCTTCAACATGTGGACTTTAAAGATGATCAGGTTCCTCAAAAGGGGTATGTGTCCCTATACCAGGGGCATATCCCAAGATGGCCAAGGGCACCCTAAGGGTAAATGTGAGTAATCTTTCCAGAGTAATGCTTTCATTTGAACAAGATGCTGGGTAAAGCCTTTTTTTTTAATTTTTAATTTTAAAAAGTTGGTGCTACACATGTACCACCTAATTGAATAAAAATTTCATGTTGGTGAATCTCATGGATTTTGTGAAAGCTGGGTGAGCAGAAAACTTGTATGCACAATAAATAATTGGAAAATTTAGGTTGTCTTTTCTGTTGTATTTTCCTGAAGGTAAGTAATTTGATTTTTTAAATTAAAATAAGCATAAATATATTATTGAATGAAAGGAATATTTTACACATATAATACAATAAAAAATGTTAATATAGTGTTTCAAGTGTTTCTCATGCTACTTCAGGTGATTCCTCTGTTGTAATGCATAGAAAAATTAGAGAGGAACATAAATGATCCAACCCTGGTTCCCCAGGCTCAGTATAACTTTCCAATGCCAAATCTTCTATGATGATAAAGTTTCCTTGTTTTTGTTACAAAAATCAACATTGGAGGGCGCCTGGGTGGCTCAGTCATTAAGCATCTGCCTTCCGCTCAGGTCATGATTCCAGAGTTCTGGGATCGAGCCCCACATCGAGCTCCCTGCTCCATGGGAACCCTGTTTATTCCTCTCCCACTCCCCCTGCTTGTGTTCCTGCTCTCACTATCTCTCTCTGTTAAATAAATAAATAAATTCTTTAAAAATTTTTTTAAATAAAAAAATTTAAAAAATCAACATTGTAGTTACTTCCAATTTAGCAAATGCAGTAAAGTAAAAATCAGAGTCAAGATCATATTGCTGATAAAATTTAGCACTCTGTTTTTTCTAATTGATATCGAGAGTATTTTCACATGCATCTGAAAGTTCTCAGTAAGCAATATTACTAATGGCTATATATTACTCTGTTAGAAATTCATATCATAATGTATTTAATAGTCCCTTTGTTGTTAGGAATTTAAATTGTCTCAAGATATTCTGTTATAAACAATTTTTATAACCGTTTTCAAAAATACATATTTGCTACTTCATTTTGCATGTTCAGATATTACATGTTTAGATGCATGAAATAGAAAACAAAAACAAAAAGAAAATGGAAAAAAATTCCTCTTTGTTAAGGGTAAATAAATGATTTCCACGGGTTTTTCCCTTTCATGCAAATGGATATTCTTATGTAAAGGACTCTTAGAGAGCAATCAGGTCAATTATGAGTCCCCCATGGTAGGTAATATCCAGATAACTGCTTAGCATCATGTTGCCTGGAAGGGCAGTTTTTGTCAGATGTGTGACCAATAGTCTGGGGGCCAGGGAGCTCTGTACACTCTAAGCTTGATATTTGGCAGCTCTGAAACCCAGAACAACCCTCATGCTTGATAATTCACTAAAAAATCCCACAACTGACTGAAAGCTATAAACCTCACAGTTACTGTTTAGTACAGTGAAAGGGTACAGATCAAAATAAGCCAAAGAAAGAGTCACACAGGGCAGAGTCTGGGATAGATATGTGACTCTGACCAACAGAAATAAGTCGATGTTAATTCTGTTACCAGAAGAATCATATAGGCTGCTTTTCATATGTTCAAAATAATTAGAATATGCTATCTTCAACCTCAAGGACCTCCTAGAAACAGAAGAAAGTGTTTGAGAAGGAAAACATCTCAGGAAAAGGAAATCAATACAGTAAGAGGTATTAGCACTAAAGATGCTCATGAGAAGTGAAGGGCACAGATAAGAGGCAACTAACCCAGTTAGGTGAGGGGCCCAGAAGGCTTTGAGTAGGAAGTGGACAGTCATAAAGTATTAGGAGTAGATAGAGAAAGGTTGAAACAAAAAAGTCTGAAAAAACACATCTCATGTCTACACATACATACACATGCACAATCCCATAAACAAAATGGTTGTTAAAAATAATCACAGATAAGAATAGTGAACATTTATTAAATATACAATTATGTGTCAACTACTGCCATAGGCTTATAGGCAACCATTTTTTTTTAAATTTTAAAAAAATTTTTTTTTTTAAGATTTTATTTATTTGCGGGAGAGAGAATGAGAGACAGAGAGCATGAGAGGGAGGAGGGTCAGAGGGAGAAGCAGACTCCCCGCCAAGCAGGGAGCCCGATGCGGGACTCGATCCCAGGACTCCAGGATCATGACCTGAGCCGAAGGCAGTCGCTTAACCAACTGAGCCACCCAGGCGCCCGCAACCATTTTTTTCTAATTTTTAATCAACTGTAATTGGATAATAATCACACTGGGTATGACTAATACAAAGTTCATACCACTCAGCACTTAAGTTCGACAATATCCAAACCAGTATCTTCCTTATTCAACAAGACATTTTGACTTATCATATACTGGGATGAGATGTCATGAGGATATCAAATTACTACAGACATTTTTAAATGCTTCCTCTTCATTTCTTCACCTTTTCTAGAGCATTAACTTAACAATAATGCACAGACAAATCCCCTTCATGGATGCATGACTTGTGCAGTTGCATAGGACACATGCTTCAGAGGGCCACAAACTAACTTTAATGTTCTATTGTTGCCATCTTGAAATTCTTGATAATTGTTGAACAGGAGGACCCTCATTTTCATTTTCACTGAGCTCTGTAAACTATGTAGATGGTCCTGTCCACAGACCACACTTTGAGTAGAACTGTATTAACAGATTGGATTCTCACAAACATCTGTGAGATAGTTACTATCATTATCTTCATTTTTAGGAGCAGAATGTGAGGCACAAGGTGGTTGAGATAAATACAGCTGGTGAGTGGATAGGCAGATCTTAAGCCAGGCAGTCTAGCTTTAAAGCCAATATTCTTAACCACATGCAAAGTAAGGGAAGTTTGGGGAATTGCTAAATATCCCGTGTTGCCAAAGTGGAGGAAAAGGGGGAAAAAGATCTCTTAGCAAAGAAAAAGAATTTTCCCTTCATGGGGAATAGAGGTGCTAATATGAAGACACAGCAGTGTGGGCCTGCACTATTTCACCACTTGGTGAAGATAGCAAGGATGGAGACTGCACTGTGCGTTTTTTCTTTTTTGTAGTCCCGGAAGCTAAAATTCCTGTCTATTTGGCCTACGGTTCTGCTGGAGATGTGAGTGCTCCAGGATGTTTTCTTCTAGCCTCTCTTGCATCAGACCACAGGGATGTAGGTAGGTGATCGAGGCTCAATGAGACAGATGCACATGCCATTGCATCGGACCAGGAGCTGATGGCATAGAGGAACAGCTCCGGTACAGGAGCCTCCCTGGTGGCTGAGGATGGTGTCAAGGTCATCAGTGGGGACTGGGACCATGTCCAGTGCAGAAGTCTAGGCGGTGCCTTTGGTAATGGCCTGGATTCAGTGATGAGGGCAGTGGTGTCCCTCACTCACCCAGTGCTGGGATGTGGGTGGTGGTCTGACCTGTGACCCATCTTGGTTCTCATACATTTATGAGCCAGGTTTTTCACCTTCAGTATTCTGTCTGACATCCATTCACTAACTTCCATTTTTGCTCATACCAGTCCTAATGTGTGTCTTGCTAACAGGAGCCCTCACTAAGACAAAGCCTGAATGCAAAGATGACATAGATCTTGACATTTCAAAGTCAATGACAGCCACAGAATTGTGAAGGGCTATGGTTTGGACATGAAAGTAAAAGTTCCAGGAACACCATAAAAGGGTGGAATTAAAATGAGGTTAATTATTCATTTTAAAATTAAATATTAATAATGAAGATTAATAACAATCTTACATTTATGGAATGCATTTCCTACTTGAAGAAACTCCAAGATCCCATCTGAATTTATAAGCCATGGTAATATATAGAACATAAAATCATTAATTAAAACATGAAATTCATGAAGTATATACATCTTTAAATAGCAAGAAAAAAGATCATGGAAGCCTAATTAGCATCCATCTTTAACAGAGTTTCAGGGAGGCACAGGTCACTGGGTTGGTTAGTTCTCTCTACACATGCTTTTGTGGTATGCAATCCTTTGTCTCTTTGTCCTGGGTCCCCAGAAACCTCTGTTACATGGCTTTCCCTCTTCTGACATTTGTTCACGACCCAGTATGGTACCTGCCAGTAACTGACTCAATAATTGGGGCTTAGGGGTATAGAGCTCAGGAAGGGACTATGTCTGGTTCTATAATGGTGACCCACAAATCCTGAGGTGAAGAAGTTCAAGTAAGGGAAAACCCAAAGAAACATACATTGTGTCACACAGGTGGTTTTTCTGTGCAGGGCTGCGGCCAGGGGTGCCAAACCTCTGGGAACAATGTGGGCATTCTAACACCCATGACTTCTAGCATGGGATCTCCTTGTAGCCTTTCCCATACCCAGAAGGAAACAAAAGTATAATAATAACCACCGCTTATTCAGTCCTTACCAAGTGCACACAATGCACATGTGGCTGTAGCCTCAGCAATTCAGCACTTTCAGGTATTGAGATTGTATTAGTCAGGATGGGGCAGGAAAATAATGGCTCAGGATTTGTGGAACCTACTAGAACTTTGAGAACAGTGATGTGCAGATGGTGTGGGCAAGTTTAAAGGAACCCATGAGTGAGGGTGAAGCAAGCAGGCTCTGGGACTCGCTGTATGGGAAAAGCCCTCATCCCTGACATGAAGGGCAGAGAGGAAATTGTGTTGCTATGACACAACAAGGGCTCATGACTGGTTAGGGGACTCTCAGGCAGGAGTTAAGGCCGTAGAGAAGTGCAGCCACTGCTAAGACTCCACAGGAAGGAAAAGGAGTGGGTGACATTCTACAATGTCTCTCTTCTTCTCTGAGCTGCCCTGCCATGGCCTCCCCAGCATGTGGTCCACAGGGTCATCCTTCAAGAACCCCAAGCAGGGCAGAGAACGTGTGAACATGGATGAGGGGTGGGGAGACAGGGCAAACAGAACCACCAGCATAGCAGTCCTTGTCACATGTAGGAAGCTCAAGTTCAAAGTAACTTGGGCAAATCATGTAGCTCTCTGTTAGCAGAGCTGGAATTTGAACTAACATGACACATTCTCTTTCCCTGCCCACCAGGCCTCCACCTCTATATACCTCCCCTAAAGCTTCTCGGACTTTCCCACCTAAGCACCCTGAAAGTCTGAGTCAATTGAAAATAAACTCAGGTTGATCATGAACAAACCACAAAACAAACCACTTAATCATAAACAACCACTCCAGATGAGAAATGTATTTGAAGTCTCATTTCCTCTTAAATATTAATGGAATTCTTTGTGTGTATTTGTGTATGTGTATGTAGGGGGATGTAAGTGTGTGTGTGAGTTTATTTTAAATAAGAATCTGGGACACCTTAGTGGCTCAGTCAGTTAAGCAGCTGACTCTTGATTTCAGTTCAGGTCATGATCTCAGGGTCCTGAGATTGAGCCCCATATGGGGCTCCACGCTCAGCGTGAGTCTGCCTGAGATTCTCTCTTTCCCTCTCCCTCTGCCCCTCCCCCTGCTCTCTCTCTCAAAATAAATAAATAAATAAAATATTAAGAGTATAAATAATAATAGCCACATTTACAAAAAGAAAAAAAAAGAATCACACTATTAATTTCCTATTAAAATGCAAGTATATGAAGGCAGGCCATGTTTGCCTGTTGCTTTATACTTTTCAAGGCACATGGACAGTTAGGTGCCCTGGGATAAGCTGTCCTCGGTTAATGAATCATGGTGGCTCTTCCACCCTTTCACAGCATAAAAGACTTCGAAATATCAAAATGACAGCTACAGAGATTCTGTACTGAAGCTCTGCTTTTGACCCTGGGTGTGAATCCCTAGAGTGTTTACTCAGGATTGATTATTCTTTCAAAGCAATTCTTATAGACCTAGCAACCCAGTTTTAAGAGTGAGTTAGGAAGTGGTGAAGGTGGCACATATAGAGGAAGTAGAAGAAGCTAGACCAGAGAAGATATAGTGGCGAATGTGAGAAATGACACGGGGCTGGGCTGGCCTCATTGATTAGAGCAAGGAATGTGGTGACTAGTCCTTTCTTTGTACCAGGATTGAGGTTTATGCATGCTTCCATTGTGGTCCCATGGAAGGAAATACCCCAAAATATCAGGCAAGCAGAACAGAGTTCTGTGTCTGACAGGTCTTGGGTGTATGGCATCTCAGAAATACAAACCATCCACTCCCCCATCCACCACCATCTATTAGGAATATGTTATACATTTGCATTTTAATAGGCATTTTATATGCTTTCTCCTTTGGTCATCATTATCAATGCTTTTCTTTAAAAAAACTCTCATTGTACAGATGAGCACTAAATCTCAAAGAGATAAAGAAGTAACTCACAAGGTTAAACAGTTTTAAATTTGATGACTCTGAGTCCCAAGCCTATACTGCTTTATTCCAGTCCTACAACCATACAACCATGGCATCCTGTAGTCAAGGTCAGGGACTTCAATCACACAGACCTGGGCTTATGCCCAGTCTTGATCACAGACATGACAAAAGATCTTTGCCAAGTTACTTAACTTTTCCAAGCATCTGTTTTCCCATCTGTAAAAAGGAACCAACAGTTTTATTTTTTATGTAATGGTTGTGAGGAGTCAGTGAAATCATGCATGGAAAGCATTTTGTACAACACCTGGAACTGGGTTCCCAGATCCTAAAGCCTTGCAACATACGCACACTTGTTAACTTGCCATTGGGAGTTACTGTTTGTTATCTATGTCTGTATCATTAAGAAGAGTTGATGGGCTTGTATTTAGGAAAACCAAAGAAGAATTCAGGTTTGGAAGAGATTAGGAATTCCCAAGTTAGAGTGAGCAGAAGCACTTCCTGAAAGAGAGGAAATGTGACCAAATCCCTGGGATTGGGTGCTAGAACAGAGGAAAACAGGATGGCTGGGTGCTGGGCTGTACCCTGTGTGGGGCTTTTCAACCAGTTTCAACCTTGTACTCTGCAGGTTCATTGTAGTCATTGAGAATGTTCAGCATGCTGGGGCCCCAGGCCCAAGATTCTGGTTTAACTGGCCTAGGTTCAGCCTGAAGTTGCTGATGATGATTCAACTGTGCAGCAGCATCTGCTTAGGCAGCACATGAGCATATTTGTCTCCTCCTCACTACTCCTGTATCCATTCTGAAATCACACTGAATGTGCCCCCTTTTCTTCCAGTCCTGCACTTCCACTCATATATCCAGACTCTTCACACTATCAGACATTTTCATCTACTTCCCTCTTATCATCCTTTCTGGTATTTAACAGAAGGTGACTGGCCCAGCTTAGCAACTTGTGTGGGTCACATTTGTTTGACTCCTGGTCTCTATCTGCTCTGGGCTCGGTGATCATCAAGCAGGAGCAGACCACATGCCCTATGCCCCATGCAGACCCATCCTATTCATTAAAGTATACTGTGAGTCCCTAAAGTGGGGAATGGGGTCCTGGTTATCTTTGCAGTCCAGCCCTGAATTAAGCCAAAGTCTAAGCCATGTGGGGACAGAAGATGGTTTGGAAAGTGAAACTGGAAAACATTTAATAGAGTACACTCAAAACGCTAAAACCATGGAATTTTTCATAGCAAATATGATGACCATGTGCATTGAACAGTTAATTGTGATTCCCTTCCTTACTCTCCACCATCTTGGTTGGATTCAACTTTGCCTTGGAGGAGCCATACTTCAGCACAAACAAGTTGAGATACTATCTTCACTTTCTTGTATGTATATATTGCGCCATACCCCAGCAGTCGATAATATTAGGGTGAGAGTAAATGTGCCTTCAAGAAGCATAGTGTTTTTTACATACTAAGTGCTCAGTAAATGTATCATACTTACTGGTTAGTGAGCTATCCAGTCCTTGGATGGATGGATGGTGGAGCATTTCTTCCTCCTCCTCCTTCTTCTTCTTGTTCTTGTTCTTCTTCTTCTTTCTTCCTCTTCTTCTTCTTCTTCTTTCTTCCTCTTCTTCTTCCTCTTCCTCTTCTTCTTCTTCTTCTTCTTCTTCTTCTTCTTCTTCTTCTTCTTCTTTTCTTCGACATTTCTAACATTATTGTGTAAGCCAAACATTTTGTGCATGACCTTCTGAACAGGGAAAGCATGTTGAAATAGAAGCAAAAACAAAACACCACTGTCAACTGCAACACCATAAACTCTCCCTCAGGACCTGATCAGCTTTTTCAGACTTGGAAAAGTATGACTCCCCCAGGGGTAAGCGTTATCTGAAATACTCTGGTTTTTTTCCCCTGAACACCATCACATATTTTTTTTTTTTTAGCCATCACCCTCCTGCAAAAGCAGGGAGAGTAGAGATTAGGGGAGAAGAAGGGAGCAGATCATTTCATCAGAATTTAAAAACATCCCTTATGCTTTCAGTTTAATGTGATTTACCAGACCCTGTGCTTTATCAGGGAGCAAGGTCTCAGATGATTTTGCATTAGTCTTCCTTCTTGTCATCAACTGCATGGACTTGACTGGAGGAGTAGCAGAAAAGGTGATCATTTTCCTATAATAAACATTCTACTCCTGGGGCGCCTGGGTGGCTCAGTTGGTTAAGCGGCTGCCTTCGGCTCAGGTCATGATCCTGGAGTCCCAGGATCGAGTCCCGCATCGGGCTCCCTGCTCGGCAGGGAGTCTGCTTCTCCCTCTGACCCTCCTCCCTCTCATGCTCTCTGTCTCTCATTCTCTCTCTCTCAAATAAATAAATAAAATCTTTAAAAAGAAAAAAAAAACATTCTACTCCTATAAGCCATCCAAATGCAGAGAGAGTTTTGAATGTGACCTTATGGGAAATGAAGAAAAGTCAGCTTAACATCAACTGAAATGCCTTGTTCTTTTCCTCCAGCCCTTTTGTTTATTTCCTTTCCCCTTTGGAACTTTCTGCAAGTTGCTGTGGCAATTCCTTGTGCAGTTTCATGACTTTTGCTTAGAATCTGTGCAATGAAAGGCCACTTCTGTAATTTAAAAACAAAACCAAATTGCTTTGTGGGTTACAGAGATCCCTCTGGGACAGAGAGCCTGAACTGGTCTGGGCATGCAGGACTGACCTTTGCCCAGCAAAGAGAAGGCAGCCCCTCCTCCCCCAGGAGTGATGAATGCTACCATGGCTCCCAGATGGGATTTCTGTCCTTCTGCTGGTCCAGGGCGCTGGCTTCCTTCTTGGCTAAACCATAGCAGCTCTCACAGTGACAAATGGGCAAGAGAGGAAGGCTTGCCACACTCTGAGAGTGTGCCTTGAACATGCCAACTCCCTCTTGTGTCCCAGGGCCTTTGTGCTAGCTTTTTATCTCCCCAGAATGCTTACCTCCAAGCTGTATTTTGTCTGCTGCTTTCTAGCACAGGGGCTTCCTTGTAAATGCCTTCTCTTCCACCTAATCTAAATCATTCACTCCAAGATCGAAGACTCTAATAGACACCTTGAAGTTATACTCTTCATAACAGGGCGACACAAAGTTACCTTTCATTATGTATTAGTTTCCTTGTTGATTGTCAATTACTTTCCACTCAAATATCAGGTCACTGAGAGTAGAGAAGGGGCCATCTCAGCTCTATTTCTAGCACCTAGGACAGGGCCTGATACAGAGTAAATACTTTCCAAGAGTGAACCAGAGTAGGTGGTTGGGAAGAATAGAGACAGTATGATCAGTTGGGGGCTGGAAAAACCTCAGTTTGAATCCAGACTCACAGAAGAGCTGTTTGATCTTGAGTAGAATATTTGAATTCTCTGGACTTCAGCACTTCCATCTGGGTAAAGAGCACTTGCCTTGGGGGGCTGGAGCCCACTGTGGATGGGAACAGAGTCACCAGAACAATGTTTGTCACTGCTCTCCTCTTCTGGTTTCTGTATATCTACAGGCTTATAGACTGCTGCTGAATTCAGAAGATGCATTATCACAAAACCAGGTGGCTCCTTTGATGTTGCAAATTAGGTAAGATTATATACAAAATCATTCTGACAGAATACCTGATGAGTTGGCACTTAATGAGTATTATTTTCTTTACTACATAATATATACTATTTCCCTGACTTATTCTAGACAATACAGACACCCAACCAACAGCTAAGTGAAAACTGCTGTTTTTATACTTGTGCGGACAAGGTAAAGGGTAAAGGGAATTCAGATGAAAAGAGTAGAGAATACACCTTAATATTATAGGGAGCAGCAGGAAGACAATGGACAAGGGAGAGAAGCTGGACATGTGTCCGTGAAGTCAGATTTCTTAGAGAAAACAATGGTAATAAAAATAGACATGCTCACTGCAAACTGTCACCCAGCACGTGCCAAAAATCAACCTTTTTCACTGTACCAATATCACACTGGAATATTATATATGTTATGACTAGAAAGAACTTCATGAGATCATCTAGCCCAAGCTCTAAAAGACAGCATTGGATGCTAAAGAAAAATAAATTTCAGAGTCAACAAACTACATCTGAAACCTTGATGTGCTACTTACTGCCTTGATCACTTTAGACAAGCTACTCAACTTATATGAATCCCAGTTTTATCATCTTCAAATTGTTGATAATAACATCTAACCTCAGGATTAATGTCAAGATTAAATAAGATATTTTGGGTACATATGCATAACACAAGGTCCTCCTATAGTAGACCTTGATTTAGGTAGCTGTCACCATTCTTTAGTCGATAAGTTACTGTGTTTTATCATGTTCCATTGTGTTCTGTTATGGAATGTGTTTCAAACAGCAGCGGAAGTCAAGTTGTTGTTTTGCTCTAAGTCACACAGTCCAGTAGAAAAGGAGCTGGAACCACTTCTTGTGCTATTTCTATAAATTCAGTGTTGACTTTGGCACTGCTCAGAGCAAGAATTTGGGGATATTTAATGACTTGATCAGTTCTTCATGCACTTATTGGGTCTTCTTTTCCTTGTCTGTCAGTCAGAAAGTCATTGAAAGTTTAACAAGTTTTCAAGGCTTGACAAGACACTGAAAGACAATGAATGAAAAGATAGTCTAGTTGGGTATCTATCTATCTATCTATCTATCTATCTATCTATCATCTATCTATCTATATCTATATATCATCTATATATCTATATCTATCTATCATCTATCTATATTTATCTATCTATCATCTATCTATCTAAAGATCATTATTGCAAAAGAACAAATCATCATCTAAATACCAATATAGATTAAGGGTACAGGTGTCAGGCAGAGGAATGGGCCCCAGAGGTAAAGTTGGCTCTGTTTAGGTTTTCATATAACTCTTTGTCTAATTCTTCAAATTTAGGGAATAGCAGAAAATTCATGCCAAAATGGTTGGAGACCACCTAGGTTTGCATATGCCATCATGCTTATGACAGGAAGAATACCTTGTCTAAGTACTGAGGGTAAAAGTTTATCCCTTGCTCTCTGTAGTCAGGACAGTCTATGAACAGTGGCACCTCCAAGTGAAGAATGTTAGACACTGAAAAAAAAAAGTCAGTGAGGTAGATGGTATTTCTGCCCAGTACACCATAATCTGATTAAATTCTATTCTGTCAGAGAAAATTTATTGCAGTTTCCTAGATGCTTTTAGACTATAGATTCACTGTTCCATAACCAATGAGAAGATCCTCCCAATCGTATCTTAATTTTGTGATCTTAATATCCAGGATCTAGTACTTCTATTTTACACTCTTGGACTCAAGAAGAAACTACTATTTTTGTTTTTCATTGCCAAATGCCTTTTTCTCTATCTTAGCAAAGTGATATGAATGAACATGTCTGGGAGTCATTTTATTCTTCAATATGGGAACCCTGTGTGAGGGTCCTTCAAAACAAAATGTTGTCCAGATTCAAGGAAAAGAAATTTCATAGACTATATACTGGATTGGATAGTGTACTCCCCAAAATTCACTTCCATTGTGAGCCTCAGAATGTAACCTTTTTTGGAGTCTTTGCCGAGGTAGTTAAGATAAGGTCATAATGGATTAGAGTGGGCCCTAATACAATGACTTACAAGAAGGAAAAGCAGAGGCATACAAAACTTAGAGGAGTATACCATGTGAAGTTGGAGACAGAGATTGGATTAATGTGTTTACAAGTTAAGTAAAGGCAAAGATTTCAGCAATGACCAGAGAAGCTAGCAAAGGCAAGGAAGGATTCTTTCTGAGAGCCTACAGAGGGAACACAGCTCTGTGAACATTATGATTTTGGACTTTCAGGCTCCAGAATTGTGAAAGAATAAATTACTGTGCTCCTAAGCCACAACGTGTATGGTACTTTGTTAGAGTAGGCACAGAAAACTAATAGTCATCTTAGGATGAGAGGGAGTAATATATAGACAATTAGGCATTGAGGGATGATGCTTTTGTTAATACATTTTTAAAGGTTTTATTTATTTATTTTGAGAGAGAGAAGGAGAGAGTGTGCATGTGCAACTGAGGGGGAGGGGCAGGGACAGAGAGTGACTGCAAATGGGGGAGGGGCAGGGACTGAGGGAAGAGAGAATCTCAAGCAGACTCCCCACTGAGCATGGGGCTCAACATGGGGCTCCATGAATCTTACAATACAAGATCGTGACCTGAGCTGAAATCAAGAGTTGGACACTTAACCAACTGAGACACCCAGGTGCCCCACTTTTGTTAATACTTATAATTGCAGGGGACAGAATGCCATCGAAACATAGAAGAAGATGGCTGAAAAGTAGCAGTATACAATCATGAATACCAACAGCATAAATGAAATATCATATAATGGAAATAAGGGACCTAGATATACACCCCCTCCTCATTCATGGGAGTGCATTGCATTGTGAATCTGCTTCTCTCTGCACAGTGACTTTATTCCATCTCTTTTCTCTGTACACCAGCTTTCTCTGCTTACATATGCTCCTGCTCCCAGTGACTTCAGTGGGGTCTGCCTCTTGTCTTCCATGGCCACTGACTCTCGCAAAACACACACACGGACACACACACACACACACACACACACACTGTTTGATCATCATTATCTTACCAGTTATACATAAGTCAGTCCAGATTCCTAAATAATGGTCTGATTAGTTCGTCTCCAGTCAGTTCACAACCTAAGCCCATTAAGCTGTGATGATGGATCATGGGCATGCCTTTAGGAAGACTGTGATGAAGAGTCCCTAAGAAGTTATGTGAGCAAGGAGGTGATAATTGATAGGCCTACTATAGGTAAAACTGGCAATATTGTTTCTGACATCTCAAGAGCAGGAGATAAACCAGCCATCATAAGCAACTTAGACCTCATAAGGGACTTCGTTTTAGAGAGGACAGCACTGGATTACTGAGCCCTACTATCTCTTAAAAGAAACTCTCCCCCTCTCTACAGTATAATTTCATATTCACCAAGCACTGCCCAGGAGGCACATATACCCTTGTCAATAAAAAGAGACATTGGCACACTGATGATATTTTAATAACTTGACATTTCATTCTATTTTCTGTAGACATGCAAGGAGCCCAGTTTCCAGTCAACAAGAGCAAAGGCAAGATTCTAAATTGTAAAGAATTTAACAAGGTGCTAGCTCTTGTCAAGGCAGGGATATTTGTTTTATTCTAAATGAACTAAAAACCTGTTGAAATATTGAGTTCAACTCCTTCACTAAATTTCTCATGTCCCTCACAATACATCCACATGTAACCACAAACGCCTGGAATTCCTCAACACAGTATTTCTCAAATTTGCCTGCTCAGTAGACTCACTAAGGGAGCTTTAAAAATATTTATTCCCAGATTTTATCCTTAGAGACTCTGATATAATTGCTGGGCACTGGGGTTTTCAAAAGCTCCAGTGTGTGGGGTTTGCAAAGGAAAAGGAAAGCAGACAAACTGCTGTGACTATGGAATTTTATCAGAAGTAGGTCCCTCATCTACTCATGCAGAAATATTACTTAAACTAAAATTTGGGTCTTTGTATAGATGAATGACTGGACAAGACAGGGCTAACCTTTTAGTCACGTTTGTTGTTATCGGTGGAGACAGCTTGTCCCCAAATCCAGTGCTGAGTCCATGTACAATTCTAGAACTTTCTCCTTCCCATCTGATCCTAAGTTTTTCAGTCTGTGAAGATTCCTTGGATGTAGAGTAGAGCTGAGAGAAGGAATCTAATATGGTACAATGAAATGCACACACATGAATTCGTATGGAAGGAGTTTCTGCAGGGAGAGAAGAGAGCAGATAAGCACCTCATTTCACCCAAAAGCTGAGCTGAGCTGCAACAGGCAAGCTGCGAATAGACTGGCTTTATTCATGTCCGATCTCTTTTATTTTATTTATTTATTTATTTTTAAAGATTTTATTTATTTATTTGACAGAGAGAGGCATAGCGAGAGAGGGAACACAAGCAGGGGGAGTGGGAGAGGGAGAAGCAGGCTTCCCACCGAGCAGGGAGCCCGATGCGGGGCTCGATCCCAGGACCCTGAGATCATGACCTGAGCCGAAGGCAGACGCTTAATGACTGAGCCACCCAGGCACCCCATGTCCGATCTCTTTTAATAGAGACTGCCCCATAATGCTGGAATCAGAGGGTAATGGCAACATTCGTAATTCCCCTCTGGGTCTCTGGAATTCTACAGGCCATGTAAAGCTTGCCTTATGTAGTGCACAGAAAGCAAGACTCATCCAGCTCCCTTAAGGATTGACTTAAATGTTACATTCATTGCCTGTAGATCGCTCCTTAAAACAATAAGATACAATTTGCCACAAACCAACCACTAAAAAGAAATGAAGCTTTTTATCTTCTGCCTAGGATGAGTGTAGATAGGAGGGCAGAGTGTTCAGTAGGGAAGTTAGGGTTGGGTAGTGATTTCCTGAAGTGCATTAGTTAGGATCTGTATCCATAGAATGCCAGCTTTTTGGTAATTCAAGTCTGGGGAGAACTGACATTTTTAAAGATTTCTGTAGAATAAAATGAAGATTTCTTAAGATAAAGGACAGAAAAACAAAAGCACTGCAATCCCATTTTCCCTACAGGTTCTTAAGTATTTATACTCTTTTGCTCTTATATGATCTAACTTTTCTTTCCATGGGGATCCTGAGAAGGGTAGCAGCCCTTCTCTCTCAGAAGGGTTAACAGATACTGCATTCTAAAATCATGAAAGAAAATATGTTGGTTTCATACAATTAAGGCTTTGTTCCATATCTTTGAATAAATGAAGTGACTGGCTGAACATATTAATTGCGGGTACTTGGAGGGGAGAGGTAAAGAGTCTGGGGATGGGTAGCATGTCTCATTTGTTATTCGTGAAGCACTAAATATACACATTTGGGGAAGGAGGAGAGAAGAAAGGAAGTAGAGAAAGAAGGGAGAAAGAGAAGGAAAGTGAGGGGGAAGGAAAGACAGCAAAGAACTTGAGCAACCTGACACTATACATGGGAAATCTGAGTTCAAACCCAGCCAAAAGTTAAGACAATTAGCCCTGGGTTTGAGTAACTGAAGGACAGCTCTCTGTCCCACCCCAGAGTGGCCCAGGTACTTCATCTTCAGGTAGACACTTATCTCAAGGGCACCTGGGTGGCTCAGTCAGTTAAGCGACTGCCTTCAGCTCAGGTCATGATCCTGGAGTCCTGGGATTGAGTCCTGCATTGGACTCCCCGCTCGGCAGGGAGTCTGCTTCTCCCGCTGACCATCCCCCCTCTCATGCTCTCTCTGTCTCATTCTTTCTCTCTCAAATAAATAAATAAAATCTTAAAAAAAAAGACACTTGTCTCAAGCATTATTTTTCTTTAAACAAGCTGCCAGAAGTAAGTGAGAACCTCCTGTGCTTTGTGCTGAGTGAGGTGGGAAGTTACTTGGTGCATCTCCTAAAAGAAAGCCCACAACACTCTATCTGATAAAAGAGAACATAAAATTCCAAAGGAAAAAAAAAATCAATGCACTGAGTTGATGCATTCCCCTTCTGCATTCAGTGCCATTACCAGTTCTGATTGGATTGAAAACCAAACTTCTTTAGGTTCCTCAACATGAAAACCCAAGCCAAAATGGAGTATCATATATGATTTATATATTCATAACTCATCATGTCCTCAAAGAATTTGAGGAATTTAAAATTGCTTACAAAGCTCCATATAAGGTCCACATATTTGAAAATAAAACCATGGATAGAATACTGTTAGGAGAAAGGAAGTAATTTCCATCTATTTTTATACATGCATATAGTTCATCTTATTGCAAATGTATAAATGATTGCATGTATATGGGATTAAAAATAGACACATAGAGTTTCAATCCTGAAATATGAGAGAAGCAGAAATTTTACTCTGAGACACTGGTTCATGAGAAATTAAAAAGTTAAATCTGAAAACCCTACTTATTAATAACAAAAGATCCAGGTTGGGAAGCCAAGTGCCTTAATTGATTTAGTAGCCTATATCACTTTTGTTATAAAAGAAAATAAGAACTATAAGCAGATAATTAACACTAAGGGGATTTGAGAGGAAAAAAAGGAAATATTTTCAGCTCTCAAGAGATACCATATATCTATAAATGGGTACATGGGAAATATATATTTTCCTCAAAACACATCTGTTTTATGCAAAGAAAATTGCCAGCACACTTATATTTCCATAAATAAAATGTAAACTGCAATATTTTACACTTAGAATAGCATAAAAGAGCCATCTTAGATTATTCCATGGATGGGGGATAAATTGTTAGTTTTAAAGGCTTATTTCTCCCTAATTCCAGAGCAATTATAAGTCTGATTCAGTGACATTACAATAAAGAGGAGCGAAGTTGAAATATAGGGACTTCAACATTACATTCTATAAAAAAAAAAAAATCTTGGCATCATGATGGAGAGTGCAAGTCTGCCACCCAACCATCCTCTACTCATTGATTAAGAGTCATTATCAAACCCTTCTTGCTATAGAGTGGCTGTCAGTCATATGCACACACACATGCAAGTGTGCGTGGTGATACAACCCTTGTGTGTATGAAGCAGGGATTCTACCCTGTTTCAGACCATGGGTCAAACCTGAGGCTCTTTCCACTTTTCATTCTAGAACTTAGGGTAAAACCTTTATGCACTGTTTCTGAATATTTGTTGAGTTCCCCCTTAATCATTTAACATATTTGATTTCAAGCCACAACACAACTTTGGTGACTGATGATCTTTACTTGGAGTCATCATTTAACTGCAACTGATTCTTTTTTTTTAAATTTTTTTGTTGTTATGTTAATCACCATACATTACATCATTAGTTTTTGATGTAGTGTTCCATGATTCATTGTTTGCATATAACACCCAGTGCTCCATGCAGAACATGCTCTCCTTAATACCCATCACCAGACTAACCCATCCTCCCACCCCCCTCCCCTCTATAACCCTCAGATTGTTTTTCAGAGTCCATAGTCTCTCATGGGTCGTCTCCCCCTCCGATTTCCCCCCTTCATTCTTCCCCTCCTGCTATCTTCTTCTTCTTCTTTTTTTTTTTTTTAACATATATTGTATTATTTGTTTCAGAGGTACAGATCTGTGATTCAACAGTCTTGCACAATTCACAGTGCTCACCATAGCACATACCCTGCAACTGATTCTTATCTTGAAGTGGGACTGTCACTCACAGAGTTGCTGTCAAAAGCATGAAGCTACAGGGACTTGTGATAATAACATGCAGGAACCATGGAATTGCTGTGGTCTCCCCACACGCCCTCCCATACACGGGGATTTGTTTTCAGAATTGACCAGAGTAGGAAATGCTTGCACATGAAGAGTATAAAAATCCCCCTCTTTGGCTTAAACAACCCAGAAAAGACATCATCACACAAAAGGGATGCTCACATTGGGCTAAAGCAAAGTTACATAGAATCTCATTGGCAGAAACGACTTGCCATAGAAGTTACCACAAAAACCAAGAATGATTCATCAAGGAATCATAAGAGGCTTAATACAAGAGTGAAGACATTTGTCACCGTCCATTCTGAACCTACAGTGAAAGCAGGTAAATATAAGAAAAATTAGAAAAGAGGCTTTAAAAAGACCATAACACAGAAAACTTAAATGGGATTGCTTGCTCTTATTGTTTCTTTTTTCTAAAAGTTTGTATCATAACTATGTCCCTATGTTTATTAATGTTTAATAATACACTATGTTTATTGATGACATCTGTGCATAGTTTATTCTAAAATGTGAATTCAGAGACTGCCAATAAAATCTACTATCTTTTTAATGTACTGAGTTTTCTAGCATTGTTAGAAATGGGTGCTTGGACTTAGTAGATCACCTCTGATTACTAGAGTAAATGTTTTACTCCCCAGAAGCAATAAAACAAGTAATCAGTTTCAATTACTCACTTCTGCTTTAGCAAGTTTTATTTCTATCATGGTATGTGAAATATTTCCATGCTTCTCTATAATGGATTTTGTAATCCCTATATTACCCCTACTTAAAACAACAACAACAACAACAACAACAACAACCTCAGACAAAACAATCTCCTACCTGGTTAGTGTCCTTAGACCAAGAGAGATAATTGACCAAAGTGTTTTAGAAAGTATAGTGATAGATTTGTGTTCACTTTTCATTTTGTGATCTTGGGAAAGCTATTTAAACTGTAAGTCTCTGCTTCTCTACATATAAAGAAGTGATGTTCCAGACCTGGTGGAGTGCTGGAAGGATTAAAGGACTCACAATACCATCTTACCTCACTATTAATTTTGTCTTACTACCATTCTTTGTGAGTCAGAGGACCTCTGAAACAGAAAGGAAACTCAAATGCTAAAAACACCAGGGCCTTGAGTTTGAAGTTTCTCTTCTATTTCTGATCTTGTAAGTCTTACCTATTATCTGGAAATCTGATTTATCACACAAAGTGATTTACCTGTTGGGTGTTGGTTCTTCCTCCAATGACACTATTGTAAGTATAACCCTTGCCTAGACAGCCCTATTGCAATACCTGTACTGTTCTTCCTCCATCTACCCCAGCTCTCCTGCTGGTCAGTGTGAGATTTGGGGCACCTCATGTTTTCTCTGGATGTAGTTTCCTCACATGCCATAGAAGGAAATTTTGTTTTTCTTTTTTTTTTTCAATTTTTGTTTTGTTTTGGTTTATTTAAATTTTGTTAGTTAACATTACAGTGCAATATTGGTTTCTGGAGTAGAACTCAATGATTCATCACTTACTACAACACCCAGTGCTCATCACAACAAGTGCCAGAAGGAGATTTTAGAGTCCACACCTCTTTCTAAGAATTGAGCACAAAGCATTATAAAATGACTTGCAGTTTTAGAGGGAAACGTTCTATGCAGATTAATGTTATTCATCAAAACTGTAATGTGGTTACTTCCTTTTTATCCAATGAAAGATGAGAAAATATCCTCTTAATCTAATGCCAATAGAAAATAGTTCCAATTTTTCACCCTAGCTATGGCTATTGATGATTGCCAGCTAATTATCATATTGTAATTCTTTGTTACAACATATTTTTATAATAATTTTAATTAATATACTAAAAAGAATCAATGCCTTATCTAATATAATCTGCACAATATCCTGTATACATGATTATCTATTCCAGAATTGTTGAAATAAAACTCAAAAGTTTGATGCCATGATCTTGATGTTAACACTATCCTATTCACCTCCAAGTTGTAAAGGACTATATCACTTTGAAAACATGGGGAGAAAAAGTAGATCCCCAAATTGACTAGTTTATTTTCACTTTTAAAAAACAGACAACTGGGCGCCTGGGTGGCTCAGTCAGTTGAACGACTGCCTTCGGCTCAGGTCATGATCCCAGGGTCCTGGGATCGAGTCCCCCATCGGGCTCCCTACTCTGCGGGGAGCCTGCTTCTCCCTCTCCCACTCCCCCTGCTTGTGTTCCCTCTCTCGCTGTGTCTCTCTCTGTCAAATAAATAAATAAAATCTTTAAAAAACCAAAAAAACAACAACAAAAAAAACCAGACAACTGCAAATGAATCCTAATTGTGCTTAGGGTAAACATGCAAACAGAACAACAACAATAAAATTGCATGGAAATGAGAAAAAAATCTGTTGTTGGAAACCTGGGTGCATATAATTTTTAAAAATGCTAAGCAGAAAATGTGAATTTCCAAGATAACTAGGCATAAAGCAGTGGCCATCAGCCAAAAATTGCCATTAAATATTTTGCAATGGCTTATTCCCTGTAATGTTTGTATTAATGATGAGGCAAAAGGCTTCACTGACAGGTGAGAACATATTATTCAGAAGTCTTTCACATTTTATTAACTAATATCCTTGGATGAGAGTCATAGCTAACCAATCTTTGAGTGTAGTCCTGTTGTTGTTTTGAGGTGACTCAGGTTTCCAGTACACTATGCTGATTAGGCATCTGCTATAGCCAGGAATGATATTCAGTGAGGACATGGGTTCTAAGAGTCAGAGAATGGGGCTGTAATGTCACTTTTGGGCAAGACACATAGCCTGTATTAAAAGAATTTTGGGACAAGGGACCCTAAATAAAAGAAACTCTGGAATAGCTGCCTTTTGCTGAAAGAAGGAATAAAACAAATCATCCACAAGCCTGAGGAAAGGCCAAGTAAAAATTAACACCTCCTGTGAGATAGGGAGACACAAATCTACACACCCACGAATAGAGAGGCAGAATTTACATGCCACATATGGAATATGAATCTCCAAACTAAGAATTTAACACAAAAACTTGTCTGTGAGCATTGCACCTAACTCACTGAAGACACCTACATAAACCCAGGATAAATTTATATTTCAGAAAAAGTAATCCTCAAGTTTACTGGACCAGCAAAGAAAACCTGCAAACTACACAGGTCATGGGGGGAAAACCTAATAAAAGAGTCAGAAGGATTAACAGTCCCAAGAATCTGAGATAATAAGACAATTTAAAAGACACTATAAAAAGCATTGAAATTATTAAGGGCCAAAAGTAGGAATGCAAATCGATAGCAACATAAAAGAAAAAGATAATATAAAAATAAAGTAGAGCAACTTTTAACACTTGCTAAACTGGAACTGTTAAGAAAAGAATATGTAATCATTTCCATTAAAAACTTAATCAGTTTCACAGTAGACCCAGCTGATCGATACGAGGAAAGTCTTTGAAATGGACTACTGAGAGATGGAGATGAAAAAAGTAAATAAGTAAGTAAATGTCCAGGGGTGATACCAGGATAATAAAATACTAGGATCCATCAAATACCCAGAAGGAGATAGAGAAGTAAATTGAGAAAATGAAGGGAAGGAAAGAATACAATATAAAAGATAATGGTTGAGAATTCTTGAGATTCAATGAACTACATGAAGCCTTGGATTGTAGAAGCATGCCAAGTACTGAACAAGATTAATAAAATTAAAGCTATACTCAGAGGTTCTTAGTGAAACAATACAATATTACCTGTTGGGATAAGAGCTAAAAAAAAAAAAGAAAAAGAAAAATAGAATAATTTTATTCTCACTGTGCTGATGGAAAATAACTGTCAATCTAGAATTCCCTGCACAGCAAACTGTCATTCCAGAATGATGAATTCAAGGTATTTTCAGTCAAAAGGAGTTTACAGTTTACAGAGCCTCATGGAAAAAAGTTCAGGAGAAAGGGATATTAGAACAAAGAGAAAGGGGGATACAAGATGTAATTGTGAGCAAACAGATAAATAGACATAAGTGGAAAACTAATCATGTCTTTACTAAACAAAAATAATGACTAATTTTGGATTTTAAAGCAGGCGGAACTAAGTTTGAGGACACATTGAACAAATAAAATACTGTGTATTTTCTCTGTTGTTGGTAAGGAGATGATTTAAGTCTAAACTTTCTGTGGGTACATGTTATATTTTAAGGAAAACTATAAAAATAATGCAAATACCAGAAACTCTTCCAAAGCTAAGGGAAAAGAGACAGAACAAAGGAATAAAACAAATCTGATAAGTTTACTGGAAAGATTGAAAGAATAATTTAAAAATTGAAGTTCAGAGTATAATAAAAATTATATGAGGAACAAATTGCATTTACCAATATTTATAATAAATGATAAATAGATTATATTCACCTTTTAATTTTTATTTTATTTTTTTGATATTTTATTTATTTATTTGACAGAGAGAGAAGGAGAGCACAAACAGTGGGAGCAGCAGAGGGAGAGGGAGAAGCAGGCTCCCTGCTGAGGGAGCCTGATGCGGAACTCGAACCCAGCACCCTGGGATCATGACCTGAGTTGAAGGCAGATGCTTAACTGACTGAGCCAAACAGGCACCCCAGATTATATTCACCTTTTAAGTAATAGAAATCCACAATCTATGTAAAACATACTATCTTCTTTAATTTGGTTACTAAGTTTGTTACTTGCCTACCAAATAAACATCTGAAACATAATGACCCATAAAGTCAGATGGAATTAATGCTCTCCATAACTCCACTTATTATAATTTCCACAGTTCTGAGGTCCTCATTTTCATATATTTATTTTATCTTTATGACCTGTGTTTTATTATCAAATATTCATAGATATGCTACTCTTTTACTTTTGATTAATTTTTTAAGGTAGCTACAGATCTACACACAGTTGTAAGACAGAGAGATCCTGTATATCCTTTCCCAGTTTCTCCCAATAGTAACATCAAAACTATAGCACAATATCATACCCAGGATGTTAATATTGATACAGTTACCACACTGAATTGTTCATCAGCAGGAAGATTCCTCATGTTGCCCTTTTAAAGCTATGCTCATTTCCCTCTCACATTCACCTCTTCCATAAGCTTTGATGACTACTAATCTGTTCTCCATTTCTACAATTTTGATATTGAAAGAATGTTATAGAGATAAACTCATAAGCATGCAATCTTTTGGATTGGCTTTTTTCTCTCAGCATAATTCTCTGGAAATTCACCCAAGTTGCTGCTTGTACCAGTAATCCATTCCTTCTTACAGCTGAATAGGATTCCATGGCATGGATATACCACCGTACATTTAACTGTTCAATCATTGAAGGACATCTGGATTTTTCTAGTTGTTGGGCATTATAAATAAAGCTGTTAGAAACATTTGGGTACAGGTTTTTTTTTTTTAATTTTGTTTTTCAAATTTTATTTATTCATCTTTGAGAGAGAAAAAGACAGAGAGAGCACAAGCAGAGGCAGAGGGAGTGGGAGAAGCAGACTCCCCACTGAGCCGGGAGCCTGACATGGGGCTCAATCCCTGGACCCTGGGATCATGACCTGAGCTGAAGGAAGACGCTTAACCATCTGAGCCACCAAGGCGCCCCTGTGTACAGATTTTTGAGGGAACATAAATCTACTTATCTGGGACCAAAGCCCAGGGCTATAACACTGGATCATATGGTAGCTGCATGTTTGTTTGTTTGTTTTTGGGAGTGTTATTTTGGTTTGTTAAGAGACTTCCCATTTGTTTTCCCCATAATAGCTGCACCATTTCACATTCCCCCACAGTGTGTGAGATTTGATTTATTTATATGACAGAGAGAGACACAGCGAGAGAGGAAACACAAGCAGGGGGAGTGGGAGAGGGAGAAGCAGGCTTCCCGCAGAGCAGAGAGCCTGATGCGGGGCTCGATCCCAGGACCCTGGGATCATGACCTGAGCCAAAGACAGATGCTTTACCAACTGAGCCACCCAGGCGCCCCTACAGTACTGTATTCTTGTCCCTACTTTTCACGTCTGCCACTTTGATAGATGTACAGTGATAGCTCATTGTGGTTGTCATTTGCAGTTCCCTAATGGCTAATGCTGAACATCTTATCTTGTGTGTATTTGCCATTATGTGTACTTCTTCTTTGGAGAAATATCTATACAAGCCTTATGCCCACTTTTAATTAGGTTGCATGCATTACTGTAGAATTAATTTTAGGAGTTTTTTTCTATATTATGGATATTAAGCCTTTAGGACATATATAATTTGCAAATATTTTATCTCATTCTATAGAGTCTTTTAACTGTTTTGATGTCCTTTGATGCACAAAAGATTTTAAGTTGAACAAGTTCAATTTATCTATTATTTTTTTCTGTTATTTCTGTTTACAGTGTCATATTTAAGAATGCATTACCAATACCAAAAATCATAAATATTTACCCTTATGTTTTCTTCTAGGAACCTTATGACTTTATCTCTTATATTTAGATTGTTAATCTATTTTGAGTTAATTTTGTATAGGTGTGAGGTAGGTGTTAACTTCATTTCTCTCCGTGTGGAAATCCAGTTGTCCTAGCACCATTTGTTGAAAAGACTGTTCTTTCTCCCATGGAATATATTTGGTGATCTTGGCAAAGATCATTTAGCCAAAAGTAAAAAAACAAACAAACAACAGCAATAACAACAAAAAAAGAAAACACATTGGTGAGGATGTGGAGAAATTGGCAAACTTGTGCACTGTTGTGGGGATATAAAATGGTATAGCTTACTATAGAAAACAGACTTGAGGTTATTAAGAAAAAAATTGAAAATAAAATAACATTAGGATCAAGAAATTCCACTTCTATGTATATGCCTCAAGAAATGAAAGCTGGGACTCAAACATTTATTTGTACAACCATGTTCATAACTGCATTATTCACAATAGTCAAAAGGTGGAAGATACTCAAGGGTCCATTGATGAATGAATAAACACAATGTGGCATATACATAAAATGGAAATTATTAAGCCTTATAAAGGAAAAATAATATATTTTATTGAGGTATTATTGACATAATATTATATTAGTTTTAGGTATACAACATAAAGATTTTTGTATATATTACAAAATGATCATCACAATAAGTCTAGTTAACATTCATCAACTTAAATAGCTACAAATTGTTTTTCTTGTGATGAGAGCTTTCAGGATCCACTGCCCCAGCTACTTTTAGATAAACAATACAGTATTATTAACTGCAGTCACCATGCTATACATTACATCCCTGTGACTTATTTATTTTTTAACTGGAAATTTGTAACTTTTCACTCCTTTCCCCCATTTTATTCACCCCCATCCTCTGCCTCAGGCAACCATCAGGCTGTTCTCTATTTCCATGAGCTCAGTTTTTATTGTAGTGTTTGTTGTTGTTATTTTAGATTCCATATATAAGTGAAACCATATGGTATTTATCTTTTTCTGTCTGATTTATTTCACATAGCATAACACTTTCAGGGTTCACTGTTATGTCATAAATTCCAAGACTTAATATATATATATTTTTTAAAGATTTTATTTATTTATTTATTTGACAGAGAAAGACACAGCGAGAGAAGCAACACAAACGGGGAGTGGGAGAGGGAGAAGCAGACTCCCTGCCGAGCAAGGAGCCCAATACGGGACTCGATCCCAGGACTCCAGGATCATGACCTGAGCCGAAGGCAGTCGCTTAACCAACTGTGCCACCC
This sequence comes from Leptonychotes weddellii, assembly GCF_054177405.1. Taxonomy (NCBI): domain Eukaryota; kingdom Metazoa; phylum Chordata; class Mammalia; order Carnivora; family Phocidae; genus Leptonychotes; species Leptonychotes weddellii. Next base: position 97,404,713 of record NC_138371.1, on the reverse strand, counting down.
AGGCGCCCGACTTAATATATTTTTATGACTGAATAATATTCCATTATATATAAAATAGATATCACATTTTCTTTATTCATCTATTGGTGGACATTCAGGTTCTTTCCATATTTTGGCTATCATAAATAATGCTGCAATAAACATGGGGGTGCATGTATCTTTTCAAATTATTGTTTTCACTTTATTTGGATAAATGACCAGAAGTGGAATTGCTGGATGTTATGGTAGTTTTTGTTTTAATTTTTTGAGGAACCTCCATATTGTTTTCCATAGTGGCTGCATCAATTGACATCCCCACCAACAATGCACAAGTGTTTAAAAAAAAAGAAATTTGGTACACACTACAACATGGATGAACCTTGAAGACGTTATGCTAAGTAAAATAAACCAGTTAAAAAAGGACAGATACTTTATGATTCTACTTTCTGTGGTAACTAGAATATTCATTATATGAATGTACCATAGTTTATTTGTCCATTCCCTACTGAAGTTCATCTCAGTTGCTTCTAAGTGTAGCCAATTATGAATAAAGCTACTGTAAATATCCAGGAGAAGGTTTTTGTAGGGATATAAATTTTCAACTCATTTGGGTAAATATCAAGGATGTGATTGCTGCATAATATACTGAGTATATTAAGTATTTTAAGAAACTATTAAACTGCCTTTCAAAGTGGCTCTACCATTTTGTATTTCCACCAGAAATTAATGAAAGTTATCTGTTGCTCCACATCCTCACCAGCATTAAGTGTTATCAGTGTTTGGGACTTTTGCCATTCTAATAGGTGTATAATGGTACAGATATCTTTGTTATTTTAATTTTTAATTCACTAATGACATATGCTAAGCATCTTTCCATATGCTTATTTGCCATCTGTCTATCTTCTTTTTTTTAATACAAGGTATTGTATATTTATTTATTTTATTATTTTTTATTATGTTCAGTTAGCCACTGTATAGTACATAATTGTTTTTCATGTAGTGTTCAATGATTCATTAGTTAAGTATAACACCCTGTGCCATCTATCTTCTTTTGTGAGGTGTCTGTTCAGATCTTTAACCTATTTTTTAAAATCTGGTTGTTGCTTTTTTTATTATTGAGTTTCAAAAGTCCTTTTTTATATTTTGGATGTAAGTTATTTATCAGGTATATCCTTTGAAAACATCTTCTCTCAGCCTGTGGAATGTTGTTTTGTTTATTGTTTTCCCTTGAAAGTTTCTTTTGCAGAGCAAAAGTTTTTAATTTTAATGACGTCCAAGTTACCAATGGTAACACCAATACACACACACACACACACACACGTATATATACACACACATATATATACGTATATATGTATATATATGTGTGTGTGTATATATATATATATATATATACATATATATATATATATATGTTTTTATAAAGCATGCCTTTGTTGTTGTATCCAAAAAGTCATCATCAAACCAAAGGTCATCTAGATTTTCTACAATGTTATCTTCTAGGAATTTTAAGCTTTGTGTTTTACATTTAGATCTATGATTCGTATATGACCCATTTTGATTTTATTTTTGTTAAGGCTATAAGGTATGTGTCTAAAATCAGGTTTGCTTTGTTTTGTTTTGGTTTGGGTTTTTTGCATATGAATACCCAGTTTTCCCAGCACCATTTGCTGAAAAGGCTATCTTTTCTCCATTGTATCGCCTTTACTTCTTTGTCGAAGATCAATTGGCTGTATTTGTGTATTTCTGAGCTTTCTATTCAGTACCATTGATCTATTATTTTGTTGTTGTTATTGTTGCTTTTTCTCTAATACCACACTGTCTCCATTACTGTAGCTTTATAGTTAGTCTTGAGATGAGGCAGTGTCACTTCTCAAACTTTTTTCTTTTCCTTCAATATAGTGTTGGCTGTTCTGGGTCTTCTGCAACTCTAAATAAATTTTGGAATCTCTCAAAAGAATAACTTCCTAGGATTTTGATGGGGATTGCTTTGAATCTATAGATCATCTTGACAACATTGCATCTTCCTATTCATAAATGTGGAATATCTACCCATTTATTTAATGTTAAATTTATTTCTTTAGAGGCTTGTAAGTTTTCCTAATATAGATCTTTTACCTATTTTGTTAGATTTATACCTAAGTATTTAATTTTGGGGAAATGCTGATGTAAATGTTACCTTTTAAAAAAAAACCATTCCCATTGTTCATTTTTTTGCATTTTGAAAAGGTTTACCTTTATATATATACCTTGTGTTCTGCATCCTTGTTATAATCACTTATTAGTTTCAAGAGATTTTGTTGGCAGTGTTGATTCTTTCTAATTTTCTAAATAGGCAATTGTGTCATCTGCATAGACAGTTTTATATTTTTCTTTCTGATCTGTATAACTATCATTTCCTTTTTTCATCTTGTTGCATTAGCAAAGACTTCCAATATGATCTTAAATGAGTGGTAAGAGGGTATATCCTTGCCTTGTTTCTGAACTTAGTGGAGAAGCTTCTAGTTTCTCATTATTATGGGTGTTATGGATAGGTGTTCTGTTGATGCTCTTAATCAAGTTGAGAAATGTTCCCTCTATTTCTAGTTTCCTCTCAGTTTTATCATAAATAGGTGTTGGATTTTGTCAAATGATTTTTCCACATCTGTTGATGTGGCCATGTGATTTTTCTTCTTTAACCTGTTGTTGTGATAGATTACACTGAGTGATTTTCAAATGTTAGATCAGCCCTGCATAAAATAAATCCCACTTTATTATAATATATAATTGTTTTCATGCACGATTGAATCTGATTTGCTACTATTTTGTTGCATCTATGTTCATGAGAGTTTTGGTCTATAGTTTTCTTTTTTGAAATGTCTTTGTTTTTGGTATTAGGGTAATGCTGGCCTCATAGAATAAATTAGAAATATTCCCTCTGCTTCTTTCTTCTGAGAGTGTAGAGAATAAATACAATTTCTTCCTTAAGTGGTAGAATTCACCAGCGAACCCAACTGGGCCCAGTGTTTTCTGTTTTGGAAGGTTATTATTATCGACTAAATTTCTTTAATAGATATAAGTCTACTCAGATCATTGATTCCTTCTTGTGTAAATTGTGACAGATTGTGTATAATACTTCGTGTGTGTGTGTATGTATGTATAATCTTTATAAAATGCTGTTGAATTTAGTTTGCTAGTATTGTGTTGAGAATTTTTGTATCTATATTCATAAGATATATTCATTTGTAATTGTCTTATAATGTGTTTATCTGGCTTTGGTAGCAGGGTAATACTGGCCTCTAGAGTGTATCAGGTATTGTTCCTTCCTCTATTTTGGGGAAGACTTTAACAAAGGTTGGTGTTAATTCTTTTTTTTTTTAATGTTTGATAGAATTTTATAGTGAAGCCATCTGGCCCTGGGATTTTCTTTACTTAAGGAGTTTTAATTACTGATTCAATATCTTTACTTATTATAGGCCTGCTGAGATTTTCTATTTCATTTTGAGTAAGTTTAAGCAATTTGCATTTTGGAAGGTTATGTAAGCTGTCTAAATCTTTGGAGTACAATTATTCATAGTATTCTTTTATAATCTTCTTTATTTTGTAAGGTCAGTAGAACTATCCCTACTTTTATTTACAATTTCAATTATTTGTGTCTTCTCTCTACTTTTATTTGTAAATCTAGCTAAAAGTGTGTCAATTTTGTTGATTTTTTTTTCAAAAATTAACTTTTGGTTTCATCGATTCTATTGGCTTTCTATTCTCTATTTTATTTACCTTTGTTTTGCTCTAATCTATTTTCTGCTTCCTGTGGGCTTAGTTTTCTCATCTTTTTCCAGTTTCTCAATGTGTAAAGTTAGGTTATTAATCTGAGATTTCTCTTCCTTCTTAATGTAGGCAGTTGCAGCTATAAATTTCACTTTAGTGAAATTTCAGCCTGTCTTTACTGCATTTCATAAGTTCTGGAATATTACAATATTTTTGTTTTGTTTTCATTTATTTCTAAGCATTTTTATTTTACTTGTGATTTCTTTTTTGACCACTGGTTGTTTAAGAGCATTTTATTTAATTTTCACATATTTCTGAGTTTTCCAGTTTTTCTTCTGTTGTTGATTTCTAGACTTCATTCCATTGTGGTGAGAAAAGAGGCTTTGTCTAATGTCAATACTTTAAAAATTAATTGAGAATGCTTTTGTGGCCTAACGTATGGTTTGGGAAATGTTTCATGTGCACTTAAGACGAATGTGCTTTCTGCTGTTAGTGGGTAGAGTGATCTATGTATGTGTTAGGTCTAGTTTTGTTTTGTTTCTTAATAGTGTTGTTGAAGTCCTGAACTTCCTTATTGATCTTCTAAGTGTTGTGAATGTAATAGTAATAAATTATTTTGGATATAAAACACAAATGAATATTTGATTCTATCTCTTGCATTTTGTTTTGTTATAAATGGAGTCTCTTGGCTTTTGCATGCTATAATTTCCCTCTTACTTTTTTTATTATAATGTCTTCTGTATGTGTCAATTCGACATGTGTTGTGATTCTCTTCTTCCCTTCTTAGTCAAATTTACTATGAGCAAATCTGTTCTGACTCTATTTACTTTGAGAGATTCTAGGGGAATTTTTAATTCCCTTTTCCTTTATCTCATACTTGTCTGCATTCCCTTCTCAAAAATGGTTGAGGACACACTGTGTTTGATGTACTGTGCTATAATGGAAGAAAGAGAAAGCAAAAATTCAGCTGTAGCTGTGTTTAGAACTTTGTTGATACAACTGGACTCTGCACTGCATTTACTCTGCTAGTAGGATGGGTGTTTATTTTCTTAGAAAGATACTCATGTGGTTTCCTTGCTCTCTAGTGTTTTTGGAACTCAAGATCTTAAGTGAGAAAGATCAGCCTTCATGTTCACTTCCTCCATTGCTGCTAACTCTAGCTTTTCTTTCTACTCTCCATGCAGTCAAAAGAGAACAGATACCACTTCATCTACTTTTCTGCAAAAGTAGGTCTATTAATGAGAATAATAGCAAATTTTGGACTCTCCAATATCTTTCCTGGGGTTAAGAAGAAATCATCTTCTTCACCCAAGTTAATTTGCCTTTTTATTATTTCAGACACCAAAGGACCATGTGGCCTGAGAAGAAGGAGGGGCAAATTAAGCTAGGCATCTAGTAAAAGCCATAACCCAGATCAGATGTAATGCTTCCAGACCCCCTTAACCCATACTGTTGTCTCCTGAGATATGCTTGAATTTATAATGCAGTTCCTGCCCATAATATTTCCTCTTTGGTGGGCATGAATAAATGCTTCGTTAACATTTGGCTGGATATACACTGGAATTCTGACAGGTATACTGTGGAAACAATGACTCAGAGGAATGAGAAACTCCGTAGGCCTGGAGAAGTGCAAGTGATTAGGTGTGGTGAGAGAAAAGAAAGCATGTGAGAGGTAGAATGTGCGAGGCTGAGATGTACAAAGACATCAGAAAATACAGGATACAGTTGTTAGAAGACTTTGGAGTCTGTTCTTAGCCTGATGGGTAGACACTGAAGGAAGAATTTAAACACTGGAGAGGAACATAATTATATTAGTGTTTCAGAAGTCTCTCTGGTGGCAATGTGGAAGTGGGATTTAATATTGGAAGAGTTGGGGAAAACAAGAAACTGCTCAGGAGATTATTACTATTAAGATGTAGATGTGTTGTGCTCCCCCATAGGACCAGGAGAAGATACTGTGACTGGAGGTGAAAGAAGTGTCATTTCCCATTCTGGGAAAGAGGTGTAAAGGTCAAATCTATCCTTCAGCAGCTCAGACCAGATCATTAAATAGTGCCCAGGGGTGCTTGGTTGGCTCAGTCAGTTAAGCTTCCAACTCTTGGTTTTGGCTCAGGTCAGGATCTCAGGGTCATGGGATGAAGCCCCTCCTCATCCTCAAGGTTTCGGGGGAGAGTGTGCTGGAGATTCTCTCTCCCTTTCCCTCTCCTTCTACCCTTCCCTACCCCCAACTCTCTCTCTCAAATAAATAAATAATCCTTAAAGATAAATAAATAAATAAATAAATAAATAAATAAATAAATAGTGCCCAGAACTTTTCAACTGGACTGAAGTAAAATGGATGTTTTGCCAGGTTCCAGTACAGAATTTCTTGGAGCTTGATTGTTTACATTTCTGTTTATGTTCAAGGTTCAGAAGCAATCTCTTTCTTCTCAAGGCTCATAAGGCTATAGCTGCCATGTGGAAAAAGGAAATGGCAATACCCTTCTGTACACTAAGGGGTGCTTTTATGAGTTCCCCCAAATAAAAAGGAAACATGGGGGAATAAAATGCAAGTGAAGGAAGGAATTCATATATAAGTAAAATTCAAAAAAAAAAAAAGTGGAGGTACCTGGCTGGCTCAGTCAGAGGAACATGCAACTGTTGATCTCAGGGTGGCGAGTTTGAGCCTCACCTCAGGTGTAGGGATTACTATAAACAAACAAACAAACAAACAAACAAACTTTAAGGGAAAAAAAGTATTAAAATCCCTGTGTGCCTCTGGTAGATATATTAAAGAAACAGTTATCAGAAAACCTTGACACTATAGCAACTGAACTCTTGAGATCATTTGTAAGATTAAGAGTTAAAAATTTTGAGAGAATGCTTGGAAAGGCAGACAGGCACCAGGTTAATTTTTTCTGTTTATTTGTTTATTTAAAATTTTAATTTTACTCATTATTTGGATGCAATAAGGACTCAAGATGCTCTTTATGATTCGTTTCTGAAAAGTGGCATTCCACTCTCCTTCGGCCTCCTTCTTCTCCCACCTATGTCAACCCACTGAACTTCTTTATTGGACTCTTCTCCTTTTTACCTCAATATCTCCAAACAACATGCGATTATTGCTACTTTTGGTGTTCACTTTTAAGGATTAGCTATTGATTTCCCACAGCCATCTGTCATCAATTCACATTCCTCTCCTCCATTCCACACCAATTCTTCCCTTCATATCTCTTTCTTCTCTCCTTTCACCTTTCCCACAAAATGGTGTTGTAATTAGGGTTAATGAGTTGTTGGTATCTACATAGTTCTTTTAAATTTTTTTTTTTAAGATTTTATTTATTTGTGAGAGAGAGAATGAGAGACAGAGAGCATGAGAGGGAGGAGGGTCAGAGGGAGAAGCAGACTCCCTGCTGAGCAGGGAGCCCGATGTGGGACTCGATCCCGGGACTCCAGGATCATGACCTGAGCCGAAGGCAGTCGCTTAACCAACTGAGCCACCCAGGCGCCCCATGTATCTACACAGTTCTAACAATTGAAATGTTATTCACAGGTCACCATGTAGTAAACTGATTATTTTTACTTGCACCACAGCTTGTTCTGGAATGAATAATTATTATGCTAGTGTTGTTTTTGTTTTATTTGTTAGCTTTTTAATAGACTTATTACTAATTTCACTCCAAAATTTCTTAGGAAACTGACATATCAGGTATTGTGTCAATGCCATCTTCTTAGAGAAATCTTTACTGAAACATCTGGCTGGTTTAAACCTGGGTGGAGTACCTCTTATTCTGCTACAAAGCTGCCATCTGGGCTTCTCTCACTACTACAGCGGTGATTTCCTTTGGATCTCCTGATCGCTGGGCCCTGGATCTCTGCTCCTCAGACTAGTCTTTCTTTTGGGTGTGGCACATATTCTCATAGCTTTTTGATGAAAACACAACATAGTAAGTACATTTTTGGAGACATCATATCTTATAAAAAGTTTTTACTATATGTTGCTCTTTGGTAATTTAGTTTGGAAGAGAATTCTAAATATTAAAAAAATATATGTTTTTCCTTAAAAAGTGAAAATCTTATTCTTTTTTTGGTATAGAGAAGTCACAAACCATTCCGATTGACTTCCGATTTTTTTAAGTGACCTCTGTGTTTTATTTTTTTTCTCTTTGTTCTTTGTTCTCAATATTCAGATATTTTCTAATGATATACATTGTCATGGATCCATTTTCATCCATTGAACTAATAACACACTCTTTAATTTAGTTCTTTTCTTTTGGACACTCATATCTTGCATATCTGAATATTTCAATAATTTTGTTGATGATTTTTCTCAATTACTGTGAAATACATCTTAGGCACATATTAAAACCCCTGGATTGTTTCTCTATTACTTTTGGTCTTCATTTCATGTTACCCATTTCATTTTTAATCCTGCCTTACTTTCTGCAAGATGTCTGCATCCAGTAGTCATTCAATTCTATCTTACAAATTTCTATTGAGGTTTTTCATGAGTAATCTCTAAATCTTCTTTTGTCCCATGAATATTCCTTTTCCTCCTAATTTCCTTTTCTTTCTTCTTAATTGCAAAGTTTTTTCTTATTTTTTTAAGGATATTTATTGATATTTATTTGAAGTCTTGCTCTTCTTGAAAAGGCTGTTCAAAATTTGCTTTTTTGGTATCTGATCTCTATCTCTCATGCTAGAAGCTTTCTTCAAATACCGAATGATCTTAGACTGTCTATTCATATTTAAGTGTGGGGATTAAGATTTTTTGTAAACTCAGAGTAAATATACTATGGAATCCCCTGATGGGGATTGGATTGATCCATTCGGTTGTGGTGCTCAGAGTCCCCAGGAAATCATTTCTATTCTCCAGACAAGGGGACAAAGGCTTGACACCCAGCATTCTGGAAGCTGAGTGCAGTTGGAGTCTAGGCTTCTTTCATATGATAGGTATGCATTCACTTAGTGGCTGTGGTTCCAGTGTGGCATCCCTGTCCTCAAATACCTTGGCTTCCTCTGGTGTAGAGATATTTTATTTTATCTTCCTCAGTGAAAAACTTTGAGTGTTCTCTGGAATTGAGGGGGTGGGTGGGGCACCAGTCCAGAGAAACAAAGTGGAGGAAAAGATGTGGGGATCTAACTCATTCCCAATAGCTTCTAACCAGTCATCTTTTATTTTACTCATCTCTTCACCCTTACATCTATTTCAAGGGACACCAGACTATTGGAGAAACTGTCATATAAATCATACTGTTTTTCTGTCCATACCCGTCACGTCCATCCACAAACCTATCCACCCATATGACTCACAACTGAGCTTTCTCAGGACTAAGTGGATAATCCCCTGGTGCTAGTGCTTTCCAAGTCTCAATATACTGTCACTGTATTTATCTACCATTCTCTTTCTCTTTGTAAGTTTATTAACACCAACAATAAAAAGGCTTGTACTATTGTTTAATGAGCTTTCAGGAAGGATGTGTTAGATGTGTGTGGTCAATCAGCCATGTTTATCCATAAGCCGCAACACTAGGTTTTGTTTGAACATTTATTTTAAATTCTGCTTAGTTCAAGTCATAATTAATAATCTAAATGGGTCACTAGGGCAAATTCGATTTGTCCATTTTCAGACACGCATGTGAATATGCAAATGATTGGGTTTTCTCATATACATAAAAGACTTCAGCACACACATACATGTACATATACATATTGTGTTAATCATGGCTAGTCAGAATCCGTGTGTGTCTATCTTTATCTATATGTGTTCTATAGAGAGAAAAGGATTTATTTTAAGGAATTGGGTTAAGCAATTATGGAGGATGGTAAGTCCAAAATCTGAAGGGTGGGCCTCCAGACTAGAGATCAAGGGAAGAGCCAGTGTTGTAGTTCAAGTCCAGAGCCTACCTATTGGAAGAATTCTTTCTTGCTCAGGGAGGTCAGTTTTTGTTTTATTAAAGCATTCAAGTAATTGGACAAGACCTAGCTACTTTACAGAAGATAGTTGGCTTGACTCAAAGTTTATCAGTTTTAAAGGTTAATCTCATTTAAGAAACACCATCACAGAAACACCCACAGAAACATTTGTTTTGATCAAATAAATATTAAATATTTGGACACTGAGACCTAGTCAAATTGACCCATAAAATTAACCAACACACACACACACATAATTTATTACATACATATTTATTATTAGAAATTATTTTCTCCATGAAACATAGTGACTTAGAGCTCAGACCTTAGACTCAGGTAGACCAAGATACAGTTTATTTCAGCTTAGTGTTTACTTCCCCTCCTCCTCCTCTTCCTTCTTTCTTCATTTTCCCATTATAAAGAGGATGACACTGTTGCACACTTCTAAGGATGGTGAGTGTTTTATAAAGGAGTGTGAAGAACAAATCAGTCAAGCATGTGAAGCAAAACTTCCCATGTGGCTCATAGTAAAGATTCCATGATGTATTGTCGCACTTTGGTTATTACTATAGTCTTTATTAATTCATCAGAGAAGTATTTCCTGACCATTTTATCTAAAATAGCATTCCTCATCACTCACTAATCTCCCTCCTTGCTACATTTGCCCCCTTCCCAGTACTCTCGGAAGGACAGAGATCTTCTTGTTTTGTTTGCCACTGTATTCCTGCAAAGTAACTGGTAAATGAATTTCACTTTTGAAAAAAAAGTGAATAACTGGATTATCAATATCATAGCAGATATCTACTTCCACCACTTTAACTCTTCTTAATTTGACTATTCTTCAAAGGGACTAAGGCACTTTCAAGACTAAGTACAATATAAAAAACTATTAATAATAAAAAGCAGAATAATGGAAAAAAATGAAAAAAAAAATTTTTGTCAAACTAGAAACTCTCACTCATTAAGAAAATAAATGGATAGGGCGCCTGGGTGGCTCAGTTGGTTAAGCGACTGCCTTCGGCTCAGGTCATGATCCTGGAGTCCCGGGATCGAGTCCCGCATGGGGCTCCCTGCTCAGCGGGGGGTCTGCTTCTCCCTCTGCCCTCTTCCCTCTCGTGCTCTCTGTCTCTCATTCTCTTTCTCTCAAATAAATAAATAAAATCTTTAAAAAAAAAAAAAAGAAAATAAATGGATAAAGCACAGTGAAAGGTTTTTTTTTTTTTTCTTTTTTCTTTTTTTAAGAAAACCTATATATGGTAAAGGACTGGTATTCGGGATTTATAAAGAAATCCCACATTTCAATAATAAAAATACAAGTAATCCAATAAAAAATGAGAAAATATTTTCACAGACACCTCATAAGAGAAGGTATAAAAATGGCCCATAAGCACATGAAAATTGTTCAAAATTATGAGACAACAGAGATAAAACTATGGAAAATACAGTGAGATGCAATTATCCCCCACTAGGAGGCCAAAATTAAAGATGAATAAAAACAAATGTTAACAGGTATATGGAATAGTAATTCTGTTACAGTGTTGATATGAATATAAAATGGCACTAAAAACACACCTTCCCAGCAATTCTAACACTATATATTTACCCGAGAGAAATGAAAATACATATCCACAAAAGTACTTAAATAATACGTTCATAAAATTTTATGCACGAGGAGGCAAAATATGGAAACACTCTGGTGTACAGGAATAGATAAATAAGTTGTGGCATATTTAGACAAAAAGATATATTATTTAGCAATAAAAAGGAAAGAAGTCTATACAACATGAGTGAATCTCAAAAATATTATGCTGAGTAAAAGAAACTCTACATGAAAGACGGCATGCTATAGGATTCTATTTATATGAAGTCCTAAAATACACAAATCTAATCTATGGTTGGGGAAAAAAAAAAATCAGTGTTGTGATTGCCTGAGGTGGTGGTGGTAACAAGTGACTGGAGAGATCATGGAGAAATGTGCTGAGGTGGTGGTAAATTTAGTATATTGGTAGAGGTTTGGTTACTCTAGTATATGCATTTGTCAAAACTTAGGGAAAGGAAATAAGATATATGCAGTTCATCATTGTAACTGTCACCTCAAAGAGGGAAAACACTATGAACAAAACTGTACTCCAGTTAATGATGTACATGGTAGAGTATTTGTCATGCAAATTTATTAATTTACTTTGAAACACATCAAAAAGGATTGATTAATAGATGGAGATAGAGGTGGATAGAAAGATGCGATAAAGCAATCATAGTAAAGTGATAATGGTAGAATGTAGAGGGTGTTCGTTGCAAAATTCAATCCATTTTTTTGCATATTTGGGAATTTTCATAATAACATGTTGGAACAAATAAAATGAGAATTAAAAGAAATAAAAGAATCAAAGATTATATATTTTCAGGCACCTACGGTGTGATTGCTGTTCTACTTGAAATTCTAAGCTTTGAGTTCTTAAGAAGCCAAAGCAAAAGGACAGGGGTGTGGTTATAGAGTCCTCATTGCCTGGATTTAAATGGCTTCTGGTCATGCCACAGTCTGAGTATGACTTTCCGTAGACCTACCTTGCTCTCCAAATGTCACTTGAGCTCAGAGATAATCTGACCAAAAAACAGACACATTACTCTTTCCCTTGTCTTCGAGAGATAAAAAGAAATGTGTTTTCCAAGAAAGTTCCATTTAAATGTCCACGATGTGAGCCTCATTCTGAGACCGCAGAGTACCTGCTGGTGACCTCCACTGAAGCTGGCCCAATTCCTGCCTTGTGAAACTGTTCAGCAACAATCACACTCCCTGCAGTTAAATCAATACCTTGAACTTGATACCTGGAGTTTTGGTGTTCTATTTCTACCAAGGGTTTCCAAGCATGCTGTTTCACTGAAGTTAGTTCAAACACTATTGTTCTGAAGAGAGCTTAGGAAGAAAAATACAACCATATCTCCTCAAAAATTAATTCTCCATGATGCAATATTGCGAAGCAGGGAGTAAGGATTACATAACAGACAAGCTTTAAGTCTCGTTTTAAGCAACTTTTTCCATCTGAAGCTTTCCTCATTTTTCAAAATAGATCTAAATCCTGCAAGTCTAAGTAACATTTGTCTTAATATTTTTGTTCATTATAACAATGATCACACTGTATTATAACCATATTTTTGGTTAATTTGATTATGTTTAGAATTTTATTCTATATATTATCTGATAACATATCATCAGATGGTATATCATTTAGGAATCTTTTAGTTATAAATAAACAAGAAAAAAATGCCTTCAACAAAAAGACTCAACTAATAAGAAGTTCAGTGATAAGTTTGCCTTGAAATGTACCTATTCTGAGACTAACATGAATCTCTTTTCTCTCCATGTTTCCTTTCCTTCAATCATGCTGTTCTCCACATTTTTATCTGAGTCACAGTCAGACTCTCCTGAGGTCCCAAGATGGTTGCCTATAGGCTTCAGGGAACACATTTCCAGGTTCTGATCAAGCGGAGGAGGAGCAAGTTCCTTTTTCTCTGTCTCCAGTGCCATAGTTCTGAGTCACACTGATTCTTGTAGCTTGGATGTTTCCCTACTTGCATGCCCAAGTTTTTGTTTCACATAAAGTATCAATTTTCATTCGATACATAATGAATAAACTCAAAAATCCATAAAGAATCTATAAATTATTATTTGAATGACATGTAATGGATTGTTCTTTTCTAAAGCATTCTTCATATACCACAGTAGAAAAATTGTTTTTAATACTTTTTTCTCATCTTTCAGCCAGATGGTATATTATATAGAAAATCACTTCCGTAATGTTTTTCTCCCGTGTTTCTATTGCAAAAACCATTTCTTTTACCCTCCTGCTTATCTGAATCATACCTGGTCATCTTGGAGGGGTCAGTTCAAACACTATCTAGCTACCACAAAGCCAAGATCATGCTTCCCACCTCTGACCTGAGACGCTATTTAGGGTCCTTGCCAATCATTGTGCACCACTTATAATATACATACTGGTAGTGAGTGCGGTCATGAGTTTAGTACGGTGGCTAAAAGCATTCTCTATTAATTTAGTTTGTGATAACAACTCTCACCCTTAATTTTTCTTAGCTGAGAAATTAATAGAAAATGAACACATCATAAATCTAACCAGGAATAAAGAAATATCGTAGCAGTGTATTCAGAATTTGTCTGGCACACAGTCAACATCCCAGGAGTTGTAAATGCAGTTGTCATTCTTTAATTAATATCATTGATTTTTGAATTTATTTTTATTTTATTTTTTAAAGATTTTATTTATTTGAGAGAGAGGGAGTGAGAGAAAGAGAGCAAGAGTTAGGGGAAGGGTAGAGAGACAAGCAAACTCCCCCCGCTGAGCACAGAGCCTGATTAAGGGCTCAATCCCAGGACCCTGAGACCATGACCTGAGCCTGAGTCAGACACTTAACTGACTGAGCCACCCAGGCACCCCACTATCATTTTTTTAAAGTGTGTATTGTCACTTCACAATGTGTAAAATTTTAAGGACAGCTATCCTGTACCAAAGTTTTGGAGTTTATTTTTATTTTTATTTTTTATTTTTTGTTTTGTTTTATTTTGTTTTTGTATCCTTAGCATCTACTACAATGCCCTGATGATCAAAGACATTCAATAAATTTTGATCTTAAATCCCCAGTTGCTATCATTTGCTATGGGAGATTTGTGGAGTGGAAACTTTCAAGCAGGAGATCCTATATTCTTGCAGAAAAGTACCACTTTAGTAAAATATTTGTCACTTTTTTGACAGATTTCTTGTCTTTTCTGAAGTTGCTTTGTTCCCAATACATTTTTCAAGTGCCCTTGTCCATAGAAGTTTGTCAACGCAGGCTGTAGCAGTCTGTGTAACACTGGGCTATTTCTTTCCCTTTTTCATCCTACTGAGATAAAGCTCTGATGGTAAATTCATTCAGCAGGGGAAGAAAATGCTCTTCATAAGTGATTATTTGAGGATGGACACATTCTCTTTGTTAAGAACATTCTTAGAAACAGAATTTCAGCAAAATTATTTGCCTTCATTGTATATGTAGCTGGTAGATCATCTGAGCTTTTATTTTATTTTCTTTAGGTATTTTCTAAAATGAGTAGCTTAAGTAGAAATATGTTTGTTTTGACCTGTGATCATGATTTGCTACCCTAGTAGTTAAAAAAAAAGTTTGCAAATTATTTGACACTTTTGCTGGCAAAAGACAGTCTACATACTGTCTCCATAAGCCTGGATGGGTCTTTGAAACTGCCTCAGTGAATAAAAGTGGCAAAAAATGTCATGGAGTGACTTCCATAGCTAGTTTAAGAAGGGATGTGCACCTTATTCTAGTTTCTGTTGGGACATTCTCTTCGGGAGCTCTGAACCAACATGTAAGATGTTTGTCTGGAAAAACAGTGGGGAGCCCTTGTAAAGATGGAGAAGCCCAAGGATCCCCGGCTCTTCCAGCCTCCAGCTGTTTGAATCTCTCCTGCCCAAGGAGGCAGACATGCTAGAGAAGGAGCCTCCAAGTCAGCTGCAGCCTCAGCTGCCATCTGATTACAATGGCATGGGGAAACCCCGAGGAAGAGCTGCTTAGCTGAGTCCAGTCAACCCCCAAATTAGTGAGCAAAATAGTTTACCACTAATGTTTAAGCCACTCTTTTGGAGTGGTTTGTTATGCAGCAATAGGTAACTGGAAAAATTATACATCCACTAGTAAAAACAATGCTCTTCACAGTTAACCGAAGACTATAATCCCAAAGTATTAAGACCAACTGAAGTTATGATACAATATGTTTCACATCTATGTAGGTGGTTTTGCCTGATATGGAAGCAATTAATTAGGTGGGGAAACTTCTCCCAATCATTCTAGGTAGAAGATAACAAGTACTATATCTGATTAAGTCTTTCCTTCCCTAATTTTTGAATAGTATATTTCACATTTTGTGAATATAATAGGGGTGTAATGTACTTCTAAGGTCTTATGTACTTACTAATTTACTTATATATTATTGATATCCTATCCTTTGTCTCCCATTCCCCCACCAGATATCAATTTCACTGGAGCAGGCATCCTTCTTTAATTTGTTCACTGAGATATCCCAGGAGGTAAGAACAGTGATGGACACATGGCAGATGTTCAATGCAATAAATTAACTTTACCAGGAATTAGAAAATCAAATCAAATTAAAATACCAAGATTTCATTTCATACTCATCAAGTCACAGGTGTTAAAAGAACACAATTTCTAAAAGTTGGCGCAAATATAGGGAAGCAGGCCCTCTCATGTTTTGAAGATGTGAGAATATATTGGTTTTGGAGATTTCCATCATGACACAAATAGGTAAATTGTGGTACATATAACAGAATATTTTATACAAGAGCTCTCAGTAATAAATCTGATCCAAATGGATAAAACTTAAAAACTTAATGGTGACTGGAAATAAACAAATAATAGACGGATATGAGCACTATGATACCATTTATTTTAATTAAAAATCAAAAAAGAAAAAAGAAGAAAGAAGAAATCACCAATGTATACAAATATTATACATTTTTTTAACATAGATACATTAATGGCATAAAGTGAGGTATTTTATGGCCACACACTTATAATAAATGCATAGAATATCATTCAGAAAAATATGTATCAATTTTAGAATATTGTTTACCTTTATCAATGGATGGACAGAAATGGAAATGAGAAGAATGATCTTCAATGGTTTATATTACATTTTATGTTTCAAATAATAATATTATTATTAAATAATAATAACTAAAAGATCTGACCCCCAAATAACAAAGTGTTAACAATTTGTTAAATTTGGTTGCTTGATACATGAGAATTTGATATTTTTTCTATATTGGAAATATTACACAAAAAGGATATAATTAATGTGGTCTTAGGATATATTTGAAGTATTTCACAAAAAAGGAGCAAATTATATAGGAGTCAGTAGAGAATTATTTATGGAGTACAGTGGGGCTCAGATAAGGGATTGAACGATATTCTCAGAGCAGTGACAGGAAAGATTTCATGAAGAAGATAAAACTGCCTCTAATCTTTAATGCCTTGTAAGGATTCACAAGGGATGCACACTGGGAACAGAAATTCCAGTTAGAAGAAATTGCATGGGCAATTGATGTCGATGTAGAGGAATTGCTCTGGAAATGCCATGGCTAGAACAAGCTGCTGGTGAAGGTTTCAGCAGAGGAGGCGTAAGGCTCATGTTTGAAGCAAGCAGAGGACAGTATGCACCTCTGGTGTAGACATTTCAGGGTCTTCTGCTAAGTCAGGGACAATGCTATATTTTCACCCAGTGGCACAACCAGCTTCATTTATAACTGCAGCAAGCCTTTTTTTTTTTTTTCTTTAATCAATCCTTTCCTTTATTAGACATAATCATTTTTAGTATTGATAATTCAATAAAAATAATATCAAGACAGAAAAGGAAATATGGACAATGAAAGTGTTCTTTTTTAAAAATATTTATTTATTTATTTATTTATTTATTTTAGAGAGAGGGAGAGAGGGAAGGGAAGGGGGAGGGGCAGAGGGAGAGAGAGTCCCAAGCAGACTCCATGCTAAGCATGGAGCCCCACACGGGGATCAATCCACAACCCTGAGATCATGACCCCAGCTGAAACCAAGAGTCCAACGCTTACCTGACTGTGCCACCCAGGTGCCCCTAAAATGTTTTTTTAATGAACTTTTTCTTTGCATCATGCCAATAAGAAACAAAAAATAAATAAAGGTAATATAAAGTGAACATTACAGTACAAAAGAAAGGCCAACAAATTACAAGAATAAATTTCTATTTCAAACATATTATTTGTGTATGAATAACATTTCATGTATGAATTAAATTTTGTACTTATGGAACATAGTTCCCATTTTTTGATGGATATGTTAGTTAATCTGATTGTGGTAATCATTTCACAATATATGTATATTAAATTATCATGTTCTAAATATATAGAATGTTTGTCAATTTTATCTCAATAAAGCTGAAGAAAAGTTTAATCCAAAAAGAATTCCAGTTGATTACACTGAAATAACTGAAGTTCTATTTCTTCATGTTCTCATCACTATGTGATCATTGTTTGTTTTCTATAGCATTGGGGGCATGGCACCAGGAGGAAGCATGAACAATTCCAACCCATTCCTAACATATCCTTCAAGTTTATGTGTGTAATGAATCCATTTGGGATCCATTTGGTCACTTACCTCTTCTGCCTTCCCCTAAAAGAGTGGGGAACACCAGCTTGTGGATGCTTCAAAGCCTGGAGTATTTGACCAAAAAAAACTAACAAAACAAAACAAAACAGAAGACCACCATCACCCCCTCAAAGTAAGCAACACTTGCTTGGAAAAGAGGAATTTTAAGTTTAAATCTATTAAAGTTTTGATTAATAACTGATTCTGGACATTTTAAATTGCTGAAATGAGACTCTGTTTGGGGCCTAAAGTAACTCCAGAGTTTCATCAGAAAGTCATAGAAACAAAGTTTTGTACCAGGAGTAGAGAATGGATATTCTCAATTTCTTTCTAAGCTGATAATTCCTAGAAATTAGTGGTTGGATTCACTTCCACTCCCAGACCCAGGATAGAACAGTCATGAAGTAGATTGTGAAATTTGGATTTGATTATTAAATAACTGTGTTAGTGTGCTAGTGTTGCCGTAAAAAATACCACAGCCTGGATAACTTAAAGGACTGATATCTATTGTCTCATAGTTCTAGAGTCTGGGAGTCCAAAATGGAGGTGCAGTCAGGACAGATGTCTAATGAGAACCCTCCTCTTGGTTTGCAGATGGCCAGGGCACATCACTTCTCATAGGAAGAGTGAGACAGAGCTCTCTGGTGTCACTTCCTTTTCTTATAAGAACACCAGTCCTAATGGATTAGGGACCTATCCTTATCACCTAATTTAACCTTAGTTACCTCTGGAAAGGCCCTAACTCCTGATACAGTCACTCTGAAGGATGATGCTTTAATATAAAAATTTGTGGAGGGGTGACAAAATTCAGTCCAGAAAACAATTCTGGTAAAGACAACTGGCAAGTACTCTTGAGTGCTGCATTTATGTATGTTACAGCAACGTGTCAGCTGATGAGATGGTGTGAAGTGTGGTAAACAGCTCTTTGGGAGGATAGGGCAGTGAGACAGGCCCAGGAAGAGAAGGGACTGGTTAGCCCACTGTCCCCAGAGTCCTCCTGTTTTCTCACTAATACCTTTGGAGAGGAACATTTCTTTACACATGCATTGCAAATGTATATTTGAGCAAATCTAGTTTAAACAGAGAATATCTGAAAGCAGGTTTCCCTCATGAGTTTTTCTCAAAACTATATTACAATGCCAAATTGAACAAAGTTTCTACCTTTACTCAAACTTGTAGATTTACTGAAACTTGTATTTGTAAAATGTTAATTTTGATGAGTGAAGATAGAAAATGAACTAAAAAAAGAACAGGATGCTATAATAAGGAAACATTAAGATAATATAAAAGGACTCTTGGAAAACAAAGTTATGATAGTAGAAATTCAAAGCTCAAAAACAGGATTGAGGGCACCTGGGTGGCTCAGTTGGTTAAGCGACTGCCTTCAGCTCAGGTCATGATCCTGGAGTCCCTGGATCGAGTCCCGCATCGGGCTCCCTGCTCAGCGGAGAGTCTGCTTCTCCCTCTCCCACTCCCCCTGCTTGTGTTCCCTCTCTCGCTGTGTCTCTCTCTGTCAAATAAAATAAAATCTTTAAAAAAAAAAAAAACAGGATTGATAACTAAGGAAAATACTCAAGAATAAAGAGTGAAATGATAGAAAACTAAACCAAAAAAAAAAAATAAAAAAAAGAAAAGAGATTGAGAATCAGACCCAGATGTCCCAAATCATTTTGTTCCACAAAGACAGAAATCAGAAAGGAGGAATTTTATGAAAGAATGTTTGAGCTTTTCAAGCTGCAGCCTAGAGGGGGCTTGCTGTGGGCAAAGCACAACGAATGGAAAAACACTCACACCAAGCAATATCATCATGGAATTTCAGAAAAGCAACAGAGGGAAAATCCTGACAGGTTTTGGAAAGTGTCAATAAGCAGCCATTCTACACTGAATGAGGAATGTATATCGGATAAGACTTTAGTCCCTATATTATCAGAGGCAGTGGAGCAATGTCTTCAAAATTCTAGGGGAAAATATTTTCAAACTAAAAATTCTGTTCCTCACCTAGCTAGTTACCAAGTATGAGAAAAGAGTTAGGGCTTTATATATAAGCAAGGTCTATTTTTTTTTTTCCATTCTTGTCATATTTTTTCTCAGTGCACAGTCTCCCCGAATGAGAGAGTGAAAAAAAAAAAAAAGCAGGGTAGTCATGGTATTCAGACAAAGGGGATATAATGCAAAATAAAGCACAATACGTAATATTTCCTACATGATGGTGAAGGGGAACCCCCAGAGAATAGCTCAGCAACAGGCCCGAGGGCAGAAGTCTTGACTAGAGCAGGCAGATCAAAGGCTTCAGGAAGGAAGGATGAAATGAAACCGCATACCTGATGTGAAAGGAGATTCACTCCTTAGGCAGTTTGATGATAAACTTTTGATAGGCCAATCAAGCAAATGAAAACATGAGGAAATAGAGATTTATAAGAGAATAAAGGCAATTATTACACAGTAATTGCCTTCGGTTGGCTAATATTTATGCAGTCACAATGATATAAATACTGAATATTGATATAACCAATAATTGTGCATTAATTCTTCTGGGTGGATGGTAGAGAGTTTATAAAGAAGAGCTAAATCCTTATTTTCTATAGTAGGAAAATCATAGTGATATCTCAAACTAAAAAGTCAAAATTAGCAGCAGAAACATGTTATTTAGAAAAATAGGGGATGATGCCAGAAGAAACAACTGAAATAGATTTAAGCCTTCTCTTTGGGGCTGTTAAAGTCAGGTGAGGAGGTGGGTGGGCCTGAGAATAATTGGTTTAATTATAAGACTTATCAAACAATTTTACTTTTTAAAACAGCTGTGGCTTTTAAGTTGGTTAGATGATTGTAAAAGTTAATTATTCAATTAAAAGTTAGCTGTGGGTACCTACTATGACTTAGGCATTGAAGCTGGCACTATGGGGGGACACTGGAAACATTTCAGTAAATATCTTGCAGAGAATCTGGAATTAAGAACCAAAAGCTTGTATATACATAAACTACTTACAAATGTAAAATTAAGTGGTAAATTTCCTGGAGTAATATGTAGCCAGAAAAAGAAATCCCACGTGGACTTAAGTAGTCATGGGGAGTTCCATAGAGGAGGTGCAATTTCTACAGACCTTGGAAAGAGATATTTGATGTGAATTGAAATTTGTTCAACATTTGCTGAACTCTGTCCCAGGTACTGTCCTGATGATTTCTCTTCATTCATTTAATTCTTGATTCAACCCCATGCTGTAGGCCTGATTATTACAATTATCTCCCTTTTACACATGAAACACCTGAGTATCTAGACAAATTCAGTGTCGTCCCCAAACCCACATAAATTTTAAATAACAATTTTGGCGAGCAAGTTGCATGATAGTTCTGTTTTCTTGTCTGAAAAATAAATGAATTAAACTATGTGAACCCCAGATTCTTCAATCCTATGATACCTGAATTGTGCCTTTCCTTGGGATTTGATTGGGGATGGGATAGGCAGAGCAGCAAGCATCCAGCATAGTTATGTCTTGTTTTTACAATTTGAGTCATAGTACCCATTTTGCTCCAAGTTTAAAAAGAAAAAAAGGAAGAAAGAAAAAGAAAAGTGGATGGTGGTTAAGCCCTCAATGGTTAAAAAGTCAATAATGCACTAGCTAGTTTGCTCTTGAGACCACAGGTCCTCTTCATCACCATTGAAATGTGGCTATTGCTTGGCTTCTAGGTCAGTGACTTCTATGTTTGGAAAACAGCCAGTTTACAGGTTCAAGGGTCTTTAACTTGGATTCTGAGTTGGGTATTTTGTCTGGAAGCTTGACCCAGAGCAAAGCATTTACTCTCTTCATGGATAGCCAGCTTTGCATGCATGCACCTCAAACACAAGTCTGCATGTACTTACCCAGTATTAAGAGCTAAACTTGGCAATACCAGACTCAGTCTGGGCTTTCTCACTGAGTATATTTTTATGCTGGCTGCTGAATGGAGTAAAACACGGTGGTTGAGATCATGGGATTTGGATTCAAGACCTGTCCTGGAGTCCTTGCTCTAAGACCTTGGTACTTAAATTTTCTAAGACTCTGCTTCCCTATGTAAGAAATAGGAAAGAAAAAGATAATACCTATTCCATGGAACTAATGGATTGGAGGGACAATAAGCATAAAGGTTTTAGCACAACACTTAATATTTTAAGATTTCAATTGATGCCCAATATTGTTTTTTGTTTGTTTGTTTGGTTGGTTGGTTTGGTTTTAATTTTTTAAAACTTTTTCAGAGAATTTATTAATGTGTGTTTCCATCCTAACCCCAATCAACTCACTGGTTATGTGAGGATCACTCCTGAGTGTGCTAACTTCAGAATTAGCCACCAAGTTCATATTAACCAGCCATTTTGTACCAACTCCTAAACTTACATCTCTCAATTTTGTCTTTTTCTACTCTTGGGACACTCCTTTTAAGATGGGACAAAGAGGTGAATATAGTGGTGTTGATTACTCTGAAGAAAATTTGAATCATATCACCTTGCATTGGATTTCTCCTTCTTCCAATGGCTAGAAGAGCAGAAATTGGAACAGTTATGTGATCTTTTGAAGACTAGATTTTTCTCTTCAGCAAATTGAGAATGCAGTGATTTACTTTGTACAAATATCATGAGGATTAGTGATAATGCATGACATACAGTGTGTAGAACATAAGCTCAATACAATTTGTCACTGTTATGGCTGCTAGCTAGAAGAAAATATTAACTGATCATTATTTTCACTTCAGAATTTGATCATGAGAGACACTAAGATTTATTTTCTTGGTTTTTTTTTTTTAATGGGGAAGTGATTCTATTTGTATCCTGTGATTCTTCCCCAGATCTTCTGAAAATGTTTCTGACTCTCACTGGACTTCACTTTTCTCAGAACAGACTCATAAATTGAGGGGGAAGAACCCCAGAGCACATCTTGTTTATTCCCTTCATTTCAAGGGGAAGAAACTGAGGCCCAGGATGGCAGAAGCCTGGCCTGGAGCCACATAGCTCCTGAAGAGAATTCTGCCCAGTCTGAGGGGCTTCCTGTCTTTATGAAACAGTGTTCATTTTCTGTTATTTGATAAGGTTTAATACCATATTCTGCTTTCTGACATCTCTCAAGCATTTGAGATTACTGCAAAGTGCAAAGTAAATTTCTGACAATTAAGTTACAGCCCTGTCATCTTTTTGCTTCATGCTTCACTCTCCAACTTCAGGAAAGCATTTTCTCTGTGCAGAAATGCACCCTCATCTTCCCAGTTGATGTCTCTAATCTGTTTCAAATCAAGCTACAGGGGCAGTGATCTTATCTGGCAGTTTGTTCTAGTTTCCACTGAGCTATTCAGAAAAGCATCACTTAAAACTAAGTCTCCTCAGTTTGACAAATTTCTGAATATTCAAATTTTTGAAACTGGGAAAGAACACCATGTTGACTAAGCCCTTCTCAATTTTCATCTGAATTCTACTAATTCTCCTAATATCTCCCTTTCTCTGGTCCATTTCTCTGGCCCATTATCTCCTCAGTGTCCTTGTCCTGTCTTTTCTCCTGCCAGAAGGAGATTCCAAGGATGTAAGGGCATTTTATTCATTTGAATACACTCAGTGAGGAAGTTCTTCCTGACAAAAAGATGTGAGGACAGGTTGTGACAATTAGGTGTCTTTAGCCTACGTTTGTGACCAAGGAAAGAGATAAAAAAATCAAGACAAAGGAGGCAACGTCATTCCATGGCTCATACAGACATTTTGTAACTACGACCATTCCTTGCCTGGAGGTGTAACAAAGAAGGAAGGCAGGGTCCGGGGAAGGAAGGCAGAGCTTGGTGATGTGCCCATGCCTCACCTTCTCCAAACATTGCTCTCTCAGATTTCCCTCTCATCCTTTCAGACTCACCTGGACTCAAATTCTGACCCTTTCACAGTGTAACCTTGGACTTTTGCCTTCATCTTGTTTATCTTCAATTTCTGTATATGGAAAATGGGGATTAGAATGTTTCTACTTAATTCTGTAAAAATCTGAAATAGTCACTCAACATATGGTAGGGCAGAAGATGCTGCTGTCGATGGGAAATTGGGGAAAACAGTATTTATCACAAAATATTGAGGAAAATGATGTTTCCTTAATTCCTCAGGCTATTAGTTAAGTAAAACAAACAAAAGTAGTTTGTATTACCTAGCCACCCCATCCCTCCCACCTCCCACCACTCCTATGGACTCTGGGAGACAAACTGAGGGTTCTAGAGGGGAGGGGGTTGGGGCATGGGTTAGCCTGGTGATGGGTATTAAGGAGGGCACATACTGAATGCAGCACTGGGTGTTATCCGCAAACAATGAATCATGGAACACTACATCAAAAACTAATGATGTAATGTATGGCCATTCACATAACATAATAAAAATAAGTAGTTTGTATTGCCATGAAACTCAAACCTATGGAATTAATTAATCAGATAAGTTTTTTTTTTTTTAAGATTTTATTTATTTATTCATGAGAGACAGAGAGGTTGAGAGAGAGGCAGAGGGAGAAGCAGGCTCCCAAGGAGCAGGGAGCCCGATGCGGGACTCGATCCCAGGACGCTGGGATCATGACCTGAGCCGAAGGCAGACGCTTAACCATCTGAGCCACCCAGGCGCCCTCAGATAAATTTTAATAACCTAATAAAGATGTATAGTTTGGGCTCAGGGGTACAAGAGCACCTGGCTCTAGGGGTCCTAAACAGACCAGATTCGGCCACTCATCACTGACAAAATACAAAGGCAGAGAAATGAGTGATGGAGAAACAAGAAAGGAATTGATTTCAGTGAGGCCAACACCAGGAAGACAGCAGACTAGCTTTTCAAAGACTGTCTCCAACATGCCAAAAATAATTCCAGGTTTCTAAAAGGAAAATATGAGGCAAAGGTAGTGGGTACCTGCAGGTGGGCGGTGAAGGTTACATTGATTACTGCCTTGGAGTCAATCATGGGCAGGGTCTTGCTGGCTCAGAGCAGTCCTTATGGCTTGAGGGGGTAGTATCGGTCCATCAGGGGATTCTTTGCCCACAGGGTCTTTTGCTGGAGTTCAGAGAAACTAGAAAAAGGGACTTAATCAGTTAGAAAACTTGAGGTCAAAATGGAGGGGGTTGAAGTCCTCTTTCATATATAAGTTGAAGAAGAGTGGACTGATCCATAGAAAATAGATTCCTGGGGGATTATTAATAGTGATACCAGTAGACAGGGATGGGAGAAGGTGTATTTCACCTTGTGGATGATGTCATGTCTTGCACAGAACATTTCTTGATGTCTTCTGCCAAAATGTTACAATCCTGAGGCTGATGTGCCTGATCCTTGCATTCTCCTCTGTATACCACTCTTAAGTTTTCCTGTTCATCCCTTCAGAATCAGCTGGTTCAAATTCTTTATCACATTCAGGACACAATTTTAAAATTCTTAATGTTTTTCATCTATCCTATTTTTTTAAAGTAACTAATTTTGTCAGTCCTTACTTTCATTCTTCATTAAAATTATTGTTACATGTTCTCAGGGTTGACTTAGGCTCATGGTGAAAAATCAGTATGGAGGAAATAGTGTCCTTTCTGTCAAGACCTTTGTGTCTTCAAGCTGGAGAACTGTGAAGGCTCTGAGATATATGTGGACCAGATCTCTCACTTTACATTAGAGGAAACTGTGATGCTAAAAGTAGAAGTGTCTTGTCCAAGGTCAAATGATATGTCAGGAATGGATTTGATGGTAGGATCCCACTGACATTTTGGCTCCTGGGCCAGTGTACTGTCCACTTTCATAAATACAAGTTAATTAATGGGGTTTGGGATAAAATGTTCCATGCTCAAAAACATTGGTGTATATGGGATAAACAAAGTTCATTGTATTTCTTCACTGCAGAGATTCTTACAATTTGTCCGCATACATTGAAGTACCAGATTTGGAGCATATGCTTTACTCCTCAAAGATTATTTACTCATGTAATACTTTTTATTTTTATAGTATTTTAATATTCCATAGAAATTAATATGCACAGCTATTGGAAGTCTTTTGCAAACCACAGTTTAGATGGTACCACATTAATTACCCATAACCTTGACTCAGCCTAATCTTTTTTTTTTTTTAAGATTTTTCTTTTATTTATTTGACAGAGAGAGAGAGCAAGCACAAGTATGGGTTGCAGCAGGCAGAAGGAAAGGATGAAACCAGCTCCTTGCTGAGCGAGAAGCCTGATGTGGGGCTTAATCCCAGGACCGTGGGATCATGACTCGAGCCAAAGGCAGACGCTTATCAACCGAGTCATCCAGGTACCCCTCAGCCTAATCTTAATGCCCTCAAATCCAGGACCAGTATCAGTCATCCCATATCTACCAGACTATTAAAAACCTGGTAGATATGTGAGTTTTTAACACTATGTGTTTTTAATATTAGTGCTTATTTTTATCATTATCAAACAAAAATTATATCAATGAACAGCCTAATAACTGATGTTTCTGTGAAAGCCTACCATGTTACTACTGGAATGTATTGTAATAAATTGAGTGGAAGACTTGTCTCTTCATCAGTTGTTAATAATCAACTGAAACTTTTTAAATGCTTTCCTTAACATGAAGTTACATTTAAAGGACAGTTATGAAATTCAATGTAAGGAGATTCAATAAATGTTTGATGACAAGAATGTAAGAATAATAGTTAAATTTTCTTTCTCTTTTCTTCAAGATTTTAGGGATTTATGCTCTACTTCATTTTTGTTTTCATCTAAACCTAAATATTTCATGGGAGATATTTTAAAATACCTTATATTATTTTCTGAGCACTCACCACAAACCTCTCTGTCCCACATTTCTCCATAGAGTTGTCATGGTATTTTAGTCTGACATTTAACCATTGATCCATCCAACAGTATGAATGGAGTAGCTCAAAGCCTTTTATATTTTCAATGTTTTCCCTTATGTGTATAAGGGAGGGTTGAATGCTCAGAGACTGACAGGCAAACATGGAAACGTAATTGGTAAGCAAAGTCCTAATAACAGAGGCATACCTATGTTGCAATAGGAGAAAAGCTGAAGGGCCATCATCTGTGACATCTATGAATACTACACAGAGGAGAAAGAGTCCTTTATTTTGACTTTAATTTACATTAAAGTATGGTCTTTTTTGACCTCAGTTTATTTCCCCCCATACAAATCCTTCCCCTTTGTGGATATAAGTGTGTTTGTTGTATGCCCTCAGGTTCATCAAATTGTGTCACCTTTTCTTTTTTTTTTTTTTTCCCAATAGTATACTTTGGTTAGTGTATAATATCATCCTGAAATTTATTTATTTATTTTATATTAATAATTCTGCCTAGTGAGGTTCATCTATATATTTGGTACTCTCAATTTCTTAAGAAGAGCTATCACAAGTTTTAAAATATAACATAATCTAGGACTAATTATTCTTAAATAACATTTATGGCCCTAGTTGAGATTGAGTTATAAATAATCACTCTTAAAGTCAGTTATTTTTCTACCAACATATTATACTAAGGTTTGTACTGTCATCACTTATTGAGAAGTCTTTTGAGAGAGAGTTGATCAAATCTTTCTTGAAAAGAAGATAGATGGCTGTTATTCTTTCCATCCTATTCTTATATTCTCGTACCTTTTTGCTGAAATAAATTAAATTGGCCTAAAAAGTTTTGCTTTCTTTCAGAGTCTTGTGTTCTAATACATAACATCTCATGCCATTTTAGGTTACCCCAGATGAGTTATTTGATGGTTTGCTAGGATTTTCTTTCTTTCTTCCTCTCTCCCTTCCTCTCTCCCTCTCTTTTTCTTTCTTTCTTTCTTTCTTTCTTTCTTTCTTTCTTTCTTTCTTTCTTTCTTTCTTTCTCTTTCTTTCTTTCTTCTTTCTTTCTTTCTTTCTTTCTCTTTCTTTCTTTCTTTTTTCTTTCTTTCTTTTTTCTTTCTTTCTTTCTTTCTTCCTTCCTTCCTTCTTTCTTCTTTCTTCTTCACCTTTTTTTTTTTTTTCTGACTTTTCTGAACATTTCCTTCTTTAGAACAGGTAGTTAGAGTCAATGCCAGGTATCATGGCCAAGCCCATTGAAAGGCTGAAGGGCATGGCATTCAATTCTTCTGTTTTAAATATGACACTGTTCCTGGTTCTTCTTTATCTTTCAACATTCAGATTTGACCTTGCAATAAAACTGACAGTTATTCAACTGAAAAATTCACATCCAATTTTGTTAAAAGTAAGAAGTGAAAAAAGTCATGCAAACCCTCAGGATTTTTATGGTTTTCTGTTAAAAGCTCTTCTTTTCTAGAAGAGCACAAAACTTTTTGACCAATTGTCTTATGTAAATTTTCATCTTTTTTCTTTCCTCCTCCACTTCCTTTGCTTAGCATTGTCTTGTTAGCTGTAGTCTTCATAAATTTAATCTTTAAAAAGCCTTTCTTTATTCTTTTTGCTTAGCTATCTTGTCTGTATTGTCTATCCCAACACAACAATGGAGATCTGGGATTATAGAATTTGATTCACCATCCCTACAATGCCATCTTAAACAGGCCATCATTTTAGGAACTTTGGACAAGGTCACCAGCTGGAGTGTCCCAGCCACCCAAAGTCCAGCAGGGATTCCTCACCAAGGGATTAAGCAATCAATATCTTACTATATACCCATTACCCATAAACAGTGCAAAGTTTTAGAAGCTTAAAATTATCTGATGGATCTTCCTGTACATTAACATCATCTATGCTGATCAAACAAAACTGCCTTTCTCCACAATAATGTTTATTTCCCTTTACAGTTGCTCAACCTATTTAACTTGATCACACAATTAAATGTGTAATCTGGTCACATCCTGTGGCTTCTGCAAACTTCCTTTGGGTGTCTCAAGCTGAACAAACAAGATTATAACAAAGAGTCTCTATTATAACTCACATTTATATATATTTTTTGGATAACAGGTGTTTTCATATTCATAGCCTTTTTTGTTTCTTATTTCCATGGCAACATTTTGAGGTAAGCAGGAAACTGAGGTCATCCAGCCCATGCCTGTCAAAGCTGTGGCCCAAGGAACCCCTCTGCTTTACACCCCTCCCCATTCAACCAACTCAAGAGCAGTCTTGATCTCTTGAATCCCACACCTCTTAGAGACCTCTCCACATTCTCAGCTTTATTTTCTACATTCTGTGTACATTTTCATGGTATTGGTCTCCAAAGAAAACAAGCATATATTTTATATCTCCACCTCTCACACTAAGAGGGGATAAACTTCAAATTCAATTAATGTTTGTCTAATTAAGGGGTTTGCAAAGTATGATCTGTGGGTCAAATCTGGCCAATTGTCTGTTTTTGCATAGCTTGTGAGCTAAGCACATTTTTTTTTGTATTTATAAATGGTTGAACAAAATCAAAAGAAGAATAAAATTTCATGACATATGAAAGTTATATGAAATTTAAATTTCAGTTTCCATATATAAAGTTCTATTGGAATTCAGCCATGCTCATTCACTTACACAGTGTCCATGGCTGCTTTCATACTAAAAGGGCAGAGTTGAGCGCTACAGACAATAATACTTAAATTCCAAAATATTTACTATCTGGCCCTGCTGTATATGATGGATATTTTCTCCCACTCCCACTTTGCCTTTCCTTATAATTTAAATAAAAAGGCATAAATGGGAAGTTCAGCATCTAGCACACTGCAGGCTCTCAGTTAATGTCACATCATAAAGTTTCCTTATTAAGCTCACCAGCTCCTTCATAGACACCCAAAGGGAAGGTTCACAAGCATTGGAATACACTACAACATGAACATCCCACCAGAATTCCAAGATGGTGCCATGGCTGGTGGAAGATCTCTGCCTATTTACTGGAAGGGAACATTTGGTTTTATTTGTTGTAAGTTTCTGTGTTCAAAATGTTTTCTATGGGCCCTGGTTTTAAATGAACATTGAATAATGCTATTATCTTTCAGAAGAGGCTCTGCCTCTTAAGACATTCAACAAGTAAAGATCAGCTACATTCCCCATTTACAGGGGGTTGGCTGGGTGAGTAGGTACATCACAGAGAGTTTCCTACAGACACAAAACGATTCCTACATACTCTATTGGTATCTCAGTTTCAGCGTTGGTTCAGTGTAAATGGTTATAACCTGAGAAACCCTCAATTTGCTATTTATGGCCTTTTTGTTTATCTTTTTAGTTGGAGATTTTCATCTGGTTTCTTTTTTTTTTAATATTTTATTTATTTATTTGACAGAGAAAGATACATGAGAGAGGGAACACAAGCAGGGGGAGTGGGAGAGGGAGAAGCAGGCTTCCCGCTGAGCAGAGAGCCCGATGTGGGATTCGATCCCAGGACCCTGGGATCATGACCTGAGCCGAAGGCAGCCACTTAATTGACTGAGCCACCCAGGCCCCCCTCATCTGGTTTCATTGAGCAGTAGAAACCAGGGACAGACAGGTCAAAATCCATTATTTGAATTTGTTTTAGCTGTAGTTGGGTATAGCTAGATGTGATTTTAAGGCTGAAATTGGTTAAATCTTACTCTTCTATTAACTACCTATATAAATCTGTGAAAAGGGTGTTAACATTCCTATTTTCCAGATGAGAAGCTGAGTCACAAACAGGGTAAGACCCTTGCCTAAAGCTACACAGATAAGAGAGTGGGCATTGAATCCAAGTGTCTGTATCATCAAAGACTATGTAGTTCTTTTAGCAAATTAATTTTCTTATGCTAGATCTATTCATCTGAAAAAGGAGGAAAATGATACCTCTTGATGGTTTCATTGTGACAAAAAAAAAAAGGTAGTGCGTATAAGTACTTGACATACACTAAGTCCACAGCAATTGGTAATTATTTTATTATTACATTACTATTGTATGAGAATATTTGACTCATGCCACTTTTCTTCATAAAGTCAGTATCTCTTAAATGAGAGCTTTGCACACAACAAAAGGCTGTGGGAGACAAGGACAAGTTGTTACACTCTCCCAACCAAAGCGTCAGGGACTTGAGAGCTACCACCTGCCCTTTCGTGAGGAGCGTCCTCCTGTGTTCTCCCTTGATGGCATTTCTCCTCTGTTCAGTAAAAGACATGCTCTAAGACAGGCTTTAATTCTGTAAGGCCTGTTTGAACAGTTGGAGCTCCTCAGAGGGCGAGGCTGAAGTGGATTTGCCTTTTTGGTTAGTCAGCGATGTCATTAGCTAGAGATGGTGTTTCCTCCCCACGGATGGACTTCACATTCCAGCCTGGGCTTTCAGCAGCCGGCACACTGGTGTCAGAGACTGTACAACCTGTCTCAGATGTGCAGACTCTGTGATCTCATCCACCTGATCAAATGTTGGCCCTTGGAGATTTGTTCTTTTTGAACCGTCATGAACAAAGAAAATTCACATACAGTTTAAAAATTGTATTAAAAATACCATGAAGTTATTCCTTCCCTGCCCCTCCCCCCATATTATATGTCTGTTTGCACTCACAGACATCTTTTTCTCTTTTATATTACAGGTTTAAACCAAATACAGCTATGGCAGGTGGATAAGATTGAAACAGTTCTTCATTAACTTTGCATGCTACTCTCTGATTATATCATGTGACTAGAAAGCAGCTCATGAAAAAGCGGATAGGGAAACTAATATATTTTTAGTACCTGAGTATTGTTTTTTTGTTTTTTTTTTTTTTTTAAAGATTTTATTTATTTATTCATGAGAGACAGAGAGAGAGAGAGAGAGGCAGAGGGAGAAGCAGGCTCCCAAGGAGCAGGGAGCCTGATGTGGGACTCGATCCCAGGACCCTGGGATCATGACCTGAGCCGAAGGCAGACGCTTAACCATCTGAGCCACCCAGGCGCCCAGTACCTGAGTATTGTTTTAAAATCCATTGAATGATGAGGCGCTGAACCTCAGAGATAAGAAAGGACTTATTTATTTACTGTCCTTCAGTTACTAATTGGTGGAGTTGGAATATGAAGCCCTGACTTTCTGGCCAAAAGTCTGTGAGGTCAAGTTCTCTGATATGAAAAACTATTTAAACATTTAAGATAATTGGTTTTTTCATTATTTACAATTATGTACCCACTTTTGTGGGGAAAGACATCTCAAAATTTCATTTATAGCAGAGCCAGAGCTAGAAGTCAAAACCTCTTTCTAGTCCAATCTGCTTGCAAACTACTACTGAGCCTCCTTGCAGGACAAAGCACAACTGTCTTTTCTATGCCTGGCTGTATTAAATTCTGTGTGATATGTGTCATTTGTTTTTAAAACATTAGGAAAGGTCAAAGGGATAAATAATGACAGGTAGTATTTATGGAGGGCTCCACTGCCCCATACACAGCTAAGTGGTTTGCAGGTATTACTTCATTTGATACTCAGGGTCTCTAAATATTTTATTATTAATTTTCCAGTTTACATCTTCAAAACCTAAGGATTATGGAGGTTAATCTATTTCAAGTCAAAAAACTAGAAAGTGGGATTTTATAGGATTTGAGCCCTGGTGGTTTGCCTGGCTCTGATGTCTATGCATCTCTACAAGTATGGCTTTGAGCCTTATCCCATGCTTCGCTCTAGCTCCTCCATCCCTTCAGATGACTCCAAATTGTATTTACTCCCCACTTCTTTATTAAATGGCTCTAAGAAGGGTCTTCAATGCTCTAATCTTGCTAAAGCCCGTGTTGTTTATCTATTCTCATCTGAGAATGCACTTCTCAGTAGCATTTAAGGACTGTTCACCTCTTCCCACTTAAGCACCAGGTTTTCTGGGCTCCAACTTACTCACCTGGTCTTGTTCCTTCCTCAGTGTCTGGCTCCTTCTCCTCTAACAGATCATGCTCTATTTTCTAGTTATACTCATGTTCTGGATATTCTCACCCAGACTCTCTCTCACTCACATTCATACACATATATGTGTACACCTCTACATACATATACATATAAATAGGTCTCCCATGTGTCTCTCCAGACCAGACCACACTCCTGAACTGCAGACATATACCCAGATACCCGATTGACACCTCCACTTATTGCCCAGTCAGAATCTCAAACTCAAGAAAATCCCAAGTTGAATTCATGATCCACCCTTCCTACTTCCCAGTCACCATTCTCCAAAACAAAGCTGTTTGCTCCTGACCATTCAGTTTGCTTAAGCCTCGAATTCTAATTTTTCTTGACTCCTTTCTTCCCCTCATAATCTCCTTTGAGTTCATCAGCAAGCCCTCTGGGTTCTGTCTGGACCAGCTACTATTACTGTCTCTTCTACAACAGCCCTACTCCAAACCACCATTTTTCTCCATCAGAGCGATGGGTCCTAACTGTTCTTTCCTCCTCCCCTCTTGTTTCCCTATGGCCTGTTCGTCATTGGGAAGTTAGATGTGATTTTTTTAAAAGGTAAATTTGACAGTGTCACTTTCCTGTCTAAAAAACTTTGCCAGGTTTTAATTTCTAGTTGTTGACTGACTACCCTATATACAGAAGTGTTAATAAGCAACATATGAAGTTAGTTCTATTTCATAACAATGGATGTTTAATATCTCAAACACATAGAGTACAGTTGGGCTTAGGGCTCTGAGAAGAAAGAGAAGGCAAGGTGAGATAAGAAATGTGGCTACTGGAAATGGGTCCTAATAAAGGCTTAACAGAGGCCCAGGATTTCATGTGGGCAGCTGAAACCAGGATGACTCCAGAGCCTAAACATGACTTCTGACCAAGTCAGTGAGCTTGCTCTTGTACACATTTGAGCCAGGCGTGCAAGAGAGTATAATTCAGCTGAGTGATGAGACAGCCCATGACAGCACTTTCAGGCCTGTTGAAATCAACAAACCCAGGGAGTGGGAGTTTCGTGTTTCTCCAGCAACACCATAGGTCATGTTGTCTGGGACTTAATGGTCTAAAGGATGAGAATGGGAGCTAAGGGATTAATTGTTTGACTCTTCATTAACCCAAGAAAACACAGCGAGACACATTTGGCTTCCACACAAAATCATACAAAATTCTCTCTTTATTAAATATACATTATTTACAGTTTAAGTCTTTCTTCTGTACAACAGTAACCATAGAAAACAAATAAATCTAAGGCTAACTTTTATTTTTCCCCATACAGTGTATTAAGACATGTTATGTGGTCTACAAAACTGACTTGGAATGAGGCAACATCACTGGGGATTCTGTCTTAAGAACAAAAAAGGTCCAAAGGAAAAGTTAGACTCTAGCAGATCTACAAAAGGAGGTGACCTGTTTTGTGCTTTTGCCATGACAAAAATTCTGACACATAGTTTTCAGGGGGAGAGGTTATTTTGCATTTTATTGTTTATTTGTTAAAAATAATCTGCCCGCTCCTTCTAATTCCTCAAAAAAGAGGGCCACTCCATGCCAGAGAGAGACTGATCTTCCATCTGAAATGGGCATGGTAATGCTCTGTCATAGTCCATGGGCCAAATCTGACCTATTGCCTGTTTTTTTAAATAAAGTTTTATTGGAACACAGCCATGCCTCTTTGTCCATGTATGGCCCACTTCCTGCTACAAGAGCAGAAGTAAGTATTTGCAACCAAGACTACCTGGTTTGCAAAGACTAAAGTATAGAACATCCAGGCTTTTAACAGAAAATGTTTGCTGACTCCTTACCTATTAAATCTTGGAGGCAGACTCTTGGTTCGCCCTTAGCCTGCACTTGTATTCCCAATGAGAACCTGCACCCTTTTTGCCTCTTCCAGTTGACTGAGGGAAGTGACAGCCTAAGACAGCACAGGGTATCAGGAGGCCTGTAAACTACCAGCTTCAGAAGGAGAAAAGTCTTGGTGTTGGACCTCACTAATTGGAAAGTCCCTATTACACTATAACTATCCTGCTTTAAAGCAAGGTTTGATATTTTTTGCATGAGTATTTAAGGCAGGGCAAGGTTATACAAGTTGACACTGCCATTCAAATAGAAGAGACTAGTTAATATTTCATGTAAAACCTTCAGGGTGGGGTTGACTATAATGGAAAAATATGACTAGGCAGATGCCTGTTAATATTATCCCTTAACGTTTCACTGAAAGTTTCTACTTATGGGCCTTCCAATGAGTCTGCAGGGAAATACAATGCTCCTCTTGCATGCCCAGAACCTTGTTCATATCCTCTGAGGCTACTGCTGGCATCTGAGGCATGCAAGAACATGATGCAAATGAAAATACCAGGATTTAATTACTGAAACAATTAGATTCGCCTTTGGTCATGGTCTAGTACTACTCTCCCAATTTTATCCTGGTATTTTGAAAAATTTTCCCTGTGTCACTGGGAATGATTGAGAAAGCCAGTGTTCCCAAATAGTGTTAGATGGTGGGTCCCTGACAGTATTCACTGTTAGGGATGGAGAGTACCATATCTTTTTATAGTGTGTCATGCCTATGGCAGGACCAATGAAGGGGAAAGAAGGACGACTAGACTGATTTCAGGACTTCAAGCCTTCTACACATGGGAGTTTTGATTCGAGATAGTGGATCTAAAGAGTTTTTTGACATTTTCTTTTCCTTAAAATTGTTTCTGGGTATTCAACCTGGGCAGGGCATATCACTGTGGTGATAGCAACTAAAGCATCCCGAGAAAATCTTGATGAAATAAAAATAGTGAAAAAGAAAAAGATGTGGTTGGAGTAGGGCTGGGAAGGGTCAATAAAATGTCATGCAAAGGTAGGTAATGAATTCTTCATGCATACCCCGTGATATTGCCTCTTTCCCTAATGTGTAAGACAATGATCCAAATGTATTGAAGGGACTCCTGAATAAGGAGCCAAGAAAGTGGGAAGAGCTGCTGCCACTGATCCATGGTGGGAGCAATGACCCTCCACACCTGAGGCAGTCACTGATTGTTGCCACAGATTCCCTCTTCCTCCTCAACCTGTTCTCGGCAGGTGTGGTCAAAACACCAACACCAGCTTTTGCCTTCATCCTTGTTCATGCCTGTTCAGCCACTTTGTAGTCTATAAACATTACAAAAGACAGACAACTAGCTTACAAAGTACAATATTTCACTAAAAAAAAATGTGCTTTTCTGTTCTTCCTCAGAGTACCTTAGTGCAAAATAAGAGAAAAATCACTCAAACATAGCAAGAGTTCAATATTAAAACCTTATATGAAGGTTTCAAATAACTGCCAAGTCAAAAGGAAATTTGTCTATCCCTACTAAACAGATGTCTATATAGGATGTCCTAGAGAAAGCTTGACTGACAGCCCTATTTTACAAAGTCTTTGTGTGTCTGTTTACACTGTTTTTCCCTTTAAGGGGTTCAACTATTCAGGATTTGTGGGAGCAGAGATGAAAACTGGGGACACCCAAATCTACAAACTAGATGTTCACCAAGTAAGGGGATGGGTGAGGGGAAGGGAGGACAGGTTGAGAAAGAACCGAGAACAGTATGTGAAAGAAATTCAATTACACTATGTGTCTTTTAAAGAAAACGTTTTCAAACTGCATGAGAGACATGAAATAGCACTCAGTTATCCTCCATGTATTCTGAAAGTTTGGAGTTTGCTTACACCTTCTTCCATTAACCACTTTTACATCTGCAGGAACAAGGAAACCTCTTTATTTACTACGTCCACTTGTGACCTGTAGGATAAATGAAACCTAAGCATGTCAAAACCTTTAGATTAAAAAAAATGAGTAGCAGAGCTACACACTGTCTCAAATTCCCCTTGGCAGGCTGGTGTTACAATGTGGATTTGATGGATTGCAGCTATGGGGGAATTCAAAGGAAGCCAGGGCGTTCGTGGACAAACTGTCAAGACTTTTTATAAGAAAGATTTCAACAGCCTGATTTCTATTTCCCTGAATATCTTGGAGAAGACACTCTATTTTTAGCCTCCCAGTGTGGCTCCTCTAAGTGAATGAGCTTCCTGCAGAGAAGAGACAGGTGTGACTTTCAGGACTGGCAAAACTCACCCAAGGCACGGAGGTGAGACCTCACTTAGATGGACAACAACTTTTAGTCAGTTATTTACTTGAAGATACTTCATCTAGTTTTCAGAGATCATTCTAAATAGAGTCAAATGGTTTGTGGGGACAAAGAAGGGTTTTAGGAGGGGTGGAAGGACGGCAGAAATCTTAAGGGACATTCGGAAGAGCAAATGAGATGCAAGAGGTTTATGACCTTTGCACACATGGCTTTGAAAGAACAGAACAAAGAGGAGGCAGGGAGTGGAAGTAGAGATTGCTGTCCCTACCCCATGGAGAGTCCCCAAGCCATCACTGTCAGGACTGACTGATGGGAAAGAGGGTTTTCAGAATCCCCCAACCTGAAATGAAGAAAGAATGGAGAGAATTGGGCTTCTTCCAAGGTACTTTACAGACAAGGATCATCTTTTCTTGCTGTTCCTAAAGAGTTAATCCATCTCCCTCTACAGAAAATAATATCTGGATAGATAGATATTTGCTTTGAGGAAGAGAAACAAAGCAGTTTATTGAAGGTGGAATATACAAGAAAATGTTATGAATATTTTCCATAAATTTATCTGTTTAAGTCTCTAGCTAAGGCTTTGCAAAAATGATTGTGCAGGACCTTTGCTCTACATTTTATAACACTTTTTGTGTACCCCTATTACAATAATATATACCTGCCCTGATAGACTTTAAGCTCCTCCAAGGGCAAGAACAAGGTATAATTTATATTTGTATAGCCCATGTCTAGTGCAACCCTTGGCGTACTGAGCATCAGTAAATACTTCATGATGAATTAAGAAAGGGAACAATCTATTTCTTTTGTTCCAATCCTGCTCCTGCTACCTTGTGGTGGGCATGGGGCTAATAGAGGGTGGAAGTCAGGTTAGTATCATCTCTGTTATTACTAAAGAGCATAGAAACTTTTTAAAAAAAATCAGTCCCATATGAATAAATAAACTAAAATCTCCCATATGAAGTTGAGAGTGAATAGAAGAGGCTAAGCTATCCATAAATATATATCTAGAGAAGTGACAAATGTCTAATTCTCTAGATGAATTCTCATAGAGACCATGGCAGTCGAACCTATATGCACAATGAGTGATGCAGTGGGTGCTAAATATATTTTAGGGTAAGTAAATGTACTGTTGTTCACATAAAAAGAAAGGCTTGTTTGGTGGGAATTGTATCAATAAAATATCCCCCTTAGAATGTGAAATTGCACAGTGCTTTTGGTTTTGCTGTAAAGTGACCACACTCCATAAAATCTATTTGTAATCAGCAGTTACCAATGACTGAGGGTTACAGTGGAGGACTATGGTGGTCCAGATGGCAGAGCAGGTCAGGAACCTTGACTACTCTTACCCAGTGGTTAAGGAGGGGTCAGAATGTTTTCAACGACTATTTGTTTTAGATTATAATCACTCAAAGATCCAAACACTCACACAATTGAACAATTGCACAAAACTACATGGATTTGGTACCACTGAGGAAAGACAGGCAGAGTTAGCACTTATTTTCGAGTGAAAATTGTGTTTTGCTTTGGAGGGAGCAGCTTGCTTGTTTCCATATACATCTAATGAAAGTTAGTGTTCTGGGGTTATGAAATAATCCAACCCTGTAAATGTAATTCTGCTTTAGCCCTGAGACTCTACTTGTAAGAGTGATGTGCTGATTGCACTGTCTTGGCATTGGTTTCTGGGTCTGTGATGTCATTGTGTGTATGTATACATCATCTACATATGCGGGGAGGCGAGCTGGTGGATTCTGCAGTGCAGATGTGGCAAGGATAGAGCTTCACAGAGTCTTCACCCTACAGAACTACCTATGAGCATATATAAGTAGATTGGGAAAGCAAATACTCTGAGTTGGCCTTTGCTAGTTCTCCATTTCTTCTGTCAGCACTATGTCAGCAAAATATAGTCCTCACTTTTCAGAGGCTTGAATAATGAGGGGTTCCAGTTTTATTACTCACACCTTCCTTTGCCTTTCCAATTCATTATTGGAGATGCTTCAGGCTAAAATCACTGCACTTCATGGTGATTTTTTTTTATTTCAGGGGACAAAGGACTCTGTACCCAAGCAAAAGCCTGATTTATACAGCCTTTTTATGGAAATAGAAAATTCAAAAGTGAAAATTGGAAATAGGGGTGGATAGGACAGGATAAAACAATATTTAAAGATCGTTCCTCTTATTAGTGGATCATTCATCTTATTAAAAAAGCTGGAAGGGAAAAAAAAAGATGCCCATGTTGGAATCACTTTAAATAAATTTACTAGAAAAATGATATAATGAAGTGATTAAGAATCCACAGAAAGTTTTAAGAAGAGAATATATACTTAGAACAATATCATAAAGTTGAGAAATATGATTACAAGCTGAATCCTTACCCATGTGCTCAGACACTGAAAGAAAAGCCTGAAATGGATTTGAAATGAGATGGAGCTAATGAGTTCCTCATTGGGAGCCTGGCCACACAGGGGAGTGTTAAATAATCAGAGGCGATAGATGCTCTATGGACAAGATGGAATGTCTGCTAACTGTCAAGACTGGCAAACTGCGATGTGGTAATTGTTTCCCAAACCGAATCTGTCTTGTAAAGAGAATCGGCAAGTACTTTCCACATCTGTGGATCATTATATTGGCATTCCCAGCATTCTGGAGGATTGATACTATTTTCCCCTTCTCTTTTTCTCCAAGATGGCCCAGAGGCAAAAAGTTAGACCTATTGCCATAGCAAAAAATGATCAGGATTCTTACCACCACCTCGTGGATAAGTTCGAGATGCCTTCTTGAAGGAATGACTGTGTTTCTTTGAAGCTTAGTTATCAAGAGGGGCAAAGACCCTGAAACTTACTATCATCTTATCTTGCAGTCTATGCCTACATAAAGATGTGTGTGGGGGCCATTATATACATAGGGTGTAGATGACTTGAAAATGTGATGTACTGTAGAACCTATGGTCTCCTCTGAAACTAAGCAGTGAGGGTTCGCTAGACAAACCACAATGCCCCATCAATCAGTGTACTCAGAATGTCACAGAGAATGGCTCCATGGACAGAGGAGGGTCATTGTGTCTGCCTTAAAACATGAAATCTGCATTCACTTTATTCACAAGATCTTTGGTGAATGGATGGAAGGAAAGAATCCTGCTTGGTATTTCTCTTCTTTCATGCAGTTTTTTTAAATTATTATTTTGTTTTTGTTTGTTTTTAAAGCTCAGTTAAGATGGTTTAAGCTCTTTCATGGAACTAGGTACTATTTTAGACTTTTATTAGAATTTCTTTGTGCTGCAGTATATATATACCTCAGTATAATAATCCCAGGAATAACCTAGCTAACATTTCTTAAAAAATTGGAAGAGGCATTTTTGAAGTTATAGAACATCTACTTCCTAGCAGCTTTCTTTTTTACCTCCTAGTTTCAAGCTACTATTTTCCATGCTTCCCCTAGGTTTATGCTATTGTGTGCTGTTCTAAAGTGTCAGCCCCAGGAGAGAGTGGTAAGAAAGGAGCAAAGGAATAGCTCACTACTATCAGGGATCCTATATTTGAAATACTCAGGGGATAAGAGTCAAAGTGAAAAAGGGTGATGAGTTAGGGCAATGGGCGTCCGATGGTAAGGAAAATCAACACAAAACAAACTTCTCTTATTCCTTTGAAAGTGCCACTGAAGCGAACCAGGCCTTTAGCATCTTCTTTCTTTACCCTGAGTTCCCTGGTAGGAATGAACTTGAGATGAAGGAGGATGTCAAGGGTGAGTGTCATACGCCTAAATCACAGAGCTCAGGTTCAAAGTAAGCCCGAGGTTTAATGCAAGACAGAATGGCTGTGGAACTAAAAAGTGCATCTTACTTAGAAACTGGAAACACAGAACTAAATATGCACATGTGCACACATGTGTCTCTTCTTTGTCTAGAGGAGTAAAGTCAGTCTCTTAAGTGATCATTATCACCACAATAAGTTTGTCAGAAAGGAAGGCAGTGGCCATAGCTGCCTGGTCTTCCGGGCTGGATCAAGGGGATAGATGCTGTGGTTGATACAGGTATGTGCCAAAAATAATTGGCAAACAGATAGGAAAAGGAGAATGACCAAAATTAAAAGATAGGAGAAAAATTTAACAACCCGAAAGAGAATATTAGGTGACCCTGCAGTTTCTCAGATGAAATATTCCCGTTTACACTCGCTCACTGTGTTTTGCAAGTCAATGTCATTTCTAAAGGAACTGTCCAAATTTTCTGGGTATTCCTTCTTCATCTGGTTAGTGCGGTGTGACTGCTTATGCTGGTAAAGGAACCGGGTCATGATGCCGATGATAGAGAAGATGATGAATATCACCACCGCTATTACTCCTGTCGATAAAGAGGAAAGAAAGAGAGAAGGAAATCATCAAAGATCATACACTCAGAAGAGATGATTCAGTCTAGACAGGGAAGGCCATTGGGAGAAAGAAACAAAACAAAACAAAACAAACAGCAACAAAC
The DNA here is from genome assembly GCF_054177405.1 of Leptonychotes weddellii. Classification (NCBI taxonomy): domain Eukaryota; kingdom Metazoa; phylum Chordata; class Mammalia; order Carnivora; family Phocidae; genus Leptonychotes; species Leptonychotes weddellii. Next base: position 97,363,555 of record NC_138371.1, on the reverse strand, counting down.
TCTGCTGCATGCCCAGAACTGAAGACCAGCTGAAATGTGTTCAGTCTTCAGTTACTAAAAAACCTCCTCTTTCAGACTGGGCAGGAAGAAAACCAGTCTAAACTGGAGAATGCTATCATACGAATATGGGCTCAGACTGGCAAAGGATTTCTTAGTTATTTCTTCAAGACTTGATTTAAAGAATGTGACAGAATCATTTAATTAGCACATTTGTCATGTTCAATCATTTGTCATTTCTTGCAACTATTTTAGAACTACTTTAGCACACTAGAAAACCATACTGAAGTATCCCAGACCTCAATACATGCTCTCCTGATGTAAATTCGTTTAGGGTATGTGTTCGCTTTGCTAAACATGTTTTGTTAATAATGAAATGTTTGCCAAACATGTAGGGCATTCCTATACTGCTGTGCACTCTGCTAGGGATGGGACAGTTCAGAAACGGTATGCTTCTGTCGTTCAGAGATTCAGAGTCAACTGAAATAGCAGACTTCTTCCAGTTAGGTCAGATTTCTTCCTGCTTTGACTGCATGTGATGTTTTACTGCAGCTACTCGGCAAGTTGCCCTCACTGACTCTAATGAAGGTCTTGTCCCTACCTTTGCCAGGAAGCCTCTAGGGATGCAAAGAGCAAAGTCAGCAAAAAGAGGGTGACAATGTAGAAACTGGTTACTTATAAAGAGAGAATGTTTCTATACACATAGGATTTTCAACATTAAAATATGAGAAGTATTTATGATATTCAAATATAAGTTTATTCCCAAGAAAGCATATATTCTGCTGTTTTTGTTTTTCTTTCTAAGTAGAATGGATAGTGACGAACTGTGTTTCTTTTACAAAGATAGTTTTGGACATCCTGCATTCTTATTTACATAAGCATGGGCATTTGAGAGTTAAATATATTTGCTGCACATTTTCCACTGCTTTGTATCAGAACTGGGGCCATGATTAAGACTGTTTACTTTCTTTTCTTTTTCTTTTTAATATTCAGAAACCACTATGCAGCATTTTCCCTGGCTATTTTAGAACAAGGCAGAATAAAACCACCTAAGTTAACAAACATGAATAAACTGGGTGGTAGTGAGTGACTCCCATGTTTGGCTGCAGCTTTATGAGATAAGATACAGAATCAGTTTCTACTCCTTTAGTACACAAACTGTTCAGAGTTGGAGGAGTTTTCCAGAGGGGTTGGGATGCCTTTCCTGCTCTTAGAGATTCACAGAAGCATGTAACTGGGTGGGAAAATGTCAGCAGTAACAAGTCTTTTCTCCCCTTGACAAATACGAAATTGTAGGAAGAGAAACAGGCACTACATTGTTTCCTATATTTTTTGGTGCCAAACAAAAATCAAGTTGGACTCTTTCCCCTGAAGCAGAAATTCAGGTCAGACATTTTAAGAGCTTCCTTAAGGAAAGTTCATGGTTTTTGTTCCTCACAACTGCATTGTAATGGTGCACTTCTGTTCTCCCACAACCATTTGCACTTCCTCCCTCAAAACACCATTCACTAGTTCTGTTGTCGCTGCAGGTTCATTGTGGACAGCCTCCATGGCTTTCACCCATGTATCCCTATACTTAGCACAAGGCCTGACCTATAGCTGAGACGCATTAAATAGAAGTTAAATTAATGGATACTGCTGACTTTTAAAAGAACTCCATCTGGTGTGGATCAGTTAACCTAGCCTGCCAGAGGCAGCGATGGGGGGCACCTGCTGGGGCTATGGTTCTTGGATGGCAATGAATTCAGTCTCTCATGGGCATCTTACATTAAACAAGGTTTGGGAATCATTCTGTGTTGCAAGGCCCAGAAGGGAAAAAACAAGCTACTGGAGGCGGAAGCCAGGCTGAAGGAGGACAAAAAGGGGTGAGTGCGACAGGCAGTGAGAAAATGGAAAGACAGGGGAGGTGAGAGGGAGAGCTGAGCTCACAGCAGAGCAGACAAGATCTGTATCTGTAACCATATGTGCTGCTGGATTCAAAACTCCATTCCTGTGGGCTTCACTCTGCTCATTAGATCCAACCCAAATCACTTGGTGGAGAAAACTGACAGGACTGGGGCTTCACCCATCTGTCTGCCCCAACATGGCTTCTTCCCATATGTTTTATTGGTGTGCTTTGTTTGTACTTTAGGAAAACTGACAACTGGATGAGCTGAACAGGGTGCACACTGCCTGTCGCTAAGTAAGTGTTCCAGCTGTTGACTCAGTAGTCAGCTGTCTGATGGATCGGGGCAGAGTGCATCCATGGAGCTGTGGATGCTGGGGGAGAGGGCACCTTTGATCATACAGCACCCATGACTATTCATGAAAAGGCTCACAGTCTTGCAGATCATTGCGAGGTTCTGGATACTAGATGGCTATAATTAAGGAAGGAATCAAATAAATTTCTCCCAAGAACAGAATCATTTGTCCCCTCTGCTTTCAGCAACAAGGCATGATTTACCTCCAATGACGGCCGAGTCACTTCGAACGGCATTAGTGAGTGGTTCTCGCTCATCCGTCTTCCCAAAGGGATCTGCAAGGAGTAAAAGGACATGGCACTTCACTCCTCACTCTTTATACAGGAAGGAGGTGTACAATATGGACTTGGGATGACACATCTGTGGGTTAGGCCAAGTACTCTCAAACAGTTGAGTTCGCATTTTTTTAGGAACCCGAACAAACATACATATAAAAAGTACACAACTTCCACCCCATAATTCTGTGACTATTAGCTTCTATGTCAGCTGTAAGGTAATGGGCTGAAACAGATGATGGTAGAACCCACCCAAATCTGCTTCCACCTACAGTTTACCTCTCAGCCTAACCTAGAGGTCCCTCTCTGCTTTGTTGGACCCTCCCTCTTCATGACGATGGCCTCTTACCTCAAGCATGCATATGCTCTCTGCTTCAGAGGTTTCTTTAGCTGCACAAGGATTTGGAGTCCATTGACAGGGAAAGGCAAAAGTGCTGGAGGATTAATACCCCCAAGAAACCCTCACTGACAGAGAGAGGGATTTCACTACCCGTACATTAACATATATGGTAGAAGATAAAAGAACATCAAGTTTGAAGGCTCGTAGACCTGGATTTGAATCTTGCTTTGCCACATGTTGGCCTGGTGACATTGAGCTAGATATATTTTTAAATAGCAAATCTGCAAATGTATTAAAAGGGGGTAATAGTACACATGGAATTTTTAGGACCTAGGCAACTGGCATCAGTATCCCTGTATCCTCAGGAAATACCTACAACATAAGTATTATTTTTCCCACTTCACAGATAAGGAAATTAGATCGAAGTTATTTAGTAACTTGTCTGGAGTTCTACAATTCATCCATGGCAGAATCAGAATTCAAATCAAGGCTAGTCAACTGCCACATTTTGTTTCCTTCTATTACACCTCACTGCTGCCAGGAAAACACCAAGTGTGGCGATGAGTGGGCAGCAGCAAAACTCAGTCCCCCTTCTTTCTTCATAATTAATAACTTACGTGGCAGTTGATTACCACACTTGATTAAGACAAATCCCAGGGACATTTCAAGATACTCATGGTGATGGTGATTAAGGAAAGATGGAAAAGGTATTTTAGGGAGTAATAAAATAAGAGAAGATATATGGATGATAATGCTGTGGGCTTTCCTATTATTATGGAAGGCTGATTTTAATCACATGAATTATATTAGTTCAACAACCAGCCTGCCTCTCTCTGACCCTAAACTCTTCGATCCTCAGAGCGGTAGTCATTATATATATATATATATGAGAGAATATAATTTATATATATATATATATATATATATATATATAAAAGAGAAATTAACATCCCCTGGTAATGCCTTCTCTAGTTTTGCCCTTACATTC
>NC_138371.1:97328775-97359215 GCF_054177405.1 Leptonychotes weddellii | reverse complement strand
AATGAGAAAGAGAGCACATGAGAGGGGGGAGGGTCCGAGGGAGAAGAAGACTCCCCGCCGAGCAGGGAGCCCGATGCGGGACTCGATCCCGGGACTCCAGGATCATGACCTGAGCCGAAGGCAGCCGCTTAACCAACTGAGCCACCCAGGCGCCCCTAACCTAGAAACTTCTTGAAGATATCAGAAGTAGTGCTATCAAAAGAAGGCAATTTCCCTGGGTATTCTCCTGTGTACCTGGTGAAGAGTGCACCGTGGTCACTGCATTCACATCCACATCCATTCTGGAGCCACAGCTTGATTCTGTCAGGGTCCCATGGACAGTCACAGGTGCAATGGTGTCATGACGCAGGGCTGCCTTCAGGGGTGCAGCCTGGTTGTACTGGACTGAAGACAAGCATCCAACAAAACCCAGGGCGTTGGCTTTGGCAACTTCAGAATCCAATCCAAGATGCTCTGCAACATGAAAGACACTCCCGCGTTTTTTGTTTGTTTGTTTTTCAAACTATGGTCTATATCCTCTTTAAATAATGTCTAAAATTAAAGAACTTACCTTATAATTCTTTGAGTAAGGGAATCCATCCCCTGTCTCTCTTTGTTTTCTCTTCCCAAATCTTTTTTTTTTTTAAAGATTTTATTTATTTATTTGCGAGAGAGAGAATGAGAGACAGAGAGCACGAGAGGGAAGAGGGCAGAGGGGGAAGCAGACCCCCAGCTGAGCAGGGAGCCCGATGCGGGACTCGATCCCGGGACTCCAGGATCATGACCTGAGCCGAAGGCAGCCGCTTAACCAACTGAGCCACCCAGGCGCCCTTTATTTCTAGTTCTTAATGCATGCTCCTTTTTTAAAGATTTTATTTATTTATTTGAGAGAGAGAGAGCACATGAGAGGGGAGAGGGTCAGAGTGCGAAGCAGACTCCCTGCTGAGCAGGGAGCCCAATGCAGGACTCGATCTTGGGACCCCAGGATCATGACCTGAGCCGAAGGCAGCCGCTTAACCGACTGAGCCACCCAGGCGCCCTTTATTTCTAGTACTTAATGCATGCTCCTTTTTTTTTTTTTTTAAGATTTTATTTATTTATTTGAGACAGAGGGAGCACATGAGAGGGGGGAGGGTCAGAGGCAGAAGCAGGCTCCCTGCCGAGCAGGGAGCCCTATGCGGGACTTGATCCAGGGACTCCAGGATCATGACCTGAGCCGAAGGCAGTCGCCCAACCAACTGAGCCACCCAGGCGCCCTCTCTTCCCAAATCTTAACCTCACACTATAAGCATCAATTTATCAACCACATATTATAGAGAACTCTTAGGGCCATCTCTGCTTTGAGATAACATTTCAAATTTCTAAATTCTCATTCATGTATTTTATGAACTGTAACAAAGACTTAATAAATCTGTTCTACACTATAGATGTTTTATAAAATTTATTTCAGTATCCCCATCACTATTTATCTGTGGATGCTTCGGATTAGTTCAAGCACACTACAGTGCTCATTACAATATTGCACTCAAAAATGTCACAAGGGGGAAAAAAAATGAAAAGAGGCAAAGAGAACAGAAGTCAAAGTGGCCCTTCCAGAAGTTTCTCACATTTAGTGTTTTAAGTTGCCTGTATAAACTGACCATCTATTCAAGATTTTTACCTGCTTAGTTCTGTTCATGGTACTGATTGTGGAGCACTGATTTTCTGATAGCAATCTTCCAAAGTATCTTTGAGTCTTTGTAAAAGGTGAAGAGGCAATCATTTCTGATTCTCAGCAAGATCTAATGTCTTATTTTCTTTGAGATTTGTATTAAGATTATTCAGTAGCCCTTTTCTCTCTTTTAGCAAAGATCATTTGAACAAATTGCTAAGACACAATTACATAAAACTGCAATACACATGAATAGCTTCTTTTTTTTCTTATAAGGTGTAAGAGTTTCAACCTACGTAGATGGTTCAAATAGTTATTTTATTATGATAATCTGTTTATTTTCTGGAAAAGGGCAAGGACTTTCCTCTCCACCCAGCAGAGATTATAATTTGTTTCAAATCCATAAATGGTCAAAGTGCCTCCATGTATCTCTAAACGAGAATTATTTTGGCAGGAATGTAGAAAGAGATGTGATGAGAATATGGAAGAAAAAGAGAAATTAACATCCCCTGGTAATGCCTTCTCTAGTTTTGCCCTTACATTCTCCGCCTTCAACACCCATGTAAACCTCACTAGTTTATCATCCCTCTCTTCTTACTGGAAAAGGAAAGAAACCATGTGTATTAATTTTATGCAGGCAATATAACAAATTACCACAAATGTAAACAATTTAAATTAAACAATGTAACACAACACAAATTGATTGTCTTATAATTCTGTAGAAGCCTGACATGGGTTTCACTGGGCTAAAATCAAGCTGCTGGCAAGGCTGCATTTCTTCTAGAGGTTCTAGGGGATAATCCGTTTCCTTGCCTTTTCTAGCTCCCATGAGCCACCCACATTCCTTGGCTTGTTGCCCCCTCCCCCATCTTCAAAGCCAGTTCTGTTACATGTCTTTGTGTCATTCCTCCACAGTACAGTACTGCTTCTAATTCTCTTCTGTTGCCTCCCTTTTTCACTTTAAAGACTCTTGTGAATACAGTGGGCTCAATCAAAGGTTCCAGGATAATCTCCCTATTTTAAAGCTAGCTGATTAGCAACATTAATTTCATTTGCAACCTTACTCCTCTGTGCCACTTAACCTAACATATTCACAGGTTCTGAGGATTAGGACTTGGGTATCTCTGTGGATCATTATTCTTCCTACCACTGCATGTCTGAAATTCCATGAGAATTTTCCAGGTAATGATGATGAAAATTCAACAGAGATGTAAAGTGACACTTCTTCAAAGGTAAAAGAACATTGGGGTGGGGGAGGAAACTGCTTATTTCCAGATATTCCAATAAATACCCTACAGTAGTGGTACATATTTGTTACTCATTAAAGGATCACACGTATGTTTATTTCTTAATACGGCCTTCAAAAGACTGTCTCATAAGAGACTTTTTGAGCATTGTTATGCAACAGTCTCCCAGGCCAAAAAGCTTTCTTTAATGAAGACTGGGTACTCTTGCCAAATGGCACTAGACCTCACTGTACCCAGCTATAATTCCAAATGCACATTCACTACTGATTGGTAATTCTCAAGGGGTAAAGTTGGAGATCAAAGCATTTAGAAGAAGAGGCAGAAGACAGGAGAAGAAAAGCAGAAACTGGCATGAAGTTTTCGCATTGTAGGATTTCAAAGCAGTGGAAAGTGACATGTCACTGTCACTATTCCTTAAGGGTCTAAGTCAAAAGTGCCAGATCTCATTCCCAAAATGCAGTTAGAAAGAAGCCTATATCAGGGCCAAGGTCCTTGGAGGACATCACTATAGTGACTATTAGGAATACAAGCTCTAGGAGCAAGAAAAAGCACATGGATAAATTAGGGAAAACACAGAAAATGACATTCTCTCCTTGAAGAGATATTTTGAATAAAGTCTTATGTCTAGGAAAGTGAATTTATTCTAGATGTATAATAAAGATGGAAACCTGGGGATGTTTCTGAAAAGAAATGAAGAGACAAGAATCCCTGTTAGGAGAAAGTACTCCCAGTATGAGGCCTGATATAGTGATTTCTCAGATCTTTACATCTATGGAGAGGCAATAAATAAATAAATAAATAAATAAATAAATAAATAAATAAATAAATAAAATATTAGGATGACTCCAAATTATTTTTCTTTCTTATAACCTTGTTAACTAATATTTGGTAGGGAGTAATCATCTGCTAAAAGAAATTTAAAAGCTGCAAATACTTAATAGTCCCCATCTATTAAGTACCTATTATATAACTATGCAATAATTGTTTTTAAAGTATTATTTCTTTTTCCCTCAAATGCTCTTTCAGATATTTTTTAATATCATCCAAAATTTACAGAGGAAGACACTGACACTCAGAAAAGTTAAAAGATTGAAAAAAGGTGTAGTAAAGTTGAGGCTCAACTAAAGTTGAGGTTATAACTTGAAATGCCAAACTTATTGGTTTGTTTGTTTGTTTGTTTAACTCTGTCTGTTCAATTAACCTCCCTCTGCTGGATACAGCTTGTTTGAATTCCAGCTCCACCACTTTCTGTGGATTATTAAGTAAATTAAACTTTCTGGGATTTAGTTTCTAAAACCAGAAAATGGAGATAGCAATGCTAACTTGTGGTTGTTGTCAATTCATTTTTTTTCTTTAAGATTTATTTATTTATATTAGAGAGAGAGAGAGCTCAAGTGGGTGGAGAGGCAGAACGAGAGGAAGAGAGAGAGAAGCTGACTCCCCTCTGAGTGCACAGCCTTGTGCTGGGCTTGATTTCATGACCCTGAGATCATAACCTGAGCTGAAACCAAGATTCAGATGCTTAACTGACTGAGCCACCCAGACACCCCTAATTCCTTTTATTTTTAACTGAAACTGAGTTGACATACACTAGTATAGTAGTTTCAGGTATATAACATAGTGAATTGACAATTATATATGTATATTACAGAATACTCACCATAAGTGTAGTTATCATATGTCACATGTTAGTACAATATTATTGACTACATTCTCTATGCTGCACTTTTCAGCCCTATGACTTCTTTATTTTATAATTGGAATTTTGTGCCGCTTAACCCCCTTCACCTATTTTACCCATCTCCCCACTTCCTTTTCCTCTGGCAGCCACCAATTTGTTTTCTGTATCTATGGGTCTGATTTAGTTTTATTTCTTTGTTTGTTCATTTGTTTTGTTTTTTAGATTCCACATGTAAATAAAGTCATATGTTATTTGTCTTTCTCTGTCTGACTTATTTCACTTAGCATATGACTATTTAGATCCATCCATCTTGCTATACATGGCAAGGTCTCATTCTTTTTATGGCTGAGTATTATTCTATTTTATATATATATATATATATGTATGTATACCACATCTTTTTTATCCATTCATCTGTCCCTGGATATTTGGGTTGCTTCCATATCTTGGCTATGATAAATGCTGCTGTAAAAAGAAAACAAAAACAAACAAACAAACAAAACTTGACTTGCTACATTAATTTGGAAACACTCATCTCTTCAAAGCGAAGTTACACCCCTCTATTAAAGGAAGTGGATTCTTTTAGCCACAGAATGTACATCATCCCAGATGATCTTAACTATTTGACTCTAAGAGTGTAGTCGAGCCAATCCAGGCTAATTTTAGGCAGGAAGTTTATTCTGGATTGGAAAAAAAAAAAGGAGAAAAGATCAGCAATTTTCCAAAATAGACATGGCTCTAGGATGTAACATGATGTTTGCTCTATGGCAAAAGCCAATTATGAATTTTGAATCCTAAAGTGTCAAAATACAAGCCATGTAGCCCCATACAACCTGAGCTTATAAGAGTAAAGTGTTGTACCAACATAAAATATAAATAAAGGAAGCTGATATTAATGGAATGTATAAAGAGTATATACAAGTAAAGAGTTTTTCCCTCAAGAGTTCATTGTGGCTTTCAGGTAAGAGAGGAGTAGTCTGAAAATGTAACTACCAGGAGTGTTGAAAGGCTAAGAACTGTAGTCCACAGATAAAGCTTTTAATCCTTAAAGGGGAATGTTAAACAGTAGTAAAAAAAAAAATACTTGGCATTTACTTAATGCTTTATAATTTTCATGGTATGTTCATTTTGTATATCTTATGTAAATATTCATCCTTGCGAACTGACAAAGGGTGAGTTAGTTATATCCAATTACCAGTTATTAAAACTAAGACATAAGATCAATAAATTGTTTACAGCAAATTTAATCAGTCCATGGCCAACCCAGGCCTGAGACCTAGGTCTCTTGGACCTTATTGTCCATTTTTTTCCCCTATTACATCAGATTTAACACCTTTCTGTAGGTATTGGTTGTTAACATGAAAAGAAACCTCACCTCTATAGCGTCACTTACAGCCATTCACTGCCTAGAAGGCATCTCTGTCCCCTAACTACCTGGATAACATCTGCTCCTTTGCTGTAAAACTTACATCTATTTATTGGCCACCTATGGCAGCCATGCTCTGTCTGAGACAGTGGACTTAACAATTGTTAGCAAGCAGACATTTCCCTATCTCTGTGAGCTTTCAGTTACTTTGAAGGATTAATTTAACAGACCCCCAAAGGTTTCAGGCAGTAAGTCTTACAGTAGGGGCAGATTTACTGTGGCTATGGGAGCACAGAAAAGACCCTGAACACCGTCTAGCTAGGACAGTGGAGATCAAACTGAGTTTGCAAAAGAATTTCCAGCGAAATGTATGAAAATGCCTTTTTTTCTGGATCTCTAATCAATCAGTAGCTTGGTCTGGTGTGGAGGTACCCAAGAATTTGCATGTTTAAAGCACATTCTTAAACACATATGATATGGATGTTTCATGGACAACACTGAGAAACACTGATTTAGGAAAGATGGCTTGGAATAAATGTATTTAAATAAATGCTTAGTGATGAATACACAGTAATCATGAATGAGTGGGTGGGCAGAGTGTTCCAGTAAAGCCTGTATACGGCCTATGATGAGAAAGTCTGACACATTTAAAACACTGAAAAATCAAGTTAACTCTGCCTTAAATTAAAGCACAAGATGATGTTAGAAAGATAGGCCGGAGCCAGAAAGAGGCATTTTGCTTACTTCTATGACCTTATTTATTTCACGATATTGTTTACAAGACTGTCCCCTGACAAGATTGGAAGCTTCCTGCTTTCAGGAGCACTGTGCTTTTCAGATTTCCATCCTCATTAACTAGGACACAGTGTCCAACACACAGACTGTGTATTTAGAAAACACTAAAAGGAATTAACGAATGAAAAAAATAAATGTTTTCTAATATGAGCAGTAACGCAGCCTAATCAGATATATTTACATACATTTCAAACTTCTTCATTCTGGCCATTGATCAGCATATAGCTTCTTTACTTTCACATTCACACTCAGGGCATGTTATGTGGAACTCTCTTTGATTAGGCTGACCAAGTTCATTAATATTTTGTACAGCTCTGCCAAGAGTGCACATGGAATATCCTCCTTATTATTTCAACACCTTGTTACCTAGAGATAAATGTACTATTCTTATGGAGTCTGAGTGGCCATGTACATTTGGTTGCTATATGTCATCATGTCTGTCCTCTTCATAATGACCCCTTAGACTTTAAGAGTCAGGTCGTGTGCATTTGTTCTTCACATGGCTGAGGAAGCATCTCCCAAACACTGCATGACAGCCTCCTTGTCTTCACTCTCAGCCTGAAAGTCCCTTTGTCAGTGAGCACTTCTTTAGACACCTTGCCAAGAAGCACATGTCCCTTTCTCTTCCTCTTAGTCTCTAGCACTGAAACCAGATGATTTCCTTATTAATTTATTTCCTCAAACTTTGTAATTCTGTGTGTGTTTATTGGTTTAGCTTTTATGCACCACACTAGACGACAAGTTTTATGAAGAAAGTGTGCTTATTTGCCTACCACTAACTACTTATTTTCTAACATAGTATTTCAGACATAGAGGTTGTTAAATAAATCTGTTGGATGCGTGACAGAGTCTGCATGGCACAGCGTCTGGCCCATAATAGGTCTTCCATGACTCTTTGAGTAAAAATACATACATACATAAATAGATACATACATACATATGCTAATGATACAAGAAGACTAAAATTAACCAGGCCAGTTCAGTAAACAAAAGTTCTACCACTTAAAAATTCATTATTTGAACTGAACAACTCAGTAGCTGAACTATATTTTTCATTTTTAAATTGGGTCGCTTAGTTATGTGCCTGATGCAAATGCACCTCTATGGATGAGGATAGTGACTACTGAATCAGTAAAACCTTAGTAACAATATCCAAATTTAAAAATTCTAGATCTCATACCCCCAATGCCAATTCTGCTTGTTTTCCAAATAAAAATCAATTTTCTGACTTTAAGACTGGGATTTTCAAGCATTCAATCCATTCTTTGGGATTCAAAGAAACAAATAATTCCTCCTAGGGTACTAATTATTTGATGTGGGGTCAGAACCAAACTCACATGTATTAAATTATACCTCGGTCATTTATTCTGTTAAAGGAAATGAGCAAAACTGGGGTCCTGCATGTTCTAACAGAAAATCTTTTAACAGAGTCTCAAAAATAATCTATAGAAATATATTCTACTCTGATATGATGGAATTGCTAGTTGTGGAGTTAAAAGCACCAAGAAGAGTAAAAGCCATTGTGAGCATCTTTAGTGCTTTGATGTTTTTTTTTCTTTCTTTCTTTCTTTTTTTTTTTGTTTACAGATTTAAATGAGGCAAAGAGAGTTCTGGGCATGGAAGGTGAGTGCTCCTCCTCTGTGGCTGTCTCAGCTTCAGGCTGGAGCAAGGTGGCTCTGCAGTTCCAGGCATCAACCATCACCCACATCCAGATCCAGCAAAGTCTAAGTGGGGGAAATAAAGGCTGCCTCATCCCTCAACCTGTGTTTCTTTTTAAGAATGGAGAATCCTGGGGCACCTGGGTGGCAAAGTTGGTTACGCACTGGACTCTTGGTTTAGACCCTTGGTGGAGGCTCAGGTCATTATCTCAGGGTCGTGACGTCAAGCCCTGTATGGGGCTCCGTGCTCAGTGCAGAGTCCACTTAAGTTTCTCTCTTCCTCTCTCTCTGCCCCTCGCTCCCATGCACATGCTCTCTCTCTTTCTCTCTCTAAAATAAATAAACACATCTTAAAAAAAAAAAAAATGAAGACGACTTTCTCAGAAACACATGTACTCCACTACCCTGCAGACTTCCTCTAATTGGCCAGATTGTGTCACGTGCTCATGCCTACTCCAATCTCTGGCAGTGAAAATGGACCACAGTCATTTGTTTGGACCAGAAGTTCTTAAGACCTGTTTTTGGTCTCAAGAACCGTTTCTTTTTTTTTTTTTCTTTTTAAAGATTTTTATTTATTTATTTGAGAGAGAGAGCAAGCACATGAGAGGGGGGAGGGTCAGAGGGAGAAGCAGACTCCCTGCCAAGCAGGAAGCCCGATGCGGGACTCGATCCAGGGACTCCAGGATCATGACCTGAGCCGAAGGCAGTCGCTTAACCAACTGAGCCACCCAGGCACCCCTCAAGAACCGTTTCTACTCATAAAAATTCAGAAGAGATTTTTGGATATCTATATCTTTTTTGTATCTGTCAATAACCCCTGTATTAGAAATGAAAACTGAGGAAATTTGAAAACAAGAACCCACAGCACACATTCTATTAGCTGTCTGAGTAGAGATATCATCACACAGCTTGTAGCCCCTGAAAAACATGATTCTACATGTGTGAGAGAACATAACAAAGACATACAATGTCTAATATGAAAATGAAGATAATTTTAATATTGTGAATTCTTGAAAGGGTCCCAGGATCCCCCCAAGCCCCACCCCCAAAGATCCCTGGACCAAACTTTGAAAACCACTGCTTCAGACCAATTAGGAGGCATCCTCCAGGATTGTAGATGGAGGAAAACTTTCTAGGAGCACATGACTTCATGGAAGAGCATGAATGCTTGAATAAAATTGGAATTTTGTTAGGAAGGGAGAATGAAGTCAAAATGGATGGTGAGTAGGCAACCAATACTGTGAGTTGCATACACACAAACCAATCTCTGGAAATCAAGCAAGAGACATATATACACACACACATATACATATACATATATACATAAGAACCCATCTAAATAACATTAAATAAAAAACTCATTACAGCAAACAAAAGTTCTACCTTTTAAAAATCCTACCTCCCCCCGCACATTCAGTTTAAAAGGCAGTTATTTTTGATAAGCTATTTATTGACCTTTTATAAAGATCTTGATGTCTAGGTTGAATGACCTAAATTTGGCTCCTCTAAATAAGGAAAAACAGAGCTATTCTTTAGGGACTGAATGGAGATCAGCCATAAGCAAAGTTGCCCCATTGGTGATGATTATATTTGATGTTGTCTTTTTTTTTTTTTTTGTGCCAATTATCTTCTATTCTGGTGTGAACCTGTATCACATACCTCATCACACTAGACACTATTATATGCCTATGTCATTCAGGACAACCTTTGAAATACTGCTCCATAATAATACTAGGGGTATTAATTATTGAGCATCTATCAGATTAAATGGTAAAGCATCATACAGACAAATGGCGCACATTAGCTTTAAAAGTTGGAAGAAACAGAGTAGTGCAGAATTATACCTTCTCTGTAATGAGGAAAATAAATTCATAGGGATTCAAAGTCACTCTAGCTGGAATTCCTGACTCTTCCATTACATTTTTCCTCTTGTGTGTTATACTATCCCTTTGAACCCACACACCAGAGCTTAATAACTAAGCCCCCAGCATAGTTTGCTTAGTTTACAAAATGGTTTATCTTGTAATTTTAGACAATGAATTAGTGTACTATAGATATATTGTGGTATGGTGAGGCTACAGAAAACCTCTATAAGGAGGAGCCATTTTCAGGGCTACTGGGCCAAGGGCTGGGCTTGGGGCTGAGGAGAGCAGTACCTTAGGGACAGAGGCCACTGCAGGCCTGAACTCTGTGTCCTGTGGCTGTGTGTCCATAGGAGTGACTGGATTGGCATGGTACAAGGGCCTGGCACCTGAACTTTACGGGAAACTAACACCATCTATGCTTTCTTAGGATCTTGTGGGGGAGGGAGGAAGTATTTGCCTTTGTATCTCTAGAATATCACCCAATATGCAGTTGATGACTTTTTATATTAAATAAGTCACATGCATTAAAATAACATTTGTGACATAATAACCATGAAGAACACATTTCATTTCTCTAGGCCTCAGTTTCCTGATAGGTGAAATTGAGCTTATCATGTTATATATTTTGATGTTTTGGTTTTCAAGACCTATGGTGTGGTAGAGAATAATAGTCCCCTGAAGAAGTCCACATCCTAATCCTCAGAACCTTGAATATGTCAGTTTATGTGGGAAGAGGGACTTTGCTGGTATCATTAAGTTAAGGGTCTTGAGATGCAAAGATTGTTCTAGGTTATCCAGGTAAACCCAGTGTAATCACAAAGGTCCATATAAGAGTGAGGTAAGAAGGTCAAAGGCAGTAGCAAGAGATGTGATAAGAGAAGCAAGAAGTTTAAACAATTTGAGGTAAGTTCTATAAGCCAAAGAATGCAAGTGACGCTATAAGGAAAAGGCAAAGGAAAGAGATTCGCTCCTGAAGCCCCCAAAAGGAACACAGCCCTGTTTAATTTTACCCTTAAGGCTTATTTAACACTTCACACCTCCAGAAATATATGACAAATTTATGTTGTTGTAAGCCACCAGCTTTGTGGTAATTTGTTACAGCAGCAAGAGGAAATAATGCACATAGGGACATTCTTTGTGACTGTTAAAGTGGTTCTGTTTCTATTTTTAAAACATACTTAGATACTAGTATTTTAGTGGCTCTATAACAATGGTAATTTTCTCATTTAAATATTTCTATTCAATAAAGTTGGTGATTACAAAGTCTCCACTTTGGTATGGCTCCAATATGCACACATTTCAATTATCACAAGGTAAATAACACCAGTCCCCAAACGACATAGTTCAACTTTCAGTGACCATAGTGGACCAACTGGGAATAATTACAAAAAGTACAAATTCTCCTGCTAGCTCTTCAGTCAACAAACAAGTATGTAAATTACAGATGCTCAGCATAATTAGTGACCAATCACATCATATCTTTCGAAGTCTACATGTGATCGGTCACTGGGCCATCTGTTATTCATTTCCCACACAGACAGCAAAGCACAGAGTTGTGTCACTTCTTCACCTCTCAATGATAAGTCCAGGTGACATTTTCTAAAAATAGATAACCAAAAAGGGGAATTGGTCAACAAAGATGAACGTACAGCAAAGAAATAAAAAAAAAAAAATTACATCGAAAGTTAAATTCAAATATAAAGGGATTTATACAAAGAAATAGCTGACCATGAAAATGCTGACATGCACTGTTCAACAGATTCTAGATCTGCACCCATAGGAAATTAGTGAAGGTGATATAAATCAATACAAATGAAGAAGTGGGTTTGTGACAAAAAGAATGACAATGTCCCAGGGGAAGCGGTACCGGCAGAAATCTTCACATTAAAGGAACTCTCCAAGACAGTTCATGACATTGAAAGCACAAAGGATAAAATGCTAAAAGCTAATCCAAATATAGGGGTCTGACAGTCCACCACGGCATAGAAAAGATATTCCCTCCCTATTTGCCATTCAAGAAGAAGGCAAGCACTGTGGAAACTACTATTTTTACATTTCTTTTACAAACAAACACACTAATTCTCAATATATCTAATATTTTAGGTGACTGTGTACTAAACAAATATAAGTTTTACTATTTTTTTCATTTCCCTAAGAGAGCTTTTAATACTATGGAAAAAAAATAAAGGTCATAGAGCTATCAAATTTTTCCTCATGAATTATTAAAAACTTTGTCCTAGGTGCAGTGTGTGTGATCACTTTTACTGTTCTGCAGTACTGTGTGAAACAAGGACTGCCTGTATCATATTCATCATGAGACGATGACTTAGGGGGCACCTAGGTGGCTCAGTCGGTGAAGCATCTGCCTTCGGCTCTGGTCATGATCCCAGGGTCCTATGATCGAGCCCAGCATCAGACTCCCTGCTCAGTGGAGAGCCTGCTTCTCTCTCTCCTCCCTACTCATGTTCTCTCTTTTGCTATCTTTTCACTATTTCTGTCTTTCTCTCTCTCTCAAATAAATAAATAAAATCTTAAAAAAAGATGACTTAATACCGAATGCTATTTTAAGTGTCCTATGACACTTCAATCATACATCATTTGTGCTATTACTCCCATTTTAAGGGTTAGGAAATGGAGACAAAAAAAAAAAAAGAAGAAGAAGTTAAACAATATGCCCAAAGCTGACATTTGAACCCAACCTGTGTAAACTCGGTCCCAGACTGCAGGTCATGACATTGCCTTCCTCTCTCACACTGCAACATTCATAGGGCTTCAGGCATGTACTAGGCTTTGTGCTCCTCAAGCTAAATGAGCCTCTCTGTTGTGATGATCACATCACAACAATCTTGTAGAATAGGATCTATGCTACAGAATAAAGGAATTCAGACTTAGAGAGGTAAAGCCCCTTATCCAAGTTTCCATAGTCGGTGGTGAAGCTTGATTCCAGACAATGAGCCCCGGTGTGGAAATGTAGAAACTCAATAAATATGTTCAGTGATTAGACCTGTAAATTCTATTCTATATATGTGGGTTTTTGTTCCTCAGAATATGGTCTTTTTTTCATGAACTTAACCCTCTTCAGCAAAGTACTCATCCCAGAGAACCAAACTCTTCCTGATGAAAGGAGATGTTAATTGACTGACAACCTAATGAAGTAGTAATGTTTGGTGGTTAGTTACTATGCTCTGAGCATATTTATATTTTAAAATGAATCTTCAAGGATTTCATGAACAGACGAAGCATATTTCTGAGATTTCATTACAAGAGGTGACCCGGAATTAGTGTGTTTTGTAGACTGCTTCAGATCATACCACAAATTTAATTCAGCAAATAGTAATTGAGGACAAACTGTACACAATATAGGTTGAGCTTGCTTAGCTTTTAAAACAGGCACATCACAATTACAGTGCAGCATCCACCAGCAGGGCAATGGCCCCAGCCTGGAAGCCTCCTCCTACAGGCTATCTCCTGTCTCTCCTCCACAACCTACAGAATTCACAACAAGGTGGCCTCCAGAATAATAGAGATCAAACTGGTTCCCTGACCTAGATGTGAACAAAGATTTCATCCACTGACTTCTCTGTAAGACAAGGGACCCATAAAAAATTGTCCCAGCCCTCAGTCATCAGTTCTTGGTAATTTATATCATTGTTCTTCTATCAGAGCTTTTGGGTTTGGCTAAAATAGTGGCATTTTCTTTCCTCTTTCTCCATCTGACTCAGAGAGTACAAAAATCATAAATTATCAATGTTAGTTATTTGAATTTGACTGCATGTATCAGGGGAAAAAAGAGAAAAAAAAACAAACTAGCTCAAAAATATTTTATTTTATTCTCAGTAAGAAGTCTGATGTCAAGCAGTCTAGGGTTAGTATCTTGGCTTCAGATATCACCAGAATTTTTTTTCTAGATTTACACTTCCTGCTGCATAGACTAGAGATTTTGTCTTCCTCCTCATAACATAAGTTGAGGAGCTACAGTTATCAGGTCTATGTTCCAGGCAGAAGAAAGTAGGGAGGGTGAAGGGCAAAAGTGTGCATACTTACTAAGTCAGGCCTTTTGGAAAACCCTAGTGACTTTTGCTTCTAGCTCATTGTCCAGGACAATGTTGTATGGCCAGTTTTAACCCAAGAAGAAGCCTGGGAATGAACTGAACAATCGGGAACACGGTTCCCTCAAACAAACAAACAAAACAGAACACACTATTATGTTCTATTAAGAAGAGGAGAATAAATATTGAATATGATGTAAGCTTTTTACAGTCTCTGACTCAACACCTTCAGACAAACTTTCTTCTTATACTTTCATTCAATTAAACAATTGTACAACTTCCCCTCTAGACACAGGTTTTCATTACCAATAAATCAGACTGCTCCCTGTGTTCAACATTCAACTCTCCCACTTATTATCATTATGTCCTTAGTATACTTACATGATATATTTTGGGCTGTTTACTCATTTATAAAATGGGAATGAGTAGAGTGCCTGCATGTGATAGATTACAAGGGGCTACAAATGTTGACATTCCTTCCACTGAGACATAGGCTCTATCTCCCATTCCATTGAATGCGAGTTGACTTGTGACTGCTTTGATCAATGGAATACATTGCAAATGATACACTGTCAATTCCAGGAATAACCTTCAAGAAGGCTGGCACTTTCTGCCTTGGGCCTTGGAGCCCCAAGCTATCATGTAAGAAGCCCTACTGCCCTGATAGAGAGATCATGTGGACAGACCTTGAGACTAAATGGAGAAAGAGAAGGGCTCTTTTGAGCTCAGCTTTCTAGATGTCCCTTCCAAGGCACCATGCATGTGAATAAATATGTCTTAGTTCCTCCAGACTGGCCCAGCTATTAGCCAGATATAACGGAGAGACTCTAGTTAACTCTGCAAGGAGCTAAAAGACCCATCAGGCAAGCTCTGCCCACATTCCTGACCCACAAAATCATGAAATATTTTTAAATAGATGTTGGACTAAACTATTAAATTACTGTAGACTGCTTGACATTCAGCATAAGAGAGTTAAGATTCTACCTTATGCTTGGTGTGAGGATTAAATGTAAAATGAAAGTAAAGTTCCTCACTTATAGCCTGGCACACAGTAAATACTTGAAAATGTTTAGCTTTTATATTATCCTCTAAGATCTTACACACCTGCTTGTGGAAGAAGATGACCCGTCCATCTAATCACATCTCTATCGTGCACTTACCACCTTAAAACTGTTCTCTAATTAGCCTTTAAGCTGACATGGTACTTTGATTCAGCTATGTCATTCCTTCTTCACTTTTCATGTGCTATTATTTTGTATAACAAGTTTTGTGAAATGGGGTTATATTTTATGTACTTTTTATTAAAAACTGTATGGCATAGTGGGATAAATATGATCTATGGAGCAAGGCAAATCTGGCTTGCATACCACTTCAGCCAGTTAATGAATGGGTGGTTGAGAGTTATAGTCTGAATTCTCCCAAAAGCAGACTTTAAGGCAAGAACTAGAGTGTCAGTACTTTATTTGGGAAGAGAAGGAACACACTGGCAGGGTGGGGGAGAAGATAAAAGTGGGAAGGAAACTAGTGATGTATGCATTACTATACCAACCAGAGGCCAACTAGAATTTGATCCTCCAGGGAAAACACTAGAAGAAAATAGGGAAAACACACACACACACACACACACACACACACACACCAGATTTATCCCGACTGGTGGCAAGGAGCTGGGGTATTTATACACTAGATCATGTTATCATTGACTGAGGGTTTTTCCCAGCAGACATGAAATCCCTGAAATGTCTGGCCTGCCAAGTAAACAGGCAAAGCATGCTTTAGTAGCCAGAGAAAACCCTCAGCAAAATGATTTCAGGTGCTGGAAACTGGAAATGAGCTGGCATTCAAACAGACAAGGCAAGTTACTGAACTTTAGTTTCCCCATCTCTCAAATTAGGATAAAAACTAACCCCAAAATGTATTATACTTTGGGAGTAATACTCCCAAAGTCCTGTCCTTGTGGAATTCACAAATATCATAGAATTAGGTTGG
Source organism: Leptonychotes weddellii (assembly GCF_054177405.1). Classification (NCBI taxonomy): domain Eukaryota; kingdom Metazoa; phylum Chordata; class Mammalia; order Carnivora; family Phocidae; genus Leptonychotes; species Leptonychotes weddellii. Next base: position 97,342,935 of record NC_138371.1, on the reverse strand, counting down.
GGAAATAGCTGAGATCAGTAGATGATAGTTGACTGAAACTCATTCTATTGAAAAATAACAATAAATAACTCTCTTTAAAATATTTATTCTAGTCATCCTAGAAACAGAAGAGGTAACAGTAGAGATACTACTGTCTTAGTTTAAACCATTCAAATATTTTAATAAAAGCAAAATAAATATTCTGAGCAAATAGAAAAAAATAAAAAAAAACTTGTGTGACATAATTATAATGGGAAAGCACCTGCTGCCATTTTTATCCTAGCAATTATTGGCCTTAGTAGTAACAGATAAGAGTATCTTCATTTTAATTTGATCAATAAATATCAGCCATATCATATAGGAGCGCTTGAGTGTATGACTGCAAAAACACTTCACACTATGATAACAAATATAATACCACAGCTTAGGAAAGAGCTCTCTAGGTAAAGAAGACAAAACAGTGTATTTGAGAATTTTATCTCCTTCCTGATTAAAACCATCTATGCCTTTCTTTTTTTAAATTTTATTGTGTTATGTTAATCACCATACATTACATCATTAGTTTTTGATGTAGCGTTCCATGATTCATTGTTTGCGTGTAACACCCAGCGCTCCATCATTCAGTACATCTATGCCTTTCTAACATATTACAGAAAATCAAACAAACAGTCCTGACACTTCAGGATCTGGACCTTCCTGTTCATTCCATCCTATCCCTACTGCCTTCTGGCTATGCAAAACTACACCTTTATAAGGGAATACTTCGTGTCAGACAGTAAAGATATTATATATATATATATATAGAGAGAGAGAGAGAGAGAGAGAGATGAGGGGCAGAGAGAGAGGGGGAGAGAGAACCTCAAGCAGAGCCCAGAGCCAAATGCAGGGCTTGATCTCATGACCCTGAGATCATGACCTGAGCTCATGATCTCATGACCCTGAGATCAGAGGTTCAACCCACTGAGCCACCTAGATGTGAAGATACTATAAAAGAAAGAGTTAGGAGGCATGGAGCTTCTCATCTGCCTAGTTTTCTTTCTGGCATGAATTTCACAGGAATTCTTTCTACTATTTCCATTTTCAATTTCCCCTTCTGTAACTGTGCTTCCATTTAGCATTGAAATATGAATCAATCACTGTGTGCTAAGCGCTGTGTGTACAAATATATAATGCATACATACTCTTACACACACACACACACAATAATTTAGGTATCAAAACAATTCTGATAGGTAAGCAATGATTATTCTTGCTTTACAGATAGGAAAACTGAGACCTAGATAAGGAAATTGCCAAGGCCTCAAGTAACCAGTGTTTGAGCCAAGCTTGAGCCAAGCTTCAGGCTTGGTCTGCTGGTGTCAGAGCTCATGCTCTCTTGCTATACTTTTCTGCCTTTACAAAGTGTGCAAGCTTCACTGAATGCACTCAGCTACTCAGATGAATCCCTAGCTAATGATTAATAAATAGCTCACTACCGAATGAGAGGGACAGACCTAGCAACACTATGTGGGGAGGTGGGACCACTAAGATTAAAAAAAAAAAAAAGATAGGGAGGCATGGGTGGCTCAGTCACTTGAGTGTCTGACTCCTGATTTCAGCTCAGGTCATTCCTCGAGGTCATGGGATCGAGCCCTGCATTGGGCTCTAACCTAAGTATGGAGTCTGCTTGAACTTCCCCTGCTTTCTCTTTCTCTCTAAATAATAATAATAATAATAATAATAATAATAATAATAAATCACATACATACATAAATGTAATAAAACATAAAATTAAATTAAAAATAAAAAAAAATAAATAGATAAACCCATACCTCAATGCCTGTGGAAGCACTGGATAGAAAGAGTTCTTATGACCACCGAAAGTATCTGTCCATGAGCCACCCAAGGAAAAATGTTGAAAATTTGAAATCAGGGCTTTTCGATGTTACCAACATGTTGAAAAGCAAACTGCAATTGCTAATCACTTAGATATGACTCATAGAATTCTAAAGGGCCCAGGGGCAGAGCCCAAGGAAAGATACATGTTTTTACTCTAATTATTTGATATCGGAGGCTTAGGAGGATAAAGGAGGATAAGATGTGGTAGTATGTTTGCCTCCTCCAGGATGCACACAGGTAGGGTCTTCAAGACAATAAGCAGGTGTCCTCTTCAAAGATGTCTATGGATTGACAGGGAGGCATGTGGAAACAGGTTACAATGCAGAATTTCCTAAATTGCCCCTGTTTGGCTAAACCTTGGGTATGAGAGCTTTCCAAAGACAACAATTCTACTTCTAGAGATCTAACTAAGAAAACTGAAAACAGGCATGTAAATAAATACATATATATACATGTTCACAGCACACTATTCACAGCACCCAAAAGGTAAAAACATACCAAATATCCATCAGCAGATAAACAGACAAGAAAATAATGGGTATATCCACACAATGGAATACTACTTAATCATAAAAAGTAATAAAGTACCGATACATGCTACAATGTTGCTGAGCCTCAAAAACTATGCTAAGTGAAAAAACAAAAACAAAAACAAAACGAGACACCAAAGATCACAAACTGTATGATTCTATTATATGAAATATCCTGAATAGGTAAATCAATAGATACAGTAAACTGATGAGTGCTTGCCTAGAGCAGGGAGGGAGGGGGAATGGGGAGTGACTGTAACTGGTTCAGGGTCCCCTTTATGTTGATGTTTGGGAACTGTATATAAATAATGCTTGCACAACATTGTGAATGTAATAAATATTACTAAATTGTACACTTTAAAGATTTTATTTATTTATTTGAGAGAGAGAGAATGAGAGACAGCACGAGAGGGAAGAGGGTCAGAGGGAGAAGCAGACCCCCTGCTGAGCAGGGAGCCCAATGCAGGACTCGATCCCAGGACTCCAGGATCATGACCTGAGCCGAAGGCAGTTGCTTAACCAACTGAGCCACCCAGGCGCCCTAAATTGTACACTTTAAAATGATAATTTTATGTTATGAGAATTTGATTTTGATAAAAAAAAATAAGGAGAAAGTGCTACAATGGTCTATTGATATGTTACCTTGGCCAGGCAACAGTCTGCTGTTATTCAAACACCAATCCAGTTGTTGCCATGAAGGTATCCTGTAGCTGTGAATGAAATCCATAATCAGTTGACTGGTTATCTTAGATAATCTGTGTGAGTCTGATTCAATCGTTTGCAAGGATTTAAGAGCAAAGTGGCTCTTTAAGCTTGCTGAAGAAGAAATCCCACTGTGCACAGCCAGTGCTTGAGAGTTCTAGCCCGCACTTCCCAGGGACCCACCCTGAGGACTTCAGAGCTCATGCCTAGCCTCCATGATCATGGAAACCTGATCTTTGCATTAAGTCTCAATATAGTATCTCCTACAGTTACGCTTCACTGGCTGAGCCCTGACTAATATGAGTGGGTTCTAAATTTGGAATATTTGGCATCCAAAAGCCTTTTGTTCTGTCAAAGCCAACTCTGCAGTGATCCCCTCACAGAGAATGAAATCCTAGAGAAGGAGAAAATAACTGCAAACAGTGTGCTTTAGACTTCAACTGCCCATACTTCTTGGAGAAAGGAATAAGTAAGTGCTTTGATACTGGGGGATTATGTCAGGTAGGTGAGGAAAATGCCCACAACTCAGGCCACAGAAAACAAAGGAAATACAAGGACTTTCCCCAGCAGATAATGAGCCCCACCAGTGTTCTCCCCATCATGACTTTCAGGACCTCCCTCCTTCCAAGCAGGAGACAGGAAAGGTCTTTCCTGGGAGATATGGCTATCCCAAGATGAATGACCTGAAGATGCAATTGGAGTTTCTCTAGTTAAAGGCCCAATCATATCCCTCAGTGTAGCTCCCATTCAACACATGCTCACCAACCCATTCTTAAATACAGGCAAAAAGCCTGGGATCATTAGAACTCTGAGAAAATCCTCTAATCACAATGAGTGAGATCAAAAGACATAACAGAAAAAAAAAAAAAAAGCTGGAACAAAGTAACTATGCAGAAATAAGCAGAACAAAGGGACACACACACACACACACACACACACAGAGACCAGTACACTCAGAGTGATAAGAAAAGATAACTCCATTTTGAAACCTCATATTAATCTGCAAGAGCTAAGCTTCCCATGTATAAAAAATTTCACTCAGGCCTTAGGATAATCACTCTACCAATAACCAAGGACCCCACCTCCCATAACATGGCAAAATAACTTCCACACATACTATTAGCCCTTGCTGGATAATGTAAGCCCTTGCCGGAATGGAAGATGCATATAAGCTTTCCTGTTCAGAGATGGAGAGCAGCTCATGCTATGTGCATTTGACACCTATGAGTTTGCAAGGTGCCTGCTTGGCATAGCTAGAAAGGATATGTTCACAAACAAGGACCTGACCTCTCCCACCCAGAATCAGTAGGTGAACAGTATCCTGGTTACAGATGGTTTAATTTTGATTCCTCCTGTTTCTGGGCTCTTAATGCCCTTAGAGTCTGATTTCCATGACTTAGAGATTAATTGTTTTATGATTACTGCTTGCATGCACTTTCATGTCTCCACTGAGCCCACTGGATTTGCAAGGGCAGAAGCAACCTCACACCCTTCCCCAGTCATCTCCGCATACATAGCTGCCATGATCTGCACCACAGCAGGGGCTTGGGAGGTGCTAGTCAGTAAGGTGATTGGTTTGTTCTCACTCCTTCTCCAGCCTCACTTGGGTCAGCCTGCTGGGTTAGTGAGTGCTGGGCTCTGCTGTGACTGTGAATAACAGGAGACCTGATTGATCAGCTGGCATCCAAAGCCCTGAGTCTAGTTCCTCCAAACTATTCAAAACCCTCAACTGAGCATGGCGCAGAGTGACTAAATGCCCAGTGTTGTCCAGGATTTTTTTCAGTTTTAGCACTGAGAATTCCTTGTCCCTAGAAATCTCCCAGTCTCCCGTAGACCAGAATGGTTATTCACCTTAGCACTGGATTATAAAATCAGGAATATGAACACAGGCATTTTCCTCCTGCACTGAGAAAAAGCACTCTATCTGTAATACACTAGTCAAAAGAACTGTATTGTAAAATGCACATGGAGAACAGACACAGCACAAAGGCAAATACTGTGACATGGGAGTGATAAGAATACAGATAACAAGAAGTCCCTGCATTCAAAGACTACAGTCCTCCCCAGGGAAATAGCTACATATACAGATAAGAAATATAAGCCAGGGAATGTTTAGCTAACTCAGGATGGGGAGAGATGTCCCATGCAGAAGTGGACTAATGCAGAAATTGCCGCATTGTGAAGGATCCAAACTGGACTTTTCCAGCACAATCTGGTCTGTGGCTCTTTGCCCTCTCCTTGATGATAGTGATTTCACAAATCCAGAAGCAGTTGATCAGGCCTGGAGTAATGGCTTAAAGAGAGTGTGTAATGTATCAGCTTTATAATCCACCGTAAGGCCTGCCTTGAGTTAGTAAACAAAAGTCCAGGCCTGACCAGAACTGACTTGTTTCCCTCTGTAATGACTGACCAAAACTACAAATCAGTTCCCATTCTCTTGTGCTCCTTTCCAGTCCACCTTATACTTCTAGCCACCTACCCAGTGAATTACCCAGATGTTCCAATTTCTACTTCATAAACTTCCTCTGCACCTGCTCCCAAGTCTTATTGTCCTTTCCTACTCAAAGGACAGATATTAGCATAACCTCCACACCAGTCTCTCTCTTCTCCATCCTACCTATTACTCATAAAAGAGAGTTACACCAGCAGCTCTGACCATGAGAGTTCCTCTCAGTGGTTTCTGCCATTTATATAATGAATGAAGTCTGAACATCTTGGCAGAGCACAGGAGGTCCTCTGTAATATGCTCCCACATGGACCTTCCTGTTTGCCTTTTTGCTCTCTACTCCCTAGCACAAAAGAGAACATCTGAAGATGGCCTATTTATTGTTGCTAGCACATATCTTTGCCTCCTGACAGTCTTTTTTTTTTTTTAAAGATTTTATTTATTTATTCATGAGAGACAGAGAGAGAGAGGCAGAGGGAGAAGCAGGCTCCCAAGGAACAGAGAGCCCGGTGCGGGACTCGATCCCAGGACCCTGGGATCATGACCTGAGCCGAAGGCAGACGCTTAACCATCTGAGCCACCCAGGCGCCCTGCCTCCTGACAGTCTTATTTGGATTACACCAGTCCTTCACAAAAATGCACTCCATCTATTGAGACCACCTCTGTGCTTCAAGACTAGGGCCAGGGTGATCTCTTCCATGACACTAGTCTGAATCATCTTGGATGGAAATGGTCTCTCTCTCAAGAATCCTAGAAACACTTAGCAAAATTACCCAATGTTGTAATCATTAAATAAAGGTCCTACCTGCATAGATTCCTGTTTTATTATCTTGGGAGCAATGATTGTAGGCTATAACTCTTTAAAATATTCTGTTTCATTTAAAATCTTGCCTTGTACATATTAGGTACTCAAAAGCTGCATTGAATTAATTACCCACAAAGAACGCTTGGGTGTAATCTTCCTAATTCCAAACATTTATATAACATTAATCTTTTAAGAGTGGAATGGCCTATGCAAAGTTTATATTCTACGAAGTATTTTGGAAAAAGCAAGGAAATAGGTGGGAAAGCTAAAGCACATATCCACGTCTTGGGTAGATTAGAAAAAGTCGTGATTCATTTTAAGGGATCAACTTAAGCCAGAAATTTTCTAAGTAGAAAGATTTACTTATTTATCTTTCCCATTGGAAAGCAGGCAATGTGACTCTCAAGCAAAAGGTAGAGAACATTAGCATATTAGCTACATGTGTCAAGTCCTGACACTGATCACTTGGGAATAATCCTTCTGGAAGTGAAATAGAAAAAAATGCAGGGATTCAGATCATATCTCTCCTAGAAGTGGATATCTCATAATTACTCATAAGTGGAAATGAACTTCATGGCATCTTAACCTGTTTTAATATTCACTTTATTATTGTTAATGGCATCTTCCAAAAATAAAACCCCAGTAGACTAAATGAGTAACCAGTGATCCCATGACCCTCTTTCTACCTTGATTTTCTCTCCATTCCCTGGAAAAACATCTAGAATTCTAATGTGTGTTTGTTCCACCGTTCCTTTCAGCTTCTGACTGGGTTGGGCCTCCATTCCCACCGAGCTGGGGGGAGGTAACTGAAGGGCTGCTGTAGAGTTCATTACTCACTTAGGATCCCCTTCACTTCATTATCCTGTCAACAGTCACATTTATAACACTGTCCCAGATCCCCCAGGCCAAGGGTAAACAAATCAATAGCAGGGTCATTGGCAAGGAAAGGGGATACCAGCTGAAGAAAATCAATAGGCATGATGGCTGTATGATCTTATTAACCATAGCTGCTGTTTTCAAATACTACTGTGTGCCAGACACTTTACACACATCACCTGTTATCTTCATCACCAGTAAATACAGCAAGTATTACCACTACTCTGCAGATGAGGATACCGGGCCAAATAAGTGAAGTTAGTAGTGCCATAGCTAGCAAGCGACTGTTATAGGATTTAAGCCCCGTACTGTCTAATTCCAAGCCCATTGATTTTCCACCTCACTGCCAGCACCACTGTAAGGAAAAACATAGTGTATAGGGAGCCTGGAGACCCTCATCCAAGATCAAGCCAAAGCTAATTGAGCTGCATGGCCTTGCGCCCATTAATGTGTAGTAGAATGACCTTTCACTTCCTGTAACTCTTAATATCTACACATTATATCCATGTGTTTTTTTTTTTTTCTTCAAGAAATGCTAAGGAGCACTTAATATATGCCTCCTAATATATATATTATCAAGGAGGTAATGCCATAAATAAGACTCAGGTCCTGTCTTGGGAACCACATGATTCCTCCATACTGGGAATGAGAGTGCGATGGAGGTGGTGCTTGACATTTCTAAAAATCACACTGGATCCCATACTTTTAAGCTTAGTTGGTTAAAATCCATCAGAAGCTGTTGAGAACATACATGCAAATAATATCAGGTAAATGTGGCCTGGTTTAACTCTTTTTTTTTTTTTAAGATTTTATTTATTAATTTGACAGAGAGAGACACAGCGAGAGAGGGAACACAAGTACGGGGAGTGAGAGAGGGAGAAGTAGGCTTCCCACGGTGCAGGGATCCCGGTGTGGGACTTGATCCCAGGACCCTGGGATCATGACCTGAGCCACAGGCAGACACTTAACCACTGAGCCACACAGGCACCCCTGGTTTAACTCTTTTTAAGATTCATTCATCAAAAACTATGAACTGGCTATTTACCAAGCATCAATTACAGTCAAGGTTATGTAATATCTTATTCATTGATTCTCCTGAGCAGGAAGGAAGAGTGAAATGCAACTTTTGTTATACAAGGAGTGGATAGCTGCCTTTTTCCTTCCTTGGAAGATGTCATTTATGTCTGGAAGATATGAGAGTCTAGTGCCATTTTCAAAAGAAAAGGTGTTGGTTCAGATGGGATGGCTTCTTGTAGCTTCATCATCATCATCATGATTTCTATTATTGCAAACATTTACTGAGCTTTTATTATATGTCAGGCATCATGCTAGGCACTTTATCTTCATTATAACTTAATCTTTCTTTTTTTTTTTAAAGATTTTATTTATTTGTCAGAGAGAGAGCAAGTGAGCACAAGCAGAGGGAGAAGCAGGCTTCCTGCTGAGCAGGGAGCCCGATGCAGGACTCGATTCCAGGACCCCGGGATCATGACCTGAGCCAAAGGCAGACGCTTAACCGACTGAGCCACCCAGGCGTCCCATAACTTAATCTTTCAAAGAGTAACAGGCACTATAATAATATATGCCAATCTCCAATGGAGAAAAGTGAAGTTCAGAAAATTAAGTAATTTACACAGGTCAGTCAGTGCTGGAATTATGATTGGAACCCAGGGCTGATTCCAAAGCCTGACTTACAATAAGTATGCTATTCCGTTCCCATGATTGAAACCTGGCCCTACATTCTACTTTTAAGCCCACCACAGCTAAAGACACAAAGCTTTAATTCAGGAGTCCTTAAGAGAAAAAAAGAAAGTATACATTGCCTAGAATATCTGTCATTCCTTAAAAACCAAACTATGACAGGACTGATCGGGAGTGTGGAATCCAGACTCACAGGGTCTGACTTTTTTTTTTTTTTTAAGCTTTTATTTATTCATTTGAGACACAGAGATACAGATATACAGAGAGAGAGAGAGCATGAGCAGGGGGAGAGGCAGAGGGAGAGGGAGAAGCAGGCTCCCCGCTGAGCCAGGAGCCTGATGTGGGCCTTGATCCCAGGACCTTGGGATCATGACCTGAGCCGAAGGCAGACGCTTAACCATCTGAGCCACCTAGGTGCCCCCAGGGTCTGACTTTAAACATGAAGTCTACTATTTGTTAAGTCTGTGATATTGGGCAAGTCACTTAACCTCTGTGACTTAGTCTCCTCACCTATAAATTAGCAATATAATAGCACTGACCTTCCTGAGCTGTTGTGAGAAAAATAAAAGAAAAAAAAAATGAGTTAGCATAAGAACTTAGATCTAACACAGAGCAGTATATTATTAAATAATAATACTACAAATAATTTCCAGTTGTTCTTATACTTTTAATATCAATATGCTATAAATATTATACAAGTATTATTAGTATTTGATTAGTGAAGAAAACCTAGTACTTACCATAGCCTAAAAGAGATACTCCAAAACCTTGAAAAACTTTAATATTCCCAAGCTCACCCTGATGACTTTCCTTTGAAAGAGGAATAATTTTAAAATAAGAAGCATCTTTAGAACAAGGGACAGTTTTTATGTCCATTTGATTGTTTGAGGTATCTAGGTGGCCTAGTAAACTGCATGGTCCACAATAATGCTCAATAAATTTTGTATGATAAAAATTGATTGAACTTTTATCAATAACAGTCATGTTCTGGTGCTTCTGGTAGGACCACAGGAAATATCCTCTGCTAAAAGAGCCAGGCAAAGATGTACAAAGTTTGACACTTCCCTGGAAGGGCCATCCCTCTTTCAAATAGATTAGAAACAGCTCCTCACAGCTGAGGATAGTCTACATTTGGAAACAACATATCTTAGATGCTTTTCCTTCATTCATGCATTAGCTACTAGTTTAGATAGAACAAACAAGTGCTTATATTGAATGAGGGGGCATGCTGTTCAAAACGTGCTTTTGCTTTTACAAAGAAGCCTTTTGCAAAGCAGCACAGAGCAGGGGGTAGGTCTAGGCTCCTTTCATGATGTGATTCAATTCAAACACAAAATAAAATTGCATCTTAAATCAGAAGATAACACACATTCCTTCTGCATGAGGCGAAACTAAATCATCTGTTGAAATTCTCTATGGGGAACAAAGACAGTTTGTTGTTTTTAAAAGAAACCGTAACAAATCCTGTATAACCAAATTGGAATTCAATGTTGGCTATCTTCAAAATACAAAGGATGAGGTGTGTGTATTTAAGAAATTGGCATGATTACTGCAATCTGATATTTCGGGATGCTTGAAAACACACCATTCACTTCACGAGGAGATCAGATTAAATTAATGAATCTGAAACATCTTATTAGCCAGACAAACATTATCCCAAAAGAAATTTCTGGACACAGTATGAGACAATTACACACATTATCAGAAATCAGAAAAGGTTGTGGTTTGGCAATTTTTTTATTTACTGAAGAACTACGAATGAACAGAAACTAAGTAAATATTTTTTTAAGAAACCAATGCTTTCAGAATGAATGAATAAAACAAGTACTTTCTTCCAAGTGAAAACTTCCTCAAATGAGTGTCTTGGGAAGCTATAAACTTGTCCCAAGGAGGGTAACGTGCTCTTCTTAAAAGAGCATCTTTCAACTTCTGCCTTTCTATTGTGACACATTTGGACTGTTGATGCCCACAGCACAATGCAGTCCCAAAATTGTGCGCTTCTAGTCTGTCCTCTAACTGCATCCACCTCTCTCTTGCTTAAAAGAAGCAGAATATGGGGGCGCCTGGGTGACTCAGTTGTTTAAGTGTCTGACTCTTGATTTTAGCTCAGGTCATGATCTCAGGGTTGTGAAATCCAGTCCTACGTCAGGCTCGTGGAGCCTGCTTGAGATTTTCTCTCTCCCTCTCCCTCTGCCCCTCCCCCCTTCTCAAGCACTCTCTCTCTCTCATAATAATAATAATAGAAGAAGAAGAAGAAGGAGAAGAAGAAGGAGGAGGAGAAGAAGAAGAAGGAGGAGGAGAAGAAGGAGGAGGAGGAGAAGAAGAAGAAGAAGAAGAAGAAGAGGAGGAGGAGGAGGAGGAGAAGAGGAGGAAGAGGAGGAGGAGAAGGAATTCAACGGAGAAAAAACAGTGACATCATTGGGTTATTGCTGATTTTCCCTTCTCACAATCCATCTCACTTTCTAGGAAGAAAACCTTGGCTTCCCTATTCTCAGCATATGTGTTTAATACTGAGCTGACCCCTTCACCCTCTCTAGGGCCTTAGCTGGGTGCTTTGAATTCAGGAATGGCCATTCAGTGTATCCCAATGATTTTAACATTGTAATCATCTGACATTGTCACCTGACACAAATTGGTCCTCTGAGAGTCAATCCAGGACTTTGGAAATTTTAGAAATCAAAGGCTTTCTTTCTATCAGAGAGGCTGAAATGGTAGTATTTAAGCTTGGAGTTGCTGATTCCACCTTTGTTATTCTTAAAATCCTGCCTGAGACTGAAGCCCCACAGAAAAGTAAGCAGAGGTAAAAGTAGAGCAAGAAACAGAGAGATTGACAAAGAGTAAATCATGGTCACATTTGAGCTTCTGAAGCAAAGCTTACACTCCGAACCTTCCATTTTCACCAACTATTATATTCTCTACTATCACCACTGTTTAAGCTGGTATGAGCTTGATATACCCTTGAAACAGCTCTAACTGATGGCGAATCACGTTCATGTCTTAGAGACCCACCATGGTTCAGAACTGCCCATTTAGAACACATTTGTATGCTTCCCTGGAAGTTACATTTACTGTTGCGTTTCCAGAGTCTTAAAACAAAACAAAATATCAGCTCTCTATGTTCCTACAATCTTAACTGCTTAAACTAACTTTATTGAGTGTGTGTTAAATACCAAATGCTTTGTATATAGTGTCTCATGTAATCCTTACACAGATCTATGAATTAAATGAATCAAGTGTCATCAGCCTCATTTTACTGATGAGGAACTACAGACAGATTGGACAACTTCCCCGTGGTCACATGACAGCAATTACAGAACAGAGAACCAAACATGTGTCACTTTGCCTCTGAAAAGCTGAGCATCTTTCACTTTTTAACTTTGCTTCTCAGTTTAATATCAACTCTACCAGATTTGAATCATAAGGGGAACCCAACTCTACAAAATCAAAAAAGAAATGAGGGTGTATGCAGTCTTCCAAAATGAGTACTTTGAAGTACCCACCTTTCATTTATATGGATAAATTCTGCTGTGCTTTCTAAAAATGGCAGCCATAATTCACCTTCTATAAGATGCTTGAGAAATAATTTAACATAACAATAATGAGGGCATTCATTCAACAATGTGCTTGAAATTCAAAAAACAAACAAACAAACAAAAAAACTGAGGGATTTGGAAGAATTCAAGAACCCTGCTTTATAGATACAGTTAAAACTCACTCCATTTTAATAGACCAAAAAGCATCTGCAAGTGCTCACGGCTAGCCCTGTAATTTCCAGATTAGCTAGGTTTTATGAAGGTTGAGAAGGAATTCTTCCAATTTCTGTATTGCGTCTTAGGACCAACTGAACTTTGAAGCTACGTGGGCAAGCAGCCATCAGACCACAAGAATAATGACTCTGTCAGGTGTGAACTTTGGCCTTTCAAATTGGCAAGTAGGCATGGAATTATGTTGGCTTCATACACAGACAACCCTATAAGCATGCCCTGAGTGCAAGTCTCCTGTTAATTCCTATTCAGTATCTGGTGGCTATGGTATAAAGGCAGTGCTATGATTTCATTCCACTTAAATTTTAACATGTTTCCATATTTTAAAAAGTAGTTACTTCCTAAATCTGTAGTACAGTTAAGAAGGCTCCTCTTGGGAAGAAAATAATAATAATAATAATAATATTTCTTAATTATTAGTTCTACCAAAAATAGTTTTTTTTTTTAATGTTACAATCAAATTTAATGATATATTCTGGCACAATAAATTAGGGAAAGCCAGGACCAGAAAAAAAAAATACATTAAAACAAAACCGAAACCAAAATAGGTGATTTTTCTTAGAAGTTTAAAGGTTTTTGAATTCCTAAATCTGTCTGATGACCACACCCTAACTCGGGCCAAGTCAGACAGAGACTTAGAAACACACAGATAAGTCACACTATTTGAATCTAAAGAATGCATTTCTATGTTTTCTAAAGAATTATTTTCCAGAAACAGATGATCTTGTCCAAAAGGGTGGCTTACCTAAATACATACTCTCTCTTTTTCTCTTTTTAATGTTAATTTCTCTGAAACCCATTGATGCAATAGAACCAAGCTAAATAATCTTCCTTAAAAGTCAAACAGTGTCAGTAAACCCAGGAAGAAACCTAGCAATATCCCATAACTTACCAGAGGTGAGCATCTGCAATGCAGTTTTTAATGTCAATGATTATATGTTATTTTCAGACACTAGTCCCTGCATCACAGGAATTCTCAGGAAAGAACATTTTTTTACTCACTATATATATATATATATATATGAAATGAAAACAACAACAACTTGTTCTTGTATCTTATGGAATACTACTAGTGATACTGAAGCAATAGATTTACTGCACTTGAAAATCTACTATGAAAAATGCTTGCATATACATCCTTGCTTTAGAGTTGAAAATGTCCAACAGAGTGCTAGGCTCTTCTAAAGTGCTAGGCTCTTCTAAAATTGTGGAGTAGGACTGTTGGTGGGAATGCAAGCTGGTGCAACCATTCTGGAAAACAGTATGGAGGTTCCTCAAAAAGTTGAAAATAGAGCTACCATACAATCCAGCAATTGCATTACTGGGTATTTACCACAAAGATACAAATGTAGGGATCCGAAGGGGTACGTGCACCCCGATGTTTTTAGCAGCAATGTGCACAATAGCCAAACTATGGAAAGAGCCAAGGTATCCATTGACAGATGAATGGATAAAGAAGATGTGGTATATATATATATA
>NC_138371.1:97300226-97328275 GCF_054177405.1 Leptonychotes weddellii | reverse complement strand
TTTTTTTTTTCTTAACATATATTGCATTATTTGTTTCAGAGGTACAGATCTGAGATTCAACAGTCTTGCACAATTCACAGCGCTTACCAGAGCACATACCCTCCCCAGTGTCTATCACCCAGTCACCCCATCCCTCCCACCCCACCCCCCAAAGCATCTGATTCTTGATATCGGCTCAGGTCATGATCTCAGGGTCCTGAGATAAAACTTTACATAAAGCTCCCTGCTCAGTCTGCTTGAGATTCTCTCCCTCTCCCTCTACCCCTGCCCCTGCTTGTGCTCTCTCTGTCTCTCTTTCTCTCTCAAATAAATAAATCTTTAAAAAAACACCAAAAGTATGCTTATCGTGATGAGCACTGAGCAATGTACAGAATTGCTGAATCATTATATTGCACACTTAAAAAGGATATAACACTGCATATTCATTATACTTGAATTTAAAAAGAATAAGAAAGAAAAAAAGGGAAGAAAAAGAAAAATTGAAAGGAAATATATGGGAAAAGATAGACCACACAAATGAATCCGATTTACTAATAACAGACAAAACAGACTTAACCCCAAGGAGAAATTAATTTAAAAAGACCACTTCAGTATGAAAAAAAAAAGGGTTCAATTTATCAAGATACAAAAATTTCTTAAAGACCCTCATTGTATATAAGATGAAAATTCACAGAACTTCTGGTAGAAAAAAAAGAAAATCCACTATTATAGGAGATTTCAATCCTCTTTCAATTGGTAAAGAATTAATGAAGAGATTAAGCATTTGAGCAATCCAATAACTGGATAGCCCAAATCCTTAATTTCTTTAAGTAAAAATTAAGAAAATTTAAGTAAAAAAATAAACATCTAAAATCAATTAATTAGAAAGTAAGTAAATAATTATTTTATTCAACTTCTATGTTAATATGCCTTACTCAGGCTTCTATAAAGTAGATATAAATGCCAGCCCCAAACCCTGCCACATATATATCTCAGCAAGTCCTATACCAGAAACTTTGGTTTTAGATCTTACATGTTATAGGAGCAAGAGCTTCCAGATTTGAATCGCCAACCAGCTCAATGGAAATTATTTATTTCTTCATTGATTTCAACAAAGCCCACTGGAAAGGAATGGACAGGAACAAACCTTTGACTTTGCCCAAGGTGAGTGACCGTATGGCCCTGAATTCGACTTCTGGGGAGAAGTTGTAACTGAGTCGCAGTTGCTGATCCACCTGCAGGAAAACAGAAAACAAAGGTACATCAGCAGAGGTCTGTAAGTAAAGGGCATAAAACCCTCCCATCTGGAAAGAGCTTGGAAACACACACAGAGCAGATCCCTCTTTGGGACTTTCTCTCTGGAGAGATGAGAAATGTCTCGTTAATTCTCCCACAATGCACGCAAAATATTCCTTTCTTCCCTCTTGGTTAAATAAAGGCTTTCATACAAGTCTTCTCCCTGGGAAATTCTGTACAGCTTTAGACAGGTATTTATCTCCCCACTGAGATTTTCTCACCAAGTTCTTTGCTGCAAACAAGCAAACAAATGAAGCCTTCTTGGGGCCACGCTGTGCAGGACTGACATTGAAAGGAAAGCACACACTCATTCCCCATTTCTTCCTTCTCCCCATTTGGCCCTTGCTGCCTTCTTTGCTACACTAATTCTAACCTGGTCCTATTTGGGTGTGGATAGGGGGATTTTCCTGAGCAAATATGTCAGTTTGACAAAAAGTTGGACCCTGGGGAGGATAGGCTAGCAGAACAGTTGCCACCAACATGAACACCTGATAAGCACCCCTCACAGGGGTAAGCAAAGGCCACCACTGGAATTCTTTAGGACTTTATTTCCAGGATAATCCTTTAGGGCACCCTCCTTTTCTGGCCTACTGCTAATCCCAGCTCTATCCCCTTCTTCCACTCCTCCTCATTCCAAGACAGTGTTACCCATCCATTCCCAGCCTTTTTGGTCTAGTCAAATCTGCAATTTCTTCTAGGCTCTACACTGAACATTCACATGATGTGAATAGGTAATTATGAATCTTTAAAACTGTATGCCCAGCCCCACTCTCCACTTGGGAGCAGCTAACCCAGGATTAATATTCAGTTTTCCTAGATCCCACGGTCCCTCCACCCACTTCTGCTCAGATTAACCATTCCCTAGAATCCCCTGGGTTCTGTAGCAGTTTCTGCTGTGAGAGAAGTCACTGGCTATGACTTCTGGTGCATGATTAGATACCTCATTACTATTTCATTTATGAAATGAGACTGGAATAATATTTGCTATGTATTGAATTCTTGGTATGTATGAGACATCATATTGAAACATCTTTTAAAATATATGCCTCCCGATAATACTGTGAAATAGGCATTATTACCCCTGTTTTACAGACTAAGGAACTGATATCTTAGAGATCAATAACTTGGCCAGGGCCAGACAGTGTCACAAAGCAGTGTCCCTTTGTCATGTGACCCACCCATCACTCTTTTTTTTTTTTTCACCCATCACTCTTTATGGTGTTTGCTTTACTCGTCCACACCTCTCTAGATATCTGAGCAACTCGTAGACAATCATTGTATGTTTTTACTTCTGGCTTTCAACAAAACTCATCAACAAACATCTGAGAATCTACTATGTGCCAAACACTATTCTAAGTGCTCCATGAGTCTACCTCATCCAGAAAGCTTTCCTTGATGTCTTGGTTAGATCAGGTGACACTCTTTACATTCATGGTGGCTTTTTTTTTTTTCTGCCCCTAACTTTGAATTTAAAGTGCTGCGTTATAATGATCTGCTTCTCTCTCTTTCTCCCTCCCACCCTCACTAAACTATTGCCTCTTTAAGAATTCAGACATTTTAGCAATATATGTTTTCTTTAGGACTTTTTACAGAAACTGGCAAAGTAACTCCTAACATGGGTTTGTTGGGTGAATAAATAAACATCTTGTATTGATTCCCTTTCTATCTTGGGGCTATGGGGACATAGTCGGTCACATCACCAGGATGGTTATCACTGCCTGGTAGCCCCTACACCTTTAGGTACAACATAGGGTTTTTGGTCTCCATGGTGCCCATCCACAATTTGTTTAATGCTCATGGATTCAGATTCAGTCCTTGCCCTGAAGGAGTTTTCTTTCTGCCCTACTTCAGAGCTCTTTCCTGCCTCTTCTACTCTCTAAAACTGCCCCTTCCAGTAGGGGCAGGGTCTTCCCCTCCTGTGCTCTTGCCCAGGTTGGAGAGGATGCTGAAATGAGTGGGAATTCCCTGTGGAGTTGAGAACAGTAGAAGGTTGAGCTGAGATTCCCCTAGATTCTGCCCCTCACCTGCTCCCCAGGGTCCATAAGATCAGCTCCTTATGCAAGTTGTTCCTGAACCTTGACAGTTCCATGCTCAAATGTCACACATGGGAGAGCTCACTGTTCAAGTAGCTGAGTCATCCCTATCCTGCTATTCTGTTTCGTGGGAACTTACCTAGTCTTTAGCACTTAAACCCGATGACTAATGAAGGAGAGAAGGTGGCAAATGACACCCAGTTAAGGGAGTTTTTAGAAAAACATGAGTATTTGGAGAGGAAGGAAAGATGACTCAAATGATACTTGAGGCTACTGCTGGACTATGGATAGTTGGGGGATGGGTTCCAGCACTAACATGGAATATGGGCACCTAGCATTAGGACTGGTTCAGGTGCTGGGTTACCAATTTGAAAAAACTTAGCAAATTCATAGGACAAAAGCACACAAACAAAAAAGAAGGGTGTACTAGAGATACTTATTTTCAGGCCTTCAACATTTATAATATGGGCTATTGCAATCATTGAGGTATTCAGTGGGAAATACATTATTTTGTCATATTTCCTTTTATTTGTTTTTATGGTTTAGTATTGTTTTTGTTTTTAATTATAATTGGTGGGGTGGTAAGGGGTGAAAAATTGTCTGTAGTCTTTTATAACTATTGGATGTCTAAAGTTTGAAATCTGGCCTTAGAGAAGCTTTGTTGATCTCAGAATCTAGGATGCCCAGTGGTCTTGTCAAGTTGTTAAATGGGATGGAAAAAAGAAGAAAATGGAACAAACTTTTTTTGAATAAGTCCTACATGGCAGGCTTCATGCTTGGTCTTTTAGCTATGTTCTTTCAAAAACCGACTGAGCTCAGTTTGCATCCCCCCTCTTTTTTTAAAAAAAAGATTTTATTTATTTATTTGACAGAGAGAGACACAGCAAGAGAGGGAACACAAGCAGGGGGAGAGGGAGAGGGAGAAGCAGACTTCCTGTGGAGCAGGAAGCCCGATGTGGGGCTGGATCCCAGGACCCTGGGATCATGACCTGAACCGAGGGCAGAGGCTTAACGACTGAGCCACCCAGGCACCTGTCTTTTTTTTTTTTAATAAAGCAATAGACTGAAGCTCAGAAAAGTGAGTAATGGTCTTAGATCACATAATGTAAGTAGTGGAGCACAAATTCACACTCAAGTCCTATAGGGATACCTCTACTGACCTCAGGATCTTCATCTCTGGAGAAAAAAGGAAGTAATTACTTTGTTTCAAAAGTTCCTACCACCTCCTTCTTCATGAGCTGGCATTTTGGTAAACTGGCTTTATCTGTTTAATGTCACGTATGCATTTCAAATAGGAACACTGAAGTTCACCTCCACCACCAGGGCATTTTGGGGGGCACTTGTACCTTAAAAAACACTAGCCAAATTACAATTCTCAAATCATCTCCAGGAATACTTGCTCCTGATTGCAGGCCCAGTCCCCATGACCTCCTTCTTAGCATCACAAAGAAAGACAGGAGGGAGAATAGCAACTCAAGGCCTGGGGGTTATGAGGGAATCTGTTTTTAGGTACTGGATGCCTCTGGTTGGTTGAGTATGGTGATGCCAACTCCCCTCTCTCTCTAATCAATTCTGATTCACAGGGCCTAAGGGCAGGACTGGAGATGTAGTAGGAGCCTATCCTTTTTACTGAACAGTTTGTTCTAAGCAGGAAGGATGGAGAAATATAGACAGGAAAAGAGGGGTGGGACTATCAAGGAGGCAGGTGTATTATGTTACTGTGTCAATGAACTGATTTAAAATTATTTAAAAAATAGTCTCTGATCCAGTTTTTTTTTTTTTAAGATTTTATTTATTTATTTGACAGGGAGAGAGACAGCGAGAGAGGGAACGCAAGCAGGGAAGTGGGAAAGGGAGAAGCAGGCTTCTCACTGAACAGAGAGCCCGACATGGGGCTCGATCCCAGGATCCTGGGATCATGACCTGAGCCGAAGGCAGACGCTTAACGACTGAGCCGCCCAGGTACCCCTCTGCTCCAGTTTTTTTTCTGCACCCTCAAGGTTTTGGAAATAATATGTTCTCAACCAACATGTTTATCATTCACTATTAAATTGATTGATGGAAATCCTTTTTATGGAAAAGAGAAGGAAATGCCTCTTATTGTTCTCTCACTGACCTGTTTGTGTCTTTCATTTGTGGAAAAGAATACAAGAAATATAAAGAAGGAAAACTGAATCATATGTACACATACTCACCAGAATGCATCCTGCATGTCCCATCAGTACCTCAGTGAAGACATTCAAATGAGAAGTTATCATTCCCATCCCTTTTATCCTCCAATCTTGCACCAAACTAAACTTTCTCCAAAGATGTGTCCCCCTATTTCAAGAGTTAATTCTAGAGGGAAGCTCATTATATTAAAACCACTCAGGGACTGTTTTTTTACCACACATTGGACAATTATTCTTGAACCCCCACTCAATCAAGAAAACTAATAGTCAACTTTGACTTCTCCCATAACCCACATCCAAAAGGTTGCCCAGTGCTACTGATGTTACTTCTATGACATTTCACATCTCCATGTCAATGGTTCACCCACTGCACTAATTGAAGCCCTCATGATCTCTTTCTGACTGGCCTCTGTCATATGTCTCATCACTCCCAAATGTATATTTCCATGCAGTGATCACAGTGAGCCCCTGAAAATGAAATTGTACTTCCCCTGCCTATAATCCAATGGTTTCCCTTCCCTTCTCCACAGGGTCAATTTGATCTCCTCCACATAATAAATTAAGCCTTGTGGAATTTATTCATTTCATTCATAGATATTAATTGAGTACCTGCTATATGTTAGGCACTGCTTAATAAAGTGGGGGTTCTATGGTAATAAAAACAGAAAAAATCCCTGTCCTCTAGAGGAGAGAGAAGACAAAAAATTAGATAAATAAATAAATTATATTGAATGTTAGATTGTGTTTAAGCACTGTAAGGTGGATGTCAAAGGGCTAGGTCGCTGTATTAAACAAGGTGATCAAAAATGTTCTCATTAAGAATAGCTTTTTGAGTGATGTCCTGAAAGAAGTGCAAGTACAACTAGGAATGTAGATATATGGACAATAGCATTCTAAGCAAAGCATATTCAAGTATGTTCAAGAGCCCTGAAAACAGCAAGGAGGCCAGAGTGGCATGAGTAGAGTCAAAGAAAATACTGATAGATGAGGAGTAACATGGGAATGGAGCTGTGGATGCTGGGTCACGGAGACCCCCTTAAGCTTCTCAAGGTCTTTGGCTTTTACTCTACATGAGAAAGAAAACTACTGAAGTGTTCGGATGTAAGAGAACCATCTGATTAATGTTTTAATAGGAACTCTCTGGCTGCTGTGTTGAGAACAGGTTGTAGGGGAACAAAAAGTGAAGGAGAGATCTGTCAATTAAGATGCAACTGTAAACTGTAATAATCCAAGGAAGAGATGAGGGTGGCTGGGGCATGGTAGAGGCTGTTGATCAACAGGATGCTGTATGTGAGAGAAGAGAGATATCAGAGATAACACCATAATGTTTAGACTGAGAAGTTGCCAGAATAGAGCTGCTATTAACTGAGGTGTGGAAGATTATGGGGGTAGGGAATGTTTGGGGAAAGATTTTCAGTAACTTGGTGTGAAATATGTAACATTCGAGATGGTTAATAGACATTTAAGATATGCCAAGTAGGCAATGATAGGTCTGGAATTCAGAGAAAGGATTGGAGTTAAATGTAGCTTTGGGATTAATTAATCAGCATTCTATGGCATTTAAAGATGTGAGTCTGAATGAGGTTAGACACAGAATGAGTGTAGACACAAAAGAAATGAAGATGAGTCTTGGGATGCTCCACTTCAGACAATGATGGGAAGGCAACAAAAGAGAAGAGAATGAGCATCCAGAAGATACGGAAGAAACAACAGGTGAAATTGATGTCCTACAAGCTAAATAAGAATGTGTCTCAAGAGCAGAGGCATCACTGCGTCAAATGCCAATGGGAAGATAAGTAAGGAGAAGATTGCTAGATTCTGTAAGATCACAGGTGTCTTGAGAAGTATAATTTTAGTCCAGCACAGAGACAAATCCTTCACTGGTTTAAGAAAAAAGGAAGGGCAACTTGGAACACCAAATATATAAACATTTCCAAGGATGTGGGCAATAAACTGAAAGAGAAAATGGGACAGTACATGAAGTCAGACAAGAGAGAGGTTCCCTTCCCTGACCTAGAGAGTGATTTTTGTCATGTTGTGTTGTGTTGTGTTGTATTGTAATTGTGTTTTTAATGAATGCAATCCTCGCATGTTTATGCTTTGGGAAGCCATCCAAACAGAACTGGGAAATGTTGACAAGGGAGGGGAAGTTGCTGGAGTGATGTTCTTCAGTGTGATATGAGCCCTGTTATCACAATAAAGAAGAAAAGAAAGTCATCTCATACAAGTGAAGATGGGGTTGTAATTGTTGGGGTGTAAGGGGAAAGGAGGTTTAAAATTATCATCTAAGAGATCAAAAGTGATGAATTAAAAAAAATAAGAGGCAATTGCTGGGCAGATGGAAGAGCTCATTTGAAGTCATGATTCTGAATAGGATGATGTAGACTCTGCCAGTTCTCTGTTGTCATGTGCCCTCACCTGATCCCTGCCTTTTATACCAAGACCCCTGGAATTCCAGAGTGCTTGCCACACACTATGCTTTTCTGGACATCTTTGCTGATTCTCACATGGACCCACCATCTGAGCATTTCTTCCTCTCTTCTCCACTTAGCCAATTCCTCCTCACCTTCATGATTCAGTTTATTCCTAACTTTCTCCAAGAAACAAATATTGATTCCCAGAAGAGATCAGTGACCTCATCTGTGCTCCCATATCACCTGCACACATTTCTCCCCTAGCCCTTGCCAGTCTCTTGTGATTTCCTCTTCAGCTGTGTGTCCTCCTCTTATACTCCAATTCAGTGTTATCAAATTTGATCAGGCTTCAGAATCACCTGCTACCCCCTGCAAAAAAGTTGTCATTAAGTATATCTGATGTAAGGCCCAAGAACTTGCATTTCTAACAAGGTCTCAGGTGATGTTGATGCTGGTAGCAAGAGGGGAACACACTGTAGTTCCGTAGTTCAATTTTGTCTAGTTCTTCAAAAGCTGGAGTCAAGTGTGCTTGATATCTATCCCCAGAACTTGGCTGTACGCTTGGCTCAGGGTAGAAACAGAAAATTTTACTGAACAGCCAAAGCATATTTGACTGAATGAGAAGAAGTAAAGTAAGATACCTGAATGGTAAGCTCTCTTCCCTCCCGGTCAATGTTTAAGTGGTGCATCCTTCTGTTGGCAAAGTTCTCTGCATCAATATTGAAAACCTGGGTTTCTTCCTTGCTTAGCTGATAGCGAACCTGTAAGCTTCCTTGAAAAAAAATATTAGAAATTAGAATTAAACATATGCAAAAATGTGATCAGATTATCTTTTAGTTGATCATTACTCTCTTCTAGGGATCTATGTCTCAATCCTTTCATTATTCAAATTTTTAAAAATGCTATATTACTGTATGTATATAGTATATAGCATAAGCATGTATTTACATATAGCAATATATATATGCTATATACTATATTAATATATATATACACCATATACACTATATAAATTTCATTATTCAAATTTTTAAAAATGTTATATTACTATAGCATCTGGGTCCATATGGAAAATCCTAAGTATAGGTACAAAATTAGTGTGTGTGTGTGTGTGTGTGTGTGATGAAAAACCATAATTCCAGGTTGGAAAATAAAACAATCACAAGTCTATTGTGTAATTGGATTGTGAAAAATTTTAATAAGATAGAGTCCTTTTCTATTCTCTCTTCAATTCCTACCATTTCTTTTTTTTTTTTTTTAAAGATTTTGTTTATTCATTTGACAGAGATAGACACAGCGAGAGAGGGAACACAAGCAGGGGGAGCGGGAAAGGGAGAAGCAGGCCTCCCGCAGAGCGAGGATCCCGATGCGGGGCTCGATCCCAGGACTCTGAGATCATGACCTGAGCCGAAGGCAGACGCCTAACGACTGAGCCACCCACGCACCCCCAATTCCTACCATTTCTTATAATTCATTTTCTTCCTAATTCTCTTCATAGAATTTCATAATACATACTGTGAAATAAGATTGTAAAATAATCTAAGCCAGAATAGAAGAAAAATGTTTGGCCTATTAAACTGATACACAGTTGAATCAGTTGATACAAGAACCTCTATAACTAATGCTGGTTTTCCTGGTTCGCTCTCTCCTTTTTGCTCTATTATTGTTTGGGTTTTTATCACTTAAATATGAATAATAGCTGTGTAGCAGTGGCATATTTGGTACTGAGAGGAGTTGAGCTGTGGTGGTGGTGCAAATGGGCAGGTGTAGGGCAAGGGGACCTGACCACAGCCAGCCTATGGTAAGGAAACACACATTGTGTGCATTAGTGGGCTGTTGGGTGGCATGCTCTTCCACACTCCTTCCAATTCTAAGAATCTGGGCATGTTCATATTTAATTCCACCCAATAAACTAAATTAGCATGTGATAATTGTGTGTCAGGTATGGTGATGAGTACCACATTCCTTGAGGGTATTTGGACTCTTACCATCCCACTGTCTGAGTAATTCATCTACATACATATTCTGTGTGCATTTGTTCATTTTAAAAATCACTTCTATTTTATATATCTTCTCTCACACCTGCCTCATGATCATCTATCTTACATGTTAATAATCTCATAGGGATTCTGTCTATCAAAGTATTCTGAAGCTTCCCCAACATCACAGTTTATGTCTAAAATACTTCAACCAGTTCTTCTAGAGCCATAGAAATATTGATCTCAATTTCTTAGGAGTTTTGGTGCAATCAGTATCTTCTGCTCCTACAGGCCCTGTGCTCATCTCTACCCTAACAGGTACTGGGCTGTGTTATTTGTATACTCACTTGTCTTTCACACAAATCTGTAAGCTCCTTGAACATCTGCACATATCTTAAGATTCCTAGTGTCTGGACCATAGTAAATACTCAGTAAATTTTAAAGGAAGGAGGCAAGGAAGGAGGGAGGCAGGGAAGGAGAGGAAGGGAGGAAGGAAGGGAGGAAGGGAGGAAGGAAGGAAGGAAGGAAGGAAGGAAGGAAGGAAGGAAGGAAGGAAGGAAGGAAGGAAGGACAAACCAACAAATTCAGTGGGGCTTAGAAAATGTTTACATCTGAAGAAATAACTCCTCTGAAATAGTACAAATCTAGGTGATACATATTCTCAATAAATCCAGAGACCAATGAATTATTCTTAGAAACTGTTTCACCTTGGTATTTATTGGCCCAAAGTTGGGAGAACCTCTGGAGAATACAAGTGGCATGCTTAAGGAACTGGATAATTCCTGAAGGCCCCCTCTAGAATTTAGTAGTGTCTGCACTAGCTTATCCCCCTGCATCTGAGGCTCTGATGTTTCAGGGAATTCATTCAGGTTTGGATTCCAACAACTGCCTTCAACATTTTGTCTGTCGTTAGTATTTAGGGTTTATCTCTTTCCCATGCATCTGGATTTGCCTTATATATCTAGTCCAGTGTTTTTCAAATTGGTTTTAAATTAGAACACTTTTTGGGCACCTGGCTGGTTCAGTCGATAGAGTGTACAACTCTTGACCTCAGTGTTGTGAGTTCAAGCCCCA
Source organism: Leptonychotes weddellii (assembly GCF_054177405.1). Taxonomy (NCBI): domain Eukaryota; kingdom Metazoa; phylum Chordata; class Mammalia; order Carnivora; family Phocidae; genus Leptonychotes; species Leptonychotes weddellii. The sequence continues at coordinate 97,317,329 of NC_138371.1, read as the reverse complement.
TATTGGGTGTAAGATTACTTAAAAATATAAAATATTTAACAAAATAGAACACTTTATTCAAATGAAATCTAAAGTGAAATTTATAGAAAACAGAAAAAAAAACAAACAAACTTGGATCTTCTTGAGTTGAAGTAAGAGTGGGAGGCTACCTCTAGGCTGCTGTTGCCACTGTCCTCTCTCCCTCCACCCACCTTTACTCCACAACCTCATGTTGGCCAAAAGAACTCTGGTCTCCCAGGAGCATAGTAGAAAACCTTGCCTCTTCAAAGCGACAACTCAGCCTACCAGGATTTGGTTACATCTGTTCTGGACAGCTTTGTATCACTTATGTGCACCCCATAGGACAACCCATAGAACAGTCTCTCCCTGCAGTCCTGACCACTGGGACCCCACACTCCAAATACTCATAGGCGCATAAGTTTGACAAGCTTACAGTTGGATTTGCCTAGGCTTTAACTTGGTCAGTGACAGATTTTCTGTACATATCTATGTGGATGTAGCTGCCTGAGGAGAGAGACCTTCAGGTTAAGGAGAAGCCAAGCTCCCCTTGGAAGATGTTGGACTTATTTTCTTTCTTTTTTCTTTATTTCTTTTTTTCTTAAACAACATACATTTATTTTCTCTGAACAATAGTTCTGGATGCTAGAAGAGCAAAATGTTTTCTTAAAGGCTCTAGGCTAGGATATTTTTGTGCCTCATCTTAGCTTCTGGTGGATGCTGGCAATCTTGGCATTCCTTGGCTTGTAGATGCATCACTCTGATGTCCTTTGTCTTCACATGACCTTCTCTCTGTTTCTCTCTGTTGGCCCTATTTTCACATCTACTCTAATACTCAAAAGGGTACCACATACCATTTGTAAGTCATTTTATTATTCGTATCCTCCTTGAAAAGTGTCTACTCATAAAAATGGAAAAAAAAATATGAAATAGAAACTCAAAACTGAAAAGTCCAAATAATATCTAGTTGAATTCCTTGAGTTGGGCCTTAGGGTAAAGATTCTTCCATGTCAGTTATTCCAAACCATCATTTTGTTTTCTTTTCTCTAACTGGTTCCCACTTTTCCAGTCTTCCTACTCAACTGTCTTCCACACTGCCATTACTGTATTATAACACATATTCAGTCATTTGACTCTAGCACTTAAAAAAAATTCTAAGCCTCCTTAATTCTACACCATATATTCCAACTTCTTAGCCTGATGTATGAAGCCTTTTTTTTTATCCTTTCCAAATTTATCACATACACATTTTTCATATCTGAATCATACCTGAACACTCAGCATCTCTCCAGATAATGTCCCTCTTTACCTCTGTGTGTTTTTCTTTTCCTTTGCCTCGCCATCTGCCTGGCAAGCTCCTCCTCATTCTTTAAAACCCAGTTTACGTGACCCAGATCTTCACTAACCTCTAAGACTAGCATAATCTTTTCTTTTACTATATTGCCACTATGCTCACTTTTAGTAACAAACCCAATTTATCATGTTTATTTTGTGTTTCCTCTTGAACTTAAGGTCCCCTAAGAAGGATAGTTGCTTATTCATCTTTGTGTCCACAAATTATAACACAGGGTTTGCTATCTTAAGTCTCCAGAAGATTTTTTTTTAAATAAAAATCCACTCTGGAGAATTTTATTACCACTGCACCAAAATTATAAACTAAAAATTACTCAATGTCTAATGTGTGCCAGATATTAAATAAACAAATAGTTACAATATTATAGTTCTATTTTTATAATCTAGTCGAAAGCAAAAGCAAGGTCATACATGCCTACTATATTTTAGACATTAAATCCTGTACTAAAGATATTTCTTTTCTTTTCTTTTTTTTTTAAGATTTTATTTTATTTGAGAGAGTGAGAGAGAGAGAGAACGAGTGGGGGGGGAGACAGAGGGAGAAGCTGATTCCCTGCTGAGCAGAGAGTCCAGTGTGGGGCTGGATCCCAGGACTCCAGGATCATGACCTGACCTGAAGGCAAGCACTTAACTGACTGAGCCACCCAGCCACCCCTAAATATATTTTCTCTTTCTTTCTTTCTTTCTTTCTTTCTTTCTTTCTTTCTTTCTTTCTTTCTTTTTTTCTTTCTTTCTTTCTTCTTTCTCTCTTTCTCTCTTTCTTTCTCTTTCTTTTTCTTTTTCTTCTTTCTTTCTTTTGCTTTCTTTCTCTCTTTCTCTCTTTCTCTCTTTCTTTCTTTCTTTCTTTCTTTCTTTCTTTCTTTCTTTCTTTCTTTCTTTCTTTCTCTTTCTCTTTTTGACTTTCTTTCTTTCTTGTAGCTCCATGCCCAGTGTGAAGCCCAATGAAGGGCTTGAACTCAAGATCCTGAGATCAAGACCTGAGCTGAGAGTCAGACACTTAACTGACTGAGCCACCCAGGTGCCCCAAGATATTGATATTTTTTAATCAAATCCTCATATCAGGAAATAGATTTTCAGGGAGGTAAACAGCTACACAAATAAATAATAATAAGAAGAAGAAGAAGAAGGAGAAGAAGAAAAAACTAGAGAAGGAGAAGAAGATTCAAACTCAGAGGTAAAGAACTTTAAAGTTCTTTATGTTCCTTCCAATCTACCACCCTGACTCCAAAGAGATGTGTGGTGGGGTAGATGGATGAGTGGATGGACAGAGAAGTGGATGGTGGAGCAAAGGGAATGGTAAATGATTTGACAGAACATACAGAATACATGTTTTGTGAATTCAAAATGATGTTGTATGTAAGTGACGAATCACCAAATTCTCCTGAAACCAATATTGCACTGTATACTAGCTAACTAGAATTTAAATAAAATCTGAAAACAAAAACAAAAACGATGAGCAGTTAAAGGGTTGAGGTAATAAAGTATTTTTCAGAGAAAGAGGTTTGCTGGAGGAAGGTAGAAGTTAGCTAGGAAAACAAAACAGAACAAAATATAAGGTGATATGCTTATGCAGTTGTAGAGATTTAAGAACAATGCTGCTGAAATTTACCATGTTTGAAGCAGTAAAACTGTAGGCCATTAGCACTGATGAGAATATTAGCAGACATGCACCCAACCAACTTTCTCATTCTGAAAGATGGAAAAACTGAGACCCGTACTTTGAGTGAGAACTTGGAAGAGATTAGTAGAGAGGCCAGGCAGAGAAGGATCACACTAGAATGACAAAGAATCTAGACTTGTTCTTGTAAAGAAGAGTCCCATAAAGGACTTTAGACAAATGTGTGATTAGTCTGATGTACAAAAAGTAGTATCCTAGGAGAATTAGCCGGCACACCCAGTGTGCATGCCAGATCTAAAGGGTCTCTCATGAGCATACCAGTTCTCACAAGATCAAAAGAGGCACCCATGGAGGTACTGGACCATCGCTGTAGAGTCCATTCTTGTATTTCTATCCATACATTATTGTCAGTTTCTTTCTTTACCATTTCACGTTGAAAGCAGGAGCTCTTCTACAATGTTGAATCTTTTCCATTCCCTATCAGTCCCTATCACTCCCAGACTTGTGTGGCTTCCTGTACACCTTCAGCTTCTACTAATCAGACCATTCTAACCAATTAGCTTCTGTTCTATCTCCACTGCCCCACCGGGTGGCACCACCCATCTACTGGTTGCTCATGTCAAAATTCTAGAAGTCATCTTTGTTTTGCTGGTTTCCTTCACTAGCACCCTTGCATACATGATGCACACACAAGTCATCAGCAACCATCTGGTCTCTACAAAGTAAATCCTTCATCTCCACACTTCTTTCCAGCTTAGCCACCACACTCTCATTTAATCTATGACTGCCTCTCACTTGGACTATTGCAACATATCTAAAGTCATCTCCCAGATTCTAGTCTTACTTCTTGTCCCCACACCTATCCATTCTCTATACATCAGTCAAAATAAGCTTTTGAAATTTTGATGTCACTGATTAAAATATTTTAATAGCTTCCCAATACACTTAGAATAAAATCAGAAGTATTTGTCATGGCCTTCAAGATCTTATATGATCTTCTTCTATACCTCTTTCATTTTATTGCATTCCACATTTGCCCTTGCTCACTAAGCTCCAACTACTATTGACCTACTTTATGATCTCTTATGTGACAAATTTACTCCTGTGTTAGAGTCTTACACCTGATTTTCTCTCTACCTGTAATGTTCCTCTTACAGATCTTTGCCAAAAGTTCTCTCCTCACTCATGGATCTGATGTGATCCATACAACCATGCCTTTTATACCCATACATCCTTACCTTAGCACCTCCATGTAACAAGGTTTTCCAAACTGTTGTCATGATTGATTAGGGCATCATGGAATCAGTAAACAGAACTCAGTATTTGTTATTGCTAATAATTTTAACCCCTGCATAATTGCAATTAAAGCCTCTTACTCTCTAAATACAACCTTCTCCCTTTCTGGCTCTTTTTCCTTCCTTCCTTTTTTTCCTTCCTTCCTTCCTTCCTTCCTTTTTTTCCTTCCTTCCTTCCTTCCTTCCTTCCTTCCTTCCTTCCTTCCTTCCTTCCTCCCTCCCTCCCTCCTTCGTTCCTCCCTCCCTTCCTCCCTTCCTCCCTTCCTTCCCTCCCTCCCTCCCTTCCTTCCCTCCCTCCCTCCTTCCCTCCTTCCTTCCTTCCTTTCTTTCTTTCTTCTTATGTTCAGTTAGCCACTGTATAGTATATCATTAGTTTTTGATGTAGTGTTCAATGATTCATTAGTTGCATATAACACCCAGTGCTCATCTGGCTCTCTTCTTTTAATGCCTGTATTTCATAATCTCTGGTGTAAGAATTAATCTCACCAACTACTTGGTGTTTCTCATCCCCTTCACATCCTCTTTTTTCTCCTGACTCAGCTCAAACTGTCTGGTCCATCACTATAAATCATCCTCTCTGACAGGGTCTTAATTCCCTTGGCTACTCTTTACTGAATGGACATATTTGCTTGGTAGAATTGTAACTATTAAAACGCAACCTATGCTTTCTCTATTCCTGCCCAGTTTAGCTGGCAGAAGACAATACAAATCATGCAGACTGCTCGTAGGCCACTTCATATTCCTCCCCAACTTCAAGTGGGTCTTTCTTATGTCCTGTCTCTCAGTGTATTTACTAAGTCAGTGTACTTGCTGCTCAGACAGTTCTTTAATGTCTTCTCTTCTATCCTCTGGCCCCCAACTCTGCCTTCTTCCCCACTCTCAGCTGATGCCTCCTGCTCCTCCAAGAAAACTGAGGCAACCAGAAAAGAACCCCCACAATCTCCTGACACCATATTTACTAACCTATCAATTTCTAAACCCATATGTTCTACCTTATATTATTTAACTTACATAAACTGTCTATTATTTCACCTAATATCATTTTATGCATTCCTTGTCATCCTCCTCATGTACTTGAAGACATCACTCAGGCAACATCCCCATTTCTTTACAATTTTTTGTGTCATCCTCTGTACTACTTCATTCCCATTAGCATTTTTCCTATATTAAAGGGGAAAAATGAAAAGAAAACACTTCAACCTTTTTAACTTTAGCCATTGCCATACTTCTCTGTTCTCTTCTAGTCTGTAATAAAACTCCTGAGGCTTTATCTATATTTCCTGTCTCCAATTCCTCTCTCCCATTTACTTTTAAACTCCTTCCAGTAAGATTTCACCCCTGAGTCTCTACTAAAACTTCTATTGCTAAGGTCATTAATTACCTTCATGTTGCTAAAAATTGGATTGAGTGGAAAATCTAATTTTCCACTCAAAATCCCCATCTTAAATCTCCTTAACATTATATACAGGTCACTCTCTTCTCTGTAAAACTCTTCACTTAGCTTCCAGAACATTCTCTTTCCTAGTTTCCTTCCTTCTTCACTGGCCATCCTTCTCCCTCTTCATCACTGATTCCTCTATTTCTCCTTGCCTTTTTAATGCTGAAGTCCCAAGTCTCAGTCTATGGACTTTTCTCTATCAACACTCACTGCCTTGACAATCTCATCCAGTGTTATGGTTCCAATATTCTCTTTTTGGTTTCTTAGAATTGCTGTCACACATAGTTGGGGAAGCCAGACGTTTGAAATCAAAGTGTCAGCATTTCCACACTTCTTCTGAAGGCTCTAGGGGAAAATGTTTCCTGTCTCTTCCTAGTTTCTGCTGGGACCTGACAATCTTTGGTGCTCCTTGTCTTATAGCTGCATCATTTCAATCTCTACTTCTACTGTCATGTCACATATCTTTCTCTCTATGTGTCTCCATATGTCTATGAATCTATGTATTATTATCCCTTCTTATAAAGACACCAGTCATTGGATTTAGAATACACTCTAATCCAGCATGACTTAATATCTTAACTAATTAGCTGTGTTAAGACACTATTTCTACATAAAATCACATTCTGATGTTCTGAGGTGAATTTGGAGGGACACTACTGAACCCAGTATATTATCTAAATGTAGACCAATTCCAAATGTATATCTCCAGACTGGTCTTCTTCCCTCACCTGCAGTCTGCTTTATGCAATTACTTTTTCAACATCTCTACTTAGATGCCTAATAACCTCAAACTTTAATATGCCCAAGACCGAATTCATGATCCTCTTTTCTAAACCTGTTTCTTCCATAACTTCCCACCTCAAGTAGTAGCAAGCCTCTACTTCCAGGTGATTGGCCCAAAAATCTTAGAACCACCCCTCATGTCTTTTTGTCTCATACTCTATTTCTAGTAGGTATGACATACTTTATGCACCCCCTTCAAAATATATACTGAATCCAACTGTTTCTTTACCTCCCATCAATTCCATTAATAGCACACTCATCCAAATAGCCAACATTTCCCATCCAGATTATTTCAATAGCCTCCTAACTACTCCTCTTCTAGCCTTAGCCCCTTATAGACTATTCTTACCAGAGATTCTAGAACAATCCTGTTATAAACAAATCAGATGTATAAATCATATAAATCAGTATAAATCAGATCAGTCGCTATAAATCAGTATAAATCAGATCAATCATTCCCCTGCTCAGAGCACTTCAATGACTCCTTATCTTACCCAGACTAGAAGGCAATGTCTTTATTGTGATTATAGGGTCCTATGGCTTTCATTACTTCTTTTTCCTCATCACCTACCCCATTCCCCCTTCTCACTGGGGTCCAGTCACAATGCTTCCCTTAACAGTTCTCAAACAACAAGGGTACATCTGCCTCAGACTTTCCATTCTGTTTCTCTGCCTGGAATGCTTTTCTCTGGGTATACACATGACTCCCCAACAATCCCACCCCTACCCCACAAATCCTCCAAACTTTGCTCAAATACCACCTGTTTAAAGAGTTCTCTGATGGTCATGTTAAAAACTGTGAGACCCTGGCCTCACTTATACATATTCCTGACCTCTTTACCCTGCTCTTCCCTCTCCCCACACAGAGCTTATCACCTTGTAACATTTTGCTTATTGTTAATATTTATTATTTATTGCCTATGTCCCTACACCAGAATGTAAGTTCCATGAAGGCAGATATTTAATAAAATGGAAGAGTCCAAAACAGAAAATATGAATATTATTCAATATACTTAGGGGAAATATTGTTTTAGTCATACAAACTGATTCTGAGTCACTATATAAAAATATTCTTTACATAGATTTTGGTTAGACACTATAGAAAGGTCTGTTTTTTTCAAATAATTAGTTTTTAGAGTATTTATCACCATCCTGCTGTTTTCTTAATTCATATATTTTAACTTGTTTAGTGATTTTCATTATCCATTTAATAGTAAGCTCCATGAAAAATGAATTTTAACTATATTTTTTCCTGAGATATACCCTGTGTTGAGAAAAAAAAAATGCCTAGCATATAGTGGGGGGCTCAATAAATATTTATTTATTTTTTTAATAGACTGAATGAGTGAACGGTTTTGGTGACATATGAAAAATACTTCTTTTATCTCACCAATGCTTAAACATATAATGCAAGCAACTATTTAAGAGTTGATCATGATAATTTTAATAATTATCACTGTTACAGCTATAAATGTTAGTTATTGTATGGGTATAATCAATAGTATTAAAATATCAGTTGCCTATTTTGTTCTAGGGATTGTCTAAAATTTTTTCTCATATTTCATCTTTATACATCAAAAATTATAACATATACATTATTATTTTACACTAATTTTACATGAAAAGAGAATGTAGTTTGTCTAACGTGGTTGGACATTTAGTTATCAGTCATTTTACATAGATCTTCCCTCTAATCTAAGTGTAATATGAATTTCTCTGTAGAGTAACAGCCATGCTTTGCATCTCTTCTGTAGCATCCACCATATACAAATAAAGCCCTTTGGATGAAGGCATATATCTGCATGACAGTCCTACTTAGCCAGATTTCACAGAGAAAAGACTAAAAACCAATTTGTGGCCACTCTGAAGCCAAACTCAACTGTCCGGAGCTTGTCCTCAAATCACTGCATGCACAACTGAATGCTAAATTTAATGAAATGTCTCTAAAATAAAAATTTAAAAATCTTATATTTTTAAGCTTCCTGGAAAAAGGAGACATTTATACTAAAAGAATTGCAAGCCCCATGGAAGATAAAGTCAACTTTCATGGCAAAGTTAAACATTAAGGTTGTTCTTCTACTTCTGTCTTGGGCAAGGTGAGGAGAGATTAGAACCGAAAAGAATCAGCTATCCTTAAAAAAAAAAAAAAAAAAATCTCAGCTATTTGAGAATTTCTCATGAGTCAGTAACTGCGATGCACTGAGCATTCCCAGATCCACTCAGCTATGATGGTTTTCTAGGGCTCAATTCATTTCTGACCCGGGACCATAAGAAGACTAGTACAGTACAGTGAAGACAAATTCTGGAAACACATCTGTTGGGTAAGAAAACTGGAAAATCAAGGAAGGCTTGCCAGTGGTGGTGATAAACCCTGAACTGGAGTCATAAAGAACACACAAAACTTGATCACACAGACAAGAGGGAAAAAGGAGGAAAAAGAGGAAATAGCAAGTCAAAGGTAGGGAGAAGAAAAAGAGGAGGGTGTGTGTGTCTGTGGTTTTATGGAAAGCAGGTGTGCATGTGGAGAATAAGCAGAAGATAATAAATTTGGGATATAAACCCTGTGTTCCTTAAGGAAGCCATTACCTCTATGGAGTCATTATTTCTTCAAATCATAATTTTGCCTTTTCTAAATGTTACTTATAAAGATAATTTCAAAAGCACAGCTCTGGATGACAGCTCTGATAGATTTCCTAATGATGTCATTCCAGGGACTGGGGCCAGCAGTGATTGACCCAGAGCACAAATACATCCATATGATGGGGAGCTGAGCCAGCCTGCATTTAGTAATCAGGTCTAAAAGTATCCTTATCATCTAATACTGTGCACACCACCTGGGAATGGTGAAGAAGGCACATTTAAAAAAATGTTGAGGGGCGCCTGGGTGGCTCATTCAGTTAAACGTCTGCCTTCTGCTCAGGTCATGATCCCAGGGTCCTGGGATCGAGCCCCGCATCAGGACCCCTGCTCAGTGGGGAGCCTGCTTCTCTCTCTTCCTCTGCAGCTGCCCCTGCTTGTGTTCTCTCGTGTTCTCTCTCTGTGTCAAATAAATAAAATCTAAAAAAAACAAAAACAAAAACAAACTTTCTAAAAAAAAATGTTGAGCATAGAATGATGATTCGTTAAAAAGCTTAGAGGTGAAAAAAAAAAAAAGAAGCTTAAAGGTGTGAAAGGTGTAGCATGGTTGGAACGGCACCCACATGCCTGGGCCTTTGTGTTTTCCTGATGCCCATCAGTGCCATGCAACCTGCCAAGTGCACAAATTACAGAGCAGTCAGTGCTGGCTTCAGGCACTCCCATAAATGAAAATATAAATGATGGTCAATTAGAGATGATTTCCTAAACCATTTTCTAAAACCATTAACAAATAGTGTAACTAGCTCATGAATAACTTCAGGCACTTTTCATAATGCAAATTCATCAAGATATAACCACAGGGTCCTGTTTAATGGCACAGAGACAATTGCATGGAGGCCTTTCCTGACCAGTAGTTTCCTCCAATGGGGAGTCCCACCTGTTCAGAAGTGAAGGTCCCATCCAGAATATTGTCCCTTCTGGATCCCTTATTGTTTCTTATTCCAACATGGCCCTTAGCCATGGAGATGGTGACTTGCATCTGAGATATGAGCTCAGAGAAGAGGTTAAAAATAAAGTTTACGGAGTGCCTATCCAATGCCACCTCTTGTAAAATCTCTTGTGTATTAATGTGAGACATTTCACTTGATGAGGGAGTAGAGTAGCATTTGGGGATGTCTCAAGATGCAGACTTAAAGAGCCTGCTTTTGGCTCTTCCCCAAGACCCCTTCCCAAGATTGCTGCTCCACTCCTAAGAGGAACAAGCCACTTCCCTGGGTCAGAGCCTGTGACATGACAATTTGGAATAGTTATTATTTCTGTTACAAATGAGAAGAAGTGAAGCTCAGGGAAATTAAAAATGTACCTGAAGTCTCAGTTGCAACATGAGGTTTTGAACCCAAGGCCTATAGTACTTTGTTTACATGCTACCATGAATTTGAGGTAGATACTCAGCTGAGGAAGGGTCTCTGCCTCCAGATCTTAGACAGAACAGAGAGAAGAGACTAGACTAGCTGCCCAGAATACTTTATTTTTCTCCTCAACCTCTTTTGTCTGAATATGAGGTACAACAGAAATGAAATAATAATGAAGAACATCTCCACCCCCATACCCACAACATACTAACACACTCACACCTTCTAACCCATGCACACTTACACATATGGCATGCTCTTACCTAACTATACAGTTTAATCTCTCATAAAGATGTACAGATTACACATGAGCAGAAGAGAAAAGACAAGAAATTTTGTTCCCTACTGAGATGATGAATTTTATGTAGTAGAACTATGGGAGGGAAAAAAAAAAGAAAGAAAGAAAAGAAAGCAAGAACAAACATTAATAACAGTCCTTGGGAGGAAAAAAGAATCAGAGGCCATGTAATTAAGCTTCCACATTTTTGTCTATTGAGTGCCTACAATGTGCCTTTTTTTCCCCCCCTGGATATTGGGACTGCACAGTCAAGGATTCTGCTCTCATGGAGCTCACACCTCCCAGTGAAGACAGAAAGTAAACCTAAATTTATAAACAAAACAAGTGCCGTGACCTAGAGGGAATGTCCCAGCCTTGATGGGAGCATGTTACAGGTGGAAAGGTGGCCACCTTATTCAAGGACATCCTCCTGATATTTTTTTTTTTTTCCAGGCTCCCCTTGTGGAGCCGGACGCGGGACTCTATCCCAGGGCCCCGGGACCACGACCTGAGCCGAAGGCAGACGCTCAACCATCTGAGCCACCCAGGCGCCCCACCCCCATATTCTAAAATGCCTGAGCCATGCATGGACTTCTCACTGATCACCTTTTCTCCAGCACTTTCCCCTGTATCAACAACAAATTTACCTTCTTTCATCATGCCTGACAGGTTCACTTCACTGTGAAGAACCTTCCCTACGTATCAACATAATTAAGTCCTAAGACTTACATTACCTAATCTTTATCTCAATCTGTTAGCCATATCTCCCCAACCCCTTCCTGTAGTCCTATACTGCAGCCAAAAGAGGTTCACATGCTTTAAAGTATTTCCTCCACTGTTTTTACATATAGTAAGTGCTGCCAAAATATCTGCCAAATGAAGGAATGAATGCATTTCAGAAAACCTGTGCATACAAAGAAAGCTAATATTACTTTTTCATTACATCAAATATATTTGTTCACTTACAGAAACATTGAAAAAGAGACAGGTGTGCTTTTCTTGAAAGAAAAATAAAATAACTATATTTGTGTTTTCCAATATTTAGCAAAGATCTCCAGAGCTCCCCAAGCACTTCCTCATGGTTGACAATACATTCTAGTTTAGAGAAAAGAGTTTTGTTTGTTTTTTTTTTTAAGATTTTATTTATTTATTTGAGAGAGAGAGAATGAGAGAGAGCAAGCACATGAGAGGGGGGAGGGTCAGAGGGAGAAGCAGACTCCCCGCCGAGCAGGGAGCCCGATGTGGGACTTGATCCAGGGACCCCAGGATCATGACCTGAGCCGAAGGCAGTCGCTTAACCAACTGAACCACCCAGGCGCCCTAGAGAAAAGAGTTTTAAAGCGGGAAACTTTCTGACAGGAAGTTCAGTTCCCCGTGTAAAAGCAGTCCATGCCAGATGCTAAGGGGCTGTATACACTGTCCCATGAGTCCAGGCTTATACTACAAGGGTTGAGGAGTCAGTGAAGTTTCTAATGGAAAGAACATTGTAGGATATATTTTGGAAAAATTGCAGGAAAAAACTCCAGGTCTCAGTGCCTTAGGATGGCTAGGGATGGGAGCCCTGCAAACCATCTAAAGGCCTATAGGCACAATCAAGGCCAGACTGGGTAAGAGAAAAGATAATTTTGAGAGGGCAGTACCAAGATCAGCAGGATTTGATGAAAGGTTGGGCATATTAAGGCAAAGAGAAGAACCATGACCATAGGGTTCCAGGTCTGGTGGTGCTCTGGGCCAGCTGACTCCTCTCACATCATTCACCTCATTCTCTGTGGCCAGCAGGACCATCTGTCAGCTCCTCCACACCTTGTCCGTCCTCCTAAGAGGGTCTGCGGGCGCTATCTCCTCTATGTCTCCTCCACAGGAATCCACCCACCCAACCAACCAGTCCCACCCACCCTTCCTATTTGAGGAGAACCATTTCTCTCCCAGGGAAGCCCTCTTTGTGCCCCTCCCCCAGTTTTGATAGGAGCTCTCATAATACCCTGCATTTTCTCACAGGAAACTTTTCACAGTTTATAATTCTGTTTATCTTAGTGTATTAACATGTGACTCTTCCAACAGAATACAAGATCCAGGAGGACAGAGGTCCTCTCTATTTCACTCACCTCTGTGTCTTCAGTACCTATCAAAGGCATCTGGTATATGGTAGTTAATAAACAGTCATCTAATGAATGAAGGAATTAATTAACAGCTTTGAATAGTACTGGCAATATGGAAAGAAAAGAAAAACAAGTTTTAAAATGGAACACTTAAAGTAGGTTTTAACTACTAAAATTTATGTGAGGTAATAAGGTTATATTATAAATATAAAGTTATAGATGGCAACAAACAGTAAGAAATGTGGGGACTGGAATTTTGGAAAAAAACATTTGTTGAAAATAGACATCTAAGAGCCATTGACAGGGAAGATGTGTGAACTGCAACCCTATTAGATTCAGTCAGCCATGTGTAATAAGATATTGCTTTATAGTAAGTTAGGGATATTGCTCTCCAGCTCAAAAACTGGTTATAATGTATGGGAATAAAATATGTGTTCTTTCATAAGATGCTCCATATCCCTTCAAATGACAGAGTCATTGTAGAATTCCATGACATGGTGACCCAGTTCAAATCTTGAGCCTGTGTGCCTATCAACATGTTTTCTGAAAGGCAAGACAGAGTAATAGTTATGATTAGCTGGTCTGCCAGGATCAGACCCCAATATCTCTCTATATTACCAGAGAGGCCCAAGGTAAATAGAATGAACTCCCGGTACCTCACTGCCTGTGTGTGCAAAATGTGTATAGTCATAGCATTTACTTCATGAAATTCTGAGAATTGACACTATATTAAGTACTTTTAGAGTATCTGCAACATGACATTCATAAATGTTAGCTTGTGTCATAATTATTATTTTGATTATTATGTAATCCCTGAAGCTACTTTGCAAGAATTCCACATGGAATCAAGATAAAAGATGCATCATCATCATATCATCATCCTAGTTGGCTTGGCTTGATACTCCATGTCATCATTTTTGTTGTAAAATAATTTGGCAAAGATCTCTATTAATGCAGCACCATATTTAAGAGCTCCATTTACACAACAGGGAATTTGGAAAGAAGCAAGAGTGGCAGTGAGCTCTGAAACAGCCACCTGGAGAGCTGGTCTCATTACCAATTGATATCAATTGAATGTGTACAATTTGCTGGGCAGGCAGCAGTCTCGAAGAATTCTGAAAGACCTGATACTCCTCTCAAGTTCAGATTTCTGCCTAGTGAAAAGGAAATTTCAGAACAGATGATTTCCTAGGAGAAGCAGGTTTATATAGAAAGCAACCAGTGGTTCTTATTTATTTACTGTTTTGCAAACAAAACTGTGCCTAAAATATTACATTTGCTACATACTAATTCAATTGCAGTTGGATTCTGTGCTAAACCAAAACATGGCCCAAATAATTCTTCCGCTGCTTTCCCTGGGTGAGGGACTCAAAATAGAGCAAACTGTGAAATAAATAGGTCCATCCTATCTGCACATGTTTCATTTGGATAACTCCCTTCAGTAGGGCAAGAAATGAGTTCTTTTAGCCAACGATGAGATTTAGTCACTCAGATGCTTCAGAGCCAATACTTACCTTGGGATTGTCACACTGTAGTCCATGCTTTGTACATGACCCCTCCCTTCATCATTATTTCTGTTTAATGAAAATTTCTCGTGGTTCAATATTAGTATAAAGCCGTGTTTTCCTTCCAAAAGCCACTTAATGTCACCTTATCTGTTTTTTAAAACATCATTACAAATATATTCCCTCACATATCTCAGTCCCACTTTGGTAAAATTAATCCACTGTTCTTTCTTACAAGAGAAGACAGGAGGTGATTTCTTGCCCTAGAGAAGTGAGGGCTTCACTCTTGTGAGAATGCTCACGGAGGCATCAACCTAAACCCTCAGAGATAGGTTTCTTAGAAGTAAAAGGCATTATTTATTGTTTGCAATTCATATTTGCAAAGTGCTTTGAGCTCCCTGGGGAAAGCTGGAATACAAACACTACATACGTGTATAATTAATAACTCTTCAGTAGGGATTATGGCCTCTTTGGGTAAGAGTGTATTTATACATTGACACTCATGGAAGATAGTTAAGCAATTTCAAAACAACCCAAGGCATACTTCCCCTGGATGTAGGGAGAATTCATTTGCAGAGCACTTAAGAGCATGGATAGAAGCTACCACGGACACAGCATGTTTCAGTCAGCCCTCATCTCAGGAGACCACAGCACTTGGGAAATGACCCCACTAGCCATACCTGAGGACTGGCAGGAAGGACAGTGATAGTCATTATGACTAAACGTGCCAAGAATTCTCTCTGAAGAATCGTAAACCAAAACAGAAAACCAATCCCTATTCCCAATTATTCCCACTATAAACAGTTCACAAAATGGACACAGGTGTTTGATCTGAACATATGGATACAATAAAAACCTGCAAGGGGGTGAGCTGTCTGTGGCAGAAGCAATTGCAATTTAGAGGCCACTTTTATTTTTAGA
Source organism: Leptonychotes weddellii (assembly GCF_054177405.1). Classification (NCBI taxonomy): domain Eukaryota; kingdom Metazoa; phylum Chordata; class Mammalia; order Carnivora; family Phocidae; genus Leptonychotes; species Leptonychotes weddellii. The sequence continues at coordinate 97,302,054 of NC_138371.1, read as the reverse complement.
TGACATGACAATTTAAATATCTGCTCTAACTTATTAGCTTCTCACTACTGCTACTAACACACAGCTGTATCCTGTGTATCTCTGAGCTTTACAAAGCACCTGGCTAAACACCCAGTGACTCCAGAATCTTGCTCACAGTCCTGCGGTAAATAAGTTTTCTAAATCTGCTTATAAGGCCATTTTTCCCCTATAGTCATCCCTTGGAAAATGCTATATTTTTTCCACTGTTTCTTCATTCTCCTTTCTACCCTCTCCGTCTTTAAATCTTTGTCTGGCTCACCAGCGAACAAAGTTGAAGTTTCCTACCATGGGCTACCCACCTCCGTTCCAACTCCCATTCCTCTCTCTGACATGCTCTCAATTAGGTCAGAAGAAGGAAGGAGGTGTCACTCTTCTAACTGGGAGAGTGGAAGTGTCAATGTGCTTGCCATGACGTTAGAGTCTTCCTTATTGATGCCAACATGTGTGATCTGGGGTAAAAGATGTAATTCCTTGGTACATCTGTGCTAGGTCAGTCACATAGAAAGAATTAGGCAGCCACTCTTTACTGTGTGAGCTTTAGCAAGTCACCTAACCTCTCTGTTCCCCAAAACAAAATAATAATATTTTTTAAAAGTTTTTATTTATTTAAGAGAGAGAGAGCATAGAGGAAGAGGGAGAAGCAGACTCCCTGCTGAGCAGAGAGCTGAATGTGGGGCTCAATCCCAAGACCCTGGGATCATGACCTGAGCTGAAGGCAAATGCTTAACCAACTGAGCCACCCAGGCGCCCAGAATAATAATATTAATATCTATTTTGCAGACATGTTGTTAGATTTTGAAAAACAAAACAAAACAAAACAAAAAACCTAACGTAGGTTCTAGCTTTGCACAACACATAACAGACACTAAGCAAATACTAATTTTCCAGAAGCTAGACACCTAGCTCCACGCCTGGGGACAGAGTGGTGCTAAATGCCATACCAGGCTTGGATTTTATGGTTTTATGACTTAGACTCATTAGTACTATGTGTGGCTCTGCATGTTGCCACCCCAAAGGATGCTCACCCCTAGGCAAGCCCCTCTGCATTCTAGAAGTTTGGGCAGAGGTGTCACGTGAGACCTTTCCCAGTTCTGCAGCACCCTTGACAATTTGGCAGTGTATATGTGAGGCCTTACAAAATATGCATACATGTAGATGGAGCAATTAACCAGGGCAATAGTTGAGGTCCAAAGATTCAGTATAAGTAACTCATCATAACATTAAAAGAAGTAAAACATTAAAAATCAACCTAATTATTCAAACATAGGAAAAATGTGAACAAGTTATCATCTAATACAAGTTATCTGCTAGTATATAACTATAGGGAAAGATTCCACAATGAAACATTAAAGGAGAATATTTCTAACACACTATGCATACTCTGATCATATGTGTATTTATATAGGAATAGATAGATAAAAGTCACTTTGATTATGCTCTCTGGGGGGGTCAGAGCAAGATGGCGGAGGAGTAGGAGACCTGGATTTTGTCTCCTCTCAGGAATTCAGCTGGATAGGGATCAAACCATTCTGAACACCTACAAACTCAACAGGAGATGGAAGAAAAGAAGAGCAACAACTCTCTCATCAGAAAAGCGACCACTTTCTGGAAGGTAGGACGTGCGGAGAAGTGAATCCAAGGCAATATTCGGGAGGATAGACGGCGGGGGAGGGGCCTCTGTCGGCCGCTTCTGGCAAGTGATAGAACCACGGAGCACAAAATCAGAACTTTTAAAAGTCTGCTCCGCCGAGGGACGTCACTCTGGTGGCTAAGCGGGGGGTGGAACGCTCTGGGACAGTGTGGTCTC
>NC_138371.1:97257804-97299726 GCF_054177405.1 Leptonychotes weddellii | reverse complement strand
TTTAGTGAATTTTTACAATGGGGTGAGCTTCATTCTAAATGCTGATATACAGAAGACAAAGTTTGTGATCACCAGAGCTTACATTCTGGTTTTGATGACAGGCACAAACAAATAAATGTATAATATAGCAGGTAATTTCCAGATAATAAGATGATGAAGGAACACCAAGCAGTGTAGAAGGTAGAGAGAGAAAAGTATGGCCTGACTTAGAGACAGTGTGGTCCTTATGAACTCCACTCTTTGGGGTCCTAATACTGCAGGCTGTGGTCCAGGAAGGACTCTTAGATAAGATGCCATTCATGGGGCCTAAAAGAAACTGAGCCATTTGCAAATAGAATGCTTCTAGTTCAGGAGACAGTATTCTAGCAACACAGAGGTGCACTCAGATCCCCTTATTGTCACTATTCCCCTGCCAAGGTTAACCATTATTATGATTTCTAATGGCATAGATTAATTTTTCATGTTTTTAAATTTTTTTAAATTGAAATCACAGAGATATGTTTTTTTTTTATATCTGGTTTCTTTCAACACTAAATTTGTGAGATTTATTGATTATATTTGATGCACATTTAAGTCATTCATTCTTACTGCACTGAGTGAATATATAGAAGTACTAAGTTTTTAATGCCCAAGAAACACTAGAAATGTGGAAGGCAGACCCTATGTTCACACTCTATATAAACCCCAATGCTTGAGTGTAGGTGGGGACCTGTGACTTGCTTTTAACAAACAGAAAATGGCAAAGGTGATGGGATTTCACTCTTGGGATTCTATATCAAGATACATCCATTCATACATCTGCTGGTGTTCCCTGGCTGGCTTGCAGAGGTAAGCTGTGAGGGCCTATGGGGAGTTCCACGTGGCCAGAAGCTGCCAGCGCACTTAGGAGCTGAGGGCAAGGTCTGGTGAACAGCCAGCAAGAAACTGGGGCCTCCACTCTAAAACCTCAAGGACCTGAGTTCTGCCAACAGCTTGAGGAAGCTCAGAAGCAGATCTTTCCCCAGTGCAGTCCCTGATAAGACCATAGCCCACCTGTGATACTCTGAGCAGAAAACCAAATACACTGTGCTTGTATTCCTGAACCAAAGAAACTGTGAGATATGAAATGTGTGCTCTTTTGAGCCACTAACTTGGAAATGGAAAATTAATATAAGAACCAAGATCCCTGGCTTTCTAGCATAGTAATTTTTAGCCCTTTGTGTTGTTACAGGTAAAACAAACACCCTATAAACAACTCAGCATTCTTTCTCCATAATCCACTTTCAATAATAACCAACATGGCAAATACAAATCATGAAGTACATTAGTCCCAGTTTAATCATTTTAAATCTACAGCAGCCTGTCCTTTACCTTTAAAAAGCCATTTATTAATTGGTCAGACATAAGTGAGAAAACAGGTAGAAGCAGCTAAGACTGGGTATCTCAGGACATTTCCTGGGAAGAATGATCTTAGAGGAGGAAAAGAAGAAAAGAAAAGAAAACGGGGGTTGCATATTTTCACGATGCTATTTTCAGCATGTATTTCCCATAGATGCATCTTAAGCACTTTGGAGCAAGGCCAACCAGGGTGCAATGTAGATATAAGTCAATATCATTACAACACAGGCACTTAACAGGAAGACATGACTGATGCAATACACCTGCTCGCACGAGAAGAAAGCTCGCCTGCTCTGGGGAAATAAGTTTCGATACCCCGTTTCTACTCCTTTTCACTTTGTCCTTGATTTACTGTCTTTGCCCAGCTTCAGCACGACAAAGGCTTAGCTTTCAGAACAAAATGATATTCCAGATTCCACTAAATATATTTGTAAGACAAGGGCAGCCAACAAAATTAAACTGCCAGCACAAAGACCGGCTGTTATTTAAAGCTAGAGAGAGATTATGCGGGATTATTACTTTATCAAAAAATATTTCAGCTACGAAACCATTGCTTATTTCTCCAGTGTTTTGGCTGTGTGCTAATTTATCTCCCACCTTGCACAGATTTAGTCTTTCATTGCCAACTTATTGGAAAGCCTGACAAATGTCGGTGCCCTATGGTACAGGACACCCAGGCTTACTTAGTTATTGCTACAGAGAGCTGGAAATCAGGACCTTCAACGGGGATTTAAGTGTGCTGTTTCTTTGATTTTTATTGTTGTGCTTTCATCTGAACCATCAGGCATTTCATCTTTAATTTCGTTCGTCTTTTAGAGGCCCCACCTAAGGATGGCAACACAAACAACTAAAACCCAACAGTAGTACCATCAAGACGCTGATGACTTGGTCACAGCTTTTCCTCTACCATTTTTAAATGCAATATTTTATCTGTTCCAAACTGCCTCTTTTTTTAAGATACATTGCCTCAGACCCTTCGTGTACGTTGAGAGGAAAAATACCTATCAAAATTAGAAATAAGAGGAGAAGAGTAATCCATTTTTTTTTAAGATTTTATTTATTTGACAGAGAGAGAGACAGCGAGAGAGGGAACACAAGCAGGGGGAGTGGGAGAGGGAGAAGTAGGCTTCCCGCGTACCAAGGAGCCCGATGCGGGGCTGGATCCCAGGACCCTGGGATCATGACCTGAGCCGAAGGCAGACGCTTAACGACTGAGCCACCCAGGCGCCCCGAGTAATCCATTTTTAAGATTTGCTATTTCTTAAGTTTTTTTTCTCTCATTTTAGCGTCATGCTGTTAAGTAAAGTTGTTATCCAATTTAATTTATCCTCCTTGATTCTTAGCTGCACTTCAGTGCACCATAAAGATATGACAGTGAACTCTTTTGAAGATGAACCATTAGAATATGCTTCTAAAAAGGTTCTTTTGCTCAAAAAAAAAAAAAAAAGTTCCCTGTCTTTATTAAAATCTCTCAAACAATTTCACTAGAAAATGTTGTCTATAGTGACATTGTATGTGTAGACACCGGGCCCCTGAATGGTGCTAGATCAGTGCTGTGTCCTTGACTTAGTGTTATAGTGGTGGATCCAACAAGTTAACAGAGACAGAGACTGTGACAATTTCAGTAACAGGCTGCTGCAGAAACCCAGTAGAAGGGCACTTAATAGTCTTTGGGAGGGAATCAGAATGCTTCCCAGAAGTGACATTAAACTTAGACTCGAAGAAATAAGAATTTGCCAACAAAGAAGAGATGAAGGTGGGAAAGGAAAATATGATTCAAGCAAAGGTAACAAAATGTGCAAAGACCTAGAGGTGAAACAGCATGATGCATTCAACCCTGGGAACATAATTCAATATGGGGAGAGGGTACAGTGGGGTGTGAGAATAATAAGAATTGAAACTTCACAGGAAAGCAAGAACCTAGGGTTGAGGCGAGTTTGGAAATTAGCCCAAAGGCAGTGTGAGCTATCAGAAATGAGTGACATGAATATATTTGAATTTTAAAAAGATCATCCTGGTCAGAATAGAGAATGAATTAAAAGGGCACAGGCCTGGAGTCTGGGAGAAGTTTTTGGACACTGTTGCAGTAATCTGATTCTGAGGTTAGGGTGGCCAGAGCAAAGATAACCATAGTGGGAGTGTACAAAAGTGACAGATGTAAGAGACTGAGGAATTAGATACAATGTGATGCAAGAGAGTTGAATAAAACTTGGTGACTGATGGACTCTGGAGGGGTAAGGAAGAGGGGGATATGGGTGAAGCATGTCTCTGATTGGGATAGAGCACTTCTTTGAAAAAGGAAAGACTCAAACAAGGGAAGATGTAGCTGTGTGCATGTGTATGTGTGTGTGCTTATGTGTATGTGTGTACATGCATGGGTGTGTCTGCATGTGTGTGTATGCACATGTGTGTGCTGGGAGGTTTAAGGTTAATTTGGGACACGTGGAGCTTGAGGAGTCTACGGGACAGCCAATTAAAGTTGCCACCTCAAACATTTGGGACAATTTTCCTAAAGCCACAAAGAGCTGCATAATCACTAATTGAAGTCAGGAGAATGGATGATATCTCAGTGAAGTTGATCTTTGCTCCAAAAAATGCCAGAACTGCCCCCCAGAAAGCCAATGTGTAAAGGGCAGGCTGAGGAAGAGGTATCCACACAGGAGGTTGAGGAAGTAACCAACAGCATAACATGTTCTAGCAAACCCTTGGAAGTTAAGGCCTGAAAGATATCTGTCAGTGATATGGCTTCTTAGTGGTCTTGACATATACCGTTTCAATAAAGTGTGCTTGACGGTTATGAAAGTAGAATAATTTGTTATACTGAATATTTCCAATTAAATTATTTCACTCGTTTATTCTTTCATCCATTCATTACTATACTTACTTCACTAAGTGAAAACAGGGAAATGGGGTATATATACAACTGTGCAGAGATAATCCTCTAATGTGCCTTTAACCGGTATCCTTTATTATTTATATGTACTTAGTATTTATATGTACTTATATTCATTTACTGGTGGGGAGAACTAGTTTTCTATTAACAAAACTGTACACCTCTTTATGTTCAAACAATGGATTTATTCATGCATTTAACTATTGTTTATGAAAATAATACTGTTTAAAAGTCAAATAGTATAGCAAGACTTAACAAGAGAAAGCAACTCCTGTCCCATACCTTCCTACTCTGGGCCTTGCTCTCCCTATGCAGTGACTTTTAGTTTTCTTAGTTTCCTTGTTATTTTCCTTCAACTTTATTTTATTAAATATATTGCTCTTTCTTGATTTATTAATTTTAAATATTATATTTTGCCTTCCAACAATGGCAGATGAGGAATTACCTCTCTTGGACCTGGTCACAAATGGGTCCATCCTCCCCATGCCTCTAATATAGGTAATCTACAATTTTGGATAGGTTAGTTTTCAAAGTCCATATTGTTGTGTCTGATGTAAATATCACACTTTTCTAGTATCTGTCACTTGTATATTTTCTCTAAGGATTTCCCTCCAAAAGTCCTCTGTCAGTATGCCTTATTCAAGACCAGGTTTTCTCAACCTTAAAGGTATTGATATTCTGAGCCAGGTAATTCTTTGTGTGTGGCGGTGGGGGGTAAGAAGGGAGGCTGTCCTGGGTCCTTAAGATGTTTAGGAGCATCCCTAGCTTCTATCCACTACATAAGAGTATCACTTCTCATCTTGACAGCTAAGAATGTCTCCAGATATTAGCAACTGTCCCCTGGGAGGCAAAATCATGCCCAGTTGAAATCCACTGGCCTAGACCAGTTTCTAACTAGGATTTCAGTATACCTGTTATCCTGAAATTACCTTGCCTATTCTGTAGTGGGTGATCTGTTTCCTCGATCTCATATCATTTTTTTTTAAGATTTTATTTATTGATTGATTTGACAAAGAGAGATACAGCGAGAGAGGGAACACAAGCAGGGGAGTGGGAGAGGGAGAAACAGACTTCCTGCTGAGCAGGGAGCCCGGTGCGGGGCTTGATCCCAGGACCCTGGGATCGTGAACCGAGCTGAAGGCAGACGCTTAACGACTGAGCAACCCAGGCGCCCCTCATATCATTCTTTTACATATACTTCTTTTTTTGGATGAAGCACATTGTAGCAGGCTGCCTCTAACATGGCCCCATGGATCTCTGCCTCCTAGTAATCGTAACCTTGTGTAATATCATCCCACATCACATAGTACCAGGTGTCACTGCTGAGTTTAGGTTCTAAAAAGACTACAATTTCTGTCTTAGGTACTCTCTTTTGTGTATTTCTCGCTCCCTCTCTCTGTTTTTGTCTCTCTCTCTCTCTTTTTCACCTGCCATCCTCCACCATTTTCTCTTGGGGGAGCAGAATGACATGCTGTCTGTGCAGCCCTGTGGAAAAAGTCAAGGAACTAATGACTGAAACCTCCAACAGCCACATGATGGCACTGGGAATTAATTGGCATTCAGACTACGGCAGTCCCTTCCGACTACCGCAGCCCAGGCCAAGGGGTGTGATCTCATGAGAGACCATGAACCAGAAACATCCAGCTAAGCCAATCCCTCTTACAAAATTGTATAAAGGGAAACATTTTTGTTGTTTAAACAAACTAAATTTTTTTCTTTCTACACTAAATTTTGGGGTGATCTTTTATACAACCTTAGATAACTTAGATAACTAATGTATGCATATCAAGAAGCATCTTAATAAAGGTGTTTATGGAGTCTTAAACAATCACCCAAACTACCTCCACCCTTTTTTGTATGAAATTGTTTGTATTCCTTCCTCACACATGACTAATAATTTGACTAAGCATAGCATTCCAGTTTGAAAACCATTCTCCCTTAGGATTGCGAAGATGCTTGTCCATTATCTTCAAATTTCCAGTGTTTCTGTTAAGAAGTTCTTTGCTAGTTTGAGTCCTGATCCTGTCTTTAGCAAAGTTAGGGTTCTGCGTTTGCCTTGGGGTGTGACTTCTTGTTGGGAGGGAAACAAAGTTTTACATCAGATTTCTTTTATTCTATAAAGTATTTTCCAGTACATCTTTGCTAATGTTCTCTCCCCATCTATTCTCCCTTTTTATAAATCCAGTTAGATAGTGAACATCATGTTTTTCCCTCCAATTTTCTCTTTTGTCTTCATATTGCCCACATTTTGGTAATTTTGTTCAACCCTCTGGGAGATTTTTCAAATGTTATATTCCAACTTTTTAGATTTTTAACAATTTCCTCTACTGCATTTCCAGGAGTTATTTTTTATTGTTTTCTAGTTTTATTTTAAACCACCATGTTCTTGTTTCATGGATTTATATATTCTCCTACATCACTGAAATGCTATACTTTTAGTTTCTTCTGCCTTTTGCATTATCCCTGTTTTCTCCACTGATCTGTGTTTATTTATCTGCTTTGATCTTTTTCTTTCATCTTGGAGGTTTTATGGAAATACCTGATGGTCCTCGTCATCTGTTCACCCTTGTGACTGAAGCACTACAAATTGTATTGATGATTCTTTGAGCAGGGACTGAATTTGTCAATAGGTGGGGTTCACTGTTAGGTGACCACATGAGTAAACTATTCTTTTCAGTGGGGGCATGCCTAAAATTCTGGTTATCACATATATTTTTCATGGACTTGGTCAGTTCTTCTGTGGGAAACTCTCTCATCCCCTGAATGAAGAAAGAAAAGCTTCACTGTAAGAGCTCTTGGAAGAAGGGAAAATTAAGGCCAGGAATCTCATGCCCCAGTGCACAGAATGCCAGGTCATTTCTCTCTTTAGTCCTGTATCTAGATCTTGCCCTCAGCTTTGGAAACTCTGGTTCAATTTCTATATGCTCCTGAATGTCTGGTCTTCCGGGACAGAGGTGAAAAAGAACTTGCTTATTTTCCTAGACAAGACAAAAGGGATTTAGGGTCAACAGTTCTCTGAAAATCTTTTCATTTTCCCTTCCCTGACTTCATGCCTCATCCTGGACTCCATGGTATACAGAATCCTCAGGCCTGAGCATATCCCATGAAACCTTCCCATTAGCATACCTTCCTAGTGACTTGGACTGAGCCAGCTTTCCTCCTCCATCTGATGTTCAGTTTTTAAAAATGTTTTCGTATTTCTTACCCATCCTAAGCTCTGTTCTGTTTTTAGTGTTTTTTTTTTTTTTTTGTCTTTGGGGTTCTTACATTTTTTTTTTTAAATTTTCAATTTCCTTATGTCATTGTGGAGGAGTGTAGAAAGAAAAACAACAATAAATTTGTGTCTTTATCTCTCATGATTAAATAAGGATATGCATTTTTACTCGAGATTTTTCTCAACCAGAAAAATTCTGTTTATCCCTATTAATAATATTAAAATCCCTTTTTCATTCCCCCATGTGCAATTTCACTTCAAACTTTCAATTGACAGTGATTGTCAAATTTAGCTGTCTAGTCTCAGAGCGGGGGCTCTAGCTATACTCTGCAACTTGGCATCGAAGAATTTAGCATCAATCAAGAATACTAGTTTGTCTTCGTTTGCTTGTTTGTTTGTTCCCACTAGATAATCCTGTGTGCTTCATTGTACACCAAAGTGCAATTTACCATACAGAAGGAGATATCTGGCACTTCTTCCACTGGCCACACATTTCTAAATATCGGGGTTTAGTCCTCCTTATATATTTGCCCCATCCTTTCTGTCTGGCCCATCTTTTAAACAGAGTTCTGGAAGCAGGGCATTGTGAAGGAGTACAGGGAGTGAATATGGCATTCCTGACCCAGCACACACCCCACATTAAAGGTGAACCAAACACCAGAGAGAAAACGGCAGGTTCTATGAGAGTAGCACACGGAACAATAAGAGGTCAGAGAACAGAGCCGAAACAACCTTGCCTCTAAAAAGTACATCACAGGTAACAAAATAGAATCTCAGAAAGACCAGAATAAAGAATAATAATACTTGATTAATATAATGTATGTTCATGCCCATATTCATTAGAAAGCCTTTAGTGATAAACTGAGAAGAACTGCCCTCTCTCCCCCAATACAGTCCCACTGGCATTCTAGAAAGACCTCTCATGGATTCTGGGGGTTGTCCTGACACTTGCTAGGCATAATTGAATCCAAGAATACTGAGGCCAACTCTGTGCTAAGTACTCTGCTAGATGCTGACCTTACAAAGATGAAAATTGTATATGGAATCCAACTTCAAGTTTCTCCCTGGAGCCAACTATATACCATATTTGTTCTTCTATTATGAGCACATAGGACAGCATCTAGCACACAGTAGGTGTTGTGAACTGAATGTATGTGTCCCCCTCAAATTCATATGTTGAAGCCCTAATCCCAGTATGGCTAAATTTGGAAGCAGAGACTCTAGGGAAGTAATTGCGGTTAAATAAGGGTGGGGCTCTGATTCAGTAGGATGAGTGTCCATTTCAGAAGAGAAACCAGAGCATGCTCTCTTTTTCTCTCAGGCACATGCATACTAAGGAAAGGACATGTGAACACACAGTAAGAAAGGAGCCATCTGCAACCCAGTGGGAGAGCCCTCACTGGATACCAACCCAGCTGGCACATTGATATCAGACTTCCAGTCCTCAGAACTGTGAGAAAATAAATTTCTGTGGATTAAGACACCTAGTCTGTGGTAATTTGTTATGGCAGCCCTGGAAGATAAATACAGTAGGTATTAAATAAATGTTTATAGAGTTAATTGTATTTTGTAATTTTTTTGAGAGAGAGAAAGAGAGTGTAGGTTGGGGGAGGCAAGGAAGAGGCAGAGGGAGAAGAAGAGAGACTCTTAAGCAGGCTTCACGCCTAGCAAGGAGCCCTATGCAGGCTCTCAGGACCCTGAGATCATGACCTGAGCTGAAACCAAGTGTCAGATCCTTAACCAACTAAACCACTGAGGTGCCCCTTGTAATTTTTGTTACCCTTAATTCCATGCTACTCTTTGATTATTGCTCTTCCCCCAGGGACTTAGAGCACTGACTCAGTAGCTCTGCTCTTCCTATTTTAGTTTCCTTGATGCTGGCACTTACTGCCCAGCCAGCTCCACAGTCAGAGGGGCTGGGGCTTGAGGTGGGGGTTCCCAAGAGTTTAACTATATCTCCTCAGTCATATGTTGCTGGGCCTGGCCCTAGCGTGAACAGAGCTTATTTAGTCCTGCACACACCCTATTCTTCAGTTATTTTATGTCTCTTTCTGTCTGTCTTTATTTCAGAAACATCAGACTAGTTTCCCGAAGATCTAGTTCATAGTGTATTTGAGAAAACCATTCTTAAATTTTGTTTGTTTTGTTTTCATGCTTGTGTATATCAAAAGCTGCTGCCTGTACCTAATGTACCTAATGCTGCTGACGTGGAGGCTGGGGACCCTGTGCCTCATCTTTCTCCTTCCTCACGGTACTGTCCCCCCAATTAGATGCTCTGCCTCTAGACAATGGGTGATTTTCATCTCCTCTTTGTATTAAATTTTAATCTCAATCATCCTGAATCCTGACCTGCACATTCACACTCTGCCAACCAAAGCATTCAGATAATTCATACTATTATTATTATCAATGAGAAAATGCAGTGTGTTTTGTTCTTTACAGTCTACGAAGCACATCTTCTTGCATTATCTCATTTGATCTTTGTCTTAGCCTAATCGAACTGCTATAATAAAATATTGTAGACTGGGTAGACCAACCAAAAGAAATTTATTTCCCACAGCTCTGGATGCTAGCAAGTCAAGGTGACAGCCCATCTAGTTGCTGGTGAGGACTCTCCTCTTGGTTTGCAGATGGCCACCTTCTCACTGTGTCCTTACATGACTGAGACAGACAGCAACAGAGAGAAAAGTCTGGTATCTCCTCTTTTAAGGACACTAACCCTAGCAGATCAGTGCTCTCTCCTTATCACCTAAATTAACCTTAACTTCCTTCTTACTCTGAATACTAGGAGGGGAGCTTGGGTGGCTCAGTCAGTTAAGCAGCTGACTCCAGCTCAGGTCATGATCCCAGGGTTCTGGGATCAAGCCCCACTTTTGGCTTCCGGCTCAGTGGGGAGTTTGCTTCTCTCTCTCCCTCTGCCCCTTCCCCCATTCTTGTGTTCTCTCTCTCTCTCTGTGTATCTCTGTCTATCTCTCCCTCAAATGGATAAATAAAAAAAAATTAAAAAAATACTAGGAGTCCCTTCAACATATGGATTTTAGTGGGGCTCAATCTTCGAGGACCTATGAGCACACCACAAAATAAGAAATCCATGAAAACAGAAAGAAGAAAAACAAGAACGATGACTTGGGTCCGGTTTTTTTTTTTTTTAATATTTTATTTATTTGAGAGAGACAGAGTGCAGGAGTCAGGAGAAGAATAGAGGGGGAGGGAGAGAGAATCTTGAGCAGACTCTACACTGAGTATGGAGACCGACAAGGGATTTGATCTCACAACCCTGAGATCATGATCTGAGCCAAAACCAAGAGTCAGGTGCTTAACTGACTGAGCCACCTAGGCGCCCTAACCTGGATCCAGTTTTATTCACCATACCTTCATTTCTTCACTCCTTGGCACTTCACCCCTTGGCACAGTGGATTAACTGTCTGATACTGGAGATGCATTTTGTGCCTGTCCATATTTTTGTCCTTTTGTCATGGTGTGTCATAACCACATTACTCTGAAATGGAGGAAAGAAGCACAACAGGACCTGGTATTTCCTCTCAGCAAGAGATTATTGGAAAGCCCAGAAATGGAGGAAATGCACCAACCAAATCAGCCCTGCAGGTATCAAAATACATTGGGGAATTTTAAGTTCAATAGCAGCAAAGTGTTGCCTGACACAGACCCAGAAACTGAAGTGGTCATGGTGATGCCTTCAGGGGTGTGCTTTTCTCAGCCTGTTTATCAGGATTCCTGCTGCTCTGAGGAACTCAAGTATATGCTGGTGTCAGAGAGGGAGTGGTAGGCGGCAGCACTACACTTTGAAAGTCTTCTGCAAGAAAGCAGCAAAGGCAGAGAGTAGTCTAGGGTCAAACCAGCCCTGGTTAGCAGCTGTTGAAGTTTTTACTTTGAAGACGTTCCCTCTCTGGATTCCTCCTTACCCCTGTCTCCCCTGAGTCAGTCTGTTCAAAATGTAAAGTGTCTGGGTTCATCATTATTCCCTCCAAGGTGTATGCAATCACAAATGCAGACAGTGCATCCTTATGGATGTATATGTTTAAAAAAATTGATAAAAAGGAAATGCTGAAGCAAAGTCAGACAAACCATTCAGTGCTGGAGGGCAGCTGAAAAGCCACCATAGGAAGGTGACCCGGGGGCCCTGTTTGGATTTTGTATCCAAATGATTTCACCATAGATTGATGGCCTTAGACTTAGCACATATTCTAAATTTGATTTTTTTTTTTTTATTTTTACTACCAAGGAGCCAAGAAGGACACATGATAAAAGAGCAGAAAGGGAACTGATTGGGAAAAATATGAATATTTCACATGCAATGGAAATAAAGTGGAGAAAATGAGGAACAATCAAAGAAACCTCTCATTTGAGTAAACAAAAATCTAATGTCTGCCTGGAAAGCACTGATTTATCTTTCATGGGCCAACTCAAGTTTTACTATCTCCAGGAAGCCTTTTGTGACCCTCCCTCCCAGAAAGAATCAGTTACTCTTTCCTTCTTTGCCTCAATCTACCTGGAACAGACTCGATCCCACGTCTCTGACACATTTTTGTCCTTCTTTGTTGTGTCTCTGTCCCCAGACTAGATCCTTAAAAGCAGAACAGGATGCTGTCTGAATCCGTCTCTCCCATGCATGAAATAGTGCCTGCCACATGGTAGATACTCTGCAAATATTTGTTAAATGACAAGTTTGAAGAACTCCATAGTACCATGCAGAAGGCAGAGCCATCACTCAATAAAATGTTGTGAAATTTAAGAATACTCTAATTGCCTTTAGAATATTCTCATTGCCTTCTCTGGATCCTTTCCTCCTTCATATACCCCTTCTCCTCCAACTGCCACATCTCTGAGAAGTTGCCTGCTGTCCAATGCTCCAGCCTATGGGACCACAACCACCTTCACTCTCCTAAGGACTCTCTAACCTCAAATGTCTCCTTTTCATTCTCTAATCTTCCATCCCAGAAATGGAAATCTTTTTCTTCCTTTAGGAAAAAGGACCTGTTTTCATTTGAAAAGACAGCAAGGACTTAACCTGAATAAGTCTCTAGTTGGAGAAATTTCAAGAAAAATGGTAAAGGGCAAAGAGGAATTCCAAGCATGCCAAACCAAACCCCTGCCAGGGAGAGACTTGGAAGAATGACTTTTGAGTCCCACTGCTCTTCTCTCTTCTGGCCTGTACACCCATATTAAATAGATTTGCAAGCCAAGGATTTTGTTCAGTATTTATTCAGTTCATCCACTTGTTTCCACCCCTTGGCTTCTTAACCCACAGTGCCGAAATTGGAGCCATTTTGTATGACATGGCCATGGGCATTTTCTTCCTCCTGGGGAAAACAAAAAGGACTCCTTTTAAGAGTGATCTTCTCATCATAATTGCCACCAGATTCCCAGAGGTGTCTTATATCAAAGAAAGGTTAAGAAACCCGTACTAACAGAAAACTTTTAACTTCATCTCAGAGAGGTGTGAATCAATCTTAGAAAACCCTTCCAGAGAAAGACTTTCCCTAGTTAAGCCTTTACCATGTTTGCTACTTTTTTTTTCCCCCCAAGCTGTTGGTATTCTTAACTTCCATTAGTATTTTCAGAGGAATATTTCTCCCTGAAGTCTATCAAAGTCTTATTAAAAATATTCTTAGTTCCTCATGAAGCAAGGTCCCCATATTATTCGCTGGCAATTAGGTCAGTGGCCTAATACCATGAGCATACTGGGAATAAGCTGTACCAATTCCAATTCTTAATTCCTTGTAGAAGCATTTCAAAGGCTACAAATGCATCCCTAGCAGAAAGAAATAAAAATGTAAGACTACACAAGAATAGAGAATCACAAAATCTCAGACTTGGAAAGAAACTCAGAGGTTATTTTTCTCCCTTAACCACAGCCAGTATTCTTATTATACTTTTTCCAACAAATTGTCATTTAATTACTGTTTGAAGGCCTCCAATGACAAGGAATGCACTCTTGCTCAAGGCATTTGCCTTATTGTTATAACCTCTGAATTCCTAGGAGATTCATCCTCAAGGTTAGACAAAATCTAACTTCTGGTAAGACGGCTTGAGAAATCTGGACAACCTGATTCCCTCATGTATCTAGATTGTCCATCAAACACTGTAAGGCAGTTTTGTTTTTTTTTTTAAGATTTTATTTATTTATTTATTTGACAGAGAGAGACACAACGAGAGAGGGAACACAAGCAGGGGGAGTGGGAGAGGGAGAAGCAGGCTTCCCATGGAGCAGGGAGCCCGATGCGAGGCTCGATCCCAGGACCCTGGGACCATGACCTGAGCCGAAGGCAGACGCTTAACAACTGAGCCACCCAGGCGCCCCTGTAAGGCCACTTTTGAATCTCTCTTTTTCCTTAACATGTTTAGACAGCACAGCATCCTGTTTATTTTTCTTGCTCCCCATAGTTCCTGATACTGTGCAGGTGGGAGTCATTGAAAGAATGAATGAATGAGTGTGTATCTCCACTGCATCTCTGTATGATAAGATGGCAGGAAATGCCCAGGATCCTAAGTCAGAAAGACATCTACCACTGTCCAGTGTGACAAGAGTTCCTTAGAGCAATGGGGGAGGTGGTTCTCTGAGACAGGGTGAGGGGAAGTGGGCATTACATGACTAGACACTGCCTGGACACCCATCTCCTGTGAGTTATAGACTGAGATGTGAAGCCTGAATTTTCACACTGTCCCTGAGACCTAAGCTTAAAACAAACAAACAAACAAACAAGGCACAGGTATCTCCTTGCTTCCTGCACTTAGCCAGGGCTTAAAAAATGCAAATGACTATGGTGTCAAGTAGAACATTCAGGGAAGTGAGGCTTTAGAGTATAAGAAAATAGGAGATCAGGAAGAATTCAAGAATGCCTTCCCAATTAAATAAATTCAAGTTATTTATAACACCCTATGTTTCAAAAAATAAATAACACTCTTCATTTAGAGCTATGGTTAAGAACACAAAATATGCTACCAGAGTCAGGGAAGGAAGACTGAATTCTAACTCTTTTACTTACTTGCTTGTGAGATTTTAAGCAAGTTATTAAGTGTCTGTATGCCTTAGTTTCTGGAGCTATGAGATTAATATCACCAACCACATAGGATTGTTGTGAGAATTAAGGGCTGTGCACATTAATTAGAATAGTGCCCAGAATGTGTGTGTATGTGTGTGTGTGTGTAGAGAGAAAGTATATGGAGCAGTATGTATATGAAATCGAATATTCCTGTTATGCATTGTCTGTATCCATAGGTACAGCCTGGCAGGTAAAAATGTGCCATTGAATCACACCTAAAAGATGCTTTGGGGAAAATCTTGCATCTCAGGGCTCTGTAACTATCTTACTATAGTCCAGCCACATCAGAGCAGAATGGTCTAGCTTAGAGGAAAGATGGTGAAGCTGATTATCAGGAGATCTGGCTTTGGTCCCAACCGTGTCATGAATTATCTGGCTGACCTATGTTAATCAGTTAATCCATGCTTAAGCGTCCTCAACCAGACTTATCCACCTCACAGAGACATTATGGGGGCAAAGTTTAAGATATGACAAGTTAATATAATGGTTCTAATCATACAAAGGTCTGCTGATAAATAAGAGGTTTAATAACCCATAGTGGTTCCTTTCTCTTTGTAGGCTCATCAAGATCCGATAGTCTTGGAGTGGTTAGTCACTACCCCAGGAACCCTCTCTCTTTTTTCCTTCCCTTGCATTTGCTCTTAGAATGAATGAGTCCTGTTATTGTCTGTGGGACACTTATTATTAATGTACTTCAGGCCTGATTGAACTCACATGCCCACCAGGTTTGATCCATGTGTTAGGCCCACACAGCTTTCTTTATTTTCAGTGTCATAGTCACAGGGCAAGATGAAGCAAAGAAGAATAACACCCATCCCCTACCCCCCACTCCCCAAAAAAGTAGAGCAAGATAAATACCTGGAGTCTCTGTGGAGTCTCTGCCCTAAGGTCTGGAGAGGGCAGAGTGTATGCTGTATATTCCAAGCCTCCTTTCTTCTCTGCCCCAGCATAGTCCAACCTGGGGGATGGTTCTAAAGCCCAGACTCCTCTCATTGTATCGGGGCAAATTACAAGAAGAGGAAGAACATACTCTTGATCACGGGAACCTGTTCTTTGAGACGTGACTACAGGGATGTCCACATCTTTGCCCTCTTTGTCTGTTCTAATAGTTGTTCCATCCCCTAAGATTTTGATCTCACAGTGCCCTTGACCAACAGTCCTCCTCATTGTGAGGTGGAATTACACAGTGAGGGAAGAAAACCTGATTTCTCCTAACAGCTGTCAGAACTGGTGTTCTTCAACAGCCCTTGCATGAAGTGGGCCCAGTTCCTGTACCCCTTTAGCCTTCGCATATTCCATCTTGTTCACATTCTCTTCAAAGTCTGATTCTCAGCACAATGCCCCATATTGCACAGGGATATGATTCACATACACCACTTCTCTCCAAGACCTAGGCAATTAACTCTTATTAATACAGCCTACATTTTTGCTTTTTGTTTTAACAGCCCTCAGTAAAGGCGACTGCAGCAAAGATGACACGATATATGTGATGAGTGTCCTTCTGAAATTCAGATATGCTTATGATCGTCTCTTTTACACTTAATGGATTCCAGCACAGAATAAATAATAAAGAATTACTGCTACACAGTTGAGGCAAATTAAAGGCAATGCATTTGAGACTTCAGCAATGAATACCAAATGCAGGTCATAAAGGTAAAGTACAATCAGGGCTTTGGCTGGAGGTCCAGGATTAAGCTGCCCAGGTGGGACCAAATTTAGGTTGAAATTATGCAGTGTTCTGAAGGGCACGCACTGTCCCTCTAGCCCACTGTGACACTCCATCAGACTTCATGCTGTCAGTACTCACCATTCTTGCAGAGCAGGACAGCCAGGTAATCCTGAGAAGAAGAATTGATGTAGAGCAAGAGGCTGGGCGCCTGGGCTGTCACAAAGCTAAATGCAATATTTTCCTTGGATGGAGTTGCATCTGCGTAAATCGCTGAGGATGAGAGGCTTATATTTTTGGTCACTGGGTAGGGTTCTTGAAACATATAAGTAACTGAAGTGCCAGCCTCAAAAACAGCAGAAACCTCTGAAAAATAGAAGAGGGGAATGCACACATTGCAACATTTAGTTGATTATTCAGGACAGCAATAACTGTTTATTGTTTGCTATGCATCAAGCACAGCATGAGGGTTTTTGCCGGAATTATATAACATGCTTTCCACAATAAGTTTGAAGTGGCAGAAGTCGTTACTCTTATTTACAGATGAGAAATATTAGGCTTGCAGGGGTTAAGCACCTTGAACAAGGTTGCATAGCTAAAAAAAGAGAGCTGAGATTTGCATCCTGAAGTTTTGTTCCAGTTTAACATACATTTGCCGTATAACTACCATGTGCCAGGCTTATTTCTCAAGAAGCAAAGATAAACTGTCCCTGCCTCCAGCATAGTAGAGATAAAGTTTACTGGGACCTTCTTAGTTTCAAAACTGAGATTCTAGCAGTTCCAGCTTGTGTTTTTCTGGTGTGTTAGGAGGATTATGAGTGGGTCCTAAGTTACTGAGAATAGGACACTGGGAGAAGCAGTGGTAATTCTCATAGTGTTGGGTAAAATATTAGGATCTGTGGAAACAGAAAATAGAGAAGCTGTGGAACTAGTAGAAAAGGCATAGGTATCTAACCTCCGGACTCCCTTTTCTTTTGGGTGCCTAGGAATTGGTATTCAATCAAGATAGCAAAGGCGTGAACAAATAAGCCTTCCTATGGGATACAATTCCTATAGCATAACGCATTGGATGGAGTTCTGCCACCACCATGGAAAAAGGCAGCATCTACAAACCAATGACATTCAATTAGCAGGAATGTGCAAATCACCCACCTTCCCTGTATCATGTGCTCACTCCAACTGTTACCCTTTTAGTTTGTTGGAACGAGCACAGGATTTGGCTTCTGTTCTGGATCTGAAGGCTCATTCAATACCATACTAGCTGTGTGGTCCCAGGTAAGTTAGTGAACCCCTGTGGAGACTGTTTTGTCATCTGGTGAATGGGAAACATAACACCTCCACAGTATTTCTGGGTGACTAATTGTGAGATATTGTGTGTAGAACACTTATAAGAGATACACTATAGTTGGATCTTGTAGGCTCTTCATATTAGAAGAGACTTTAATCTGAACCCGTCACAGTTTCCTTCACAGACTGTATCTGTTTATTTACTGAATATCCATCCAAATGCTGAGATATTCTTTTCTTTCAATACAGGCTGCTCTAAGTTCTCCTTCAATTTTATCTCTATACAGTAATATAGTATCAGGGCATGGAGGAAAGTTTCCTTCATAGTACAACATAGCTTGGATCTGGCAGCAACCCCCTACTATAAAGATAGCACAATAAACATGAACCCATATTGGCATGATTGATTTTTCTTTTTCTGGAATGATGTAGAATTTTCCTAATTCCCCACGAAATCCCCTGATTGAGTTGGTGGCACCTAGAACATAATCAATCCTGGCTTTCCCTTCCTAATTCTATTGCAAATTTGTTCTACCTTTGTGAAAATTCCATAACAGCCTGTAAGAGTGCCAAAAAATTAAAGTTGCATATTTATGCATATTGTTAGCAGATTGGGAATACCAGTTCATTTTGACTAAAGGTTCAGAGAATGTGTTCTGCATTTATCATTTGGGTTACATTAGTACTCCTGATTACAAAGATATGCGGCAGAGACTTGTGACAGTGAGGATTCCGGTTAATCATCAGCTTGATTCAAGCACTTTCCTTGAGTGAATTTCCTCAGGGACATTTGGCCTGCATTTTGAGCTACTATCTCCTAGTTAACAGAATAATGGCTTTTATTTGATGTTGTGAGTGTGTTCAAATGTAACTGTAATACAGAGCATTCTGTTATGAATAGCATATTAGATATGGGCATATATATTACATTTTTTTCTTAATACTTAGGACAGGAAATTAAAATGCAAAGCACTTTTAAACTAGAAATATCCTACCAAATTTCTGTCTTCCTTTCTCCCCTAGTCCCAGTTCTAATTATTCTTAATGTTTAATTATTTTAATGTTTAATATTTTGATACTGTCAATTTTAACATAAAGCTTCCTTCAGCAAACACCTGGATTCTATTATTCCCTAAGTGTCTTATATTTTATAATCAAAGAGTTTAAGCTCCCTGACCATATTTAAGCTCTCTGAGTGATTTGTCTGAATACACAAAACCACTGGGCTCATTAGAAGAAAAATCTTAATTTGGATGTGATCATCTATGACCATCATGCTACTCCAAGGCCACAGAAGAAATATTAGCATTATCTATTGAGCACCTACTTGGTGGAAAGAATTATGCTGATTATGTTCTGAGAAGAAAGGACACGTATCAAACAAAACAAAACAAAACACAATGGAAGGTAGTCTGGAGTGTGATGTGTGTGACAGAGACAATGATTCCTAGAGCTGGAGGTCTCTGTGGCTACAATAGCTTGACCAGACCTTATAAAGAGGAACTCCACACTGACCAGGAGTAAAGTGTGGAATGAACTAAGAGAAACAGCTAGGAAATAATGTGGCACTGAAGAGAGTGTGTCTCTGAGCCAGCTGTGGAGTCTGACAGATGGGAACTGACACTTGGCTCTGCCCCTCTCTAACACTCTCACAGGATCCCACTCAACCTCAGCTCATGTACAAGTAGAGATGGATTCAATCTTGCAGTAGGTAGAAGGACTGGAAGACATTATGTAGAAGCACAACACATAGCAGGAACTCAATAGACAATAGCTGGTCTAAATAATAGTGATAGAATTTAGAATTAGAATAAGCGTAAGGTAATGAGTAGGCTAGTGATTACCTAGAAATCAGTCAAGGTGTGATTAATTTAGCAGAACATCAAACTAAAAATATATGAAACAACTGGCAATTTGAATGCTGAGTGGATATTTCATAATATTAGACATTATTCATTTTTCTGATGATGATGGTCTTATGGATCTGTGTTTTTAATAAGCTCTTATATTTTAGCAATACATATTGTAATATTTATAGATGAAATGATGTGATATTTGAAGTTTGCTTCAAAATAATAAAGGAGGAGAAGATGTGAATATATAGATGAAATCAAAATGGTCATGAGTTGATCATTTTTGAAGCTAGATAATGGGTGCATGAGGATTCTGAAACTCTTCTCCCTATTATCACCAAGAATTGGGTCTTTTTGTAAAGAAAAGTAAAAAAAAAAAAGTGATACACACTGGCAGGAAGGTAAGTATTAAAGAACTTTTCAACAGGTTTTTGGCAACTGGTAAGGCATACTTACATATGCATACTATTTTTTTCACTGAAGTTCCATTAGCAAGAAAATAATCAATCCACGTGTTTATCACAGCATTATTTATGTGCAAAAGTTGGGGCAATCTAAAATTCCAAAACAGGGGTGCCGGGGTGGCTCAGTCAATTAAGCATCTGCCTTCAGCTTAGGTCCTGGGATCCAGCCCTATGTTGGGCTCCCTCCTCAGCAGAGAGTCTGCTTCTTCCTCTCCCTCTGACCCTCCCCCGGCTCATGCTCCCTCTATCGTCTCTATCTCTCTCTCTCAAATAAATAAATAAAATCTTTGAAAAAAATAAAAAAAAAGAATAAAATAAAATTCCAAAACAATAATAAGAACAAGCACTTAGTGAGACTTTATTTGCCAGGCATTATGCCAAGTGCTTTGTGAAATGCTTATTAAATGTCACCACAACCCTCTGTGATGGATTTTTGAATTTTCTAATTTTATAGATGAGAAAACCAAGAAATTGGGAGGTGAGTTACATAAGTGGCATCACACACTGTAGACTGTAGATGAGCCAGAATCTGAACTTAGGCAGATCAAGTGCAGAATGATGCCACTATTGCTAAGCTAAACTGCTCTGGGGATAGAATGGGTTAAGTAAGCAGAGGCAATCCCACCAGTGGGAATTTATTGCAATCATTAAAACTGATGAATTATATAGAAATCTCTATAAAATAAAATAAAGAAAATTTGATATAAAATGTAGACATGAAATACAGAATTATTGCAGCTATATTAAGTACAAAGAAAAGAGCTAGAAGCAAATCAGATTTCCTTTTTAATATGTCTATTTGAGTAATTAGATTTTTTTCTAGGTTCCCAAATATATTTCCAAATAGAATTCCAAATACATTGTCTAACTTTTTAATTAGAAAAAAATAACAAATGACACCACTATGACAGCCATATACAGATTCTTCATATAATGGTGGGGGTGCAGGTGGGCTAAAGACAAGTACACATTAATAAATGGTGTTAGAATAGCTGGATATCTGCAAGTACACATTAATAAATGGTGTTAGAATAGCTGGATATCTGCAAGTACACATTAATAAATGGTGTTAGAATAGCTGGATATCTGCAGGCAAAAGAATGAAGCTGAACCCCTATATCACACCATCTACAAAAATGAACTCAAACTGCATCAAAGACTAAATGTAAAAGCAAAACTATAAAACTCTTAGAAGAAACAATGTCCATAAGCCTTTGTGACCTTCAGTGAGGCAATGATTTGTTAGACATAATACCAAAAGCACAAGCAACAAAAAGAAAACAGTAAGAACCAGATGTTATAAGAATTAAAACTTTTGTGCTTCACAAGATACTATCAAGAAAATGAAAAGGGAGAAAATACTTGCAAAGCATATATCTAACGTGAGAATTGAATTAAAAATATGCAAAGATTTCCTACAACTATACAATAAAAAGAAAAAAATAACTCAATCAAAAAATGGGCAAACACTTTAAACATTTTGTCTAAGAACATGAAAAGATGTCCAATGTTATTAGTCATTAGTGAAATGCAAGTCAAAACCACAATGAGATACTATTTCACACAGTCACAATAAGATGTCTTTTATCAAAAGGATGGATAATAACAAGTGTTGGTGAGGATGTGGAGAAATTGGAATCCTTACACTTTGCTGGTAAGAATGTAAAATGGAGCAGCCACTTTGAAAACAGTTTGCCAGTGTCCTCAAAAAGTTAATTACCATATGACCCAAGTAATCCCACTTCTAGGTATATACCCAGGAGAACAGAAAAAGATAAAGCCATACAATATGTACCTGAATGTTAATAGCAGCATTATTTATAATAGCCAAAGAAACGGAAACATCCCATTGTCCATCAACTGATGAATGCATAAACAAAATGTGTTGCATCCACATAATGGAATAAAGTACTCTTTGGAAATAAAAAAGGAACAAAATACTGAAATGTTAAGTGCTACAACATGGATGAACCTTGGAAACATTATGCTAAGTGAAAGAAACTACACATTAAAAGGCCACATAGTGTATGATTCCATTTATATGAAATATCCAGAATAGGTAAATCCATAATGACAGAAAATAAATCAGTTTTTTCCAGGCACAGAGGGGAGAGGTGAAGGAGGGGTAGCTACTAATATGTATAAGATTTCTTTTTAGGGTGATGAAAATATGCTGAAATTAGATAATAGTGATGGTTGTGCAACTTTTGTGAATTGCTAAAAATCATGGCATTATACAATTTAAAAGGGGGGATTTTAGGGAAGAAAAAGAGACACACGCAAAACATTAAAAAAAATGAATCTTATTACCATATTCCTATACTGAATGAAATTAGGGTGTTAAAGAGAAAAAAGAAACCAAAAAGATGCTGGATGGGTCTCCAGCCCTGACATTTATTAGGGAGTCATTCGACCTCTGTGAATTTCAATGTTCTCAATATGTTAATATCTTCCCCACTAGGTTGGCCAAGAGAAATGTATGTTGTGGTCAATAATTACTATTTAATTGCATGATTATTATTACTCTGTACTGTAATCAGAAACAGAGAGTAGGTCAATGGATTATAGTTCTGGCCCAGGCATTGGTAATTCCACCCCATATATTTCTAGTATTTACACTCCGTAAAATACATATGCCCTGGGAAGTTAACATGGAAGACTAACCCAATCGTGAGCACCCTTGTTTAGGATCATCTCCTAGCTAGTGACTCTCATTTCCATTCCAGTTCCCCCAGGTAACTGGCATGGCTAAAAGTCTTGGTTAAAAGATTCATCCTACATACTTTGCAGCTACTGCATATAAAGGGAATCATTTCCTTAGATTTATGAGAAAGAGGAGAAAGTTTGGAACTGTGAAATATGAAGCAGGCTGAAAAGGCTAAGCACATATTTGTCTATTTTGCTTATAGATTGAAGTAAAAAGTTGGGAGAGAGCACAGAGGCTATTTCAACATATGCTGCTAAAAGATATGGTGATATGGACAGAAGATAATTAATCAGAGTTGTTTCAGGAAAAAAAAAAACCACAAAAGCCAATTAAAAATTAAGCTAAATTTAGAACAATATGATCTATGAGATGTTTGAGCAATGTCCCTGGAGAAATGTAGAATCACACTGTTCTTCTTCTTCTTCTTTTTTTTTTTTTTTTAAAATTCCAAACACAGGACTTGGGTATAGATCCTATAGAACAATGCTAGTTTAACTTTGTGAGAAGGCCTGATGGTGTTGATTCTGTATTTGCTTCTTCTGGCCATGTGGGACCAGACTAAGGGTGGCATTTAATTTTTTTAGGGGCAGTTATTCAGATACCTGCCCCAGTGTGAAAATCCAGTGGCACTTGGCTTGTCTTAGCCCATGGTCAACACCTACTGGGATGGGGCCACTTTATGTCAAACTCCATGCAGGGCCCAACACACTGTTGGCCTTAAAATTTGTACCAGTCATTTTCTCCCAAGGAGTATAATGATTCTCAACAATAATAAGCAAGTAATTCAATCTAACTGTGGAGAAGGCCAGTGTAAATTATGAAGAGCTCAAATTACAGAGTCCTTCAATGAGAACACTGGGTGTTCTTCTTTTGTCTATTGTTTTTAAGTTCCAGCAGTAAATTGGACTAAATAAAGCATTGTTTGGTAGAGGTGTTTGGGAAATGCGTTTTAATGAATTGACAAGAATTATGCATAATTGCCATCACTGTTTAAATGTAAATCGTATTTCAAAGTAATTAAAACATTTTATTTTAATAGTTTAAATGCTGCTCTTGAAATATTGTTTACATTATTTGCTCAACAAACATTTTTTTTCCCATCAATAAAATAAACTTTAAAATCCTGCAAAGATAGATAGGAGACCTAATCTTTTGTCCTTGTATTTGAAAAAATACTAAGTGTTTATATTGAATAATGTGATTTTATAGTTTGTAGAGTTATTTTGAATTTTTCTAGAGAATTTACACCATGACCATCACTCCTTGTTCAAGGTATACATCCATCATGGTTAGTTTTATCAATGCAATGAATTCATAAGACAGGAGAGGATATAGAAAGACCCTGGGACAGGGATTTTGATCCCTGTGTTCCATTCCCAGCCCCTTGATGAACCAAATGTGAATCTCCAGGCAGGGCTTTTAAAGCTTCAGACTCCACTCACATCACCTGCATAATAGGGAGATTTTACTAGATGCATGGTATTGTTTCTACTGACTTACCTATAAGTTCCCTGTTGTAAAAATACTTGAAAATGGCTCAAGCATCACTAAGACTCTTCCGGGGTACAATCTATAATGCTGCCATTACATGCATGGGTTAAGGAACTGGGACTGGAAAGATTAGTGCGTCCCTCGAGATCAGGCTGATACGACAGAGATGAAAGTCCACCTCTCCCAGTGCTCAGCTGGCCTCAGCCAAGGAGAGCGTGTTGCACTGTTACTATCCATCCTGTTCGGTCTCAGTGCCAGTGTCCACACACAGTGAAAATGGCTGTATGTAATTATGTTGAGGGGCCACACAGAGTTTTTAAACAGAGCAAAATTGAAGAAGGTAAAAGATCACTTAAGGAGTGTCTAAGGGCATGACTTGATCATGGCTTATAGGTACTGCAATACAGCATGGGGATGAAACAGAGGCATCTACTGTACCTTTTTTGCAAAAGGGTCCTTCATATGGTGAATTGGTGCAATCACAGAAGTACCCACTGTACTTCTCCACACACTTGCCCCCATTGTGGCAGATGCTACCATAAGTGCTGCAATGACCTGGGCATCCAGGCCGGACTCCAGATGTGACCTTTGCCCTCTCTTCCAGGTCCAATTTCTGCCCATTCAAGTGTAGGGAGCGTATGCATCCTAGAAAGCCTTTCTGTCTTGATGATGTTCCCCCTAAGCAGTGAAAAATAAAAAGAAAAAAAAAGTAAGATATCATACAGTTCAATTCTTTTAGGTTTAATATTGACACTGGTAACTGTTAAGCACTATTCTGTTGTCATGCTGTGTTGAGCTTTTCCATTACAGTTTCCAATGAGAATTAGGAATTCAAATAGCATGTGCAAAATGCATGTCTTTCCAGGCTGGGAACCTCCTCACCCCTAACTCCAAAACAACAACAACAACAAACAACAAAAACAAAACAAAACAAAAACAAAAAAACAATGGGGCGTCTAGGTGTCTCAGTTGATTGAGTGTCCGACTCTTGGTTTCCGCTCAGGTCATGATCTCAGCATCCTGGGATTGAGCCCCATGTCTGGTTCCACGCTTAGCAAGGAGTCTGCTTAAGAATTCTCTTCCTCTGCCCCTCCCTTTGCTCTCTCTCTCAAATAAATAAATAAATCTTTAAGAAGGAAGGAAGGAAGGAAGGAAGGAAGGAAGGGAGGGAGGGAGGGAGAAAGAAAAGATTATATTTCACATGGAATCCTATAGTTTATGATGTTTAAGACAGAAACTACAGATTACCATGTTTCTTGCAAATGAAATAAAATGTGTCATGACATAGTCTATAGCAGACTTTTGTCTGAAGTAGAATACTCAAGCAGGATTGTCCCTTCTGATGGAATTAGAAGCAAGCTGTTAGGCACCTCAATTTAGAAAACTGCAACAAGTTTGTATTGCTCATGCAGTGCAATGCAAGCACTGGAAGGTGGGCAGGCTTTAGGACAGACAGACATGGAGTCATACTCCATGTCATTAGCTGATTAGCCATGTTGACCACTGATCACCTCAGCCTTTGCTACATGATCTGTAAATTAAGAATAAGTTTGTTTAGTGTGTTTACAGTAAAGCTTAGTGAAGATCATGGAATACAGCACATACTCAATCATTATTCTTTGCTATGCCCTCTCCTGAGCCCTTAAAATGACTCAGACAAGTAGGTTGTTTATATATGTACATTACATATGTACATTACATATGTATATATATATATATATATGTATATATATATATATAGAGAGAGAGAGAGAGAGAGAGATCCTAGCACTAACCTCCAAATTGTTATTTGGAAGGCAAATTTGTCCTTTTGGATTAAAGAACAGGATTCTAACCCAACTTTCTGCTGCAGGGACATCCTGAAGTTTTCAGAGAGATTCATAATGCTTGTTACAGATTATTCAAGAATGGTGTAGATTCAAAGTGACAGAGGATTTTGTTACCATTGGAAATCCAGGACTCTACTAGCCTAAACCTCTGATGTCAGAAAAATGTACACTGAGAGACAAAAGTCAAGAAATTAAGCTAAATCCCATCAGCAGGTATTTGTTTGGTGCTCAAAATTATGGGAAATCCCAGAGAAGACATGGGTCCAGCCTGCCTTTAAAGACACAAGTTCTACTCCAGATTCAACAGTGCGGGCTCAAGTCCACACACATGAATAAATGGAGGGCACCCTCAGGTGTTCAAGATCTACAAAGTATATTAACAGAGACAAAAACAACAGGGGCAGGACAGACTTTTCACTTATTTTCTGTATCTATCAACTCTCCTTTCTGAACCTCATTCATTTCTAGCCCTACAGCTCTATTAAATCTTGGTCTAGCAAATGACCAGATAAAAATATATCCCCACCAAGGTGGATACAGATGAGAATTCCAAATGTGTCATCTCAGACCAGGAATATAGACTTTAGACAAGAAACAAAGCAGTAAGTTAAAGAAATGAGTTAGGTAGCCTAAACATTCCTGGCATCAGTCAGCCTCGCAGGGTGGACAAGGAAATAACTGGAAATGGGTTTGATGGGAGTATAGAGTGGGGTTGAGGGAGTATTGCGACTTCCCTGAATCACACCAGGTCTACAGACACAAAAATACGGGGATGGCAGCCACTGGCTGCATCCACAGACAGACGTAACACTCCAAAACATCTTTTATTCTGAAATAATGCTGAAACTCTACTGTATTTTCAGGTCTGATAAGTGACATTCAAAAAGGCCAGGAGGTCAAACCCAAATTGCATTCTCCTGTCTGTCTCAATTTGAGTGAGTAAATCTTTTAACCACAAGATAAATCAATTATAAATACAAGCAGATCATAAAGGAAGGCTCATTATTTCCTTTCCAGAGATTGTGCAGAATAAAGAAGGGAGGATTTATGTAGTCAAATGTTTTGTCTTGTTTTTTTTTTTTCCCCTTATTTTGCAGTCACTCCCTGTCGTAGATTTGAATAACTCTTCATATATCTTGTTAGTGGCATTTTTCTTCTAGCAGAGGTTGAGAATGCAAGGTCTATTGCACATTTTCTCACGTGTGACTTAGTCAACAAGTTTATAAATGGAGATGAAAGTGGCTGGGGTGGTTTCCCTGGCAGAAATGCACTCCTTGAGGTTTGAGACATACAGATTATGGAGAGAATGATCCAAAACAAGAGGATCGCTTCACTCTGAGATGCTGACAAAACACGTGACACAAAGAACTATGAACAAATTGCACAATGAACTAAATTTCAGTTTTCACCTGACTGCTTTACATTCTTTACAAAGGATAAAATCTAGAGGTCAGGCTCCTTTTTCTTTATGGAGAAGTAATAGGTAGACTAAGAATAGAATATTTCCAGAGAGATGTTCCTTGCCTACACACTCACACAGTCAGGTTGTTGGTGCTCTCCATTTTCTGACGTTACCTGCTATGTGTAGAGTTTTGTTGCAGGTGTGAACCTTCTCTGAACGTTGAATACTCTACAGAGATGCAGCCACAATCTTCCTTCCCCCTTCTTGCTCAACAGTCCTTTCTCCCCAAAAAAGTGCTTTGGATGTGCTCTTCCAGATATCTCTGGTTCCATCTGCTTATGCTGCTGCTTCTTCTTCTTCTTCTTTCTTCTTCTTCCTCTTCCTCTTCCTTTTTTTTCCAGTGTAGTTAACATATAGTGTCATCTGCTTCTTTATACCCCTAGATCCATGGCCCTAGTACAATCTTCCTCACCTCAACTTGATTCCCATCAACAACCTTCTAATTGATCTGTCTACACTCAGTCCTGACTTTTCTCATCCATGTACCACTTTGCAATCAGAAAGATCAACCAAATTTGAAAATTTGATTCTGCCATTCCTATTTAATGCTCTTCAGAGACTACTGATTGTCCTCACGATCAAGTTCAAATTCCATTGCACAGATGATACAATATGAAAGATCTGGCCACCACTTACCTCTTCAGCTTCCTTCTCCCACATTCCCTTCTCTGACTTCAGTGCACCAGGACTTCTGAACTACTAGTGGCTCCCCAGGCCCTTCTGGTCTGTCTTGACTTTGGATCTCTTCATGCATTTTGCATTTATGTGGCATGTTATCTTCCCCGTGAGTTCTACAGCTCACAGTACTCTATCCCTGTGATTATAAACACACACACCTGCACTCATATACACACATCCCTTCCCTACATATCTTCTGCCTCCCAGTATTTATTTTAATTAGTTACCAATTTTATTTTAAATGAGAAATATTTTTAAAATTCTAATAAATCTTTGAAATAATCAAATCTGTTAACCACGAACCTGCTTTCCTGCATAGCAAAGCTCAGCTTCAGCTCTTTTAAGGTAGAGGCAGTTATTTTAAGATGGGGAATCCAATCCCCACTTGGCCACATTCTCCACCAGAACCACTTCATTCATTCATATTGCCTTTCTGGCCCTTGTATGTATTTGGTTTTTCAACTGCTACTCTAAGATACTTTGTTCTTCACTTGTATGCATCTTGTCTAGAATTCACTAAAACATTTGAGGAGGAAGAACAACAACAAAACTCTAGCATCATCCTCAAAGCAGCTGATAGTCATGTTTTTGAGGCTTTCATTTAATCTGAAAGCTGACAGAGAATCAGAACAATGCTTCTAATTTTTCTTAAAAAAATACATTTCAAACATACTTGTATGCTAGAAACCTTATCATTAACTCACTGAATACCCAAAGGGAAAGAATGTATTCTTCATATTATTTGCATAACCTAGTTGAGGAAACATAGTGCCAGAGAGATTGCTTTGGCCAGAGTCAAGAATCAAACAGATTTTATATGGCAGAGTCAGGTGTTAAACTGTGATCTCTTGACCTTCAAAGCCTGCATACCTTGAAAGCTCTAAAATTCTAAAATGAATGATTTGATTAGACAATTTGAGTCAGTACTATAATTAAGTGATCCTTCTACCTTCTTACCCTTATCTCTAACATGGTTTCTTCCAGCAAGTAATATGCATGCATGCATTTATTCTCTTGAGTTTGAGCTCACTCTTCCGGATAACTATCACCATTAGTTGGCTGGCCTAGCTAGAAGCAATTCTGCATGAGACACTACAGTTGGCCCTTGGTATCTAGCATGTTCATTATGATGATGTTTCCTTTGACTGAGTATGAATCAACTCATAAAAATGTCACTATCATCATTCTAAGCCTGTCTTAGAAAACCTCCATGTGTCAGGTTCACAAATGCTCATCACGTTCAGAATAATATCTCAAATTTTTTGTGGTTCTTGGCACCAAGTGCAAAAGCCACTATTTATTTCCTGGGTGCCTGCTTCTTTCCTTCACATGCTCAAGCAAAATTCCTTTGTTGAGAACTCCTGATAAAACACTGAATGTGCCAGGTTGGACTGCAGATTCACAAAAATAATAACTTTCCTTTTTTCTATCTTTCTTCCTTTCGTGCTTGGTTTTTTGACCTTGAAGTTGGAGCAGCTGTTTTTTATATGAATTACAATAGCCAACTGAACTACAGGTGCATTTACCACTGAGATTCCAAATTCTAAAGTTGCAGCAGATTTAGAATATACATGATGAATAAATATAAATAAACTAACCATCAGTTATCTTCTGCTTTTATCCCACCCCTCCAACTGACAGAGTCTTGGTACCAGAAGGAAATCTTAGTGGAAACTTTAATTCTAAAACATGATTTTCTTAAGAACAAGGCATGCATCTGGTTGAATTTGGCCAGATATAGTGATTTCTTGCTCATAATCCAATAAACACACACCATTTAATAATACAGGTGACACTAACTGGATATTTAAAAAGTAAAATAGTGATGCAACAGTCAATTTGAACTAAGAGCTTACTTCTTAAAAAGTCTTTCCAAGCACTGTGCTTCACAGACACTTTCTGATTTAATTCTTTATAAACTGTGGAACCTTGGGGTGCCTGGGTGGCTCAGTGGGTTAAGCTTCTCCCTTCCGCTCAGGTCATGATCCCAGGGTCCTGGGATCCAGCCCTGCATCAGACTCCCTGCTCAGTGGGGAGTCTGCTTCTCCCTCTTCCTCTGCCCCTCCTCCAGCTTGTTCTCTCTCGCTCACTCTCTCTCAAATAAATACTTAAAATCTTAAAAATAAATAAATAAATTGTGGAACCTCAAATAAAACACTAATCCTCCTCAAAAAATTGGGAAAGAGACATTCAGCAGATTGAAAGTATTTCCTATTTGTTTGGTGGAAATGAATGCTGTGAAAAACTTTTCAAGAATAATTCAGCAATATGTATCAATAACCATGAAAATATTATTATCATTGGCCTTATTCTACTTTTTTAAAGAAATTTCCCCAAATGGAGCTGGGGGCATTGATTACACCCAAAAATAATTAATTTTGTTCATACATAGTCATTACAAATACTTCATTATGTGCACAAATAGTATAATTGTCTACCTAGAAAATCCTCCCAAAACAATAATGACAAATTATTACAATTCAAATAAAAGGATATGGGGCATCTGGGTGGCTCAGTCAGTTAAGTGTCTGCCTTTGACTCAGGTCATGATCCCAGGGTTCTGGGATTGAGCCCTGTATCTGGCTCCTTGCTCAGTGGGGAGTCTGTTTCTCCCTCTCCCTCTGCCCCTCTCCCTGTTCATACTCTCTCTGTCTCTGAAATAAATAACATCTTTTAAAAAATAAATTTATTAATTAAATAAAATAAAGATATAAGAATGTGGATAAATATAAGTATTAGCATACAAAATCAATCACAGTCCTATATAACAACAATAACCAACTGGAAAATGGAATAGCTAGGAAAAAATCTTATTTAATAACAAAAGCAGCAAAACACCTAGAGTTAACAACATGTGCATATATGAAGGAAACAATACAATTTTATCTTCACTCCTAAAGAATACCTGAAGAAGTAAAATATGTTTCTGTATGATCCAGTATTGTATAGCTAATTTCTTTAACACGATAAAATCCAATCAATAGCCCCCCAAAATTATTTTCATAGAACATAAAAAGCTAATTCCACAAGAAAGGAAAATGATTGAGAATAGTTTATACAGTGTTAAAAAAAAAAAGGAGTGAGATGTGCACGGGGGCAAAACTTGTCCTATTCAGTATCAAAATATACCTTGTAAGTGTGATGTTGGTGCAGTACTTGGGAAAAACAAAATTATTTAAATAAAACAGAAACCAGAAATTCCTGGGGTTTGTTTTTGTTTCTGTTTTTGCTTTTTAGTAAGCTCTACACCCAGTGTGGGGTTGGAACTCATGACCCTAAGATCAAGAGCTACATGCTCTACCAACTGAGCCAGCCAAACATTCCAAGGATCCAGACATTTCTAAGAAATCCAGAAATAGACTCTTTATATAGAGAGTTTTTTTTTTTTTTTTTTACATTATGATATACATTGGAGCTCTAAGTAACTAGGAAAAAGAAGAACCATGAAATAAATGGAGATGTGAAACTATGATTTTGAAAAACAAATAAAATTACAATCCTACCTCAGAAACTTAAACAAATTCCAGGTGCATTAAAGACATAAGCATAGCAACAAAATAGGCAAAAACTGGAAGTATTAGGTAAAACACTATATAGCAGTTTTAATACGCTATTTGTATTGAAATGCTATGGTTTCCATGATGTATTTGAGGTAAAAAAAAAAAAAGGCAAACAAAAACAAATAAAAAAAATGTGAGAAAGCTGTGGTATAATACATATGAATATATTGTTTATGTAAATCTATCTACAAATAATAACATTGTACAGTATTTCCTAAGGGTACCTAAATGTATGTAAGAACTTCAACAATGCCTGAAAAATCTCATGCGGCGCTAATATTGGTTGCCTCTAATAAGGGTACTTGGAGGTATTAATGACTAATTTTTATTGAGTGTGTATTTACATATTGATTGTAGAATTTAAAATAAATCTTTTCATTTATTATGTATGTTGTGTATAATGCTGTTGGGTCTCCTTTTTCTAAAAGTCATTTTAGAAATAACTTGTTATATCAAGTTTCAAATGAAACTCCTTGTTATAGAATTGTGTATATCTCTAAAAGCCATTTATTAATCCATGTGGTATTTGGATATTAAGGAATACCTTTGACAGCATCAGCATATTTGTGTCTGGTGTGTGGGTCAGGGTGTATAGGAGGTATTTATCTTGCTACTTGGGTTTTCTGCAAAGAGGCTTGTTTTCTTTGTTGTTTTGTTTTCAAAACTACTGGCCCAAAACAAATATTTGCTTTCTTTTTAAAGAATGGTGGCAGGGCACAACATTTTGCCCAGAGTGCTAAATATGCATTCCGTGGAAAACCACATTTGGGAATTATTTACAATTCAAGAGGAGGGGAAAGAAACAAGCAAGGACTTGAATTGTGTTTCTGTTTCTGTTGCTAATGTGGAGCCATAGGGAATAGAGCCCACTGTAGTTGAGGGTGATTGACTGTTGCTTTGCATATCGTTTGGAGATACCCCTGAAAGAATATCAAGATGATGGGGCAGAAAAATTCCCATAATCATAATTATGGGTCTAGAACAGCCAAGAGAGTCATTTTGACACAACGATCATCTCCCATCTTGAAAAGATGAGAGCCAACTCATGCCTCATTGTGCTCCCTTCTACCAAAGTTTTTGAAGATGAAAAATCAGTATCAAAACAGTTTTAAATAAAAGTTACAAAGGCTCCTGTGAAAGAGGAGAGATTATTGCCCTTCTTGCAAGAGCAACCGGATGAGAAATGCCATATGAGCCCAGGTCATTACTAGAATCAGCTGTAGCACCTACATTCTTCACAGCTGCTGCCTGGCCAAGTTATTGTTCTATTAGCATCAATGTCTAGATTTCCCATATACTTGGGCCCCTGACAACTGCGGGCTAGTTTTCTCCAGCTTGGCCCTACTGAGAACAGATAGTGTCCCAGAAGCTAAAGCGCAGACTCATTCAAAGGAGATAAAATAAAAGTTCTGTAATTATAAGCTTTAAGAATTTTCCCTAATATTTCCCCTGGCCCAGAATGATTTTATGGGTGATACCAGCACATCCTAAAATATATTTTTTTAACAAAGGCTTCAATTCACTAAACAGGATGTAGTATTGGCAGGTCAGGGGCAACCAGTTCTCACTGTCCAATCTTTTAACATTCTCACCACACTTTGATGCATTTCTGCAGCAATCACTTTGGAGATCTTTGTTACTCCAAACTTCTTTTGGGGAAGTGATGGCTGCAGTGTGACTGGGGGCACAGCATCAAATGGGAGAAGCAACTCTCTCTTGTCAGGAAACAAAAAACAAAAAACAAAAAACAAAAAAACCCCTGAAACTTGAAATAAAGCAAAAAACATGGATGACATTTACCCAGTAGAGATGCAAATAATTTCTTTCCAGCAAAGCAGATAACTCCAAAGATGGCCTACTGAACAACACTTTGATGAGGGATAGCCCAGAAGCAGCCTCCAGGTTAGACTTGAGAGCCACACCCCTTTAGCCCTGCTCACACCCCTTGGATATGCACCCCCATACCATATCCTAAGGGACCTGGCTTAAAACCTCTCTTCCCCATTCAAAGCCTGTACTTCTTAAATAGCGAATGGATCTTACTCATTCTCATGCTCTTGTTACCTATCCTAGGGCTGATAACGCAAAATATGTTCAGAAAATATTTGTTAAATGAATTGTGTCCAAAAAAATAGTGAGAGAAGAGAAGAAAGACACAGTGGCAAATGGAGGGACAGGATCCGACACCTTTCAGTGTTTTCTCCCCAATCTGGCAAAATGGTGCATAATCTGTTATGAAGAACTTATTGGTCCTTAGGGTTATTTGGACAGGGAAAGAAGAGAGGATAGGGCTGATACTTGAAAGAACAAAAAATAAACTTTGCTTAAAAAATTACTTCTATTAAAACAAAAACTGAAAATTATTCCAATTAGAAAAAACAAAAACAAAAACAAAAACTGGTTTGACTTTTTGCTGCTGCCTTCCTGGCAGCATGGGCTAAGAGAAAGGCAGTCGCTGAAGGTCATGATTACTTAGATGTCTCCACAAATGGGTGTTGGCTGTGGACGGCTTTCAGTTTATTTCATAAAACTTACAGTATCACTGAATCATCAAATGGAGGGACTGGCCTGAGCACCTTCTCTGATCTGACAGGATTTTCCATAAATAAGCCCCTCTTCACCCACCAGAGCACAGGGAAAACAAGAGCAACTGTAAAGGGAATCCAGTGGCAATACCTCAGAGCAAGTTTGTGCATACCATATAACAATTTGAAAATGGGGTTTTGAAAATCCCTTTCCCTTTGAAAGCTAGTTGCTAAGACAACGGCGGCTATAAAGCTCCCTTTTTTAAAGGCCCTACCTCAGCTTTTGAGGCATTCACACATCAGATACACTACCATGTGGGGACAATTTTGCTGATTTGTGCAAAGGAGGGGATAAAACCCAGTGTGCGGCAGGATCCCTCCCCTGGGAGCTATTGCACTAATTGAATGTATCCTTTAAATGTCAAATCTCATAAATTTCCAGGCAAAGCAGTGCCTTATTATCCCCCTGGGGTGGGGGCACAAATAATTTCCCATTTAAAATGATATTTTGTTTGCAACTCTTATTTAATAACCCTTGACAGAGAATTCCAAGTAGGAGAAAAAAAAAATGTTCATTTAATCTTTGCCACTGACTTACGAAGTATTGATTATTAAGCCCAGTGGGCAGATGGAATAACTGAGGCTCAGAAAAGGTAAATGACTTAAAATAAAGTCAGTATTAAAAGAGCCAGCATTTGGAACTCTGCATTCAATCCTTTCAGGAATTGATTATACATTTACTGAATTCAAAATATATCAGAGAACCTGCAGCAGGCACAAGGATGTAAAGATAAATTAGGCACTATGTATGCCCACAAGGAAACCACTAGAGGGGAGAGAGACAATAACCAGATCATTATAACCTGGTGTGATGGGTAGGGTCACAGGTAGAGGGGTGGAGTGGGAATAGAAAAAACCCATGAGAGCTTTGGGCCAAAATGGCCAAACCTTTATACCCTGGATTCAGATGGTCATTGTGGACACCCTAGCAAAGGATGTGACTTTGTCCAGGTGTTTCTCTGCAGCTGAGGCAGTCCCTGAAGTGTAGACACATGAAGACTAACTGCCAACAGCCTTCCCATGGCAGGGCAACAAGTCCTTCTTGAAGAGGGACCTGAGCAGCACATTCCCATATCTGCCATGGGTTCCTAAGCCTCTCTCTACACCATAAATAGATCCTGAGACAACCCTCACCATTTAACCTGGTGTATGAATGATGGAGGAAGCTGGATCGAAATGTGGCACTTCTCTCCTCTTCTACAAAATTGCTTTCCACTACACAAGTGATTTTGAAGCCAAATCCCTTCCTTCTTGCATCAGAAGAAACTTGGTAACAACATGTGAACTGAGTGTAAATCTGCCAGTAACACTTTGCAGAGGATTGCGATTACATTTTCTTCCCCTCCATCGCTCTGCTCAAGGGCTTTCTCACCTCCTTCTCTGAATCCTCAGCCATGTCGACAAAGCCTTGGAGAAATTGAAACAGGCTCACTAAGCTGCGGATAGAGTCCCAGCGTCTGCATGCCTTGCTGGGTCTGCTTTTATCCAACCCGGATTTTCCCTGATTGTTAATGCTCAATGGCATCTTGGCTTTGGAAAAAACATAAACAACTTCTCACCTCCCTTCTGTCCCTTCGATCAGGTCCTTGAACATCCAGGGAGTACTGATTTTCTTTTCCATAATGGTCTGGATTTACTTTCTTTTTTTATGATTATCACCCCAGCTCCACGTAAATGACACTGCCCTAATTTTTTTTTTTTTACTGGGTTATAAATTTTGATGGCTGCCAGTGCCAGAGGAATCAGAATAACTGCTCTAACACTGGGTTTTTGTGTAGTCTAAATCTCAGGGCTTCTTTCCCTGGGTTTGCTGAAGAAAATGATGCCATATGCCATACTGCACCCTCCTTTGAAAAAGGCAGTATGACTCGTGATATGTTTTATCAATGGCAATCAATCAATCAATCAATCAAACTAAACAAGAAAACTTTACATTCTCCTTCAATTACCCATTATCAATCCAATGCAGACCAGCATATGATGAAATGAGCTTTATTTAAAACAGAAAGGGTTGCAGATAAACATTTCAAAAAAGTTTCTGGAGTACTGAGGGGCAGAAAACACTAAAAATGGGCTAATGGAATGGGTTAAATGCCTTCGAGTCTGAATATCTTAAAGAAGAGACAAAATTTTGCAGGAGGGGGTGATTTAATCATTTACTTCTCCTAATATAAAAATAGAACCAATGTTCTTTCAAAACACTTTCAAGTTATAAGAGTGTGATTTGGTGGAGCAGTGGTGTTGGGGAAAGAAAATGCATGGGATAAAAGCAGATAGTTCTGCATCATTGTTTGTTTGTTTTGTTTTGTTTTCTGCTTTTCTTTTTCATCATAGAATTTTTTATTGAGTGGACACTGGGTGCTCATCTAGGTACTTGGCCCATAGCAACGAAGCACAGCATTTCTGGGACTTGCCCTGCTGGCATTATGAGGTCTCTTATCAACTTCTTAAACTCATCACAACAATTTCTTATTTTTAACTATTAATGGGGAATATCAGAAATTGCATATTCAATTTTTTTTACTAAGAAAAATAATTCAAGTATACTTGATGTATGACTTACCTTTGAAAAAATAAACATTTTTGGTTAATTTATATGATGTTGAAAAGACAATGATTCCTTTACTTTTGGTTTCCCCACTGATGTAATGTTAAGTAACATCTTCTATGCACTATGGCTCATATAACAAATGTGCTAAAAGGTAATTTTTCTGTTACTTTTTAATATGAAAAGGATACATACGTCCTCCTGTGCTTTGAGACACATTATATCCTCTCAAATAGAAAACTACTGGCCTGCATGAGGAAAGCCATCCTCCTGAGTTACAAGGATAAATGTAAGTGACTATTCACATATAGATTCTCTGGCAGCTCATGTGTGTGGCTGTATTTTGCCACAGAGCACCTGTTTATGCAGTTCCGGAGCACAAAGTTACTGTGTGTGCACTCTCCCTGACTGGCTTCACCACTGACCGCAAGAAGTTTAGCATGCTTCACCTGCAAATAGGAATAATTTTTCCCTACCAGCATGGAAGCAGGAACATCATCTTTAGGGATCTCTTTGAACTTTATGATTTATCAAGAATCATATTGTTCTCTTTCATAGTGTAGTATTTTCCCCAAGGAGCTGTAAAATGGGAGCAACTTCAGTTTACTTTGACACAAGTAAACAGCTAAGACAAAAACAATGAAAACCAACAAACAAAACACAAGCCCATGAAAGACAAAAAAAGAAGAAGAAGAAAGCAGTAAAAAAATGAGACTCACAGACCCACATCTTTATAAAATGTCTATAATTGCAACAAATTTGGAAAGATGCAATTCAGATTTGGGGAGAATGGGGATAAGAATGATTGTCATTCCTAACATAAACATGGAGGTTGTCGATCTTTGGATCCTGAGAGATCAGTTACCAGACTCTTCTTTTCCATTTTGCAGATAAAGACAACGGGTATACAGGGGCTAGGTGTTTTTCAACCAATGTCCTGTGGCCTGTTTGCTCTTGACATGGGTTACACACCCACATCTCTCCATTTCACTTTCAGCAATGGGTGCTAGTTCTTGGATTCCTCTTGCCTCATCTGCACACTGACTGGCACATTTGTGGGGAACAGAAAACCAGAGGGGTAATACCTCCAAGAGTTTCAATGATGAGACAATTACATGCTTGCAGCATACATTTCAGATTCTATGTGTTATGAAGTTTCTCTTACTCTGTTAAAAAAAAAACAAAAACTGTGACATGTGATCAGTAGTATGGCATGGTTGCAAATGTCCCTAACTATCATGGTGATAAAAGTCTGAAAATAAAAATATTAACTCTGGGAATCCAGCATGCATTGACTCATATATGAACACTTCAACTTGTCACATTTCAATGACAGTGGCAGTGTGCAGAGTTACATCCTGTTCTATAAAATTCAACCTGTTTCTGGTACTCAGGAAGCACTCACGAGCACACATCAACACCAGTGATTACAATGTTGAATGATGCTCTGTTTTGACTGAAAGATCTTTAATGGATACAGGTATCCAGACAGGCATATCCAAATGAATATTTAAATACTGCTACCTTCAGAATAGCATGGAGGACATTAGGAGAAGGAAGGGAAAAATGGGGGGGGGGAATTGGAGGGAGAGATGAACCATGAGAGACTATGGACTCTGAGGAACAAACAGGGTTTTAGAGGGGAGGGGGGAGGAGGGATTGTTAGCCACTTGATGGGTATTAAGGAGGGCACATACTGCATGGAGCACTGGGTCTTATATGAAAACAATGGATCATGGAACACTACATCAAAAACTAATGATGTATTGTACGGTGCACCACATGAAAAACTAATGATGTATTGTATGGTGACTAACATAACATAAAAAAAACAAAGAACTGTAAAAAAAAAGAAAAACAGAATACAGAGTAGGATCCAGAAAAGCACCCCCCCCAAAAAATACTGCTACCTTCAATCTATCCCTGGGAAGAAGTACACACCAATCAGATCTTTTTCTGCCTAGCAAATATAAATATCTAGTTTCTCTGAATTTCTGAATGATAGGGAATATAATTCTTCATTTTGGCTGCTAGAGCTAAGTAAAGGGTTTTTGTTTTTGGTTTTTTTGTTTTGTTTTGTTTTTGGTTTTGGACCACTGAATGGTACAAAATGGAAATACTGGGACTTCAGCATTTTTGGCCACCTGGCATGTTTAAATGGGTGTATTGCTGAACACTAAACAACAGAATTCAAACCAACAGACTAAAATGACCTCCAGCAGCATGTTTTTTTTCTTCTTCAAGTACATTAAGACAAATTCAATAAAGCAGAGTAACATCTGAGATGGAACTTATTGGAGGGAAACATAACAGAAGCAGGTGCTCTCACCGCAGCTGACCTTGGCTCCAGCTCGAGCAGGGTATGTCCTCCAGACCCATCGACATGCTCCTACAACTCCCTGCACTTGTGATCAATTTAACTGAAACGTCTGGAGATAAAAACCTGCCATAAAACACAGCCATGACATTTCCCTTCTGACTTGCACAAAGTTTATCACATATTCAGGCCATATGATAATTTCATAACGACATGAAATTTGCATGAAAGGATAAAAAATATTATTCCATCTTATATACACCTTTCTGCCAGAAAGATTCACAAATACTGCCTGAAGATAAATTAAACTTTGGCATGGAATATAATTTATGAAAATTGCAAACTACTTGAATTGATTTCACCAAAAAAGACATTAAATCTTGACGACTAGCAAACTTCTTCAGAGAAATGAAATGTGATGTTTAAATAGAATTAAAACAGCAATATAAATTTTCAAAAATATTTTAAGAGTAAATCATATCACTCATGTAGGTTATTAATTAAGTAAGTGCCTTATAATCATAAAAATGCTTTAATCACTTATAGTTTCTGCTAGATAGGTAAAACATGACAGATGAAGAAAGAAATATGATTCCTCTTGAGAAGACAAAACATGACATATTCTGTTACTTTATTTCTTCTTTTAGCTGGTATGCTATTAGTGACTGCTTTTGTCAGAGTTAAAAGTTGCACAAAACCCATTTAAAGAAAACTTGTAAGAAACCCCCATTTATTACTTATGGCATTTCATTACTAGTAGTAAACCTCTGTAGTGTGAGAGTTGGCTAAATAAATAAATAAGGAAAGAAAATTGAATCTGGTTGACTGGAAAATTTTGGACCTTACTTATATCACTGTTCTAAACATCTGAACTTCAAGTTTTATATAAGAACAGCTTCTTAGCTTTGATAATATTACAATGGCCCTAATATTTACAACTATAATTTGTACTTTAAGGATTTACAAGCCCTGCTCAACCTACTTTCAAAAAATCCTTTCTAATTTCTAGCTATGAGGCTGACCTTTCCTACCTTAGACTCATGTGGCTAAATTCTCTTCCTCTCTATTGCTGTTTCTGTCTCTCTTTCCTCCACACATACACAGGCACACACAGCTCTTTGAAAGGTAGTGTCATTGAACAATTTATCTTTCAATTCCCATCATCCAACAAGGCTCCTGACTTGTTCTCAGTGCTTAGTGACTATTTATGGAATGAATGAATGGACTCAGTAAGGGACATTTGAAACTTTCTGGTCCACACTATAAGCGGTGGCAGTCAGTTCAGAAGAACAACTTGTCTAGAGGCTGATTCTGAGTCTCAGGAGGAACTTCCCAAAGAAGGGATGTCAGCTCGGGGGCCAGGCCTGCTTTTTTGTGCAAATGTAAGGAAGCTGCCTGAATGATGTGATTTCAGGGAGCATCAGAGAAGCTTGTGGAAAACAGTAGTTTCTTCTCCCACCATATGACTGGTGACACATCCCTTTGAAATTCTGTAATGTATTTTATTATACAGTTATCAATAATTATCAGGAATCAGATATCACTAGGAAGGGTGTGATGCGTGGCTCACTGACTTAGAGGCAACACCTACTAAGGTGTAAATAGCTGATATATTCTTTTTCTACAGGTAGATTTTGACTGTAAGAATGAAAAATAATAGGAGTCTTTGGACATCTGAAGACAATATGTACAAGGAGAAAAGAGACAAAGAGTCTGAGACCACCTCAGAATTTCTAAGAAGTGGCATAATCTCTTAGTGCTATGGCTAATGAAGCTAGAATGAAAGAATTTGTAAAATGAAATCTATAGTTATAAATGCTTTATGACATATTTTAACCAACCCTCAGGTCTGAAACAAAATCATAATTTTCCCTGAGCCTGGTGACACAGAAGTCTTGTAGGGTGTTAGTACAGAGGGGACTCAAAATGTCCCTTACCTACAAACAACTGGCTGTTCAGCTGCAATCGGAAATGGCCTTCCTCCGAAGTCTCCCTGGTCATCCTTGGGAGGCTGTCCACCTGGAGTGAAGTCTCCTTGAGGTTCCTCTCAGCCCGGACGTAATGCCATTGGTTGTCATTCAGAAGAGAAGGAGAGTGAACTATGAGCTCTACAGGGCCATTCCCAACATCAATGGCAAAAGTGATCTCAGATGGAGCTGAAACCAACAAGGGAAATGGATAGGAAGATGAGGGGAGGTGTCAGTCAGTGCACTGAGATCACAGGCGCACCCTGAAGAATGGTATAAATAACTGTGAGTCAATACAAGGTGAGGAGGTCTTCATTTGAAATCTCTGCAATATTAAAATTACCAATTAGTTGTGAAAATTACAAGATACTAAGTCCCAAACTCTTTTTTTGGTCCAGTTGATACTCATTGTGAGAATTCAGGAAACTGGATAGGGGCCAGGGCCATAGACGACAATCTGATAAACATGCATCAGTGCAAGGCTCTGGGGTTTCTGGGTCTATTTTGGCTTCAAGTGTGTCTTCGTGGATATCTGTAGATACTAGATTAGCGAGGCTGCTACACTCCTGCATGGAGAGGGTTCATGCCCTTGAAAGTCCAATCTTCTCCTCTATGTTATTTCATTAATTCATGTGATTATAATCATTCATGCTATTCTTATGACTTTTTTTTCTCTATTTCAAGGAGACTCAGAGAGTTTAAGTGCTTGTCTCAAGGACATATCACTGCAAGTAGTGGTGCCTGGGATCAAACATAAGCCCCCCTTCCCCCTTCTATGACTCTTTCTACCTTTCTATAAAAATCTGCATATCACACATTCCAGGAGTCAGCCAGTCAGTAGTAATAATACCAATGATGATGATGATGACAGTGGTAGTGGTGTGGGCAGTGGTGGTGTTGGTGATGATGATGGTGGTGATGGTGATGATGATGGTGGTGGTGGTGATGATGATGGTGGTG
>NC_138371.1:97241238-97257304 GCF_054177405.1 Leptonychotes weddellii | reverse complement strand
TGATGATGGTGGTGGTGGTGACATACCAACTGAGGGAGAGAGAGAAAGAGAGAGAAGT
Organism: Leptonychotes weddellii; assembly: GCF_054177405.1. Lineage (NCBI taxonomy): Eukaryota > Metazoa > Chordata > Mammalia > Carnivora > Phocidae > Leptonychotes > Leptonychotes weddellii. The sequence continues at coordinate 97,257,246 of NC_138371.1, read as the reverse complement.
AGCAGGAACACAATAGGTACAATGAATTCTGCTGAGTGCTACATTAAATACTGACCATAGAGTCTGTCATTTTAATTCTCAAAATAACCCTATGAGAAAGGCATCATTTTTATTCCCATTTTATGGGTGAAAAAACTAAAGTTCAGAGAAGTAAAATTTTCTCAGTTTCTCAGACAGGACAAAGAATCTGACTCCAAAAGTAGAATTCTTCTCCATTTTTCTCTATTGAGTATGTCTTTTTGTATTTTCCATTATTACATAAGAATTTTTCTTAAATCTGAAGGATGTGGAGAGGCAAATTATAAACTGATGTTGATGAGAAAACAGTGCCCTTTCAGTCACTGGAGCCTTCCTACGACAGATCTTCCCTTCCTTCTCGGCACCTTGGGAAGCCCCCTCTCCTTTACACTTAAAATAGGACATGGGTATTTATTTAACAAAGTCATCAACTGAATTATCAGTAATACCAAAGGTCAAATAGCACCCTGGACCACTCCCTCCTCAGCCTTTAAACCCAAACAGAAAACCAGCCTTTGTATAAGAAGCCCACAGTAGGTGGAATTTCAAGTAACTAAGAGCTTGAATTGTTTTGCATTCTGGTCAAGGTGAGTCCTGACCTAAATTAAGAGAGGCAGGAAGGTAGAGGCCCTAAAATGGGATTTGAAAGCGTGGACCCTGGAGCCACGTTTTTGATCTTGTCATGACTCAATTTTCTCATTTGTAAAATGGGAATAAAAATAGTGCCTGTCAGGTTGTTTATGACTTAATCCTGATGAAGTTCATAGACCCATGCCTGGCACATAAGACGTACTCAAAGTGATAGCTATTGCTATTACTATAGTGACACGGCTGGCCAACTCAGCCACATGGCTTTGGCTCATAAACCCATGCATTAAAGGAGACAGAACTGAGGCGAACAAATTGGGTTCAACAATTAAAAGATTAAATAAGAATGAAGTTGGCCCTTTGAGCCATTTCCTGTTTCTTATTCAGGGCACAGATGCCACCTTGCAGCTCTGCACTTCTTGAGATCAAATAAACACTAACTGTGAGATAACTGGGACCTCAATTTATTTCTCTCTACAGAACAAAGGTAAAAATTGGTGAGAATTGGAGAGGAAAAATGTTAAAGATTTTGCTAAAAGCCTTCCTGAAAATCTGGTCTTGTGGATATTACGTTCTACATGGACAGCACATCTTTATGGAGCTCTTGCTCTACTGCTGCATCTACCCACCACCCCCTGTCACCCCCCTCCTTGGTAGGGTTCCTGTACAGGCTTATCCCTGCTCCAACATTTATCCCCCTGTTGTACAATGATCTTTTTATGGTCTGTCTCCCCAACTAGTCTGCAAATTCTAGACGGACACTTCACTTTTTGGACACCTAGCACCATGGCTTGTATATAGGAAGCTCTCATTCAACCAAAGGCTCATTCATTAAAACATTACACCACACATACTAAATACAAGTTTGTAATTTTCTTTGGATTTTTTTTTTTTTTGGTTTATACCAAGGCATTAACTTCCTTGAAAAATATTTTTAATTATTACTATTTAATTTTATTTAGGTCACTATTAAAAACATACTTTGTTCAGCCTATTCCTCCTAGAACTGGGGGACAATCAGTAAAATGCAGTAATCAGAGCTAATGTTTATTGAGTGCTTACCACAAACCAGACACTCTGCTAAGCATTTTTCATGAATGAACTCCTTAATATTTTAAGCATCACTATACTCTTATGAGACAGGTAACATACTGCAGCTGAGGGAACTGAGCTGACAAGTTGCTCCAACCCAGATGGAGGAGAATCAAGATTTAAATCCAGGTGATGTGTCTCCGGAGCTCATTTTTAACCCACTCTTCCTATAAAAAAAAAAATATTCTTCCCTCAAACTTATGCTGTGCCCCTGGGGGGTCAAAGCTAGAATATATAATAGAGGTACCTGGAAACAACTGAATAATAATAACATAAGTAAATAAGTGATACTTCCAACATTGCCTAGTGACTCTGAGGATGGGGACCTGACACAAAACAAAGTCTGCTCTCCTTTGCTGGAGAGATGGTGAATTACGAATGGCCCTGGAGGGGAAAACCAGGAGCCCTGTGTCAGCCCTTAGCTCCAACATGAATTTACCCCCTGGCCTTTCTTTCTCCCACCTGTCTGACAAATATTTTCCCTCATCATTTACTCCCTTGTGGTTCAAGACAAAAGTATAGAGTCATTTAGCCCTTCAGTAGGTTTTTACCAATCCAGGTCTTGTGTTCGACCCTGAGAATGCATAGATGAATGAAACCCAATGAGCTCACAGTGTACTTTCAAGATTGACAAAGAAGGGACGTGCTAAGTGGGGAAAGTGCTGTAAGTTCAAGAGAATGTCTACCAAGTTCTTTTAGAAGATGAGAGGCTTTCTGAGTAGAGGCTCCTATATAATGCTCTCCCTTCCTAGAACCTCGTGTCTATGTCCTGTGCCCTGACCCCATGTTGGGCATGAGACAGATCCCAGGGACCATTTATGGACAAAGAAGAAGTCACTTAGCCTCTCTGATCTTCTGTGCATACATCTATAAAAAGGGAAATATGAACTACATGACATATCATTAAACATTTCTGGAGATAAGGCAACTCTAGAAAAAAGGACATACACTTTACTTAAAATTTCGAGGACTTCCTGAATGTCTTACATTTCAAATCACGGAGAAAAGTAATTCTATTTTTTTCTGAATCCTAACATTCTTGGGTTTTGAGGCAGTCTTGCAAAACAGAATAGGGAGTTGCACTAAGGAAGAAAGGTAGGTTGATCCTGGATTTTGGCTCTTACTAGCTGTGTAACTCTACGTGTGTTACTAAGTTTCCTTAGGGTCGCCTTCCTCATCTATACATTGGACTAGGAGTTGAACAATGAAAATCATAGTGCAGTATCTTGATGATCATCAATAGGATTGTTTGAAAAAAATGAATAATAAATGAAAAGCATTTAATACAGTGTCTAATCAGAGTAGACACTAAACAATTTAGTTTTAGTGTTACATTTTATATTATATAAATGTATAAATTTAATTATTAGTAGTATTAATTTTATCATCTCTGAGGATTATTTGGTAATATTATTTTTTTTTTGGTACTTTCTTGATATGATACTGCTGAGCATCACAACTCAAGTCTCTCTCTTTTTCCCCCATATAAATATGTATATCATATAACAAATACATATACATATATATATATATATATATGAAATATGTATATCTCATTCACTTCTTCCATGGGCTTGAAAACTCGCAAAATACACCACTCCAGAATATGCTATTTTAAAATCAGGACGATTTTGAGCTGAAAGCAATTGAGAAGAAGCAGAGGCATGGAAAGCTCCCTGCTCTCCCCCTGTTTGTTTAAAGCAGGACATAAATTTACAAAGATGACTCTCCTCTCTTCTCTACCAGGAGGACAAAAGTTAATTGCCTGGAGACAACTTCATTTTTTTAAAATTTTATTTATTTATTTAAGAGGAATAGAGAAAGAGAGAGAGAGAGCATAAACAGAGGAAGTGGCAGAAGGAGAGGGAGAAGCAGACTGCCCACTGAGCGGGGAACCAGATATGGAGCTTGCCCCAAGGACCTGGGGATCATGACCTGAGCTGAAGGCAGATGTTTAACTGACTGAGCCACCCAGGCACCCCTGGAGACAACTTTAGACCCTAACAGTCTAGAGATGGCACCAGAGGGATCTGCATAACAAACTTTACTAACCAGCCTTTATCACTACTCTTGGAAACCTAAAGCTGCTTCCTTTGTCTATTATTTCTCCATAAATTTATCATTCTCTGTTGAACATGCTATATAATAAGCTATAGTTCTAAGCCACTTCTTTGAGTTACTCATTTTTCTCAGTGCATCTCCCATGTACACACAATGTGTGAAGGTTAGTAAACTTCTGTTTAGTTTTTCTCTTGTTACTCTGTCTTTTATTACAGGGGTCTCAGCCAAGAACTGAGAAGTTAAGAGGGACATTACTTTTCCTCCTTTATAGAATTTAGAGAGAGTTAGCCCCACCCCCCGCCCCACTCCAACCCCATCCAGGTGTAAAGGTGGACCCTGGCAAAACCACTCTGCAATCCTTACTTCCATGGCCAGAGGCATTGGTCAGAGGTGTTCAGATGTTGCACATCAGGAGTTTCACCCATCAGCTGAAATGTAGCTCTCCCTTGAAGGAGAGCTAGCTTTAGACTGAAGAAGGTATTCAGAAGTCAGTGCAGGGAGAGAAATAAATTGAATCCAGATAACATTATGAAACTGATGAAACCAACCAGAAATAAAGTGTCTCATCAATTCTGGACTTAGTCACATGTCCCAGTACCAGTGAATCCCCATCCTTGTGTCTACCAGTTCAAATCAAATTTTATTTAATTGTAGACAAATACATCTGATTGGCATATGGGCATCATAAACCCCATTTTGCATAAGTAAGCACTAAGGGGGTGAAGAACATGCTCACGATTAAACTTGGATGGAAATTTGAATCCACCTGGGGTTCTAAGCAATAGGCTCTTTCTGCTACACCACACTGACTCTCAACAGCCATTCCCCTCTGCTCCTCCTCACCCACTTCAAAATATGTTTCCATCCTCACAGCCATTGTGAGATAATTGTCAAAATATCTCATTTTTCCCCCTCAGTCTCATTTGAAACAGTTCCACTAAGACCTGACACTGTGAAATGTCTTGTTTCTCATAGAATATGGACCAATCTCAAGGCTACATAATTCATACGTCTTAGCTGGAAGTGACCCAGAAAGAAATGGATTGAAAATTTCATGGAGACTTCTTGTTCCCTGTTGAACAATATAGATATGTCAACTTTGGAAGCTTCTGTTCAGATGGTTATAGAGAAATACTCCTTAGGGATGGAAGAGAAATCTATTCTGTTTAAAGATCATTTCCTTTATAAGTAGCTGATCTGTAGAAGTATCTTGTTATGAACCCCTTAGGGTGAAAATTTTATCTATAGAAAAGGCATAGGATGAGTGTAGCTGTTAATAAGAAATGCAAGATCCATTTCAATTTGTTTTTTTTCTTTTAAATAATAATAATAAATTACAATATTTTGAAAAATATGAAGTCTTGTACTTTAAAATTTTTTATAAAATCTTCTTGTTTCAAAAAGTATATGTTCTTCAACCTGGTGAAAAAGTGTATGGCAAACAATTATATCAATGGACTTTTAAATTTTCATCAAATTAAATACCATCTGCATTAAAAACATTTTTGTATAACCTGAAGGACAAAATACAGTACCAGAAAGTACAAACAAATCGGACATTGAAATGTAATTAACACTAAATCATTGCTCATTACCTTGTGATAATATGCCATGACATTTGCTGCTGCTTTAATGAATCAAAAGGCCTTAGGGCCTGATTTTTATTAAATTTACATTGAGGTTATTATATCCATATTATGCAATGGTTGGCACTCAACCCCACATTTTCAGAGCCTGGCTAGGTTAGATAGGAGAGATCTTATTTCACACTAAAGCCACAAGAGCTTCCTCCCATTAATAGTCTAAATCATCAGAGTAAAGGAGGGTAAAGCTACCAATTAAAGAGATCTCTTTCCTTGTATGTGTTGTTCTATAACTGCAAAAGAAACACTTAGCTGTTTGGTGATTTGCAGGGGACTGGTGCAAACACCTCAGTCATCTCTGCCAGCTAGCACTTTTGTTTCTTTCTCTGGAGCTCTCAAATTTCCAAGCTCCTGTTGCCAAGACGTTACTTATGTTTTTAAGGGTATTTCATTTTAAGGGTATTTCAATTGCCTCCATCAAACTATGGAAAACTATGGAAACTATGGAAAATCCGTGTAGACACAGATATATGAGACATCTAATGACAAGCCCAAGTCATCATGGTCATGGGCATAACAAGGGCAAGTTGGTGGGAGCAGTCCATTCATGTATAAGAAATAAGGGGGGTGGGCAGTGAGTGCAGAAAATCAGAAAGCCAGCAAAAGCAACTAAAAGTAGATGCTTTTATTATTGCCACGCACCAGCAATTCTAAACAGTATCAGTGAAAAAAACATTCCTCCACCAAAAAAAGCCTATTGTTGGTCTAAATTTTAACAAATGTTGATATCAGTATGAATTTTTAATAATGTATATGCAAGCCTCAAGCACATTTTATTACTTACCACTTAATAAATATTATATTCAAGAGGGAAGTTAATACAGACAACTCCAGATACACCTTTGGCTCTTGAACATGCAGACTCAAATATATGGGCTTAGTTTTAAGGGTAAGAATTCAGCTTCTGAAGGTAGCAGGAGGGGAAGAATGAAGCAGGGGAAATCGGAGGGGTAGACGAACCATGAGAGACGATGGACTCTGAAAAACAAACTGAGGGTTCTGGGGGGGAGGGGGGTGGGAAGATGGGTTGGCCTGGTGGTAGGTATTGAGAAGGGCATGTTCTGCATGGAGCACTGGGTGTTATGCACAAACAATGAATCATGGAACACTACATCTAAAACTAATGATGTAATGTATGGGGATTAACATAAGAATAATAAAAAAAAATAAATGAAAAAAAAAGAATTCAGCTTCTGATTTCTCATTTTTACAATTACTGTGCTATCCTTGTTTAACTCAAATCTACTGTTGAAACACATGAATACACATTTTCACAGGGCTTGTGACACAGATTGCACCCAAAGAGAGCTCACACAACTGCAAAACTTTAGGAATTATATAAGATTTTACCAAACAGAATAGTAATCTGTGATGAAATTTCTGATGAAAATATTTTAGTGAATTTTTTTTTATTGATTACAGAGATATTTAAAAGTTGCTAGAATTGATCCTGAAGAAATCATTGGAAAGAATCACAATTTCTGGAATTTATTATAAAATAAAATATTTTTATGAATATCTACCAAATTCATCTTTATGTTTAAAATCTTTCCTAAAATTTACATGTCTGTTGCTTAATCTGAAAAAAAAGTTATTTTAAATTTAAATTAGTAAAACTATCCTTTGATCGATATAAGATAGATGGGCAAATCTGATTATACTCTGTTTTGAACATACATATGTGAAGACAATTGATTTTGATGAATTCATCCACAAATTTGCAGAAGTAAAGTTGAAGGAACAGAAATTTTAATATGACTATTACTGGAACAAACCAATATACGGTATGTTTTTGTCCTTTTTATTTAGAAAAAAAAAAGGACTAATGTAATTAGGAACCATCATGTCTTTTCTTTTTTGTACTGGAATTTTTTTATTGGTATTATTGCATGTAGGTGTTCAATATTAGGACATTTTGCCATCTACATTTCTATTATTCTTCATTTAACTTCATAATCATTACTGAATATAACTTGTATATAGGAGATGGGATGTTAGACAATGCTCCATATCCTGGAGTCAAAGTCTTTAGCTACACCGCTGCTTATGGTGAAGTAGTTGAAAAACAATGGGAATTCTGTAGTCACACACTCCTAATGGTGGGAAATAAATCAGGAAGTTGCTGTCAGAGCAAAAGTACAACAAAAAGTAGATCCTAAATATGAATAGAATGCATAATAATAATACATTAAGCTTTCCATGGAAATTGAAGTGAAAAAGTTCTGGGGTGTGGAAGCTTAAAAGTCAAAGGTAAGCAATACCCATGGACAGATAAAGTACGCTATAATAGATATCTATGAGAATTTGAAGAATGCACTATTTTGAAGAGAGAACGATTACATACTGATAGGCAATAATAAAACAAAAAGCATTAGAAGGGACTAGAAATTATCATGGCTAATTTTACAGATTTCCAGAGGCATTAATTTGATAGTATCCACAAGTACTAGCTGTTTGTGGCAAAGATAAGACTCGGACTTCTGTTGACATTATGTTAAATTCATAAATGAGGGCACTTACAGCTAATTTCAAGTCGGATGAAGTCTTTCATGCCAAGGTTTTCTAGGAAAACTCCCGATAGAGCCGTGGTTTTAAAAAAGAAGGAAATATCAGCACTGAACTCCGCATGGAAGGTAGGAAAGTGGAGGTAAGAGGCTTCTGTATAAAATGATACCGCATTCCAGAAGTACCCTGCAAATGAAAAAACCCTTAAGCATGGTTCATTGTTTTAGAATGGGATGTAGAAAAGCACTGGGCATGTGAATAATTTTCAAGACTGAGGGACATTGCAGGGAAAAGGGATAAGGGAATAAAAACATCTTGTGCTTATATAATGAAGAGAGAAAGCTTCTTTCGATTTAGTACTCACGGTCTCCATAGCAACGCAAGGGACCAATTCTCCAAGCAGCTTCTGAGTTTGATCTGTTGGTATCAGTGATAACTATCTGAGTGACAGGCAAGTGGTCTTTGAAGGAAAGAAAGCCAGTATCATTTGTCCTGCAAAACATAAATTTAAGAAAAGAAAGAGAAAATGTGGATAACGTAGGGGCTCTTTTACCAAGACTCCCTTTTCAAAGGTGATTTGGGTGGTTGCAGCAGCAGGGTGTGAGGGCGGGGAGGGGAAACCAGAAGGCTTTTCATCTCATAAGCATATGCAAAAAGCTGGAATGCCAATTACAAAACCCTTGGCCACCTTCCAAAAACCAGTGGAATTTACATTTTTCCTGTCTTTCCGGAAACACAGGTAATTTACAGAGCTTGCTATTGCTTGTTGTAGCTGACAGCACCCCACCTGCCCAATGCCTTGTTGATGTAACATTAAACATCAGCTCTCTTTCCACAGAGATTGGCTATCTCAGTAACTAACTTGAAACGGGCACCACAAATCTCACTTGAAATCACTCCCAGTACTTGTTCCAGCCACCTGCCTACAGGTTTTAATCAGCTTGGGATGTTTCTTATCACCTTTTAACTCTAGGTAAAAACAAGTCTTTATAGAGTTTCCTGTTTGTTGCTTTTCATTTTGCTCTATATTTTAAAGATCTTGGGAGTTAATGACTGTCTTTGTTAGGCAAATAGATAACTAGTCACCCCTTTGGCAAAAAAAATAAAAATAAAAATAAAAATAAATAGGGTGAAGCTATTGTTTTTCCCTTTTTTAAAGCTGTGTTTTCGGACTCATAGTAAGGACATATCATTTAACTGAGAGAAGAAAAGTGTAGAGAAGAAACCTGTATTGAATGAATAACTATTCTGAGCCAGAAATATACTAGGGGATAAGGATATTTTTCCCACACAACATGCTTGCACAGTAGGTACTATTATTTTCATTCACAGATGAGGAAACTGAGTCTAAGATATATATCAGATGTTTTGTCTAAGTTTGCAGGGCACAAGAGGCAGGGCCTTGATCACATACATGATATCTACCCCATGTCTAAATTTAACAAGCATGCCAAAAATAGCCATGTCTAAATTTAACAAATATAAATATATTTGTACGCCTTGAAGATGCCTGTATTTTATGTGCTAACATTTCATTCCGACATGGTAATTTGAAACTCATGACTAATAAAAGACTGAAATTTCTGAAAGAAGGCGGGGGGTGGGGAATACAAAATATGTTATATTACAGCAAGTCTTGAAATAGTAACCACAATTTTTCAAAGCCTTTTTAAGTGTGCAAGGTGAACTTTGCTTTGTTGTCTTGCTCCATTTAACTCATCCAAACATCAGGTGTCCTGCTAGAAAATATGATGGGACATTTTCATTTCCATGTTCCATCCATCAGGTGTGCTACCAACTTGAAATGATGAGCTGAACTGAGTCATATGAGGTAGTCTGAAAACTGCACAGAGTGGGCTGGACTCCCCACCCATCACAGCCTTAGTTAAGGACAGGATGGATCACCTTCCTGGTGCATGGGAATTGGCCAATATTCAGGGCAAAGTATATAATGTAGCAATTTTATAACAAGAACACAAAGGAGCAGGTTCATATTGGTTCTCTCTCTGTAGTCACAAGGAAATCAATAAAACACTCAACACACACTCAAAATCAATGTTACATTTCATTATCATTTACGTATCATGTACAGCTCTGAGTTTAGAGACCAGAAAATAATATCCCAAATTCTTAACTGGGGAGGCATGGCAGGAGTAGTGTGATGAGATGCTTTAAGGACTTAGCTTCAGAAGCACACACATTTATTCTGGAATCCCAAGTCCCCAGTTCCTAGCTGTGTTAGGTTGGGCAAATCATTTTATTTCTGAGATCCCCCAGCATCCTCAATTTTAAAATGGAGATAAAGTCTATACCACAGAGTTATTGAGAGAATTAAATGAGATCATATAGTCACTTAGCATGGTGCCTGATCTACGGTAAATGCTCAAAAATGGTAGTGGCAACATTCATTTTAGTTCTTATCTTTGTCCCCGAAACCTCTGTGGTCTTAGGCAAGTCAATCCATCTTTTTATGCATCCAGTTATAATTCTATATCGGAGATCTCATACTACAAAGAACATTGTAGAAAATTAAATGTTAGTATTTGGCCTCCAACTCATGAGATTTGGAGAAAAACGTATCAATTCATCTTGGTTATAAATAAATGAAATAGTCGCCTACACACATTCCCTTCAGGTCAAGTAACCAAAAAGGTAAAGAAATACCTATCCATTTTCTGTTATTTGAGTACCTGTATTTAGAGGCCATTCAAAGGATCAGGAATAAGACTTTTGTTTCTGTTTGAAAGAACATCTATGAATGTTACAAAGACACAGAATAAAATTTGAGTCTTCATAATTCAGTATCTTTTCAAGCAGAGAATTCAAAGCAAATTCCAAGCAGTCAAAGTCGAATAAAGACAAATCCATATGTAATCCTGAAGAAACTATATTGCTCTAGGATTTTGTTTCTCTCCATTTTTATTTTCAAGGTGAAAAGGGTAGATTCTGAAGTCTGTCTATCAATGCTAACTACCGTCTCCCTTACCCACTATAGCACCTTGTCTGCATCAATTTGATGTCCTGTGTCAAAGCATTGGGATATACAAGTAGCACTCGAAGAATAAAAATCTCTTCCAAGTAACAGATTAAAAAAATCATATTTAATTTGATAATGCAAGGCACAATACCAAAAATACATTTTTTAAATACAAACTCAAATTCCTACAGGGGCCAGATGAGTAATAAAAACAAGTGAAGCCAGCTTTGGTTTGGATAATAAACAGAACCTGATATATCCCTTCATTGTCAGAGGGAGAGAGATGGGGGGGGAGGGAGAGAAAGAGAGAAAGAGAGAGGGAGAGAAGAAAACTGGTAGAAAATATTTTTTTTTGGCTAAAGGAAACAGTGACATTCATTAGTAACAAGTAATAATGCTTTTCATGAATGTCAAACAAGTGGGTCACGTAAAACTTCCCAAATTTTAAATCTTGACAATGGATTTAAAATTCTAAAAAGAATAAAAAGAGTATGATGGGAGCCAACACTGCACAAGCCAGTGAAATGCAGGTGAGGGTTGGGGTTGTGTTCAGCTTATGGACAAACTAGGCATCAAGGATACTTTACATATTTATTCATTCTCTTAAAGTCACAGTGAGAATAAAATTGGATTTAATTCAGTTTGTGAGTGACAAGTATGACTGAAACATTTCAAACATCAATGGGTACAGTATTTGGAGGGGTGGATGATGGAGTGGATTTCAGAGTACAAGATGATATACAGTGATACAAATTAGGGTAGTACCCATTGATAAGCAGGGAGTCTACAGCCGTACATTTCTTTCTGCACATTAACTTGTTTTCCTTTCTCTTTTGTTTGAACTTGCCTTCTCAAGGGAAAACACTTTATAGACTTTGTCTTCCTTTGGAACAACATACAAGATTCTTCCTAAGGGTACAGGGTACTTAGGTACTTTATAAGTGCAGAAATGGTTATGTTGTAGTGAAAAAGCTTTGTCCTTTGGACCAGACTATTATGGGTTGAATCCATGTGACTCAATACACCAGTTTATAAAATGTCAGTGAGGTCACTCTAGGCCTCAGTTTCCTTATCTCTAAAATGGGGATAATGATATCAGTTTGATATTGTATAAATCAAAGGAGATAATGTATATAAAACCATTAACACACTGACTAACACAAAATAGGCATTCGATAAATAGTTACTGAAATTCCCTGTAATGTTTGAAATAAAAATGTGAAATGCAAAGAATTTTTAAAGGAAAAGTAAGAAAGGGAGCCTCACTGTGGACATGAATGAGCAGAGACCAGTCGCAGATGCCAGGCAGAGACTCCAGCTTATGGAGGTTCCAACGGTACAAGGCACAGGCGTGTGTGGTCCTCAGGAAACACACATGAGCTAATAGAAAAACACATCAGAAGCAATGTGGTCTCCTCTTCCTTTATGTGCATCTTGGGATTTTACCAGGTTCCGGATTTCAGAGCAAAACAGGGGCTGCTGATTCCTTTAGTAAATCATTGGGGTAAATGGGGTGAAAAGTCACATGCTGATTTTTTTTTTTTTTTCATGAACCAATCAATTTTGGTTAACTGCTGCTCTGTAAACTTAGCAGAGTCATTTGGGTCACTGAGCCTATTAAGAGAGATTCTTGTTTCCTTATTCTATGCTTATTTCTTTTAGTCACTTGAAAGTAAGAAACAAAACAAAACAAACAAAAAAAGACACATTATGCATAAGGTAGAAATTATGCAAAAACTGAAGACCCTAGCACCCTTTGAAGCCCCTGTGTGAATCTGAGTGGATGAGTCTCAAGACCCTCTGTGCAGCCTTCCCTTGAGTGGGTGACATGATGCCCTCCACTTCCTGTGGCTGCAAGGGAGGAATGACTTGCAAGATGCCCATAAGCAAGTCTGCAAGTCTGAGGTACTGTGTTGATACTTGCCAGTAATTCTACCCTAGCTTTGGTTAAGGCAATTGTTTCCCTTTTGTCTTCCTTCTTAAGACTTCCTGATAAAAAAGACCTAGGGAATTAGATTAAAGGTTGGGTGTCACTTGATTGCCAAAAAAAGCAAATGCAAGCATCGACTGCGGTCACATAGACAAGTGCACACCAGGAGGTCATATCCATTCCTCTCTGCCCTACACTGACCAGACCATGCCTGGAGTCTTGTTTTCTGTTCCCAGCATAAGGAAGGTGAAGGGAAATATTTTGCAAATATTTTGGAAACTATAGTTCTTCAGTAAATATTTTAGAAATTTGAAACCATAGTTCTCTTCTCAAATAGATGTGAGAAAAACGAAATCAGGCCTTGGTATATGAATACAGCCAAAGGCTACCCAATATTACTTTATTATTAAGAAATTATCATGACCCTCAAGATTTTATGAGTATAAAGTTAATTAAAAAAATGCTACCACAGATGAAGATTTTTGGAGGCATGATTTGATTAACCTGCTCTGGATATGAATGAAAGTAGCATTCAGTAGGGCCAGAAAAGTTCTTACCAGAACTGTCTGCACTTTCCCTCTTATCTCCCGCTCTTCTTCTTCCTTGCCTCCTCAACTCCCACAATCGGCCTTCTCTCCTTTCACACCAAGGCAACTCCTCTCACAGAACTGCTAACTTCCATGGAATATGTCAGCCCCTAACTCATTCCACTCTGTGGCAGCATTTCAGTGTTGCCTTCCTCTCTGTTACACACACAATGAACACGGCTGCTGACTGAACACCTCCCTTGGATGTCAACAGTCACTTCTAAGTCACCTCTAAGGAATATGCCCCAACCCCCTCCACTTGTTGCTGCTCCCTTGCTTGTCTGGGTTACTCAGTTCTGTGAAGGATGAGGCCCCCTGCTCCCAGTGGCTGAAGCCATACATACACATGTCCTCCCTTCCTCTTTTTCTCACTCCTCCCTCATTCTTGATCCACCGCTTCCACCAAGATCACCTGCTTTATGTCATTCCATCCAGCTGCCTTATCCTCACCCTCCTGGCTTCACTTCTATTTTGAGGGAGCTCCAGGGTTTCTGCCTGGTCCTTGGCAATGGCTACTTACACTGGCTTCCTGCTGCCAATCTCACTACTGTCTTCCTACTCTGCTTCTCCTCCATAAGACTCCCAGTTTCATATTCTATTGCTTAAATGTGAACCACGATTCATACTGTATTGCTTAAAACCTTGTTAAGATAAGAGGTCTCTGTCTCTTCTAGGTATGGTCCAAATTCCAAAATGTTTAACATAGTAGAGTGGATAATAAAATGCTTATTAAAACCACAGTTGCCTTTTACAGAGAGGTCTTTCTAAAAAAAGAAAGAAAAAAAATGATGCAGGGGTTAGAGGTATTCCTCGAGTTTAGGGCTGCTATTCTTAGAACCTACTGCTGGCTCTGTGGCTCAGCTGAATGCTTCCTATAACTGAATGTGAGTGTGGGAGGTGCCTCTTGCCTTTCCTTGGCCGTATGAGCATAAAAATAGATTTTTACACATGATCTCATGTAATCCCCTGAACATCCCTGTGACAATGTTGTAATCAGCACCTGCTTTGTGCAGGAGAGGCAACAGAACTTGATAGAAGTGACTAACCTTCCCAGGCTGCATCATTTGCAAATGGAGGGGCCAGGATTTGAACAGCATACCTTTGCTATAACTGTGGTGCTTCTCTGGTCTCCTGGTCTCACTCCTACAGAGAGCAGCTCTCTCATATGGGGATGCTGGTCCTTCCCACAGTTGGTCTACATCTTCCCCAGGCAGTGCTGGAATAACAGCACCAGCCCTGAGTCCTTGAGCTGCCCTCACGGGTCTTGGGCTGACCATAACCATTCCATTCATACAGGCTTTCTCCACACAAGATACAGTTCAATTGACTAGGTTTCAGTTTACTAATTTGCAATCATTTTTCAGCCCTGCATTCTCTGAGATTACACCTGGGTCACCTTGACAGGAGTTCTGGAAGCCCACAAACTCTTTGGTTACACATTTACAAGCAATCTCTTGATTTATTTCTACTGTGGGCAGACCCATCCATTACATGGCTATTTTCACTAGTGAACTTTCGGAGATCAGCCCTGTTTTTGTTCTTTCATCATTTCATCTAGAATTAGATGGCTGAATGATAACTTTGTTCTGTCTGGCTATTTAATTTTATTTATTTTATGATGTAGATGTATGTATTTTTTTCTTAGAAATTAGTTTAACTTCTATAAATCAATGTTGTCTCTTACCTTTTATTTAAGATACTGTAAAAATAGGGAAATTAATAAGCATGATGACTAACAAATTTTGAGAACCAAATTCATGGCACATCTGCTTGATGCACAAATTACTGCTAACTCACTCAGTCCTTCCCAAATCCCCAGAGATATTCTTTTTCTTTAATAAAAAGAAACCTGAAGGCCAGAGAGGCCAAATGATTTAGGCTGTATAGTTAATAATTCACAAATCCGCGGGCGCCTGGGTGGCTCAGTTGGTTAAGCGACTGCCTTCAGCTCAGGTCATGATCCTAGAGTCCCCGGATCGAGTCCCGCATCAGGCTCCCTCCTCAGCGGGGGGTCTGCTTCTCCCTCTGACCCTCTTCCCTCTCATGCTCTCTGTCTCTCATTCTCTCTCTCTCTCAAATAAATAAATAAAAAATAAAAAAATAATTCACAAATCCAGGATTTGATCATCTCATTACATAATAAAATGTTACTTAGAGATAAACTACATTTTATATCCAGAAAATGAGTGTTGCCAGAAAAAGTAGCTACAATTGTGCGCATTCTAAATGTATTATGTGTATCAGTTCATGATATTTTCACTGAAAATCTATAAGGCAGATTTGCAAGGGAGATAGAACTATTTCCTCCCTTCTTCCTTGCCTCTCCTCTTAATCTTCTTCTCTTCCTCCTTCTTATTCTTAATGATGAAGACTCTGCACTTTGAAAAAAAAGTGCAGAGAGGCTAGGATTTATCTGTAGTTAGCCAAGAGTGTCCCCCTGGACCTCAGAAGTGGTGCCAGGCATGGCAAAAATGACACTGGGTGTCTATCCCAGCTATTTGCGCTTGGCTAAAGTTCCAGATGAATGGATAAAGAAAAGGTGGTATATATATACAATGGAATATTATGCAGCCATCAAAAGGAATGAGATCTTGCCATTTGCAACGA
>NC_138371.1:97224186-97240738 GCF_054177405.1 Leptonychotes weddellii | reverse complement strand
AAAAAAAAGAAAAAGAGGTTATAACTGATGTCTTTCTATGTGGTCCTGTTTTGACTCTAGTGAGTTCTGCACATTCCTCCTCAGGTAGAGAGGATCATTTACCCCACAGAGTTAGGGCATTCAGTTCTGAACTGATCCCTTTGTGGTCTATGTAATACCCTAAGTCCCTTCGGCAATTTGGCCACATCTATCAAAACAGAAAAATGGATAATTTAACAATTGTAAGCTGGAGATCTATGCAATAGAAATAATAATTTCCAAAGTGGAAAAAGGTATAAATCAAGACTCAAAAATGTTCATTGCAGCTTTTTTTCTAAGAGTGAAAAATCATTTACAAGGAAAATGTTTATCATAAAGGAATGGTAAAATAAGTTATGATACATCCATACTGTGGATACTTTGCAGCCATTAAAATGGACAGGATGCACTCATTTTCATGCTTATTTAACAACGCCACATAAAAGCTCTCCAAGACATATTTTATGTGAAAAAAGTAAGTTGCAGAATAATATGTTTAATATGATCTCACATTTAGTAAATGTGGCATATGCATAGGATGATATTTGTGTGTGGAAATGCCCTACATGCCCAACTATTATCTCTAGGTGTCATATTTTACATATGAGGTACAAGTAAGGATTCCAAGTGGTGGTGGGGAAAGAGATTCTACTTTTTTATTTAAATATTTCTGAAATATTTTAATTTTTATAGTAAGGATATAATAGAGTTTATTTATTTTATGAAAATGAACTCCTAAAGTTAAAAAAAAAGCAAAAGAAATATTCCTCTTATGCTTTGTTAAATATAGAAACCTAAATTTGGTATCAGAACTGACAAATGTGAGCAAACTTACAAGTAGATAAAAGAGGTAAGCAGCTCATGTAATTTGGATCTGAGTAAGAACTACTTTAGGTGAGTAATGCCATACACTTAGTGATAAGTAGGCAAATTAAAATAGAAGCCAAAGACTCATTGCATTTTTAAGTATAACTATAATATGTTGTCATACAATAATAGTACAAATCAAAATGTTATATAAAATGTACTATGTAAATGCAAATTCTTAGTCTTTTTTTTATTATTATGTTCAATTAGCCAACATATAGTACATCATTAGTTTTTGATGTAATTGTTCAACAATTCATTAGTTGTGTATAATACCCAGTGCTCGTCACAACACGTGCCCTCCTTAATACCCATCACCTGGCTACCCCATCCCCCTACCCCCCTACTTTCCGTAACCCTTAGTTTGTTACCAGAGTCCAGAGTTTCTCATGGTTTGTCTCCCTCTCTGATTTCTTTCCATTCAGTTTTCCCTCCCTTCCCCTGTGGTCGTCTGCACTATTCCTTATGTTCCACATATGAGTCTCTAAAGGCAAGGGAAACAAAAGCAAAAATGAACTTTTGGGATTTCATCAAGATAAAAAACTTCCGCACAGCAAAGGAAACAGGCAACAAAACTAAGAGGCAACACACGGATTGGGAGAAGACATTTGCAAATGACATTACAGATAAAGGGCTAGTATCCAAAATCTATAAAAAACTCATCAAACTCAACACTCAAAAAACAAATAATCCAGTCAAGAAATGGGCAGGAGACATGGACAGACACTTCTCCAAAGAAGACATACAAATGGCTAACAGACACATGAAAAAATGTTCAACATCACTAGCAAACTCTTAATCTCGATATTGACTTCGAGTTCTATTTCTGATACTCAGAATTTTGCAATTACCTAAGTAACGTGACACCACAGACAATTTAGACGTAGTATATTTGTAAAACTTGACAGAGAACTAATGCGATAGAAGTCTCAGTCTACATCTTTGTTTCTTAGAAACATTAAAAGGAGTATTTTATAGCTTTGTTTTGTTTTCTAGATGGTGGCATCACTGAATTGAAACAAATAAACAAACAAAAAAACAATCCTAAATGTTGTCTTTGGTAAAACTTTTTACTCCATGTAGACTTTTTTACTCCGTCTAGAGTATTTCCAACTATTTTACTCCATTTAGAATTCTATTAAATAATTATATGATATATTGGTTTTGAATTATCAACCTCTGATAAAAGTTCTTTTTCCCCAATTTTGTATTGTTCTTTCCTTTCTTGAGTATATGATGACTTCTATTCTCTCCAATCTGATACACCACAAAACATTCTGTCTAAAAACAATTGGGAATGTACTCATGGGATACTTAGTGTAAACAAGCCAAAATCAAGTTGCCCCAGGACATACATTTTAAGTAAAAATATAATGAATGAAACAGCAGACTATAACTATCAAGTGAAGGGCATATTTGGCCAAAGAGAGAGGATCTGGAGAAAGGAAACCCTATGTATTCATTATCTCATTTATTCTCTCAGCAGTTAATGCATGAAGGACCTGCCATGTGCCATGCATACTTCTCTCTAACACAAGATGCAGGCCTTAATTATATTGCTGGATGCATGTAGAAATTCAGTGAGAGGAAAAATCCAGATAAAGCTTTCATACTTGATAGGAAAAAAACACTTCCAAAACTCAATAGGCAGTGGAATAGCTCATAAACAGTTTCATAATTAATAAAATTTCATAAATAATAAAATTCAACCAGAAAAGATAATAAATAAATAAATAAATAAATAAATAAATAAATAATAAATAATAAGAGGTAGTGCCTTAGTGTGTTCTGAGGTTATCCTTTCCTTTCTCTCAGGATTCAGGATTCCTGCCCCATCTTAGGACACTACCAAGGATGAAGCACCCTCACTGCACAAAGTCTGGGAACCTCAGGGATGGAAGGTTGAAGAAAGGTCTGAGAAATCAAAGAACAACCTATGTGAGGAAATCCTAAACCCCTTGGATGTATCCAGCATCTTCTCCCTAAAGGCAACCCTCTCATTAAATCTCATGGGAAAGACATGAAGGGTCTTTGTGAAGGTCAAGGTCCTGAGACTGGATAAGACATGTATTTACCAAAGAGAAAAGTTGAAGGCAAATATATAAAAAGATAACTTTGGGGGTCACGTGGGTGTCTCAGTCGGTTAAGTGTCTGACTCTTGATTTCAGCTCAGGTCATGATCTCGGGGTCATGTAATTGAGCACTGCATCTCATAGGGGGCCATGCTCAGTGGGGAGTCTGCTTGAGATTCTCTCCCTTTGCCCTTCCCCCTGCTTGTGTGCTCTCCCTAAATAAATAAATAAATAAATAAACCTTAAAAAAAAAAAAAGATAACTTTGGAGCAGAGTGGCCATTTCTTTTTTTTTTTTTCTTTTTAGAGTGGCCATTTCTAACTACTCCTTGAAAGCCAGAAGAAAAATGAATGTGCAGTGGAAAGTTTAGGCTAAACTTTGGGTAATTGTTTCTTGTGAGGTTTTATTTTATTTTATTTTTTTATTTTTTTTTAAAGATTTTATTTATTTATTCATGAGAGACAGAGAGAGAGAGAGGCAGAGGGAGAAGCAGGCTCCCAAGGAGCAGAGAGCCCGATGCGGGACTCGATCCCAGGACCCTGGGATCATGACCTGAGCCGAAGGCAGACGCTTAACCATCTGAGCCACCCAGGCGCCCTCTTGTGAGGTTTTAAAGGTGGATAACAGCTAACAATGAAATAAAGATAAGTTAATCCAAGAATGACCATGGCCTGACCTAAGAAAAGTAAAAGTATGTCCAATAAAAGTCATTCAATTGTTCATTCATGGGTTTGACACCATTTATTAAATAATTTCTCTGTGGTAGTCAAGTGGAATCAATGGCTAAAGAGTGGTTTGAAGCTTCAGGATTCCATATCCCCCCCCAAAAATAAAACCCTAAAAATATCTTGTATTTTTTTTAAGAAACAGAATAATAGGTTCCCTTTTTTTGGATGACCAGATGACCAGAATTTAAACCTTACATCATTTTCTCTTCCTATTTTTTACCATATTACTTTATATAAGGGTGTATTAAGGACAAGAGGCAAAGAACAAAGTTACTGAAAATCAAATAAAAATATCTGTACTTTCTTATGACTAAATTCTAAAAGATGTCCTACTGTTAAGCAATAGAGCTTAGTTTCAGTTCTACTTGGTTGTTTGGCTGAAAGAAGTCTTAATTAGGACCGCAGGCCACCACCATGAGGCACACTTTGAAAGATTTCCTTGCCTCCTCCAACTTGCTGACAGAACCATCCTTTGGATCCATCTACCTAGATGACGGTTTCCCATCCTACAGAACCCCACTGCCCCTGTGCTGTCTCCAGCCTGGAGCTATCCCGTGTCATTTGCTATTCTCTGAAGTCTATCAGTCTGAAGTAATGGGATCATAAAACACCCAATTGGCAGGATTTCTATACATTGAACCATTAAGTTGAAGACAAGTTCCTTTGCAAGCAATCATTGACTATAAAACTGTTACTCATTTCAAGTTTTCTCATTTATTTTTTTTTTCTTTTTCTTCCTGTTTAGTTCTTTGGCTGGGACAGAACCCCTTGGAGATGTCAGCTCAGTAGCATACCTGATTTCTAACGCCTACCTGATGCTTCCCTTTACTCTAAGAAAAAGTCACGCTTTGGGTGTTCATCAAATTCTTTTTTCCCCTCCATCCACCTCCATCTTCTGAGCTGACTCACTTCCCCTCACACCCACCCTGTAATCATTTTCCTCATTTACTTGGTCTCATTGAAATATATAGCAGCAATTTATTCAGTTACCGAGTTTGATTAAAACAGAATAAATTATTGTCAATTACCAGAGGCCAAGAGGATGGCTAAGCCTCTCTGAGCAGCCTGATCCAGAAAAAAGAAACCCATGGGCTGCTGTGATGTGATTGGAGAAACCCTGGGAGAGGTCTCTTTGGAATCCTCACCCGCTGTCATAACTCAGAATCTCAACTTGGTCGCTCCTTTCATGTAGTCACCAAGAGCATCCTTGGAGTCAGCAGGATCCTACTCTGCCCCCTTAGTCACGTGACCTTAACTAAGCCACTTACCATGCCAGAGCCTCAGTTTCCTTTTCTGGGGAAAAGAGATGATGAAACCCACCTCAAGAGCTGGTAGGATGATGCTATGAGATGCACTATATAAAATACCAAGAACACTTCAGTATATGTTAGGTAACATTTTTCAGCAACAATATTACCTAGGAGTTGTAATATATCAAACTGCTAGATGTTCTACCAGCCCAAATCAGTTTTCTGATCAATTTTACCAAGAGCAGAAACTTGAGGGAACTGTACAAAGTAAATATATTTGAGGTTTCTTAGGAGCACAGAGAAACACCAGTGATATTAATAGGGGCATGCTGGACTGAAACAAAAATATGAAAATGTGTGGAATGCCAGCTTGACCACATGGAAGCTATGAATGTGCTTGGAAGAATGTTAAAAAAACATGACTATTTCACAATTGTGTAAGCTTTTGTACTTTTCCCTTCTACAGTAAATAATAGACTTGAATAGATAAGTAATAAATGCATTTCCACAAGGCTCTGCCGGGTTTCATGGTGGAATGGATATTCTGTGTTCACAATCTTGTTACAGACAAAGGAATCTCACTGTTAGTTCACATACAAGGAGCTTCTTGATCTGGATTTGATCTTTCCTGCCTTCCTCTCCTGCAAATTCCCCACATGAAGATGGGGCAATAATCACACCAAATTGTCTTGGGAAAGTAGTGATTTCTATATTTTTTCACATTTCCCTGTCTGAGCATATGGAGGTTCCACCTACCTATACTACACTAACTTTAGCTAACTTCTTCTGGTCCTTCAAAACCTGTCACTTATCCCAGCCCATATCCACCACAGCTTTGGGCACATCTATACTTATCTTTATTATCAAATTCATCACACAATACATTTATTGCTAACTAACTAGCTTTTTCTTTCTCACTGCTCTGTGAGCTCCTCAAGGGCAGAGACTATAATGCCCTTGACTTTCTCTGCACAAGCAGACTGCTTGACTGGCAAAGACCAGGGACACAGTAAACAAGTGATACATGAGTAAATATCAGATGGACTAGTAAGTACAGTTGCTTCTATAACAAAGTATTTTCCAGATTCATGTATAACAGGCTGTGATGTCCTGAGACAAATTAGTGAAATCCAGAAGAGTTAAATCAGTAATCTCAGCCTCTTCTCATTCTCCTTCTCAGCCTCTTCTTCCATCCTTCGTAAGAATGACAGAAAGAACTCCCTGATTTCACCTGAATTTTGCCTTGAGATGATCAACATGTTATTTTAGTCACAGTGAAGTAGGCATCTTTATGAAAGGAAGTTCAGATCATCTCTCTTGATCCTTGTTATGTGGGTTGTTGAACAAAATTTATATCTAAAATTAAATGTTGCTGCCCCTAATAGAGGTCACTTGCCACAGAAAGTGGCAGATAATGGAGTTTTTCCCTGACTGTAAAGGAACTAGAAAGGGTTATAAAATATGCAATAACCTCTATGTTGATAAACGTATGATGTGCCAGAGTTGACAGAAAGGAAATTTTGAAACACTCCTCTAAGTACAGCTTAGATGATGAAGTTAAGTCAACATATTAAGGGTTCAAAGCTTAGTGAACTAGTGAGTGGGTCAATGGAGGAAGAGGCTGGAATCTGAGTAAAAGATGGTCAGTGGAAAGTCCCAGAGAAGACAGTGTGGAAGCTCATCAACATAGTGACCTCTTTTCCACTTTTAAGTAATTTGATGTCATTCTCTCCCACTGCCCCTAACTGCTCAATAAATTAAGCCCAGCCCTGGTTGGTTATTCCCTAGGAAGAAAAGACACTGAGGCAGTGTTCAGTATGGAAATGGCCACACCACAGGAAATAAAACAGTGAGCAAAAATCAAGAATTCAGCCAAAAGGGAGTGAAGGTAATTAGGAGAAACACTTCCCCTTCCCTTTATATTCTATTGTCCCATATCAACTTCCCTGATTATACATAATGAAATAAAGGTGTTTCCATTAAGGTCTATACATCTATAAAGCATAGAGAAGAGGAATTAATGAATCACACACAAAAAAAGTGAATCTAATCTAAGCTGCAGGTCATTTTAAATACATTTTCCTGGCATCAAAACCATTTAACTTCTCCATACATATTTCTCAAGCTTATAGGAACAAATTTGTGGTCACCCCTCCTCCTTAAAGGTCTTCTAAATTCATCTATTCAGCTAACTACCACTGAGTTTCTACAAGGAATAGATCCTGAGGGATATAATATTAAAAGAGACACAGTCCCCATCCAAAATATGAGTTATATTTGATTGCACTCCTCCATGATGTTATGAGAGAAAGCAATGCAGGGTAAAGTGGGGGCCCAAATAATGGAGAAGTCCAAACTACCTCCAGTCAACTTTGTCTGATTTTACCCATGTAAAATCAGGTAAGGCATCCAGGTAACTTGTCTTGGAGCCCAAGCAGCCCTACAACATTCTGAAGAGGTGGTCCATCTAGTAGAACCCAGTGGAGGCAAGTGTTTGCTCTTTTCCTCATTGAACTGAGAGTTTGACTCTACCTTAAATTTCATTCAAAACATCCCCTGCTGTTATCAATTTAAACAGTGAAGAAAAAGTACTTAAAAGAAAATTCAAGTGGGTTGAGAGCAGCTTGACATAGGAATTTTGAATTATAATTGAGCAGAATTTCATGAAGCAAGCAAAATTACAAAGCCAAAACTGAAGAATGCCTTGAATTTAGTGAAAACAAAAGCAGGTTTGGAAATGTTCTGTGCATATTTTCATAATACAGTGAAAACCAGGCAGTTCACCTGGAGGACAAAGGGAAAGTAGATGTTATGGATATGAGAACTAAAAACTAAGCTTTATCTTACGAAAGCAACTGTGAAGAGCAAGAATGACCCTGGTCCCAGCCATAACTGAGTTCAAGTTCTGGATCTGCCACCTAATACATGTGTATAACTTTGGGAAAATTATTTAACTTCTCTGTAAATTATATTCCTCAATCTTAAGATGCAAAAGTGGGAAAATTATAAGGAATTAATAAGTTTTTTTTGTGAAGACTAAGTAGATGTTCAATAAATATAAATTTTCTTTGCTATATTTTTATTCCATGATAAGGTAGCCTGGTGACTGAAATATCAGTGGGAAAATGGGAGAATGAAGGTATGGTCTGTACAATTGCACATCCCGATCTCCCACACTCTCTCCCAGAACCTATAGTCCACACATTACAGAAACACCGACTAAGTCACAAAGCTTAATACTACATTTCATTCTATTGTACAAAATGGAATGTTCAGATATAAGGAGGCTTTGATGTGACAATGTGTTTTATGTTATAAACCTCAGTGATATCCCTAAAAGTACTAGAACTGGCAATTTTCAAAGTTAAAAACAATCACAATCATTAGGGAGACCTAGTTCATAACTGAATTTCTCATCCATGTCTTTTTCTCTTGGGGAAATTTTATGCATCAATTAATGGGCTTCCCCTACAACTGCAGAAAGATCAGGATCACCATTACCATTCATCCTTGTCAGCATCACAATTGCAGAAGTGTTGAATGTCCAGGCAACTCTCATCCAGGCCACATTCACACTGCTGAACCCCAGGCGGGGCACCTCCCCAGTAAGGATGCCTTTCATTGGACCGCCCAATCCACCAGGTAAATGGTGTTCCATCTGAAAGACAAGATAGTTTGCAGAGGGTGTCAAAAGCTTACATGGAAATGTTTTGAAGAATAAATATATATTTACATGTATTACATATATATATATACACATATATCTCTATATATGTAATATGTATATATACATACACATATCTGTATATATCCTCCCTCTCTCATTTCCTTCTCTTCTTTTCTTTCTTCCTCTCTTTCGCCCTTCCTTTCTTTTTCTCTCTCTGTATATGGATCTATCTATATCTATAACTATATCTATATATACATATTTACAAATCTCTCTCTACCTATATATATCCATATACACATCTGTATCTATGTATCTATATCTATACCCATATCTATAGACATATATAAATACAGACATAAACAACACTTTCATGAAAAATATTCACATAGTAGGACATGGATCAATCACAATGTTCAGAGGCAGGGTCACAAACTAAAATCAGACAGGTACCATAGTTAAGTAAATTGGGCCAGATTGCAGACCAAAGATTTTTAAGATACAGATACAAAAATTAATTTCATTGTAAAACTATCAAAGGAAAACAACAGCATGAGGGCCAAGATTGCCCTGACATTAGTTCTCAGTTTCTGATAGACTCTGAGGACAAGTATTTCAAATTCAAAGATTTTAAGGGAAAAAAATGAAACCTGTTGAAGATCGGTACTACATGGGCCAAATAATTCCTTCTGAAGGTCGTATTTAACCCATAGGAAGTTGGCATATAAACTCCAATTTCTGATTTATGTAGTTGACAGAAAACTACTTTGGAGTCTTTGTCAATTTCTTTCTTCCCTTTTTTTTTTTTTTTTTTGTTGTTGTTGTTCAAAGCTTAGTTTAGTAAAATCAGTTGGAGTTTTCTTTTATGATTGAGAATATTTCAGTAGATTAAAGTTATTACTGAGAAGATGATAGTGTATCCAAGCAACGGGTTATAGGCAGAGTTGGAGGCATTATACATCATCAGTCTGCATGGAGTTAGGTCCAGGTCCCTTTGGAAATTGCTGTTTTGTTTTTGTTTTGCATACAACAGGCACTTAACATGTGATTATTTAAAACATGAAAGAAATGCTTATTAGGGGCCATGTACCATGTACCATAATGATGTACCGTTTTAAAGTAGAATAATACTTGTCTGATGATGTTACTAGGTTGGAATTTTGCCAAGTCAAGATTTAATTGTGCATACAACTCCTGATTTACAAACACATAATTTACAAATTATTTGTGTATGCACAGATAGCAACAACTTTCTCCACATTGCTCTCAGTGCTAATATCCTTATGGAAGTCACTGAGGCAAGTAGTAAGAGAAATGATAATCTGGAGCTTCCAAGAATCAGTAGGTCATGAGGAAAAGATCAGGAAGATACTGTGAAAAGCAAAAGTATCTTAGGGTTACTGAGTTAGAGGGAGGACAGCCTGAAGGACCATACTCACCCCAAAATAACACACTGATTCTGCCTAAAATGTTCCAAGCCCCTTTATTATCTTTTAAGCTAGAATTCCGGTTAGCAATGTCTGTTAACCAGACTCTTCTTTTTAAATACTAATTCTCAATGGTATAAATCCATTTTCCCTAGTTTCACACAGTTTATAAACCATGGAACAATAGTCCCAATGAATTGTTTTATTTCTAAATTCTAGCTTAGATAAGCCACACTCATGTGGCCTAGAGAGCTGGTGGGTCTATTTAGGACACAGATCACTACTTTTGGGAGTGGAGTAAGCTTAGATCAATTTTTTCAGTGTGTGGGTCCAGGGAACACAAGGGTAAAATATTGTATATGTGAATATGTTTACCAATGTTGGCTTTCGATCCAAAAAAAGGGGAAGAAATCTCCCCACCTCTCCCTCCTTCTGGCACTGCTCAGGCCTCTCCCCAATAATCTTGAATCCAGATCACATAGTAATGTTCAATGTCATCATGGGTTATTTTTGTTTATGAGCTAAACCAAGATTGTAATCAATTAATAGCATCATTACTAATGGTATGATTTCTGAACAACCAATTTATGCACAGGTTCTGCTGTCTATGTTGCTTTCTAGGAGTTTTACCAATTCTCACTTGGTATCTTAAGCCCCTAGAAGTTTCACAGGAGCCAGAGGCTTTGTTTTGTTTCAAATCCATCAGTGTCTTATAGAACTGAGGCTTGGGGTCCCCTCCTCATTTCTGGAAATTAGTATAAAGGTTTTAAATTGTGTTAACTGAATGCATGTCAATGAGTAAGAAGAAAGGAAGGAAAAATACACACACACACACACACACAGATATTTGAAAGCAGAAGAATCTTTGCTAAATTTTCCTCTCAGATGTCCCACCTTTGTGTTTGTTTTCCTTTGGAACATAACAAACAAGGAAACTGAAGATCAAAAAGGATGGGACTTGCCCTGATTCATGACTCTAATGATATAGTCAAGAAGGGAATCTACACCTGAGCTGCACATTTCAATCACTGGAGAAATTGGATTTATTTTCTTCTGACCAGATGTTTAAAAAAAGTGCAGGAACAAAGCACAATTATAAATATATAGACATATCTCAATATGCATTCATTCAACAAATACTTACTGAAGATCTATAATATTCCAGGAAATATTCTAGGTACTTGGGATAAATCAGTTTAAGACAAACTAAACCAACCAAGCAAAGAAAACGTGCCCCAAAAGCTTGCATTGTAATTATAGGAAACAAACAATAATAATAATTAAATAATTTCCTATATTTTTATTTATTTATTTGAAAGAGAGAGAGGGAGGGAGATGGAGAGGAGCAGAGAGAGAAGGAGAGAGAGAATCTTAAGCAGGCTGCATGCCCAGTGCTTAGTCTGACATGGGGTTTGATCTCATGATCCTGTGATCATGACCTGAGCTGAAATCAAGAGTTGGATGCATAACTGACTGAGGCACTCAGGCACCCCAATAATAATTTCGTATTTAGAAAGGAACAGGAGATATGGAAACAATACAAAAGACCAAGGTAAGGTAGGCTGCAAAAAGGGTGGGCTGCAATTTTAGAGTGGTCAGGATAGAAACTGATTAAAAAAAAATAAACTCTGAGCAGAACTTCAAAGAGGAACAAGTGACATGTGACTGGCCATCCGGAGGATAACACAGCAAACAAAGGAAACATTCAATGTAAAGGATCAGTGAATGTAGGATCAAAGTAAAATAAAGGAATCTCCTAAAATCTATCACCAGGTTTTCAAACTATGATTTTCAAAATTTTGAGGAAACTCTAATTGGAAGTTTCAACTGAAAAAAAAAAAAAAGTAGCAGGAAATGGGCAAAATAGAACATATATTGATCAAGTTCTTGGCTACAGGCTAAGAATTCACTCTGATAGTTCCAAGCCAAAGGGCATTTATTAAGAAGATATCCGGCTGCCACAGAACCATGACTAGGGAAGAAATGGGCTTTTGGCAATGGACTCACCAGGTTGTTCACCGGCCTGAGGCAGAAACTCTGCCTGGCTCACTGCCCTTGAAAGTCAAATATTGGGGACCGACCCAGCTGAAGATGCTACGCTGACAGCACCACAACCACTCCTCTCTAAGGATTTCAGGTCAATAGGCCCCCCATCCCCCCATAGAGAAGTTTCTGTGGACCTGATTCTAACCCTCAGAATAGAAGCTCCATGCAGAGCCTGCTTCCCAGCACTCACCTCCAGTCAGAGCTGTACACAGGGGTCTGATTAGGGAAGCACAGGTGACATGCCTGCATCCCAGCTGGAAAAGAGCCTGGGGAAGTGAATTCTGACTTGCTCCAGAGGCAGGACTCACAATGTGAATTTTCAGTAACACAGAAATGCTATTCAAAAGATATGGGGCAGGTATGAATAAGACAAATGGTGGGATGCCTGGGTGGCTCGGTCGGTTAAGCGTCTGCGTTCGGCTCAGATCATGATCCCAGAGTCCTGGGATTGTCCTGGCATTGGGCTCTCTGCTCAGCCGGAAGCCTGCTTCTTCCTCTGCCTGCCCCCCTCCCTGCTTGTGCTCTCCCTCTCTCTCTGACAAAAAAAAAAAAAAAGACAAATGGCTCTCCTGGGGCTGAACACACACTTAAATGTCACTTAATGGATCAGAACTCGAAACTGATAGGGACAGAGGTTATGCACTCCAGAAAGGAAGGTCCATACACTGCTTTGTGCTTCTGGGGCCAGAGGCTACAGGGTTTTAGGGTCAGACTCTTGTCAAAGAAGCAGTGTTTTCATGCACATCACCCACTACAGGGGACTTCTACAAGAAAACCTAGGAGAAGAATGTGGGAAGACTGAATCCCCCTGGAGTATGGCACCACCAGGAACTCAGCAGTAGATACAGAGGCCTCAGAGAGGTGTATGCAGGATTTAGAAAAAATCACTAAGAGATTGCATTCATTTGTATTATTTCTATGCATTTGGGATTATTATTGCTATGTAACCTCATGTACACCACAAGGTCTGGGAAAATTCATCATATATATATATATATATATATATATATATATATATATATATATGTTGTTATTGTTGTGTGTGTGTGTGTGTGTGTGTGTGGAGAGAGAGAGAGAGAACAAAAAACCCTCCTAAGAAAGTTTATGGCTTAGAGTGAAAGACCTCAGTGTGTGTCAGTAAGTGAGCACAGAAGATGATCACTCACCTTTTGTTAATACCAAATAGAATTATCACCAAACCAAGATCAATCATTTGTCATGAGGCTTATAAAAATCACAATAGGACATATTACTGAGCATGTGCTAGGTTACAGGCAGTATTTTGATGTGCTCTACATACATAAACCCATTTAATCATCACTGGTATCTAGGAAGTAGGTATTATTATCCTTCACTTCACAGGTAAAGGGAATGAGGCAGAGAAGGTTTAAATGACTCTCTTGGGGTCATACAATTAGAAAGTTCAGAGTCAGGACTTGAAATCAAGCAGTCTTGCCCAAGAGTCTATGGGTTTAATCCCAATGTTATGCCACTGTGCTCTGACATGTGGGGAAATAATTCATGGTTAAAAAAACTTGCCTTTCAACAAAATACATACGGATGGATTTAAGTGATAATTAAGAAAACTGCAAGTGATGGAGAATCTCTTACAATCACTAAAATAAAGACAACACATTAATAAATATATCTAACTATTACACATTCATAAACACTAATAATGCCACAGCAGAATTTCCTGTTAGCATTGCTTGCTAGAACCTTCCCAGGACTTCCCCACAAGGAATTTCTAGAAGACAGCCACAAGTATACGTGGTTTTGCTAAAGACAGCACACAAACTAAGAGGCACAGTTTATGCCTTGTAGCTGGACTTTCTTTCAAAAGCTCTGTGCCTTTCTGAGTTTCAGTTTTCTTTTCTCTTCTTTTTTTACATCCATTTCTTAGAACCTGAATTGTTCCCCAAGTTTTAAATTGGCTATGGTATTTGACAAATAAGTTAAAATAGAAAGTTGTACAGACTACCATGTAACTCACTTGACATAGTGGAACACTCAGGGTATGTAGACTTAGGTTTGTCTATAATAACTCTTTACCACAAAACTCCCCTCAGGTCATTTCAACATGAGAAGACTCTTTCTTTCTTAATCAGGGCAGGGATGAAGTCCAAGACTCTAAAGCTTTTCTCTATCCTTGGGCTTAGGTAGAAATTTCTGTGTGTACCTTACATCCCATTTAGATTGACAAACCCTAAGTTCCTTTTACTCTAATTATCTTCAAGAAGGTAATGCAACATAAACTTGGAAGATAATCCTCACAATTGAGTCAAAGGAAGATGGGAATGAACTGCATATCATAGAATGCTTTATAAAGGGAATTTGAGTTTGGAGAGGCAATGTGTGTGTGTGAGAGAGATAGCAACAGAGAGATTGAAAGACAAACAGAGAGATATAAGAGGATACAGATGAGGAGCAATCCTTATCCTCACTTTTACCTCAGAAATTTAAGCCTATATTAATTTCTTTATAAACAGCATCAATAAAGTATTATATTTGAATTTTAAGCATTAAAGAAGGTCAAACTACGAGTTTTGCTAATGAGTGCATAAGCAGAGGTTTCCTCCAGCAAGACATTTATATGATATACACAGAGACAGAGTTCAAGGAGAGAAAAATCAAAGTAAGTTTTATAGAACACCTAAGCAAAAACCCAACCTGTAGATGTTTAATTCAAATTATGATTTTCCTAATGTCAGAATTTAAAACAGATTATGATGCAGGTTAGCTGCCACTTTTATGGCTTAATCACTGAGTTGTTGAACGGAATTCAAATTGGAGATCCCTCCTTAATCTTGCAATTGTTTAAATTAAGGTCTTGATAATTGAGAAAACAATAAGCACAATAGCTTCCCAGTGATAACTACAGGCACAGCCAAGAGAATTTGGCTGTTGCCACTACTATGAATGGTCCAAAGATACTTCCAAACAAACAAAGCACGACACTGGGAAGTTCTGTAAATATAGAGACAGTGTTACCACGTTGAGCTCTTGTCATTGTTTTTACTGTTTTTCCTCATTTTATTTCTAAGTTTACAAGTAGTATGCTCATAGCCTTAAATTCTGGTAAACTGTGGAAACAGAAAGACTTTCAGAGCTCACTTATTTTACAGCTTCAAAAATGTCTACACTGAGCAGTAAATATATGTTACAGTGGTTTCATGGGAGTAGTAACATCACTGTCCCCTTGCTGTTAGATTTGCTCTTGCTACATACTTTGGCTCGTCGAATGTGTACAGAAATGACAGTGTGTCCATTTAGAGTCCAGACCTTAAGAGTTATGCATGTTTCCACTTTCCCCTGGGGATCTTCCCTGGCACAACCATGAGAACATGTCACAGGGAGTCACAACCTGTCCAGCTTGGGCCTCAGAATGAGGCACATGAAGCACAGTTGTCACATCTGATGTGACATGTGAGCTGAGAATAAGTATTGAATGCTGTATGCCACTGAACTTTGGCACCTGGCTAGATAACACTATTGTAACAATAACTGATAATACAAATTAGATATCAATCACATAAACATATTCTGTAGGGATTATAAGGAAGTAAATAGAAAGGTTGATGGCTCTGCTTTCAAAAGATTTGCAATTTGGTCAGAAACATAAATAAAGAGAAATACAGGTGGATGAGAAAAATAAAGAGAAATATCAATTCTGTTTTGGCCCAACTAATTATCTATCTTCTGGCTCATATACGTAAGCAGTTGTAGCAGGCATTTGAGTGATTGCCCTGGAAGTCATTCCTAGTCCCCTTCTGCAGTTGCCCTTCTTCCCCTCCCACATAATCCTTACTTGAGCCCAGTCTGAGTTCACTCTGAGCCTGTCCCAACTCAGTGCCAATTATTGCCAGTGGAACCTTGACTCTCCCACCTACCTTTGCCCCTTTCAAATATGGTGCTTGTATCTTCCTGCATTTCAGATAACAGTTTTCTCCAATGGTAATGGTCCTAGTTCATCTTTTCTATGCTCAATGCCTCCCACACATGCATTTGGTTAGAAATTGTGCATAGGACTTTGGATGAATTATTGTAATGTCTGATCACTAAACTGTCACCTGTCACAGCTTCCACTAATAGGATAACATAAAATTTAAATTTATATATATACATATAATATATATATCACACATATATCTATCTATATAGATATAGATATATATCAAACTATATAGATATATAGATACAGATATAATCTATATATATATCACACATATATTTTTGATTTATAAAACAATGTAATTAAATGTAATGGTATAAATTAGTGTGTATGTATATATAATGGCATTAGGTATGTGTGTGTATATGTATATATATACATACATATATATAAATATATATATATATATACATATAGTGTGTGTATGTGTGTATAATTCCATTCAATTCTTTCTTTTTTTTTTAAGATTTTATTTATTTATTTGACAGAGAGACAGGGAGAGAGGGAACACGAGCAGGGGAGTGG
>NC_138371.1:97176683-97223686 GCF_054177405.1 Leptonychotes weddellii | reverse complement strand
CAAACAATACCTGAAAAATAAATGGTATTAATTACCATTGTTTTCCAGAAAGCTAGTTTGCCTGAACCTCTATAACTGCTCAACAATTACTTAAGGAGTGACAGGGTAACCATGTAAACAGGAACCAATTGGAATTTCTCTCTAGAAATCTTAGATCAGTATTTCTCAAAGTGTAGTTTTGTTTTGACTTTAATCAGAATGACTTGGTGTGTTCGTAGGAACAAGTGTTCTCTGTATTTTCCCATGGAGTGGAGTCCGAGATTCTCCATTTCTATTATACTCAACAAACAATGGCACTGAAATTTTACACATAGAAATTTTAGAATCATTGGTTAGATGGTTTGAACCTTATTCAAAAGGTTCAGATACCACCCTCCTTTTATTTTTGAAGAATTCTTGTTGACTGACACTACAGATTGCTAAGTACTAATGAGCTCCTTCGTTTTAGATTTAATTCCATTACCAAAACACAGACATCAAGTTTTATTAGTTCCAGCTAAAGAAAGATATAATGATAGAAGGATATGAATAAAATACATACTGAAAATTAAGTTTAACTTGTAACTGAGAAAAGGTTACTGAAAAATATATTAACTAATTTCTTCTCTTTTATTTTGGTTTAATATAAATCCAGTTAATGTACATTTGATGCTGCTAATCTTCTCAGGAATTCCCTAGAAAATTCACCAGAGAAGTGTCTCCCACAGTTATCCATCCTTCTCTAGCTCCCATCCCCATTCCATTTCAGTTCTATACTTTGGAAAGATTAGGGAGGACCAGTTCACCGTCTCTTAGTTTTCTTCTACTCTGACTCAAAAAGCAAAACAAAACAGAAGAAAAAGTTACTACCTTCCCTGTCCTGGATCAAATGGCTCTCCCTTGCTCACTTTTAATTTGTTTCAGTGGGAAGATAATGAAAGTACTCATCTACCCATTCTGTTACTCCATCTATCTACTCATTAGCCCATCTACTCATCCGTCCATTTAGCTGTTTTTACCAATATTTTTCCCACCCACAACCCTTTGGTGGGCCTGGCCCTTGGAGATATGGAGTAGTTTTGTTTGTCTTTCTTCATAGATATTTCATCTATTACTTATCACAAATGCCTTAAAAGCCTAGATTCCCAACCCTGCATTCTTTCCTGAGTTGTTTGATGGATATGACTGGTTCATCAGTATTTTCCAGTACTTCCTCACAGAGTCTGAAAAATATTTATTACTCATTGCCCTACATGAATGTATACACACAGAGGTATTCACACATATATATTCCCCAAATAGCTCATCATCTTCTATTAAATAAGGCACTCGATAAACCAGTAATTGTGCGCTGAAGTGGGAAAGGAGTAAATGTTGCATTGCTAATCGAAATGCCATTGTGATCATTCATGTTAATAGATCACCTCTAAGTGATTGTTACCATTTATCAAGATAGTAACTAACCCCACTGTGGCTTATAGAATGAGTGTTTCCATCCATATTGTAAATTTCTTTTGCAGATAGCATATTTTGTGGGGCTGATAGTGTCAGGAGAATGTGATAACCACTACACTATGGAAACTTGTGGGGCTGATAGTATATTTTGTGGGGCCATGTAACAAGGGGTAAGGATGTTTATATAAGGCAATCAGTATTTCCTGTCCTTTGATCAACTACTACAGATTCAATTGTAAATTGCAGAACATTAGAAAGAAACACCCCCCCACACCCATGCCCTTTCTTGCCTGAGTGGTCAGTTTACTTTCTTCTTTTCTTCTCCTTTGATCCTCCTTTTCTTTTTCCTTCTTTCTCTCTTCTCCCTTCACCTCTGTCTCTCTCCCTTCCTCCCTTCTCTTTCTCTCTCTCATTTCATCTTCTCTCCCTCCTTCCTCTCACTTATATCTCTCCCTCCAGAATCATTTTTACTTCTTTTGGTCCTTCTCTTCCCCCATCCCTTTTTTGAAATATTACCAGAAATAATTCTTAATTTCTTCTTTCTTAAATACATAAACACAATCACAAATACAAGAATTGTTCACAATTCTGTCTATAATATTCTCTCACTGATGTTTGATTGACATTACCTGATTATGATTTAAAAAAAAAAATGAAGACAAAGCAAGAAAAGGAAAAAAAAAAAAAAAGAAAAAAGAAAGAGCTAGCTGGAACCCTCTATGTAAATCCTTACATGAATCAAGGTTCCCTTCAAATTATAATAGGTGAGCAAATTCATGAAAGAGAGCATGAAGGAGATAAAGTGAGTTTGCTTTTCATAGTGCTAATGAACAAACAAAAATCCCCTCTTCATTCATTTCTGTACTTAAAACATAGCTGATGGCTGTAAGTCTAACATTCATTAGAGATCTGAACAAGGCACAGACAGAAAGCTGATGGAGCCCAAGGATCATGCCCACCAGGCCGTGCTGGAAACAGTGTAAGGCAGCGACATAAGAAGAATGGACATAGAGCAGCTCTTCTAATGAATAAAAGATGAAGAGCTCTGCAATTACGCAGACCAGAGAGAAGTGGCCAGAGGATCATCAGCATAATGATAGTAATAAAAATAGGATTTCATGCATGTATCTCCTATTTCACATCCCCAAATCTGAATAATATTTATTAACCACTCTCCTGTTTATGGTTATTTGCAGGGTACATAACAAAAAATAAAACAAGGCTATGAGTTTCCTGCCGTCAAGGATTTTCTGTTCCATGATAGACCACAAAGGCCATTTAATTTTCTGAAAGATATTCTACAAACTGAAAATACATGAAAGTGGTAATTTTGGTTTTTGAGCAGGAATTGGCCATTTAAAAGAATACTCTATTTGAAAAAAATAGATAAAATGACCAGTTGAAAAACTGATTAACTATGTATGTTGATACAAAGTAATTTTCTAAATAAAAAAGTGAGAACATTGGCTAGTGATCACTCAGGACTTATAATATACTAGTTGCTATGTTTCTACATCACAGAAGGTACAGAGGAAGAAATGAGGTTGCAGAAGTTGGCAGTAATCTACCTAAGGGCAGGGATGATTAATAATCATTAGACACCCAGTTTATATTCGACTCTCAATAATTCATTAAATGACTACAAATATATATATTTGTAGATATATGTCCCTGTGCGTACACACACACACACACACACAGTGTCTAGTGCACAACACAAAACACAAAGCTATTTGAAAAATATAGCAGTACAAACACTTTTCATGATAACTTCAATACAATTTCCCAAAAGATGAATAATTTACCTAAGATTTGAGATAGAACCATTATCAAGAACTTTGTAGCTATATTGCTTACAGGCAGGTATACCTTTTATCAAATAACATGATGCAGGGCTTCATTTTCCAAGAAGTAGTTTTGTTGCTATCATAAGGAAAACTAAGTGATGAGACTATAACATGATACACTACATCTAGCACTCAGCCCCAATGCTAGCAAACCCAGTCCTTGTCTCCATCAGGATACACCATTAACAGAGACTGCCTTCTAGGGTCTCAGTCAATAGGAACAAGTCAATTAAGGGACCTTTCAGTTGTCAGAGACAGCTAATGCACTGTTGGCTGCTCTTAGATGTCTAGAATCAAATTAGAAAAATGAGCACATTAACAAAGGGGAAAAAATACATCCGAGGGTTAACAAGTTTCTAGGACAGTGCAATCCAAGCAAGATCTAAGATCTAGGACTTATTCTGGTTATATAAAAAAATCTCTCAAAATGGAAGGTATTATTGTATGCTAAGTTTCTTTGGTTATTCTGGAATTGTGGATAACAGCTATCATAGTTCATCAAAGGTTAGTTGCCATAGATAATAAGTTGTGCCATTATTTTATGTACCACTAAGAAAGAAAAACTACTACCAGTTCAACTAAAATACAACATTGATTATAAGATTTATTCCAATTTCAGAGATATTAAAAGTGTAAAAAGAAACTTGGTTTCAATTACATTTACATATATAGTCAAGCTTCCCATGACTCATTCCATCTGCAATTAATGCTTTTTTAGTATTTGTTTGTTTGTTTGTTTGCTGTAGATATAACAAGGATAAAAAATAATGTCTACAACAGAAAACAATCCAGAAAATTCATCAAGATTTGAACAGTTTTCTTATGAACTACTACCACTGTCTAGCTTATATGAGACATTCAATACAAGTATTTTATAAAAATATTTGAAGACAAGTGTTTTCAGGTAAGAAATGGGGGTATATGTGGTGATTTCAAAAGAGGGTCTGAAAATTCTCTGACACTCCTCTTCCTTTAAATCCATGTGGACTTGTGAGCTTCAAACAAGAAAGCAGGGTGGAAGTGACACTAGGTGACTTGGCAAGTGAGGTCCTCATAGGCCATGTCTGGTAGTTTCTGGACTGTGATTTCATGGGAGCGCCTTGCTGATTATGTCCAGGAGCCTGAAACAACCCCTCTTGTATGCCAAAGAGGTGAAAAGCCCTATCCAGCAATCTAAAAATATCTTTCTATTTGGAATTCGACAGAAGATAATAGAAAATATCTTGATTTACAAGTTAAATTATGAATTACCATTCAGTTTGGTTTAAATATTGGATTACAAAGACCAGTCAGCTCTCTTTTTGTGGAGTTACCAGATTTCCAGAAAAGATCATTCAGAAGATTCAAAAAAGACTTAGAATTGTCTTAAAGTTTTTAAGCCAATATACCCATGCTTTACTTTTTTTTTAAGATCTTACTCATTTATTTGAGAGAGAGAGAGTGTGTGTGTGTGCATGAGTTGGGGGGGGGCAAAGGGAGAAGGGGAAACAGACTTCCTGTTGGGCAGGGAGCCCAACTCTGGACTCTGGGCTTGATCCCAGGATCCTGAGACCATCACCTGAGCTGAAGGCAGATGCTTAACCAACTGAGCCACTCAGGTGCCTCCAAGCCCCCACCAATGCCATACTTTTACTACAAATGTTACCTCTTCCATGAAGCTTTCTTTGATCAACTCCAGCTATAGATGGCTACCACTCATTTAGAACTTTTATTAAAAAATGTATTTGTAAAATTTTCTGTATTTTAAAAATATTTTAAGTTCTTTGAGAAAAAGAACAATATTATTTGTCTCTATTTGATTCTTTGGTTTCAGGTGGCTTTCAAAAAGAAAATGACCAATACATGCATGATAAAATATAGATTAGGATTGTCCTAGTAAGAGCAGAAAATAAAATTCTAGCAATAAATTATTTGGTAAAATTCTATTTTGTCAGTAAAAGAGACAAGAAAGATACCATCAGTTACACATTTCTCACTCACAAAAAGAAGAAAGCTTACCAATTCTCAAGGGAGGCAAAGGACTATATTTTTTTTTTTTTTGTACACAGAGTTTGGAAAGTAAGTTTTCATATGAGCTCCTCTATAGGAGAGCACAAAGAAATCTACTGGAAAATGTCCTCAATAGCCTGCGTACCACAAAAGGCATACATTGAATTTTGCTTGGAGGAATTTCTTGGAGGTCCTTCGGAAAAAGGGAAAAAGCAAAGAGACTATTGTTGAGATTAGCTTTCAAATTACAGGTTTGATCTAAAGAGTGAAATTAAGGAACAGATTGAGTACATGGCCTTCCCATGACAAACTCTTCCCCCAATACTACTTTTCTGAGCTTGGCTCTGTGTAAGTGATTGACAGAAGACACTTTGAGAACAGATTATCTGGCAAGGGTCTATGATACATGATGCTGCTTTGAATCAGGCCCAACTGTTTTAGAGAACAGATGAGACAAAGAAGTCACCATCCACACTGTGTACTGAAACTGGGGAAGGGAAGGAAGGGGAAAGTTGGACCCTTCACCTACATGCCCACACACATTACCATCTGGGTGATTTGAGGTGATTTCTGAGGCTCTCAGAAAAGATTGGTAACTGATTAATGATGTGTAATTATTTTTAGCTCTTTATACCTGTTATGGGCTGAATTGTTCTCCACCACACACCAATTCATATGTTGAAGTGCCAACACCAAGTACCTGAAGATTAAGGAGGTGGTTACATTAAAATAAGGTTGTTAGTGTGAGGCCCTAATCTAATATGACTGGTGCCCTTATAAAGTCTCTTCTTTGGAACAGATAAAAGTGGATGCATATGCACAGTGGAAAGACCATGTGAGGACACAGCAAGAAGGTGGATGTCTGCAAGTGAAGAGGAGAGGCCTCAGAATAAGAAACCAACCCTGCATACACCTTAATCTTGGACTTGTAATTTTAAGAACTGTAAGATAATAGATTTCAGTTTTTAAGCCACCCAATCTGTGGTATTTCATCATAACAGCCCTAGCAAATGAAATCAGTACCATTTGGGATTTCCCTCGGATTCCTGAGAGTTTTGAATTTTAAAATTCCTAACACATTGAAGGTAAGTCTAATGTCCCTTAAGTATTAAAGGAGGTGGTGGTATTCATGAAAGGAAATAGGGCAAAACAAATTTAGTTCTTCAGTTTTTTTGTTTGTTTTGTTTTTAAGATTTTATTTATTTGTCAGAGAGAGAGAGAGAGAGAGCTCACAAGCAGAGGGAGCTGCAGGCAGAGGGAGAAGCAGGTTCCCCGCTGTACAAGGATCCCTATGTGGGACTAGATCCCAGGACCCTGGGATCATGACCTGAACTGAAGGCAGACACTTAAGGGACTGAGCCACCCAGGCATCCCTCCAGTTTTTTTTTTTAAAGATTTATTTATTTATTTGAGAGAGCGAGAATGAGAGAGAATACATGAGAGGGGGGAGGGTCAGAGGGAGAAGCAGGCTCCTCGCTGAGCAGGGAGCCCGATGCGGGACTCGATCCCGGGACTCCAGGATCATGACCTGAGCCGAAGGCAGTTGCTTAACCAACTGAGCCACCCAGGCGCCCTCCAGTTTGTTTTTAAAAGCTACTAACTTTGATATCTTCTGGGATTTCTGCTTTTTCTTTTGTTTGGTTTGTCTGTTTCCAGAACCCTTTCTTTGACTCTTATAGGTAAACAAAGTGGAAATCTGTCTGGCAATTCTGAGTACTGACATCTGTCTTCTGCCTGGTACGGAGAGGGAGCTGGGCAGAGGCAAAGGTGAGTATTGGAATATACTCTCTTATTCTATGTGTTTGACAGGATTTGCCAGCTTCATACCACAGGAGGTATATGAGTGCTGCAAAAAGATGGGAGCTAGGCAGACAAATATTCCACATTCTGTGAAACAGTATTATTTAGGTTGATAGTAAAGAAAACATTTGCCACCTTAAAATATTTCAAAGAAGAAAAAAATAATAAGGGTTCAAAAATTGTATTCCGAATATGATCTAGTAAATTATAAATTTATCATTAGCCTTCAAAGAAATTTAGCATTCTATTTTTATACCTAAAGAGATATAGGTACAAAAATGAT
Organism: Leptonychotes weddellii; assembly: GCF_054177405.1. Taxonomy (NCBI): domain Eukaryota; kingdom Metazoa; phylum Chordata; class Mammalia; order Carnivora; family Phocidae; genus Leptonychotes; species Leptonychotes weddellii. The sequence continues at coordinate 97,216,333 of NC_138371.1, read as the reverse complement.
ATATTCTGTCTTTTGGGGGAAACATACAATGAATATTTTGCTACAGCAAATTGACTTAAACTTTACATTTTAATTTCTGGATATAGTTGTGTTTTGTACCTGTAAGGCTCTCAGCAAGGCTTGCTCAGGGACAATGAAATTTCCTGGCTCTACCTTTTCTTTCTCCATGTCCCATGATCTGGTTTCTACTAAAACTAGTTCTAAAAGTAGTAGTCACCTGAAAATTTAAAATAATTTATTTTTTTTAATTTTATGAGTCATTTAAAAATTGGGGATTAAAAAAAAAAGTTGTTTCCTGAAATACCATCAGCTGCTAAGTTATTTCTGGTGTCATCAGAAACTCTAAACTCATCAGAGCGGAACAGAGATTGGGAGAAACAACCAGATGTGACTGAATTCAGCTTCGGCGGGGTAAATGGGAACACATGTTTTCAGAAAATATTCAAAAGAGGAAACCACTGGGTTTTTCAACAGCTTTAGTGACAATATTTAGCAGTTAAAATGCTTCAGATATAAACTCTGAAAACAACCAATAAATCAGTCAACACAAGACATCCAGGCAGCCCACACTCTCTTTTCACAGATGAAGGAATGGAAGCCCAGCCTTGGGGACTGGTCTCCACATGTGGGGTCAAGATGAGAACCCAGATGCCTTGGGATCAGGGGACATAGACAGCATTGGATTCACAAATAATTCAGAACTGTCTTTGCCCTAAGAGCCTCACTCCCATCTCATTCCCATTGCCTGGGCTACTCATAATCCTGAATTCATCCCTGAGAGAATCTCATTCACCTAAGAATTCAACATTCCCTTCTTTTTCTAGATCTTTCCCCAAAGAAATCATGTTTCTGGCAAAGAAAACTGCAAACAGTCCTCCATTAAAATTCTGACCACTGGGACTTGGGCTTCAAAGACCAACCTCATCTTTTTCATATGAAAATCTTAGCCATTCACTGTCCTAAACATTAGACAAACTTTCTAGAGGAACACTGGCAATCTTTTTTTTTTTTTTTTTTAGTCTTACAACTCTACTTCTAAAGAACTTTTTATTTCTTGATAAAAACGTTCACAGTGGTATTATTCAGAATTAAAAAAAAATGGGATCTAATCTAAATCCCTTCAATAGAGGAATGATTAAATAAATTGCCACACAATCACATAAGGAACTATTATGCAGCCATTGAAAATCACCTCATGCAAGAAGTTTTCCAAATTTCTATTATGAAATTGTAATTCGGAAAGAATATTAAAACTAAATGTCATTTAAAAATCCCTTTTAATAACCAGATTTCAGAACAAATGATATCCCCTCCATTTCCAATCCCATGATAAGCTTACTACTTGGTCAGGCCATTCTTTATGGCTGTCCCTCATATTTACCTACAGATCATATCTCTCAAAGACAGGAACTTTTATTTCATTAATTCGTAAAATATTTGTGTCAAGCACAATATTAAAAACCTTCGTATCCCCTAAGGTGCAGACACATCACAGGAGATAATGAGGAATTAAATATTTCTCACACATGTATTATTTGCTAGAAATTATAAGAGGTGATTTAGATATGTCATTTTAATATTCTATAGAGGGAGTTTCATTAGACCCATTTGATAACTGGAGAGACTGAGACTCAGGGAGGTTAAACAATTTACCCAAGGTAGAAGAAGGACTGGGTCTTGTCAGAGTCCACCTATTCTCTTATCCTTGTCAGGGCTCTGTCTCTTCTCTTGAGAGGCACTCAGTTACTTTGTTCAGTAAAGTCACTGGCTTGTCCTTTAATGAGTCCATGCCATTCCTTAAAGTCACTGACCTCATACCACTTCCGTAATGTTTCCAGGATCTAGCAAATGTACATATTTGATCCTGAAGGAAACAGAATATGAAAACCCATCACAGCCAATGGGATTATGTTCAGCACACATAATCACCAACACTGTCTCAGCAACGGCAGGCAGTAGTTGGGATTTTGTTCGTTTGTGTCTCAATAAATGGACAAGTTTGGGCTCCTTTCTTTTTTCCCTTCCATGGTTTATACCCTGACACATTATAGCACAGTTGGAAAATGCAAAAAAAATAAAAAATAAATAATAATAATAATAATTAATAAATAAATAAAAGAAAAACAAAGGTCAGGGAAGTTCACTGATGTTAACTTCTGAAAAATGAAGAGTTTGTTGGACTGATTTTTACACTTTTTTTTTTCCTAGATGGAAGGGTGGGGGGCTCCTGAGTGGCTCAGTCTGTTAAATGTCTGTCATCGGCTCAGGTCATGATCCCAGGGTCCGAGATCAAGCCCCACATTAGGCTTGCCCAGCAGGGAACCTGCTTCTCCCTCTCTCTCTGCCTGCCGCTCTGTCTGCTTGTGTGTGTTCTCTCTCTCTCTCTCTGTCAAGCAAATAAATGAATAAAATCTTTAAAAAAATTTTAAAAATAAACTTTAGATGGAGGGGTGGGCTTATAAAGTTGAACTAGAGAAAGTCATCTTTCCTTATTACCAAACCCAAATAGGATCACTTTCTTAGGCACAGAGGGGGGAGCTTAATAAATAATAATCATTTGTCTTTGTCTCTTTTTTTTAATGTTTCTGATTTAAAGGTTTCATGTTCAATCACATTTAGTCAGAATGAGGTGGGACTGGAAATTTGGGCGTTTAGGTGAGATCAGTCAAACTGTTGTCCTCTTTGCATCTGTTAATCTTTTAACTTAGTCGGTACACAGGTTTGAACAACTGCTGTGGACAGACGGCAATGTCACCACATGATTAGTGCTGTCATGTCCACGTGGATAAACCTGCATTCACACTTCAAGTCTGTCTTTGAGACAGGGCAAGCAATTTGGAACTTTGGGTATCACCAGCCATAAGGAGTGTCTAACGTTTACTATGGAACAATCCATCCATATTTACTTCTCTAAAACCCTGTATGAACACATTTGTATTTGTATCCAGCAGTCAAACAAACATGAATTTCAAAAGGAACAAATCAAATACCTCTTGAAGTTAAGAGTGACCTATGAAAATTCCATCCTCATTCCCCTACATTTCACAGTCCACTTAAACCAGCATGGCTTATATTGTTGATGTCAGATCTCTCAATATTCTGTAAAGGTTGGAATCTATAACCGAGCTGCAAGAGAATCATGTAGAGTGCCTTTACATTATTTAAATCACAGATTCCAGGGCCCCCTGTCACATTGACTGAATCAGAATTTCTAGAGATAAGGCCTAAAAATCAGCATTTTAGCAGCTCCCCAGATGATTCTTATGCATACCGTGGTTTATGAGACACTGCGTCAAGTCAATGGTTTGTTTTACAATTGTCTGTGTTATCATCCATTTAAACCAATTATTGAATGTCTCTAGGCAGGAGCTTTTATTTTACATGCTAACGTACAATATTCAACACTACTCAGGTACTCGCTAAATGTTTCAATAATACAAATTCCACAATTCTATTCTGAAATAAAAACCTTTCACAGGTAGAAATTATGCCAATCTGGCAGCATGCAGCCTCTGAACTTCACTGTGGCAAACACAGTATACACTCCTCTCCTCCATCCCCTTTGAATCACCATCACACAGCAAATCAAATTGGATTCTAACCATTTTAATTTACACCCTACTCTGGAAATGGCATCATTTGCTATCATGGTTAAAGGAGATGGTGCTCTTGATTAAAATAATTATATAGTGGGAGTTTGGCCAAATGAAAACAAAGTGTGGAGGATGATCATCTAGATATTTAGAATCATGTTGAAGAGGATAAGCACCCAGAGTATTTAAGCAGGGGGTGATTATGAGTAACAGGAAGAAATTACACAAAGGAACACTTCACTGAATACCACAGAAGTTTTGCCAGACCAGCCCTATTTTAGAGCAGAATGATTTCCCAAGAGATGAATATTTATCCACAGGTTGTTGGAAATGCAAAGAGACCAACGGCCTAATTTTATTTCCTCTCATCCTAACTAGGTACCATGCCAGAAAAATCTATCAGCTACTCAATACCTGTTTACTCTTCATCTAGTAGTTGCCTATTCTAAAAAAAAATATGTATATGTTTGTATTTTCCAACCACCTAGGCATCCCCAATATCTAGCATGGGTCTTTACACATAGCATGTGTTCGATTGCTATTTAAGTATTGATAGAATATAGAGAAATCAAAGATTTGTCAGTTCTCTTAAGTTGTTTATAGTCTACGTAATTAAAATCAAATGCACATTGGTAAGATGATAGCCTATTAAAGATATTTAGAGTTTTCAGGTATCATGTAGGTAATAGCTTCTATTACTACCAATACTATTACTGCTACACATGATTTGTCCAGCAATTTCAGAAAGGGACGTATTCCATAAGTGCATTTCCCACATGATAGATGCATATTTTTTGTCATACAATTTTAAGAAAAATAATTATAGTAATGTTTTTATACCAATTTTTAATCTGCCCAAGCTTTTTAAAGTAGAATATAGTTCAAAACATTCAGAGTCATTATCATGAGCAAGAACTGTATGTACCAGGGTTTATTTAAATATTTAGAGCTGCTTTATTTTTTTTCAATTTTTTATCATTTTGTTTTTGGTGGTGGTTGTGTAGGGGGCTTGGCAGGAATATGAGGAGAATTTAAAAATAAAGAACTGTCCATTGGCAAGAGAAAGATACAGAGAATAAATGGAAGAGTGCAGATGACTTTTATTTTAATGCTACTTTATAGTTAAGAAATAAAAGACGAAGTAAAAGTACACCTGAGTTTGAAATATAACAGCTCACAGGACTTATGTAAACATATATCCCAGTAGGGTTTGATTTTAGATGAGTCATAAACTTGTATTTTTGATTGGTTCTGGTATATTTCAATGGGAGGTCATCTTGGGTAGAATTAAGCTTATAAACTGTGCATTAAGAAGGGGACTTGGAAGTCATGATTTGTGTCTATTTATTCACATGTCCATCTTCCTCTATTAGACAAGGTAATGGAGACTGGTAGTTGTTCCTCCATATCCATTCTTTCTTTCCTATAACAATGGCATTTTAGGGGAGTATGTCACCTAGATAAAGGTTGTATTTCCAATGCTTCTTTGCAGCGAAGTAAAGCCGTGTGATTAAGTTCAGGTTAGTGGTATATAAGTATAAATGACTTGTGTCCTTCAAAGGAAGGGACCACACCCTTATTTCTGTACTGCAGCCTTGGGAACATGGTGGTGAGAGGCCCAAGATCATGCAGAGAAGGTCAACATCTTGGGAATGGCAGAGCAATGAGAAAGAAGAAACCTAAGCTAAAATAACGAAGGAACATTATGTGAGAGACATAAATGTGTTTTGTGTTCAAGACATTGCTATTTTGATTCTTTATCTCAATAGTCAAATGTGTTTTCTAAGTAACAGGATCCCAGTATCAGGAGAGCCATGTGGAATGTCTTACTCATTTTTGTATCCTAGCCCAATGTCTGACACACAGTAATTGCTTGAATAGTTGAGGCAGAAGGCTTGGAGCTCAAATGGCATCCTCCTCAGAGAAATCCCATTAAGTTCAGCTGCCATGTGTATCTGACCAAATATTGAACATAACTCTGAATTTCTGTGGCCAATAACAAGAACATATTTGTCTCTTATTACAATTTCCCACTGTCTTCTCTTCTTGTTCTAGTAGTCCTGTTTTTCTTCATCTCCATTGTGAACTTGTATTTTCTGATTTGTCTTAAGAGTTACTAAACAAAATGTGTTGGAGTTATGCCTAAAGTGTCAATGAGGTATTTTCTGTAAGTCAAGAACATGCTTTTGCGAATCTTCACAGGTTGAGGTTTTTCCAGATTGGATTCTGGAGTTTTAGATGTGTTTCAAAAGTCAAAAATCTATGTATATGTGGTTCTAGTAAAATATAATTTTATATTTAATATATAAGTGGCCCTATATAAATATAACCATATATTTAACTATTGCATGTAGTATATCTATAATATATAATAGCTATATATAGTATATATATATAACATACAATTCACATATCACATATTATATTATATATCAACATCTATATCTACACATCTTAACATACTATAATGTATAATATATAGCATAATATAAAATGCACATAATACACATTATGATATATCTATATACTTTATTATTTTAAGATTTTATTATTTATTTAATAGAGAGAAAGAGTGAGAGAGCACAAGCAGGGGGAGCAGCAGAAGGAGAGAGAGAAGCAGGCTCCTTGCAGGGCTTAATCCCAGGACCATGAGATCATGACCTGAGCGGAAGGCAGACGCTTATCTGACTGAGCCACCCACACACCCCTGTATCTACATACTTTACATCCACAAGCAATATTGCATCCAGAATTCCCTAAATGACTACTTCGGGCTTACTTTGAAGACAAAAGAGCTTTTTATAAATATCCAGTAATAGTAAATTCTAGATACCAACTTGAAGGTAATATCTTTGTGTTTGAAATAACACCATGTCTGAAACTTGACCACACCTAAAGCTTACAGCCCTGAAAATTGAAGTTCTGGTTTTCACCACTATAGTTGTCTGAGCTTTATTTTGATTACATTTTCCAAAAGACTTGTTTTCTACTCAAAATCTAGTCAGTCCTTGTTATATGTGATCAGGTTGGTATGACGAAAAGAATCAGGCATGATGTCCGAAGAACAGAAAAAAACAAAAACAAAAACAAAACAAAACCATTTTGTGTTGCCCTTGAGGGCAGGAATAGGGGGCAAAAGGAGTCAATAAAATCAATCTCTTTATTTGTGACACCTATTCCTCCCCAGCATTTGAGAACCAGGAACCAGAATGAGAAAAGTTGCCAATTACCAATGGTTTTACATCAAAATTTGTGTTATTACCAGGCTTCACTCTAGTTAAAAAGGACATTAGATTGGGTAGATTCATAAATGCATACTGAAACATTTAAAGGTGCTTAACAAGGTTTGTAAATGGAGCCAATTTTTATTCAAAGTTCCTTTAAGTGTGATTATTAAAATCTTTTAGGCTTAGGCATGGAATAAGATTTTATCTAAACTTAAAAGCATTAAAAATTCTGTTTTTAAAGTCTATTTAACTGTAAGCTGCTGAATATCAATTGTTTAAACCAAAAATAAATTTTGAATTGTTATTTTTAGGTACAAAAACAATGTTCTTTTTTTCTATTTTAAAGATTTTTTTAATTTATTTGACAGAGAGAGAGAGGGAACACAAGCAGGGGGAGTGGGAGAGGGAGAAGCAGTCTTCCCACTGAGCAGGGAGCCCTATTTGGGGCTCGATCCCAGGACCCTGGGATCATGACCTGAGCCCAAGGCAGACGCTTAATGACTGAGCCACCCAGGTGCCCCCCAAAACAATGTTCTAAAGTATCAAAAAAGTGTCACATCATCACCATCTTTTTCATGTCAAAATTGCAGGCAGTTGAGAGACAATGAAAGGTGGACACTTATCCTGTCCTCAATGGAGAATAAATAATGCCATAAGCCCAGTGAAGACTCAAACCCAGGCACTGAAAGGGCATAGGTGAACTTTGCCAAACTACTCATTTGGCCGAAGGATTTTCTGCCCGACCAGGTCCCCACACACATAATTGGAGTAGCCTACTGTCTGCTTGGTATAGTTCATGAGTATAAATTCTATGTTGTCAGTGGTTAGCATGATCACTCCAGTATGTTTTGGACCCCAAATGTCATGGAATTCATATATACTCATTGCAAAGATCAAGGTTCAAGTATCTCACAACACTTTCTGAAATGTCCTTAGACAATGAAACACTAGGGGCCACAATCAGAAAACCACTCAGTGTGAAATCTGTGTGGATTGTTTATTTAATGCAGCAGTTGTCAGTAGCCAAAGGGCACATGAACCTCTTGAGATGACAATAGTTAAAAACTGGAACTGAGTTGTTTAGCAGAGGGCTAAGGTCAACTATGGGAACACAGGAGATATAAATGGTGATGTACAGGGAGGCAGGCTGATACATATCCTCATTGTCCAACCAGAATGCGCTTCTTGACAGTTAACTCACAGACACACTTGATCATTAAGCTTGACTTCTCTGGTATCACAGCCTTTCCTCATGCCCCAGTTGGTTAGAGACTCTCCCTCAGGCTCCTGTACCACCCAGGATTTACATTGCCGACAGAGTAGATCACATCCTACTTCTACTACTTATTTGCTTGTTTCTCTTTTCCTCCTAGACAGTGAATTGCAAGAACAATGTCCGTGCTTATGGCTTTTTGTTTTGTTTTACTTCATTTTGTTTAGCTTTACTTCCATTATTATTTATTATTGTTATTGTTATTTATTATTTTTTAAGTAGGCTCCATGCCCAGTGTGGAACCCAACATGGGCCTTGAACTCACAACCCTCAAATAAAGACCTGTGCCAAGATCAAGAGACGGAAGCTCAACTGACTGAGCCACCCAGGCGCTCCATTGTTTTACTTCTTTAATTTCCATGTCTCAAGCACCTAGCCCATGATTTATGGCCAAATGAGCATCACTGTATAAAATAATGAATAAATCTAACAATTTGTTCTCCCATTCCGTGTGGAGCCTTACATTTTACCAAGTGTGTGTAACAACTCATCAAGGAAATGGACATGGGTTATAAGAGCGGAGTTAAATTAAGCAATTGTATTTAGTGGTGATGAGGTTCTGTTTTTAAATAAATGGACTACTTTAACACCTCCCTTACTGTATAAATACCTAATTCAAATTTCTATCTTAACTCACTAAATTCTGAGCTCCTTGAGGGAAGGTCTCTGCATCTGTTCAGTGAAAAAGTATTAAATGTTGATATTGGTGGGAGTTCTCTGTGCCTCTTGATCTGAATGTCTATTTCTTTCCCTGGATTAGGGAAGTTTTCAGCTACTATTTCCTCAAATAAATTTTCTGTCCCCTTTCTCTCTTTTCTTCTCAAAAAGGTAAAAATAGAACTACCCTACAATCTAGCAATTGCACTAAGTATTTACGGAAAGGATACAAAAATACTGATTCAAACGGATACATGCACACTGATGTTTATAGCAGCATTAGGAACAATAGCCAAATTACGGAAACAGCCCAAACGTCTATTGACTGACATAAAAAAGAATGAAATCTTGCCATTTACAATGACATGGATGGAGCTAGAGAGTATTATGTTAAGTGAAATAAGTCAGAGAAAGACTAAAACCATATGATTTCACTCATATGCAGAATTTAAGAAACAAAGAACATGGAAGAGAAAAAGAAAAGAGGAAAACTAAGGAACAAACTCTTAACTGTAGAGAACAAATTGATGGTTACTAGAGGGGAATGGGTGGGGGATAGGTTAAATAGGTGATGGGCATTGAGGAGGGTACTTGTTATGAACACCGGGTATTGTATGGAAGTGTTGAAGCACTAAATTCTACACCTGAAACTAATATTGCACTATGTGTTAACTAACTATAATTTAAATACAAACTTGTAAAAAAAATGTATTAAATGTTTACACCAAGATGCACGGTGGATATAAAGATGCATAAAGCATGGTGACTACTCTCAAGGAACTTACACTGCCCTGGAAGAGAGGGATAAACAGGAAGACAAGGTATGTCATAATACATGGAGTGCTATGGGAACAAAAATGAGGCTCATCAAATTGAGAATGGAAATTATGTCAGGGAAGAAAACCTAAGGATGTGACATTTTAATCTTGGAAAAATAGAGTCCAATGATATTCCTCACAAAAAAAAAAAAAAGGAAAAGGAAAAGAAAGAAAGAGAAGGAGGGAGGGAGGAGGGATATAGGTAAAGAGGGGATGTGACAGAATACGCTGTAACCTCGAAGCTGTAATTAACTAGTCAAAATTAAAGCACAGAGTTCAAGGAAAGAAGTTTATCTGAACTAGGGAGTAAGATGATGATGGGCCATATGTGCTCTCATAAAGAAGCTGAAGTTTCTCCTAAAGGCAATAATGAGACACTGAGAGATTTATACATCAGTGGAATAACATGACCAAATTTGTGTTTTACTCTGGTAGAACTATGGGAGCTGGTTTGAGAGGGAGGTGAGAAGAGAAACAATATTAGAAATAAGAAACATTATTAGAATGTCATTGAGGTAGAAATACAGCAGATACTGTTGGCACCCAATCCAGTAACACTTCCTCCCAAAGAGCCTCCTTTCACTGCTAATAAAACCTATATTAGGTGGGATATATGGGGATAAAGAGCAAAACTCTGGATCAGTCAGCTTGGGTATAAATCCTGATAGCTATGTAAATGTGTTCAAACCCTTAAACTTTCTCAGCTTTAGTTTTCAATTCTGAAAAATGGAGATAATTCTACCTACTAAATAATGGTTGTTGTGAGGATTGAATGAGGTAATACAAGCAGAGCATCTGGCATGCTCAAGTTTAGCTATCATTATTGTGCTTGTTGTTATTTGGTCCATGTATCCATCCTACATGAGCCTCTGAGAGGTGGGTCCCAGATGAAAAGTAAACTGTAACTGGCCTAAACTGATCGATGCAATTCAATTTCTTTTCAGTAATTGTTTCAGACAGGGATGTATTATACAATTCTTGCCAATAAGATGTAAAATGATATCAGGCCAGGGGCTTAAAATGGGTCCTGAGGAGGGCCTTGTTTTGCTAACGGATGCTATTCTTTCTGCTGAGAGGCTGGAACTCCTACATACATCAGGGTATCATGAGGGTGAAGCTTGAGGAAAACATTGGAAAAATTGTAAGAAACTTGTTTGTGATGAGATGCTGAATTACACAATCCCGGAACTGTCAAAATGTAAAATTTTTGTAAATGAGGTAAGAAATCTTTTTTGCCTAAATCGTTTTGTACTGAGTTTTCTGTTACATTTGTCTGCAGGCATCTTGACTGTTATAATTAATACAAAATAAGAAGTTCCTGAACTAAAGCAGGTAGAGATAGGGGAGAGCAGGTGGTTTGGGAAATATTAAGGATAAATCGGAGGGGGAGACGTACCATGAGAGACTATGGACTCTGAGAAACAAACTGAGGGTTCTCGGGGGGTGGGGGGATGGGTTAGCCTGGTGATGGGTATTAAAGAAGGCATGTACTGCATGGAGCACTTGGTGTTATACACAAACGAATTACGTGACACTACATCAAAAACTAATGATGTAATGTATGGTGATTAACATAACATAATAAAAAATTAATTAATTAAAAAAAAGGATATAGTATATAAAAGACCCAGGGACCATTTGGATGTTGAGGGCAAGGAGATAGGGGGCAGTTCTGCTGGTGCCACTCCAGTGACTCTTATAGAAAAAAGGGAAATTGCAAAGTGAAGGGATAATAACTCAAAGGACTTGGGAAGGAAAGAAAGAGGTATCCTCTAGGAGACTAATTGCAGTAGCATCAAGAAGAAAGATCCAAATTTATATAGGCTATATTCACTGGGTTTCTATCACAACGCATATACAAAGGTATCAAAGGTATCAAATAAACTAAAATTTCCCTACCATAGTTTGTTCTACTTAAGAAATTCTGAGATGGAAAATCCCTGAGCAGCGGTAGCCTGCAATTTTTGACCTATGGCATGTGTTTAACTTTTCAAACCAATTTGCCAACATTTAAAAATCAAGAGATTTAACCTAAAAAGTTTGGATTTCTGGGGCTGCTTGGAAATCCAGTGGGCCCATATTCCCACAAACCAGTTTCTCCACTAAGGATAGAGCTGGGCTTCTGATTCCTGTTAGCACAACACATCCTCTTCAGGAACTGAGGGAAGGCTTCAGCTACCATCTCTTCACGCAAAACAGTGAGATCTGGACCTATTCTTGTGGTTGTTGTTGTTGTAATTTGATAGAAGAATTAAAAGGAAAGTAGTTATTTCTTTTACTTGTACATCTATCAAAATTGTGAAACCAAAGAATACCAGGGTGGTTTTGTGGTTTAGGAAAAATAGAAGACAGCATGTTCCATTGTTAAGAAAAGTTACTTGAAACTTAGAAATAAGGCAGAAGGATGGCTAACGCTCTTTCAAGGTTATATCGAAGCATTGTTTAACAGACCCATCCAATACTTAATTTAATTCTCTAAAAGATTATTTAATTATCTAGGGGGTTAATTATTTCTTTAAGGGATTTATCTTTGTTTGACTTGTTCTTTACTATTGATTAGGACACAATACATTTTTGTCCAGTAGAGATAAAAAAGATTTCTAACTCCAAAAGTTATAGTTTTATTAACCTATGAATTTTGACCAGTTTTGTCTCTAACAAGCTAACTTGTTTTAACATGTTTTCCTGAGTAACTATGTAAATCTGTGTTCTCAAGTGATCTTTGAACTGACTTTACCACCCTGCTGGTTCCCTTATTAATGATTTATAAAAATCTTCCACATGCATTTGTTCTATATTTATATGCAAGCCATGTTTTTAACTTTATGACAATTATAATTTTACACTTTTGAGAAAGATATAACTTTTCCTTAGTACTTTTGTTTACACAAAATCAGTCCTTGTAGAAAAAATGCTTTCATTTATGTGAGCTGCTTGGCCTCCATAGACAGTTGTATTGGTGATCTCTATTAAAATGAGCACACACACACACACACACACACACACCCATGAAACTGGCAGTACTTCTTGAAGCTGTTAACTCTGCTTAGATCTCAGTGTGAATAATTGCAATAGGAATTTCCCAAGGAAATGGTACTTTAACAAAGGCCAGGGGGCAGAAGAAATATCAAATAAAAGCAATGCTAGAGATTGCCCACTTCACAGTTCTGCCCAAGAGAGACTGTGCTCCACAGTCTGTTGAACGAAACACAGTACATGGTGAGGGAGTTATCCTTACAATTTAATGTTCAGAGAAGGATGTCACAAGCTGGGCTCTCTGCCCAAAGCGCAGAACAGAAAGAACCCATTTCTGAAGCTTCTGTATAGTCAGGTAAGAGCACATGAAAACAAAAAACAAAAAACAAAAACAACAAAAAAAACTGTACATAAGTAATTGCTGATTCACCACAATTGTCAACTGCTGAGCAATTCTGGCTCAGAGAACTCAGCAATTAATGCCAGTAGTTAACGATCACTAAGCAATGGTGTGGGAATCCGCTGCCACCATAAACATAGAATCACACTCATTCTTAGCAATCAGGTAGTAACAAGGAAACTATTTGAAGCATCCTTACTCTATAGAATCCCAGGAATCTATTTTGCAACTGCAGTTCCAGGAAAGACACATACATGCCAGTGTCTGACATGACAATAAACAGCAACGTGATTTACATCCTTCTCATGCTAGTTATTCCCTGTGTACCTCCAACACCCAGGATACATTCTCTGTCTTTGTTTGCCCTTCTTAGTGGCCTTAGGAGCTGCCTCTGCAGACTGTCCCACTCAGGTTCCCATGTCTGCTGGCAATGAAAGCACCAGCAGGAAGTTCAGAGGAGATAGATGTCAGGATATTGCTTTCTGGCTTCCCCTCTGCATTCTTAGAACTATCAATGATTGAGCTTCTTAACAGAATCCAGCTTTTATCTGGTAGCCCTCTTCCACTACTTTCCTCTTCAACTGCAGGGGTAGTGATGACTCCTGCTTTTGTTAGTGTCTAGGTGCTTTCACTTTGTGACTGTATCCCCATTCCTGCTGTCACCTCAGTAAGCAATGCCTTCATTAAATCCTGTTCATTTTGAAATAAAAAAACTACCATATAATCCAGTAATTCTACTACTGGGTATTTATTCAAAGAATATGGAAAAAAAACTAATTCATAAAGATATATGCACCCCTATGTTTATTGCAACATTATTTAAAATAGCCAAATTATGAAAGCAACCTAAGTATCCATCAATAGATGCATGGATAAAGAAGATGTTGTACACACACACACACACACACACACACACTGGAATATTGCTCATCCCTAAAAAAAAAGAATGAAATCTTACCATTTGCAACAACATGCTTGGATCTAGAGGCTATAATGCTAAGTGAACTGTCACTCAGAGAAAGACAAATTCCATATGATTTCATGCATGTGTGAAATTTAAGAAACAAAATAAATGAACAAAGAAAAAAATGAGACAAGCAAAAAAACAGATTATAGATAACAGATGGTTATCAGAGGGGAGATGTGTGGGAGGATGGGTGAAATAGAATTGCTGAATCACTATATTGTACACCTGAAACTAACATAACACTGTATATTAATTATAGTGGAATAAAAATAAAAGGAAAAAAGAAACAAAAATCTTCTTCATTTTGACTGAGTTGAAGTCTAGATCATACATTACCAGATGTGAAAAAGAAGTCCACTTGATTTTCAGTTTATTAATTATAAACTAAAAGAGCATTATAAGCTCAATTGTAAATACTCAGATGATTTAACAAACGATAACAACAACCACCAGAACACCATATGGGTCCAACTAGTTACTTGACATATGAATCTCCTTTACACAAATGAGTAGTTTCTGTTTACATCATTATGGATATAATTTTTATTTTGAATTTTATCCTGCCAACATTGACTAATAATGAAAAGCTATTCATCCTCGCTTACACTTTAAGATATCCAAATTAGGATCATAATTTTATATAATCTTGCTTGCATGGAAAGGAGATTTACAATACTTGAAGCTGATGACAGAGACTTTTCTTTTATAATTAATTTTTTAGGTAAATGTTTTACGAAAACCTTGATCTTTTAGGAAAGATGAAGAGATGCTCATTTTATAGCAATAGAAAATGAGACAGAGAGGTATTGGGCATCTTCAGTGTCATGCGGAGCCACTGCAGGACTGAGATGAAATCTGGTGCTTCCATCTTTGTTTCTTTCCCCATCCCTGAATGTGCTAGCAATTCCTGGCCATGATCTAACGGTGATTATTTATTTGGATTATCGGTATCCTAAATGGCTGAGAGATAGCAGTAATGGAGTAGGTGATTTTCTTCTTCAAACTTTACTTACATTTATTGCATCCTGAATTTATTTAGATAATATACAATGTGTAATGCAGCTCAATAAATGAGCAACTATTCCTAGAAGTATTTTTATTCCCACTTACTTAAAAATGGCATTTTTCCCTATCAAAAGTGAAACTTTATTTCAGATTTTGATGGAGATTTTTGGAGGGATCAAATACCTTTCCCCCACCTCTTTATTCTCATCCCCATCACCAGGTCACCTCTCGGAATCTCTATTGGGCAAGGACTAGAAACCTCTCTCCTCAGTGTCACTAGATGGTTGTAAGTTTTTTCTTTTATCCTAGGATACTTCAAAGGCCATAAGACTCATGACAAATGAACAATGGACTAACAAACAATTCTTTGAAGGAAACATACATATTATCAGATTCTCATGCAAATGTAAATTCTCCCAAAATGAAATTATCAAGAAATTAGCAATTAGCATTGGGTTTCAGTTGTAGCTAAGAGAAACGAAAGAGTCGAAACCACATGGAACTTTAATCTTTTCTTTTCTTTCTAAACTGATGGACATTGGCCCCAAGTCATACAAAACCAATTATCTCTAACATTTGGAAAGGGGATACTTGATGTTTTGCCAAGTCTGTCACCAGTGATGAAATCTCCTGTGATATGGAGAAGTAACCTAGGATTGGAGCTACCACACTTCATAATTCTCAAGTTTCAAGGCCAAACCTACAAAGACTCACTACTGTCTTCTGGGCCCAGCACCTGCTCTGCAGGTGGGAAGGACAGCACCTGGGCAGAATGACCTGTCAGATTTCCCCTGCACCTGGGAAAGCCAGCAACCTAGAGGGGAAGAGCCAAACTGAAAGTCCATTTCAAACTAAAGATGACAAGGTGACAAGGCAGTAAAACATGTTTTATTAATAGTTACCTTATTAATTACAAAGTTTGTTTCTAGGTTTTTGAACATCTTGAAACTTTACTTTGATTTTTATGTTATTTTTTTATTATGCAGTATATCTTCTCCTTTTTTAAAGAACCATCTATTTTATCAAATTGTATTACTCTATTCTTATTACAAATTATACATAATGCCAACCCATTTCATTTACCAAATATTTAGAAAGCGCCTACCATATGCCAGACACTATTCTAAGTACATGAGATATATCACTAGATTTAAAAAAAAAACAAACATAACCTGTTCTAATGAAATTTAGATTCTGGAAAGGGAATTTACCCCCCGACACACACATACACATACATACACACACCACTCTATTGTATATACATATATATATATGTGTGTGTGTGTGTGTGTAACCATATATTGCATAATATAATTGCATAGTATAAAATTAAGTGGAAAGTACTAAAAAAATTGAAAGTAGAAGACACGGGAATTAGATATGAAGAGAAGGAAAAGCAGGGGCTGTACTAAATAGAAGGATCCCTAAGAGGATAGACCTTTTAGAAAAAAGTATGTTTAACTAAGTTCATGCTGCTATAACAAAAATACCACGGAATGGGCCGCTTAAACACACACGTTTCTCACAGATCTGGAGACTGGAATCTAAGACCAAGAAGCCTCCATATTCACCTCCAAATACCATCACATCAGAAAGGGTTCAACAAGAATTTGGGGGGATATGAATATTCATTCCACAGCAAAGCAGTATTTGATTCAAACTTGAAGGAAGTGAGAGGACCACTAAGCAGTTGCACACAGGGAGAAAGTTCCAAGCAGTAGGATCAACTGACACAAAGATGTAAGCTAAGAGCTAGAGGAATAACAAGCCTGCTGGTTTAACTGGGGAGTGAGGGCAAGTGAGGAGATTCTAAGTGTTGGAGTGGGGACAGGGAAGAAAGCAGCCAGATCATGTAGGTATTTGTAGCCACCGCAAAGAACACTATAATCAGAAGACAACTGTAAACAATCTGGTATTTTTCCTCCTGAATTTTTTTCCTGTTTACACTCAAACATTTTCTAAAATGTTTGAGAAAACATTAAACATTAAATCTCTTATGAGGTACACTGTGCTACCAATTAAGGATACTTTAAAATTACTTCCCTATGACATAAAGAACATTCTGCATAAAAACATTTAAGGACTGTATATATTCTATTTATCCTTCAAATAGATAGGCTTAAAACAGATACAGCCTCTGGCATATTCCTGGAATAATGATATAATGAGTTTCACACTTGACATCCAAACACTCCCTTGTTATGTTTGTTTAATACCTTGAGAAAATTAGGAAAAAAGATATTAAAAAAAAAAAACAACTTCACTTAGGCATTAATGATCTTTTCAATGCAGATCTTCTGCTTTTCCAGGTAGAGAAGCTCCTTATTTAGCGCCCTGGGGGAATACCTACACTTGCAAGCACTGAGTTAGATCCAGGCCACCTATTCTGTTCCTGTGAATCAAGTTATCTTCAGCGCATTTCTTAGAATGGAAACTGAAATCCTTCATTTTATATCTTAATAAAGAATACAGAACTACAGCAATATAATAGGGATAATCCTTGCTCTTCTGGTTTGTGCACCACAGCAGGGTTAAAAAAAAAAAAAAAAAAAAAAGCAAGCCTGATCGGCAAGACTATTCACATGGGTGACAGCTATCACAATTCATGGGCTTTTGCCTACAGCAATATAACCAGCCTTTCGCAGCTGTGGATGAAATCTTAAACACTCAAGCCTAAATATCTGGAACAAATTTCTTAAACTTGATTTTGTCCTGTGCACAATGAAAGCACACCATTGACTGGCTGACACCATCAGGCACTGATCTGTGATACATCCAAAAATGGCACATATCATCCCAAGAAACCTTGTGTTTTGTTTTGTTTCCAAGAAAGAAGAGAAAAGAAGAAAGGAAGGAAAGTGTCATTTATTCAGATGTTTGAGAGCAAAGAGGTTTAAAAACTTTTACTTTTAAATAGAATGCATAGATGCTTATTCTGACATAAGCACAGCTAGCACATTTAACATTATAATGTAAACATCTGCTCATGTTCATATGTTGAAATAAGCACATCAGATGGTAATGCTCAAAAATTCAGATTGGTTTTAAAATAGTGCTTTTTGATAGCCTCTGAAGTACATGACAGGATCAGAAAGAGAGAACGGGGAAAGGGGCAAATAAATCTTCTAACTATGCCCCCAACTCTCCTTAACACTGCATCCCATTCCTTTGCCAATCATCTTAAACTTCACTTGCATCTTCTTAATAGCTGATTTTACATAATGGGAAATTTCATCTCAGTTCTCTTTCCCTGGTGCTGTGCAAAACTGTATAGGGCAGGCGTTGCTTGACATGCAATTCTGAAGCCCCTTCTGAAATTCTGCTGAACTTTCTCTTTAGAGGAAATAAAGCAGGTAAACTCAACAGCCATGGAATTGGCCCTATTAAATTCAGGGACATAAAATAAGGCACTAGAGGAAATAACTTCCCACTCACAAAGACCTTTAAAAAAAGTCCACATCCTTAAGCGATCACCTTAGTTGTTGGAGTACACACAGAGTTGAGGGTGGTGTTATCAGTCCTTTATCCCTGGGAAGTCCTTCACTAGCAAAGGAGAAGGAATCGTTAATAGACCCTCATCATTATGCATTATGATGCAAGAGGGCATCATGATTCTGAATCCCAAATGATCTGAAGGATGGAAGTGCTCCCACTCAATGGAATTCTTAAAACAACTGATAAGACCCTTTACATTTAAATCTTCAAAGTAAATGTCCTTATTTTTGAGCAGAACAATTTGGTTTTATTGTTGTTACTATTGTTCTCTTGACCCTGGTCTTGAATGCCCTAATGCCTTGTTAGATGTTGAGCAAAAGAAGTATTAAAGTTTAAGAAGGAGACGGGTTGCACCAGGGATGTCCAGAAAGACTGAAGGAAAAATTAAAGTAACATCAGCAGATTAAAGACAGGTGATAAAGCAAAAAGGGCAGAATATTAATTGTAGAATCAGAGTAATAGGTATGAATGTCCACTATACAATTTTGAAATGTTTATATGTATGTATGTATGTATGTATATTTGAAAAGTTTACAATATGATGTTGGAAAAAAATAGAAGCTCTCCTTGAATTAATCATAAAATAATATGAAAAGACAACTCATAAAAATGGAAAAAAAAACTTCAAATCATATATCTGACAAGGGTCTAATGAGCAGAATATAAAAAGAACTCCTATAAGTAACTCAAAAAAGAAAACTGCAAAGAAAATCCAATTTTTTTTTAAAGATTTTATTTATTTATTTGAGACAGAGGGAGCACATGAGAGGGGGGAGGGTCAGAGGCAGAAGCAGGCTCCCTGCCGAGCAGGGAGCCCGATGCGGGACTCGATCCAGGGACTCCAGGATCATGACCTGAGCCGAAGGCAGTCGCTTAACCAACTGAGCCACCCAGGCGCCCAAGAAAATCCAATTTAAACACACACACACACACACACACACACACACAGAGCAAATCCTTTCCCATGAAAAGATGTTTAACATCCCTGGTCATTAGGAAAATGCAAATCAAAACCACAATGAGATACCAGTTCACTGACTAGGAGGGCTATAATAAAATAAATACTAACAAGCATTGGCAAGAATGTGGAAAAATTATCAAACACTGCTGATAAAAATTGTAAAATGGTGCAGCACCTGAGGAAAATAGTTTGGTAATTCCTTAAACTGAAACATAGAATTGCCATATGATCCAGCCATTTCACTTCTAGGTATACATCTAGGAGAAATGAAAACTTGTGTTCATGCAAAATACGTCATCTTCATAGCAGCATTATTCACAATAGCCCCAAAGTAGAAATAACCCAAATGCTCATTAACTGATGAATGGATAAATGAAAGGTGGCATGTCCATACAGTGGAATATTATTTGGTCTTACAAAAGAATGACATATTGATACATGCTCCAATAGGGATGAAACATGAAATGAAATTACAAAAAAGTGAAAGAAGCCAGAAACAGAAGGCAGCATACCCCATGTTATTATTTATATGAAATATCCAGTAGGATGAATCCATAAAGATAGTAGATTAATGGTTAAAATGGGCTGGGAGGAAAGAGGAATGGAGAGAAACTAATGAGTATGGGGTCTCAGTTCAGGTTGCTCTGGGATGAGAGTGATTATAGTTATGCCACCGTATGAAAACCCTAAAGATTGTATACTTTAAAAGAGTGAGTTTTATGTATGAAGTTATATCCCAATAGTAAGAAAGAAGAAAGAAGAAGAAAGAAAGAAAGAAAGAAAGAAAGAAAGAAAGAAGAAAGAAAGAAAGAAAGAAAGAGAAAACGAATCAAACATAGGAATCTAAAATGGGGAAGAGTGTATAAAGACCCTGGAAGTGACTTTATTGGCATGACCACACAGAGCTGCTGGGCCTTGGCCATCTCAATCAGCTAATCTTATGGGCTTGCAAACCACTGGACAGTGGTGTTTATGCTTTGTAAGCAAGTGTTTCGAGGAGCAGTGAGAGATGCCACAGAGAGGGGATGGTGAGTGAGCAAGGGAGGCTAGGTGGTGGGCACATCTGGCATGTGCTATGGGAACCTGAGGAATCTCATTTCATAGAACAGCCTGTTCACTTAACTCTGTGGACAGAAGTGATGCTAAAGCTGACCTGGTCCACCTTTGAATGTCCTGAAGCTCTGTGTCATTCTAGCCAGGCTTCCAGTCGGTGTGCTGAGCGTGTAGCACAGGGCTTGGGAAAGCTTCCCAATGGTGCTTCAATTATTAGTTTGAGCTCCTCCCCCAACCTGTAGGTAGGTACTACATCCAAACCATATAAGGATTGAAGAGAATATATCTGTGTCAGGATGATTTATTGAGATAGCAAACAGTATCTTTCCCTTCCTATTCTAAGAAGGCGACCATGCCTCTGTGTTTCCAGTCCTGGGAGTGATTTGCATCTCAAGGAAAGTGAAAGCTGCTTAGAACAACTGCCTTACTGGCTTTTCTCTGTTTTATACTGTCTAATATTGTAGCTAACAGCCATGGGAGGCTATTTAAACTTCAATTTAAATTAATTAAAATTAAATATTCAGTCCCTCATTGGCACTAGACATATTTTTTTAAAGATTTTATCTATTTATTTGAGAGAGAATGAGATAGAGAGAGAGCATGAGAGGGGGGAGGGTCAGAGGGAGAAGCAGACTCCCCGCCGAGCAAGAAGCCCGATGCGGACTTGATCCTGGGACTCCAGGATCATGACCTGAGCCAAAGGCAGTCGCTTAACCAACTGAGCCACCCAGGCGCCCGGCACTAGACATATTTTAAGTGATCAGTAGCCACATGTGGCCAGTGGCTACGATGTTGGATAGTGTAGAATAGAACATTTCCACCATCATAGAATGTTCCATGGGACACATACTGCACCTCCTTGTGAGAGATAGAGGCAGAAATAGTGGGAGAAAGAGAGGAGATGTTTGTCTATGGGAAAAAGACAAAGTGACTCTCTCAGGAAGACTGAGATGAGCTGGGAGCAAGAAGTTCTCAGAGAGAAAAGCTCCTGGTTTATCGAGGAAGGCTGGACTCTGGGCCTCAACATTTCTAGCAAAGACAAAGTTTCTGGCCCTTGTCACCAAGGAGTTAGCAATGGAAGCACTCATTTGCACAATGGGAATATTAGCGGTGACCATGATAAACAGAAGCTTAGAAGCCCTTCCTCCATTATGGAATACCGTATGAGCTTCCCTAATTCCTCTTGCCCAGACAGGCATTACCTAAAAATCACAACGACTGCATTTCTTGTCACACCAGCTCAGATTTGGATTCAGTTTGAAATGAAGAAAATACAAAAAGATCCTATTTATGTTTTCCAAAGTTTATGAAAAATGATTCATATTTGCAATCAGTCAAATACTCCATGATGGACACACAAACACACACACACACACACACACATATTCACATATATAATGTTTTTAGGATTATTAAATCTATGAGTTTTCCAGTTGCAACTCCAGGAGTATCTGGAGGAAATGAGGGCGAGTGAGGCCCGCCCAAAGCAAAATTTCCAAAAACAGGAATGTCCCCATTGCCCTGCCTTCATGTAGACCACCATCTCTCTCACCCGTATTAGGTAACAGCCTCCCTGTTCTAGTCTGGCCCATCTCAAACCCATTCTGTGCCCTGGAAGAAAAGTGATTACCTGACAAAATAAATCAGAGCATGTCATGCTCCTTTTTATAACCCTTTCATTATTATCTGTTTCCTTGGGGAAAATTTGATGGCTTTAGCATGACCAGAAAGGGTCCCTAGAATGCAGTCCCTGCTCATCTTGCTAGCCCCACCATTTATCATTCATTCTTCTCCAGGCTTCATGTGCACTGAAATGCTTTTTAGTTTTCAAAGAATCCACTCTCTGTCTCTCCTCTGGGTTTTGGTGCATGCTATATGCTTTGGTTTCCTTATGTAAAAGGAAGATATTAATTGAACCTTCTGCATTGTATTGTTGCAATGCTTAACACAAGTATATAGAACAATACCAGGTATGTAGTAGGGAGAGTTAAAAAAATAACAAAGCAATCATGCTACATTATTAACAGATGACAGAGGGCTAATTCACTGCCTCAGCTTGGGAGGTATCTGCACTGCAGAGAACATGCCAGATGAAGGAATATCTATTGGAGGATGCTCAGGACTTATGCCAGGCTTTTGAAAGTAGATGGCTTCCCCGCCCCCTTCTTTTTCTTTTCCTTTTTTTCCCCCTTTCTCCTTCTTCTTATTCTTCTCCTCCTCCTCCTCCTTTTTAATTAAGAGAGGGCTTTTCCATCAAATCATTCATTAACATTGCTCACTTAAGATAAGCCTTGTTGAAGTTGTCATTAAAAAAAAAACGTCAGGGGCGCCTGGGTGGCTCAGATGGTTAAGCGTCTGCCTTCGGCTCAGGTCATGGTCTCAGGGTCCTGGGATCGAGTCCCGCATCGGGCTTCCTGCTCCTTGGGAGCCTGCTTCTCCCTCTGCCTCTCTCTCTCTGTCTCTGTCTCTCATGAATAAATAAATAAAATCTTTAAAAAAAACAAACAAACAAACAAAAAAAAAACGTCAGTATTGAATAAATGGAGAGATAACATTGGATTTAAAATCAGGGCATCATCCTGCAAAACATCTGACCAGCGCTCCTCAAAACTGTCAAGGTCATCAAAACTAAGGGAAGTCTGAGAAATTGTCACAGACAAGAGGTACCTAAGGAGACATGACAAGTAAATGTAATGTGGTATGCTGGGTGGGATCCTGAAATATAAAAAGATAGTAGGTGAAACTAAGGGAATCTAAATAAAGTATGGACTTTTGTTAATAATAATGTATTAATATGGGTTCATCAATTAAAACACATTATCATACTGGGGCCCCTGAGTGGCTCAGTCAGTTAAGAATCTGCCTTCTGCTCAGGTCATGATATCAAGGTCCTGTGATGAGCCCAGTGGTGTTAGGCTCCCTGATCAGAGGGGAGTCTGCTTCTCGCTCTCCCTCCCCTCCCCCCAGCCCATGTGCTCTCTCTCTCTCTCTCTCTTTCAAATAAATAAATAAAATCTTAAAAAAAAACACAAATTATCATACTACTAGGTACAAGGTATATAGAAACTCTGTTTTAATCTTCTCAACTTTTCTGAAAATCTAAAATCATTCTAAAAAGTATAACTATTTAAAAAGTTACATATTCACTGCCAAAGCTTGGAAGCAATCAAGATGTCCTTCAGTTGGTGAATGGATAAATAAATGGTGGTACAGCCAGACAATGGAATATTATTCAGTACTAAAAAGAAGTGTGCTATCATAACAAGACATGGAGGAACCTCAAGTGCATATTACTAAGTGAAAGAAGCCAATCTGAAAAGGCTACCTACTATATGAATCCAACTATATGACATTCTAGAAAAGGCAAAACTATGCTGATGTTAAAAAAGACCAGTGGTTGCCAGGGGTTGGGGGCTGGGGAGGGATGAATATGTAGAGCACAGAGGATTTTTAGAGCAGTGAAAATTTTCTGTATGATTCTATAATGATTTTACTTATACGTGGAATTTAAGAAACAAATGATCATAGGGGAAGCAAAGAGAGAGGAAAACCAAGAAACAGACTCTTAACTACAGAAAGAACAAACTGATGGTTACCAGAGGGGAGGTAGATGGAGGATGTGGGAAATAGGTGATGGAGATTAAGGGGTGCATTTACGATGAGTACCAGATGTTGTATGGAAGTGTTGAATCACTATATTGTATGCCTGAAACTTTTTATTTTATTTTATTTTTTCCTTCTGCCTCTCAGTAAAAAGTTGTCTTTAAAGGACCAGCAAACAGCTAATTATTTCCTCAGAACCATAGTCAGTCAGCTCTGCCTAACCTCTCTCAAGGTACTCTGTTCTGGTCTAAATTATTGAATTTGTGTTCTTGAAAGGGAACAAGGATGTTGAGTTCACTTAAAAAATCCCTAAAATATTTCCTTTATCCATAAATCAATGAACTCATGAAGACAACCATAGCTCAGGCTGACTTGCTGACTTTTGAAGCATCCTAAATGAATAAGTGACATTCTTCAATTCTTTTCTTAGTTTTTATTTAAGTTCCAGTTATTTAACATACAGTGTAATATTAGTTTCAGGCGTACCTCCCCTCTGGTAACCATCAGAAAGTCAATTATCATACGGTTTCACTTATTTGTGGAACATAAGGAATAGCACGGAGGACATTAGGAGAAGGAAGGGAAAAATGAAGGGGGAGAAATCAGAGGGAGAGATGAACCATGAGAGACTATGGACTCTGAGAAACAAACTGAGGGTGTTAGAGGGGAGGGGGGTGTTGGGATTGGTTAGCCTGGTGATGGGTATTAAAGAGGGCACGTACTGCATGGAGCACTGGGTGTTATACGCAAACAATGAATCGTGGATCACCACATCAAAAACTAATGATGTATTGTATGGTGACTAACATAACATAATATAATTAAAAAATAATAAAATAAATTTAAAAAAATAAAGTCTAAGTCAAAATTGAGATTATATTTTTCCTGTATCCAGATTCTGTAGGGATACCCAGAGATATTCTGCGGTCAGCTTATGTTGTCTCAAGAGAGTGCACTGGTAAATATTCAGAAATTTCATGAGCTAGCTGTGAAACGTATTCAGTATTAAAAAATCAAGTACATAGCCTTACAATTAATGATTAAATTAAAAACAAAGAATACTCAAGGATGTTTATTTTTCATTCATTTCATTGAAACTGTCTATGTTCTTGTGGCTTTTTGTCTTTTGTAACTGAAACTGCACTGCTGTGAACGTCTTCCCAGCTCCACTTTCAGTGCTGCTGTGTTGTAGCACGAAATCAGCCATAGTGAGCATGCTCACACCATGAAAACTGGCAAACACTATAAATCAGTGCTTGATTTGTTGTTTAGTTGATTGTCTAGACTTCAGAAAGTGCTGTAGAAAACAATAATACAGATAAAACTTACAGTGTGTTATATTGCATCTATTACATTTAAATGACACAAAAATTTGAGGAAATATGCTACTGGTATTTGAAAAGTATTATCTGATTCACCAAAGAAGTTGCTCACATCATTAACAAGTGAAGTTTCAACATCTGCCTTTATTGTTTCACTTTTGTCT
The DNA here is from genome assembly GCF_054177405.1 of Leptonychotes weddellii. Taxonomy (NCBI): domain Eukaryota; kingdom Metazoa; phylum Chordata; class Mammalia; order Carnivora; family Phocidae; genus Leptonychotes; species Leptonychotes weddellii. The sequence continues at coordinate 97,190,819 of NC_138371.1, read as the reverse complement.
TACTCATTAATGTATATGAAAATATTAACAATATTCATGTTGGTCCTATACTCTTTCATCAACTGTAACCACAGGCTGACCATAAATATCAGAATTTGGCAAAAATCAACAAAATCGTTCTGTGAGAATCAGATGATCAGATCAGTTTTATAATAGGAGTAATGCATATTTTTATTATCATTTATAAATTGTAAGCTAGGCATCCTTTATATAAGTAAATTTATAACAAACTTATACACACACACACATTTTTATCAGAGAACTTGTTAAACATTTACCATGGACAACAAAAAAATTGTGTCTATGTATTATTTATGTGCATTATGGCAAATGACTCATATCTTTTATATATTAAGGTCTTTATCAATGTTTCTACCAAAGCGTACCATTATGAGTTCATTCCAAACTCTGTTGGAGTACTTGGCATTTTCCTATGAAAAAAAAAAACTTGGTGTTTAATGCTTGACCATATGCAAGCAAGAATAGTAAGATACCAGGAGTATGCACTCTAGAGCCAGACTGTTTGGGATCAAATCCCAGCCCTGCCACTTACAAGCTAATGTCTGCAGACAAATTATTTATGCATTTAATGTCTCATCAAAGAATAAAACAAAGCTACTGGAGCATAAAGATAAAACAAAAATTTAAAAAAATTATAATGCTGGGATGCCTGAGTGGCTCAGTTGGTTAAGTGGCTGGCTTTGGCTCAGGTCATGATCTCAGGGTCTTGGGATTGAGCCCCACGTCAGGCTCCCTGCTCAGTGAGGAGTCTGCTTCTCCCTGTCCCTCTGCCCCCCCGCCCCCCACTGGTGCTCTCTATCTCTTTCTCTCTCAAAGACATAAATACATAAAATCTTTAAAAATATTACAATGGTAACTCTATTTGCCAGGCCAGGCAATACTCTTTTGGAAACAAATTCACTAAATAGTTCACTGAAGAGGGAAAGTCAGGGTTTTTTGGAGGTTAAAAGGGGAGACTGTAGAGTGTACCAACTCAGCAATGAAACCACTGCTGAGAAAGAACAGAAAGCAAATAAGTCTGTACATAGGTGATTATAAAAATCTAATTTTTGTGATGCTTGGGTGGCTCAGTCGGTTTAGTGTCTGCCTTTTGGCTCAGATCATGATCCCAGGATCCTGGGATTGAGTCCCAAATCGAGCTCCTTGCTCAGTGAGGAGCCTGCTTCTCCCTCTGCCTGCCGAAGCCCCTGCTTGCGCTTGCTCACTCATCTCTTTCTGACAAATAAATATATAAAATCTTCAAAAATAGTAAATAAATAAAATGAAATGTTAAATTCAAATCTTTAAAAATACCTAGAAGGAAAAAGTGGTTTTATTCTATTGAAAATAGATTGGCCTTAGCCATTGATATGACAATAGGGACAGGATTCTCAGTAGCAAAAGTACAGTCCACTATGACATACTTATGCCACAATCATGGGCTCCATAGGGAACCCAGAAATAAACTAATGTATGTCAAGTGCTTAGAATTAGGCACTCAGTCAACACTTGATGGATGTCAGTCGTTTACATTTTTTTAAGGTATTATTTATTTGAAGCACCTGGGTGGCTCTGTTGGTTAAGCATCTGCCTTTGTCTCAGGTTGTGATCCTTGCTCAGCAAGAAGCTTGCTTCTCCCTCTGCCTCTGCCCCTCCCCCCTGCTCGTGTTCTCTCTCTCTCTCTCTCTCGCTCGTTCTCTCTCTCAGATAAATAATAATAATATCTATTTATCTGAGAGAGAGAGCCTGAATGAGAGCGCACAAGTGGGGGGGAGGGTCAGAGGCAAAGGGAAAAGCAGACTACGCTGAGCAGGGAGCCCTATGCGGGCCTAGATCCTGGGACTCCAGGATCATGATCTGAGCTGAAGATGCTTAACCAACTGAGCCACCCAGGTGCCCCAGTTGCTTACATTCTTATTTCAGAAAGTGGATAAAATGTGGTCTAATCCTAAATCCCAGTAGATGTAACAGTTAAAATCTCTGATTCCTCATATTAAAGAGGTTTTTTTTTTTGATCACTTATGATATTCATCTTTGTAATTTCAGAGCTTGGCACAATATCTTGGATGCATTATGTTCTCAACAAATGGTTATCACTGTTAAACTGTTCTGGGGAAGCAGTGATATTCCTGGGATTTTTATTTTGAATGCTGAATGAGATCATCTCTGAACATAGTAAAATAATGCATTTGCATTATAAAAAGAACAAACAAGCATATATTATGTGTCAACTATGTTTCCACTTTTGTCCATACTATATAGAAAGTGATGCACAGAAAGGTTAAAATTTGTTGCCCAGATACACACAGCAAGTGATTGGTGAAGCCTGGATTCGAACCTGGAATTATGGATCTCCAAAACTCATGTTCTTGCCACTACGGCATACTGCCTTCTTTGCATACTTTAGATCTGTCTGTGAAGAATTCCAGAATTCACCAGAAAAGATTCATGTGTCATAGAAAAAAAAAAAATCTCTGTCTCATTTCAAAAGAACAGATGGGGCACCTCGGTGGCTCAGTTGGTTAAGCGACTGCCTTCGGCTCAGGTCATGATCCTGGAGTCCCGGGATCGAGTTCCACATCAGGCTCCCTGCTCAGCGGGGGTCTGCTTCTCCCTCTGACCCTGTTCCCTCTCGTGCTCTCTGTCTCTCATTCTCTCTCTCTCAAATAAATAAATAAAATCTTAAAAAAAAAAAAGAACAGATGGATTACCCCTTTGGGGAATAACAAGGAAAGGCTGAGAGCTAGCAAAAGAAGCTAAACCAAGAAAGGGCCTATTCATCAGATGGGACATTCCCCAGAGACCATTACAGCTTATTGTCCTAGCTTTTGAATAGTTTATTCTTGGATTCCCTTTGGTAATATCAGAAAACAATACTTAAAGCAACTTAAATCCCATCACCTGCACATAATTAGGAAATACTTTGACTTAATTTCTCTTACTCTGTGTTCATATTTTCTCTTCCAACATTAGCAAGAAAGGGAAAAAGAGAAGGACCTGTAACAAAAAAAGGTATTGATTTTTCTTTGTACCAACTCTCATGTACTGGACTCTCATCAATAATTGTACATCAAAGTCTTCCCTCTAACTCGTATCACCTGTGACATCTTTCTTTACCCCTTCCCCCTCCAGGGATCAGCCGATATCTGACAGCATTCATTCTGGTGATCCATTACTGATTAGTAAACTATGCCAAATGGTTGACTGTTAAACTGTTCTGGAGAAGCAGCAATATTCCTGAGATTTTTATTCTGAACACTGAATGAGATCATATATGAGCATAGTAAAACAAAACAAAACAACAAAACATTTTCATTATAAGAAGAACAAAAATGAAAAAAAAAGAACAAAAATGCATTTTATATGTATTTATTATTTATTATATTTCCACTTTTAGTACCTTAAAAGAGGGATCCCCTTCAGCCTCAGTCAAGCCTTCAGATGATGCAGTCCCAGCTGATATTTGTTTGCAACTTCATGAGAAATCTTGAACCAGAATCACCTAACTGAGCCACTCCTGATTCATAACTCTCATGAACTGATTATCTAATAAATAGTTGCTATTTTTAGATGCTAAAAATGATAAAAAAAATTAAAAATTATAAAAAAGTATCCCCACATTTTCCTGGAAAGAACCAAATAATATATATTTTAGGCTTTGAAAACCATAAGGTTGATCTCAGTCACAACTACTCAATTCTGTCCTGGTAGCAAAAGCAGCAATAGTTAACATATAAACAAATATGCATGTCTGTGTTCCAATAAATCTTTATTAAAAGAAAACAATCAGTGGGCCACACGGGCTACTGTTTGCTCACACTTTCTGGAAAACAATTTATCATTTCTCACGATTTTCTGGGCTACTATTCTTTCCATGTGATATTGGTTGTGACCATATTAATTGGGGGATTTGGCTTGGGCTGGAGCATGCCCAAAAGCTTCACTTACGTGTCTGGTGCCTCAACTAGACTGGTTGGAACAGCTGGGGATTTTCTGTTCCTTTCTTTTCTCATACAGCCTCTTTCATCCAATAGTCCAGATCACACTTCTGTACATGGAAGTTAGACAGATTTCCAAAAGTACAAAAATAAAAATTGTTAGGCTTCCTGGTACCAGGGCAGAAAATTGGCACAGAGTTAATTACGTGGCCAAAGCAAGTCATAACAACAAGATAGCTTAAACTCATGGGGAAGGGAAGTAGGTTCTGTCTCCTTGTAAGAAGAGCACATACAGGAATGAGAGGGATTGTCAGCAGTCACCTTTACAAACAACCTACTACAGTACTTATCACATTTATTCATCACATAATTTATCATAAGATAATGGTGTGTGCAGAGGCATCAGGTCACAGAAGTTCATGTTCTAACTGAAGAAAAGTTGGACCACTGAGTGTAAGGAAAGGAATAATCCATTTCTCAAATATTCACTTGGTTTTTCAGTAAGTGCCAGTCGCTGTGCTAGAATGCCAGAGACACAGATAGAGACAGATAAGTCTCCTTCTTTAAGTTCATGTGATATGAGAAAGAAGCAGCTGAAAGAAAACAATTTCAGCAACATAATACATTCTAGACTAGAAAAGTGAGTGATCAAAGAACTTAGGGGGCACACTGAGGGGAATTCTGCCAGGAGATGCAAAGGAAGGCTTTAAGGAAGAGATAATATGAGAACAAAATCTTAATGAATAAGGAGAGGTTGACATGATGGAACAGATATAGGGTGTCCTAGTCAGAAAGAACAGGGTGGAAATGGGAGGAGGCAGGAAGGGCTTGACTGCCCAGTGGGGGATGCCCACACACGGTAGGGAAGGGGCTGGTAGGGCCCAGCCAGAAACAGCCACAGAGGCCTTGAGTGACATGCAAATATATCCTGCATTCACCCTGTAGGCAAAGGTGATTTGAGGCAGGATTTCAGAATGGTAAGAATTTTAAGCAACAGTGTAGAACAGAAATTGGTGAATAAGAAACAAGAAACAGAGATATCTGTTTGAAGGCAATTAAAGTACTGCAGGTGGGAATTGACGACCACTTGGGAAAAAAACACATTTCAACATTTTTGTTTATTCATGATGCTCAGTGAGGGGGAAATCTGCTTCGGGAGACTTTGGTGTAAAGGAGGAACAATGCGCAAGGAAGAGTACATGAATAAATAACAAATACAAAGTGTGTAGTAAGATTGCTGGAATAAAGCTTCATTCTAAACAAATCCAAAGAATTAATTTGACCTTCAAGAATTAAAGTATTTTTAACTTCAATAAGGAACCCTGTATGGACACTTAACACATTTTAAACATGTAGAAACTGCTGTGTGTGTTATGTTTTTTAAGCTCCAAGCAAGAATTCATATTAGTGCTAAATATAAAGTTTTTAAACATGTTTTAAAAGCATCTCTTACTTCTTTTCAAGTTATATAAGTAACATATATTCATTCATTATAAATAATTTTTCCAAAGAGGGAAGAGTAATAAAAAGAGGGAGAGGGAAGGGAGGACAGGAGAACTTCCCCTTCTAGGCTCTCTTCCATGTCTCTCCCTCACTCCCACAAGTGTGAGAATTCATCATCCTACCCTGGGCACAAGCAGGCAGAATAGAAATAAAAAGAAACAATAATTTTAATTTTATTTGATATAGAAATCTCTGGGTTAGCGCTCAGAGCAAAATCAATTTAAATGAGAAAAGAGAAGACCATGGAGATTGTAAATCGAGACTGACTGCCTTTTGACCTATACTTTAAGAGATAAACCAGCTACCTCTGGTTCCACTGCCCTAAACACCACACATACATATACACATACACACGGTACACATAAACACTTATGCATATATACACACATATACACATACACATGGCACACATAAAACATGCACACACACACATAGACACATGCACACGGCACACAGAGACACATATGCATACACACATAGATACATACACATGGCACACATAAAACATGCACATGGACACATACATATGGTACACATAGACACATGCACACACATATGCACACACATGTCACAATAAATACATGCATGCACATAGACATATACACATGACACACATAAAACATATGCATACACACGGTACACATAGACACATATGCATACACACATATGAATACACACATAGACACATACACATGCACACACATATGCACGCACGTCACACATAAACACATGCATACACATAGACATATACACATGACACACATAAAACATATGCATACACACATAGACACATACACATGGTACACGCAGACACATGGACACACACATATGCACACACATGTCACACATAAACACATGCATACACATAGACATATACACATGACACACATAAAACATATGCATACACACATAGACACATACACACGACACACACAAAACATATGCATACATGCACATAGACACATGCACATGGTACACATAGACACATATGCATACACACATAGACACATACACATGGCACACATAAAACATGCATACACACAGACACATACACATGGTACACATAGACACATATGCATACACATATACACATACACATGGCGCACATAAAACATATGCATACATGCACATGGACACATACACATGGTACACATAGACATATGCACACACACATATCACACATAAACACACATGCATACACATAGACATATACACATGACACACATAAACACATGTATATATATGCACACATACACACACACCCAGACACATACATACATGCACATATGTCTATGCACAATGCTGTTTCATACTGTAGAGCCTGTGCTGTTGGCTCAGCTTCACTCCTCAGCCACAGCATCCTCTGTGTTTATCTAATTCCCACTGGTCCTTCAAGACTTGCTTTGGATCTAATCTCACTCAAGAAACCATTCCCAAGGCCAGGCCTCTCTACCTCTAACCCAACAATGATTATTTTATTTAAAAGTATTTGTTTACTGATTTATCTTCTCCATTAGACTGAGCTTCTTTTTTTTTCTTCTTAAAGATTTTATTTATTTGACAGAGAGAGAGCGAGAGCAGGAACACAAGCAGGGGGAGTGGGAGAGGGAGAAGCAGGCTTCTGGTGGAGCAGGGAGCCCGATGCGGGACTTGATCCCAGGACCCTGGGACCATGACCCGAGCCGAAGGTAGACGCCGGAGGCAGACACCAAAGGCAGACTGAGCCACCCAGTCGCCCCTAAACTGAGCTCCTGAGGAGCAGTACTCTTGGGTTACTAACCATTATATCCCTGGGGGTTAGCATAAAGCCATAAAGCTGGGCAAAGAATAAATGCTTGATAAATGGTTACTGTGCTGGGTGTGGTCAAATGCAAAATGAAAATAGTGATGGTACTAAGAACAATAATATTACAATTCCCAGGAGCAGGATAGTGGCAAGTGTTGAACGTCTTCATTCTATTGAGCACTTCTTGATATCCTAAGTATGAACATTATCCATGTATAATTATCTATCTGCTATTATCAAAATACATTACCACTGAATTCAATGTTTTCCCCACCTTTATTTTTAACATGTTTTACAGCCAACTTTTACCTGTGAATTATTCATAATACATTTTAAATGGGTATAAGATGATTGACCTTGTCTGCATGAGGCACCCATAATCTCACCCTGTAATAATTAACTTTCAGATGCAGGCCATTATTTAAGGATAATGACTTTTCATCAGTTTGGCAATACATTATTGCTTAACAGGTCCATCTGATGCTATATTTCATAGCTTTGCTTTTTAATTACTCCCCACGCCCGAAGATATAACACTCACTGGCTAACAGCATGTCCCCAAATGAACTCAGTTTATTTCCAGTCCCACTAGGGAGTCTCCCTCCCCTCTGAATGAACTGCATTAACATTTACCTCTTTCATGAAGCCAAAATTCTGGAACTTATTCTGCCATTCTGTCTGCCTCACTTTCTTGCTCTCTCCATCTTCTGACACATTCACGGAGGCTGATAAACTTTTCCTGAAATTGGCCCCATTCTCTACCCCAGCTAATGACAGTGCCCCAGGTTGGGTGTCAGTATCCCTGACTAAGACAGCAACACCAGGCTCCTAATCAGGCTCCTCTCCTCAGCCTCTCCCCTCAAATCCACTCTGCTGAGAATTCCAAGCCACAAACCAGACCATGTCACATGACTGCTTAGCCTGTTCCAGAAACCTCCCACCCTGAGCCCCCCAGATGTTCTTAGGATTCTGTTTGCTAAAAAAATAAATATATAAATAAACCACCAGTTCCAAAAATAGCATTGCCAAAGGCTTAATCATGATTTCGTTTCAACAAAACAAAGGTCAATTTGAGATGTTGTTGTTGGCAAACATTGTAGAGCTTATTGCTTAAAGAATGGGATTTGGAGTACAGAATCATAGATAGATCTCAGTAATGAGTATCTTTTAGGTAGCCATATTTCCTCCAATATATATAAAAAAGAAACTGAGGTCTAGAGAGCATGTGACACTAGGAACCTAGCACAGTTCTCGTGAATATAGCAGTTTCATGTATTTGGACCCCATTAGTTCAGAATTAGTGCTAGTAAAATGTACTTGAACAAATTCCTCAATTTTTGAATAAATACTTTAATAAGTAAATGTCTAACTCAGTATTAATAGGGCAAAATTAACTTACTATGATGCCATAGTATTCCCTAAGATTTCAGTACTCTAATTATATGTACCTGCTTACTAATAACTACAAATGATCCTCTGTATTCACTAAAACCAAGAGTATATTTGCAAAAGAGAATATATGCTCTAAAGAAAAATAGCTATTTTTCGTAACAGACATTTTGTAATTCAGTCAGATCTTCCTGTCTGCCACTTAAAGGTTTCTCTGTAGTTTCCATGCACAGGAAGTACCATCCTTTCTGAATATAGAAATTGCTTCCTATGATTACCAACCACCTTTCACATCAATATTCTCTAAGCACTCAGGGGAGGAACTTAAGAAAAATGTAATTCTGGTTGAAAAGGAAACCCATGAACCTATGAAACTTCCAGAGCAGTGCATTCAGATGGAAAGAGAAGGGAAGGGAAAGGAAGGGAAGGGAGGGGAAGAGAAGGGAAGGAAAGGGAAGGGAAGGGAAGGAAAGGGAAGGGAAGGGAAGGGAAGGGAAGGGAAGGGAAGGGAAGGGAAGGGAAGGGATGGGACAGGAAGGGATGGGAAGGGAAGGGAAGGAAAGGGAAGGGAAGACAAGGGAAGGGAAGGGAAGGGAAGACAAGAGAAGGGAAGGGAGGGAGGGAAGAAAAACATTCCTGAAGAATATCAAACATACCTAATGAAATGCTTAATAACTCTTTAATGAGGCCTATTTTACTACCCACAGACATAGTAAATTGATCATTAAAAACAAGCTTTAATCAGGAATTGCACCTGTACCCATGTCAGCCAGGGGCCTCCTTATAATGCAGTGCTTAGGTACTTCACATAGAACAACTTGGGTGGACCATTGTTAATGGGCACCCCCAATCTTTTATTCCACAATTTGAGATACACTGATTTAAAGTCTTTTAAGTAGTAAATATACCACTCCTTCCTTATATCACTCTGGCCCTACACATCCAGCTAGTCACATGCCAAACCCAGAAGGAACACAACCACAAAGTCAGCTAATTCCTATCCCACCAATTCAACTTCTGATTGCAAAAGCTAGGAGTTAACATCATCTACCACTGAAGTGTATCCTCTTCCAAAGCTTTAGAGCTATATTGTCCAATATTATAGCTGCATGTAGTTATTTCAGTTTAAAGTTAAATTAATTAAAATTAAAATTTCAATTCCTCATTCACAGTTACTCTACTGCAAATGCTCCATAGCCACCTGTGGCAAGTGACCACTATATTGGAAAAGTTAACTAAAGAATACTTCCACCATTGCAGTAAGTTCTATTGGACAATTGTGAATTAGATAATTTATTTACAATCTTAACTAATTCAATAAAGAAATAATAATAAATAAATAACAGGTTTTTTTTCTCATAACCTCCCATGCTTATAGTTCCTATCTATTTATTCAAATTATCCAAGCTTCAAAGCTCAACTGTTTCACTTACCCATTGATGCATAACCAGCTACCCCAACACTTTGTGGCTTTAAATAATGATTTTATTATTTCTCACAATTCTGTGAGTTGACTAGGTCTCAGCTGGACAATTCTTTTTCTAGTCTCAGAGTTTCTCATACTTGTGATGAGATGTCAGCTGAAGTTGGAATGTCAAGATGACTTCACCCCCATGACTGTTGACTTTACCTGCATGACTGGCATATTGGCATGTTGGAAAAGCTGAGCTTGTCTGGAGAACTGAGTAAGCTGGGTCTCTCTCTCTCTCTCTCTCTCCCCATCCCCCTGACCTCTCACCATGTTGTCCCAGGTCCTCTTCCTTTGCAGGTGAGCCCTCTTTGGAGAACTTTTTAAAATTTTTTTTAAAGATTTTATTTATTTATTTGACAGAGACATAGCGAGAGAGGGAACACAAGCAGGAGTGCGAGAGGGAGAAGCAGCCTTCCCGCAGAGCAGGGAGCCTGATGCGGGGCTCGATCCCAGGACTCTGGAATCACGACCTAAGCCAAAGGCAGATGCTTAACCAACTGAATCACCCAAGCGCCCCAGGAGAACTTTTAATACATCCATAAAATACAGTCTTCCGTGAAGTGATCTACCACTTCAGTTCATAGTTCTATAAACTTACATAAGATCACTTTGCTTTTAGCCTTCATATAAGTTCACATAAGTGTCATATTGTCCTGCAAGTCTTTCTTGACTTCATGGCTATTTCTCCACCCCACGCCACCAAAATATGTGTTAAGTTTCTTAAAGGAATTGAATCCTAAATATATAGTATCTGTGTACTTCTCCCAGCCTTCCAGTACTTAGCTGAACACTGTGCACAAATTAACCCATTAATAAATAAAAGAATGGATTGAATATACCCTCCACAGTCACCCATCCCAAACACCACTGTCTCCATTCAAAAGCAGAAGAATGTCCATCGATTTCTGTCTAGATTAGTATGACAATAAACTTTGGAGTTAAATGCACTAAGGTCTAAATCTCAGATCTAATGTCTCACTACATCATTTTGCTTCAAAAACAATTGTAGGAGCTTCATAACATAATTGTAGAGATTAAAAGTTAACTATGGAATAAGAAATTTAAAAAAATAGTACAAGGGGCGCCTGGGTGGCTCAGTCGTTAAGCGTCTGCCTTCGGCTCAGGTCATGATCTCAGGGTCCTGGGATCGAGCCCCACATAGGGCTCCCTGCTCCGCGGGAAGCCTGCTTCTCCCTCTCCCACTCCCCTTGCTTGTGTTCCCTCTCTCGCTGTGTCTCTCTCTGTCAAATAAATATAAAATCTTTAAAAAATAAATTAAAAAAAATAGTACAAGGAAACAATAGCAAAAATGACAACTCTTAAAGAAATTACAACCTGAAGCTTCTGGACCTTATATTGTTTACAACATCAGCATTTTCACTTACATGCCATCCCCTCTTTCTCACAGGAATAGTCAATCACACACACATACACACACACACGCACACGCACACACACACATACACATTTTAGGTGTTGCGTGTCTCTTGACTCTTCAAAGACATTAGCCATATAGACAAACTTGACAATGAAGACTGCCTAAATAATAAATTGCACTCATTTTAAAAAACCTCAGTTGTAAGCAGTGCAATTTGCTGTACTGAAAATCCAGATTTTAGTGATTCAGGATTGAACACCATAAAACTGCTTTTGTTGGCAGTAAAAATATTTTCACTACCTCAAGTCATCACAAACACCAAATGTAACTATTTTTCTTTCAGTGCAGAGATGCTGGGATACTCAGACTCATAACCTACAAGGAAAAAAAATTATCAGCTGCCTTAGCCTTTGACACAAATATTTCTATAGGTGATTGAGATGATCTATGGGGGTACTAATAAATAAAGTGTAAGCAGAAATGAGCCATTTTACGGTATTTATTCTGAACAGCCTCCAAAATAGTGAAGAAGATGAGATCTGAGACAGGAAAATGGAAATAATGTGCCTTCTTTAATTTATATGAGAGGCAAAAGGGAAATGAACCCTTTGCACTTTGGTAGCTGGAATTAAAAGAAGCATCCAAGGGGATTTTCATCCAGGTGCACCTCAGCACTCAAGTAATTTACATTTTGAAGATCAAGAGGCTTTATTAACCAATTTGAAGACAGTGTACCTCAGAGGTTAGCTAGAAAAGTACTCAAATAGCGTTTTAATCCCTGTAGTAGATATGAGAGGTGGAAGTGGTAATAAGAGCAAAGGAAGGAACTTTGCACTGGTTGAGAGCTACTATTTACAAAGACAATAATGTCTGATGATGAAATGTCAAGGCTGATCAAGGCTCTAGGGACAGACAGCTTAGAGCTGAAGTCCACCTCCATTGCTTACTGGCTCAGTGACCATGGGCAAGCTGTTTGATGTCTCCTACCTCAGTTTCTCCAAATGTGAGATGTACATAATAATAGTTCCCACTTAACAGGTTCGTTGTGAGACTTAAGTGACATAGTGCATAAAAATCTCTTAACATACGAGCTGGGACATACTAAGAATTCAGTAGGAGTTACCTGTGGTTATTATTGGCATGGACTTTTTTTTTTTTTTTAACTACTACAATTAAAACTACCCCACGATGTGAGATTATCTTCACTTTACATCTAATGAAAGTAGGACTTAAAAAGAGGCCAAAGAAGTTCCCAAGGTCACACAGTAGTCTATTTGATTGTAAAGTTCCTGATTTTAGCTAGTATGACCCACAGTCTTTTGATCAGGAGGGCAGTAGTTTCTAGTTTACATTAAGAGAGTTAGCTCTCCAAGTGGAAAACAGTGGCCATATGCAGGCCTTAGTATATATTAAGGGCTATTAAAATTTCAATGCTGCAAGTATTCGATAGACACTTTTTGAAAAAAAAAATGAAGAAATGGTTAGTAGAGTAGGCTGTAGCACTTTTGCTGCAATATAACACTTCCAGCCCACACAAAGTAAGATTGCTAGCTCTGGTCTGAAAGCTCAAGAGCTTGCCTCTGGTGCACGTGTGCTGAGGCACTAAGGGGACCACATGTTAATAGCAGTTTGTGGGCTCCAACTGAGTGGCCACAACTCTCCACACAGACAGATAGCTCTTGTCATTTCAGGGAACTTCTGTTTACACATTTAGCTTTTGCTTCCTTTCCCAGCCCAGATTCTAAACTATGACAGGGGGTCTAATGGGCTGTTACACTTTGCTAATTTACCTATTAATTTTGCAAATGGTCTGTTTCACGGAAGATAAAGCTTATCCTTTGGAGACATGACATTCTTCAGTACAATCTGGCTTGAAGGATCCTCAAGCCTTGTGCAGAGAAAGAAAATGAGTTGTCCAAGGTGGCATTTCACAATTTACTTCCTCCCCAGTGGTACCGTGTAGATAAGATGATTACTCACTCAATAAAGTAAGGTGATTAGTCAGTCAAGAAATGTTAGTTGCCTAACATTTTGGAGGATTGACTAGAGGACTATTTTCTTTCCTTTTTTATCAGGAAAATGATAGAAAGGCTAATGTCGTACATACATAACTTAGTATTACAGAATTTAAGATGAACAAAGCCACAAATATCCCTTTCTGGTGATTAATGGAACAACAACAAAATCAATGCAATTATTGGAAGATGCTTCATAGATCCCCCGGTTTGTAGAACTTACAATGGACTAACTAAGCAGTCTGAAGTACCCAGCTACATAGTGTTGGGGAAAGATGAGGCACGTTGATCCCCCAATAGCAGATACTCATTTTCAGCCACACTGTGCTTTTAGAGACTCTTGAATATTTATATTAACTGGAGGAAACATCCATATTATTGCTTTTAAGTTCTGAGAATAGTTGATTTTACCCTCAATAAAATGCTCTCAAGTTAAAATGAACACCCCAAACATACACAACAACAACCCATAAAATCATTTTAAATAGATGAAGTTTATGATGATCGCTATAGTTGTTTGCCTATAAGTAAATATTTACAGAGTGATTGAAACAATTTGTTTCGTTAAGTGCCTAAATGGCTTGCCTCTTATTTTTGCATCACTAATTAGCCAACATCCTTTTCTGTAGCTGGTAACAAGGTGCAATTCATTCCAA
>NC_138371.1:97140691-97176183 GCF_054177405.1 Leptonychotes weddellii | reverse complement strand
CCAAATATTAGACTAATTAGAAAAAGCCTTTAAACCAATGTTTATAAATATGTTTCAAATAAAGAAAGACATCCATGGCTAAAGAGTTAAAAGGAAAAAGAATTAAAAGGAACTATAACAGCAATATTGCAAAAAAGTGATAAATAAAAAAACTATAAGGATGGGTCTATAAGGTATAAAGATTTAATTAGTATTACAATGATAATACCAAGATGGGAAGGGAAATAAAAGCATCTCATAGAAAAGTTTTTGTATATTATTAAAATTAAGTTAGTATTAATCCAAACTAGATTGTTTTAAATTAAGATGCTAACTGTAATCCCCCAGATAACTAGTAAGAAAATGACACAAATCATATAGTAAGAGAAACATCAAAAAAAAAAAATTAAGAGATAGTCTAGAAAATAACTATCTAAAAATAAAAGTAAGGCAGGAATCAAAAAAGGGGCAAAGGTCTTAAGACATATTAAAAGCTATTAGAAAAAAACAGATGTATATCCTATCGTATCAGTAATTACATTATATAAGAAATAGATTAAATAACCCAATCAAGGCTAGAGATAGATACAGAAAAGAACAGACATATGCAAAAAACCCAAGATCCAAATATATGCTGTCTATAAGAGACACATGTCATATTTTAAAACACAAGTATGCTGAAAATAAATGGATGGGAAAATATATACTATGCAAACATAGCTAAAAGAGAAGTAGAATAGCTATACTAATATTAGAGAAAACAAATATTAAGAAATTGTTACTAGAGACAAGAAAGGGGGGCATTTTATAATGAGAAGAGATCAAATCATTAGGAAGATACAATAATTACAACCATATATACAACTAACAACAGAGCCCCAAAATATTGAATCAAAAACATAAAGAGTTGGAATGATAGATAGTGATAGATAATTCAGTAATAACTGGATAATTCAATACCCCAGTGTTAATAAAGGATAGAACTAAGTATAAAATAACAAAGAAAACAGAAGACCAGATGGTATAAGCTCCTGGTGTGAAAGGCATCCCAGACCCCTCTTCTCTGGCTTCAGGGGGTCCTGGGTACTGTGATGTCCCCCAGCCACACAGAGCCAATCCCTCACTAACTCTGGAGGGAGCCTTTGCAGTGGAACAGGCCTGTTCCAGTAGATCTAGAACTAGATATAGATCTAACATCATCTAGCTCTAATACCATCTAGATCTAACAGACATCATTTGAATCTTCAACAATTATAGCAGAATATATAATCTCAAGTACATAATAAACATTCTTGAAAATAGATGATATGTTAGGAAATAAACAATACACAATAAATTTAAAATATCATACAAAGTATGTTATACAAAGATCTTGCAATTAAAGTAAAAATTAAAAAAATACAATAAATACAATAAAGTCACAAATAAGTGAAAATTAAATATCATACTCCTAACCAATGAGTCAAAAAAGAAATCACAAAATAAATAAGAAAAAAACTTTGAGACAAATGAAAACAAAAGTACAAAAGACAATTTACAAGATGTGGGTTAAGAAAGCTTAGAGATAAATCTACAGCTATAAACGCCTATATTAAAAAAAAAAAAAGAAAAGAAGAAAGAAGAATCTCCAATGAACAACCTTACTTTTTACCTTAAGATACTAGGAAAAGAACAAACTAAGCCAAAGTCAAGTAGAAAAAAAGAAATAATAAAGATTAGTGAATAAATAAATGAAATAGGTTAATAGAAAATGATAGAGAAAAATCAATGAAACCAAAAGATTCTTTAAAAAGATTAACAAATTTTATAAAGCTTTATACTGAACACAACAACAACAACAAAAGATTAGAATTACTACCATTGGGAATGTAAGAAGATACATCACTACTGACCTTACAGAAATATATATGACAATAATGAAATACTATGAATAATTGTATAGAAATAGACTAGATAATGTAGATGAGATGGAAAATTCTTAGAAACAAAAAAGATATTGAATCTGATTCAAAAAGAAACATAACATTTGAATAGACTTGTAACGAAGAGATTGAATTACTGAAAAACAAACAAAAAATAATCTGTCCCTCCTACCCCAACCACACACACACATAAGCCCTGGTCCTGATGGCTTTATCCAGGAGTTCTACCATTAACACCTTCCTTTCCCACACTTTTCCATAAAATACAGAAAAAGGGACAATTCCCAATCCATTCTATGAGACCAGCATTACTCTGATACTCAACCCAAACAAAGACATAACAAGAAAAATATCTATAGACCAATATCATTGATGAATATTGATGTAAAAGTATCCAAGGAAATACTAGCAAAGCAAATTCAAAGACATATAAAAAGATTATACAACGTGACAAATTCATTGGTATATGAAAATCGATAGTATAACAGGCAATATTAATAAAATAAGAACTATATAATCATCTCAGTAAGTTCACACAAAGCATTTTGCAAAACCCAACACGTTTTCATAATAATAATTTAAAAAAAAGACAAAAAATAAAAAGCCAGACACCAGGTTTAGAGAGAAACTTTCTGAACCTGATAAAGGGTACCTATGATATATCTATAGCTACCATTATTCATAATGGATAAAAATTGAATACTTTCCTTCTAAGATCAGGAACAAGTCAAGGATGTATCTCCACTTTTGCTACTTCTAGTCAATATTGTACTGGAGGTTCTAAGTAGGGCAATCAGGCAAGAAGAAGAGATAATCAACTACATTAGAAAGAAAGAAGTAAAATTCACTATTTTCAGATGATACAATCTTGCGTATAAAGAATACTAAGGAATCAAATAAAGAGTTATACAACTAATAAATTTCTTTAAGATTGTGGCAGGATGGAAGATAAATACATGGTATTAAATGTATTTTTATATACTGGCAATGAATAATATAAAAATAAACTGAAAATAATATATAATAAAATAAATATATATGTAAAAAGAAAAAGAAAATAAGAAAACATTTATAATAGCATTAATAAAAAAGGAAATAACTAGAAACAAATTTAACAAAAGAATTGCAATATTTGTACACTGGAAAATACTGTTGAGATAATTTAAAGAAGATCTAAATAAAGGGAAAGACATCCCACATTTATGGATCAGAAGAGTTAACATTTTTAAGATAATGATAATTCTCAAATTAATCTATAGACCAACATCATCTTTATCAAAATCATAGCTTTTTTTTTAAGAAACTGACACAACATATTAATTTAAAAATTCACATGGAATGCAAGAGACATAAAATAGCCAAACCAATTTTCAAAAGGATTTAATGGTTAGAGGACTAATATTTATCCATTTCACAACCTAATCCAGCACTATAGTAATTGAGACTGTGATACTGGAGTAAGGACAAACAAATAGACCAATGGAATATAATTGAGAGTGCAGAAATAAACCTTCACATTTGTGATCAAATAATTTTTGACAAGGGCTCAAAGAACGTGCAATGGGAAATATTAGCCCTTTAAACAAAATGGTGCCAGTTCAAGTGGTATAGTACATGCAAAACAATGAAGTCAACCCCTACTTCATAGCATAAACAAAAATTAACTGATATTGGGTCATATCTCTAAATTTAAGAGCTGAAACTATAGAAATCCTGGAGGAAATCATAGAAATAAATCTTTGTTACATTGGTCTAAATAACATATGACATCAAAAACATTAGTGACAAAAGCAATATATAGGTAAATTGGACTTCATTGAAATTAAAACAAAAAAAAAAACAATAAATGAAAAACTGAACATCAAAGTTCACCATCAAGAAGTAAAACTGCATCCTACAGATGGGAGAGGTATTTTCAAATCATATATCTGGTATGCTCCAGAATATATAAAGAACACTTACAAATCAAAAATGGAAAAAAAATAATAATCTGGTTTAAAGATAGGTTAATAATTTATATAGACATTTCTCTAAAGAAGATCTATAAGGTCCCAGTAAGCACATGAAAAGGTGGTCAACATTAGTGATTAGGAAATATGACAATCAAAGCTGCAATGAGATATCACTTCATACCCAGTCATATAACTAAAGCAGATTGGACAATAACAAATGTTGGCAAAGATGTGTTGAAATTGGAAGCCTCCTACACAGCTGATGGATACATAAAATGGTTCAGCAGCTTTGGAAAATGGTTTGGTGGTTCCTCAAAGTGCTAAACATATAATTTCTATATGACCCACTTATTCTACGCCTATGTATATAATCCAAGAGAAAGTAAAACCTATTTTGGCCTTAATATTTATAATGGTATTATTCATAATAGCCAAAAATGTGGGAACAATTTAAAATGCTCTTAAACTGATGAATGGATAAATAAAATGTGGTATATCCATATATTAATAAAACATTAATAATTAATGTATAGAGTACTAATTAGCAATAGAAAATAATTAAATACTGACACATCCTATAATGTGAACTAATTTTATTTTTTATTTTTTCTCTTCTTTGTATTTTATTTTATTTTATTTATTTATTTTTTAATTTTATTTTATTATGTTAGTCACCATACATTACATCATTAGTTTTTGATGTAGTGTTCCATGATTCATTGTTTGCATATAACACCCAGTGGTCCATGCAATACGTGCCCTCCCTAATAGCCATCACCGGGCTAAAAGAGGTAAAGGATCTATACTCTAGGAACTACAGAACACTCATGAAAGAAACTGAAGAAGACACAGAAAGATGGAAAAACTTTCCATGCTCATGGATCAGAATAAACATTGTTAAAATGTCTATGCTACCCAGAGCAATCTACACCATCAAAGCCATCCCCATCAAAATCCCAATGACATTTTTCAAAGTGCTGGAACAAACAATCCTAAAATTTGTATGGAATCAGAAAAGACCCCAAATCACTAAGGAAATGTTGAAAAAGAAAAACAAACCTGTGGGTATCACATTGCCTGATTTCAAGCTGTATTACAAGGCAGTGATCACCAAGACAGCATGGTACTGGCACAAAAACAGACATATAGACCAATGGAACAGAATAGAGAGCCCAGATATGGACCCTCAAATCTGTGGTCAAATAATCTTCGACAAAGCAGGAAAAAAATATGCAATGAAAAAAGTCAGTCTCTTCAATAAATGGTGTTGGGAAAATTGGACAGCTATATACAGAAGAATGAAACTTGACCATTCTCTAACACCATACACAAAGATAAACTCAAAATGGATGAAAGACCTCAAGTGAGACAGGAATCCATCAAAATCCTAGAGGAGAACATAGGCAGTAACCTCTTCGACATTGGCCACAGCAACTTCTTTCAAGATACATCTCCAAAGCTAGTGAAACAAAAACAAAAGTGAACTTTTTGGACTTCATCAAGATAAAAAGCTTCTGCACAGCAAAGGAAACAGTCAACAAAACAAAGAGGCAACCCACAGAATGGGAGAAGATATTTGCAAATGACACTACAGATAAAGGGCTGGTATCCAAGATCTATAAAGAACTTCTCAAACTTAACATTCAAAAAACAAATAATCAATTCAAAAAGTGGGCAGAAGACATGAACAGACACTTCTCTGAAGAAGACATACAAATGGCTAACAGACATAGGAAAAAGTGTTCATCATCATTAGCCATCAGGGAAATTCAAATCAAAACCACACTGGGATACCACCTTCCATCAGTTAGAATGGCAAAAATTGACAAGGCAAGAAACAACAAATGTTGGAGAGGTTGTGGAGAAAGGGGAACCCTCTTACACTGTTGGTGGGAATGCAAGTTGGTACAGCCACTTTGGACAACAGTGTGGGGTGCCTAAAAAAAATTAAAAATAGAGCTACCCTATGACCCAGCAATTGCATTCCTGGGTATTTACCCCAAAGACACAGATATAGTGAAAAGAAGGGCCATAAGCACCCCAATATTCATAGCAGTGATGTCCACAATAGCCATACTGTGGAAAGAGCCAAGATGCCCTTCAACAGATGAATGGATAAAGAAGATGTGATCCATACAATGTGAACTAATTTTAAAAATATTATGCTAAGTAAAAAACATCCGGTTACAAAAAAAAAAAAAAAGCACACATTGCATGATTACATTTACATGAAATGTCTGGACCAGGTAAGTATGTGGGAGTACAGAAAGTAGATTAGTATTTGCCTGGGGTTGGAGCATTGTGGGCAATGAAGCAGTGGGGAATGATTATAAAAATATGTAGGGGGTGTTATTTTGGAGATGTTAAAAAATGTTCTAAAGTTAGACTATGGTGATGTTACAACTCTAAATATACCCAAACCACAAAATATAGACTTTGGGCAAATTTTATGGCATGTTAAATTTATTTTAATAAAACTGTAAAAAAATAGCACCTCATCATTGTGAAAATATTTTAGACTTTGAAGTAAGAAAAAAACTGAATTGAAATTTCCACTTCTCCTTTATAGCTATATAACTGCAGCAATTCCTTGTTTTTTTCTGTGCCTCAGGTGCTTCTCTATAAAATCAGAAAAATGGTACATGTGATGATTAAGTTATCTAAAGCACAAAATAATTAGCCTGGTTTTCTAGCACAGTGTAGGTATTCAATAACTGGATTCTGCTTTCATTATCCTGGTAGATACTTTTATTTTGTAAATAAGTGGGTCCCAAGAAACAAAGCCTATTTGGAATATGACATGCACCTTCATATTTGAGGCCTTAAAGAAACATAAGTTAGTTGAAATATTTAGGAACTCAGGCAATTAGGCAGAAAAAAAAATGTATCTCACAAATACCTTGACATTGTTTATGACACTGTATTACTACTACCCGATCGGGAGCTGTGGATTCTTAATTCAGTATTTATCATTTTAATGATCATCATCAGGACCATCACCACTACCGTAATCACTAAATTAAATCCATTAAGAAAGCACATTCTGAGCACAGTTATTTTTTTTTAAGGTGATGTAGTGCTTTTGGACTGAGTACTCCAATTCTTATCAAGACATCATAGTTATTATTACTAATAAGCTTAATACTTCTTATAATAGCTACCATTTTAAGTATTCTGTGCCCACCTTACCAGCGAATGGAATTAAGTGTACAGTTCCCATTGTGAGAAATGATTTTCCTTAATCTTCACAACAACCTCATTTTATAGATGAGGAAACTATAGCTCAGAAAAGCCATGACATCGATGTAAGGTCAGAAGCTCAGCTCATAAGCAGTGATGCAAAATTGCTGTTTCTTAGGACTATTTTTTTTTTTGAGGGAAAACTGGGTTACATTGTTTAATAAATATATTTTTAAATCGAGGTTGTCCTGGAAAATCCCAGATGCATGCTTCCATAGCTATACTTAGCTTAGCACCATGAGGAGGTGGAACCTTTCTAAATATTGCTTGTTAGTGATGATTATGGTGATAATTACATAAATGATGAAGTAACATTTGGAAGTCAAAGATAGGTGAGTAAGGAGACATAAAATTGCTTACACACAGGAAGGATCAGCTCCCTGGTAACAGGCTGAACTCCCTTGCCAGTCAGTATATTGAGCACCTCCTCTGCAGCAGGCTCTGCTCCTGGCATGAGAACTGTGGCAGAACATTATCAACTGCTAACCCCTTTCTTATCTAGCTTAAGTCTGCAAGTGTGTATACATAAGTAAGTAAATCACATCATGAGAAAATAACTGATGGAGAAAAATAGAACAGGAAAGTGAGGCAGGGAGTGCTGAGGCCAGAAAGGGTTACCATTTTAAATAGGGTTAATAGTGAAGGCCCTGTTAAGATGTTGTACTTATGCCAAGTTCTGGAAGAGATAAAATAGTAGGGCATGTGGTAAACTGGAAAAGAACTTTGCAGGCAGAGGAACAAGTTCTTGGAAACCAAAAGTCCAAACAACAGAAGAAGAAACAGAGAAATTGGACTTCATTAGAAACCTTACATTAAAGGACATACACCATGAAGAAAGTGAACTAGGGAATGGGAGAAAATATTTGCAATCATGTATCTGGTAAGAGTCTAGTGTCCAGAATATGTAACTCTTATAACTCAATGACAAAAAGACAACCTCACTAAAAATTAGACAAAGGGTTTGAGCAAACATTTCTCCAAAGAAGATATCTAAATAACCATCAAGCACATGCAAAGATGATTGGCATCATTAATTGTTAAAGAAATGCAAACCAAAAACCATAATGAGATCATCACTCCATTCCTGCTAGGATGGCTACAATTGAAAAAAAGAGAAAGTAACAAGTTGCTGAAAAAATCAAGTGGGTCAAAAATACAGAGGGCCTGAGAAGTCACTAGTCTTATGTTAAATGAGACAGGGAGATACTGAATCATTGTGTCAGGAAGAAACACACACTGACTTGTATGTTGAGAACAAACTGAAGGGTGTGATAGGAAGGAGCAAGTAAATCCATTTAGGAGGCAATCATAACAATCCCAATGAGGGATGAGGCATCTTGGACCCTAGGGAGTGACCAGCATGGTGGTGATAGTGGTTAAATTCCCAATACATTTTGATCATAGTCAGTGGGATTCAGGCATGGGAAAAAGAGGAATCAAGGTATAATTCCAGGGTTTCTTGGTGTGAGCATCCAACAGAGTAAGTTGCCATTTATAGAGCTGGGCAAGAATGCTGGACAGCAGACATGGAGGAGGAAGATCAGAAAATTATTTTTGAGATTCTTTTTTAAGATTTTATTTATTTATTTGAGAGAGAGAGAGAGAGAGAACAAAGAGTTGGGAAGGGCAGAGGGAGAGGGAGAAGCAGACTCCCCACTGAGCAGGGAGCCTGATGTGGGATTTGATTCCAGGATCCTGGGATCATGACCTGAGCCAAAGGCAGATGCTTAACTGACTGAGACACCCAGGCACCCACAGAAAATTATTTTTGGACACTGTAAGACCAGTAGTCAGGTGGGTATGTGAATCTTACGTTCAGAAAATGAATCTTGGTTGGAGGTCTAAATTTGAGAGTCTCAAGCATGTGAATAGATTATAACCCCAAAGGTGAATGAAGAGCCAGGGACTGAGCCCCAAGGATGCCCTCTTATTTTAGTTATGAGGAGAAAAGAAAGACCAGTGAAGAATAGTGAAAGCACAGTCAGGTAGCAAGGTGAGTGCTGCATCTTCAATGTTAAATGAAGCATGTATTTCGAACTGGGAGTGCCAAATGCTGCGACATCAAGAGAAGACCTCCCAGGATCCCCATGGAAATAGGCAACTGTGAAGCTCACTGGTAAGCTTCCTAAAAGAAATTCTGGAGAAATTAATTGCGTATTCAAAACATATTATGTAGTATATTCTAAATGCAGGTCTATGCATTGAGAATATATAAATGAATACCATTTGCTGTAGGTATGCAACCCATTAAAACAAAAGCAGATACTTAATACAGTGACAATATGAACCAAGTAAAAAGAGCAAGAAGGATGGCTCAGTCGTTAAGCGTCTGCCTTCGGCTCAGGTCATGATCCCAGGGTCCTGGGATCGAGCCCCACATCGGGCTCCCTGCTCCGCGGGAAGCCTGCTTCTCCCTCTCCCACTCCCCCTGCTTGTGTTTCCTCTCTCACTGTGTCTCTGTCTGTCAAATAAGTAAATAAAATCTTAAAAAAAAAAACAAAACAAAAAAGAGCAAGAAGAGCAGACACTAACTTGGCCCACACGAACCAGAGTGGGCTTCACAGGGGAGCAGACCTAGGAAAGGAGAAATGTCACCAGCAGTGTTGTACGGGGCAGGGACCTCTGGAAGTGGGACCAGGAGTGAGTAAGACATGCTAATGTAACATAGCCAACCTATGGGGGAAGGAAAGGCATCTTAACACTTCCTAACCTTCTGTCATAGCAGAACCAACTTTGAGTTTGTTACCTGCACTATTATCTCATACCTTTTAAAAAAAAATAATTGAACTTAAATTTACTAACTTCAGGGACACCTGGGTGGCTCAGTTGGTTAAGCGTCTGTCGTCAGCTCCGGTCATGATCCCAGGGTCCTGGGATCAAGTCCCGCATCGGGCTCCTTGCTTAGCGGGAGCCTGCTTCTCCCTCTGCCTGCCTCTCTCTCTCACTCTGTCTCTCTCTAACAAATAAATAAAATCTTAAAATTACTAACTTCTTTTCAACTTACACTATTCTCTTAGTAACAAGAGATTTGGAATCATGTGGTTAATATGTTAATTGTATGTATTTCTTCTAACATATACTAAAATAAAAAAACAAATAATGTTTTTGGAAAGTCCATCCATATACCACATAAAACCTTCTTGCATTTCATGTTTTGTGAATCCCTGAGCTCAAATATATAGTATCAGGAAGGATCCATGGAGGGAAATAAGATAGTAAAAAAATAATATTTAAATAATGATACATTATTTAATAAATAATATGTAAGGATAATACATAAAAAAATAAGGACAAGAAGGAATCCATGGGGGGAAGATAAGCTGCAGCCTGCCAAGTCTTGGTAAATAAAATATTTTTGAAGGCTCACTCCACATCATCCAGTTTCCTGGGCAATTGTTTTCCTTCTAGTAATGATTCGACATATGTTCAATTTGTTATTTTCCCCTCAATGCCTCTGGAACACATGTCATGCTAAATAGTTGCTCCTAAACCTTTCAATTAGTAGCTAAAGAACTCAGACCCTGGCTCCTCCTCGGGGGGGCCCTGAGGAAAGTCTGAGGAAATCTACAACAGAGTGGGACTCCGAGGCTTGCTCCCTGTGGAAGCTCCTGATGCCAGAGGATTTTCTGGACAGACACGTGACTAAAGCATGCTTCTCTGTTGGTTCGGAGGCCCTATTGGTTGTTTAAAACTTGAAGCAGGGCAAGAGAGCCTGATGCAGGCAGTGTTACAAGGCCAGGGAATTCCATGATACATCACCATCTGTCACTTAATTTTAACCTTTATAAAATGGACTCTTTACTATAATGACCTTTCAATTCCAGGATGAAAGAGAAGTTCACATTTTATCATTTGATGAATGAGTTCTATCATATTTGTCTGCAGCAGAGCTTTCTTGACAACTCCCCATCCTTTGGGCCTTTTCTCCCATGGACTGCATTTGATCAGTAAAACAAACCTGTCTCAAGGACGCTGCCCTTAGCAGTTGGGGAATGAGAAAGAGACAGGCAGGAACAATTATCACCTTTTCTCTTTTATCAACATAGGTGCCATTGCTACCATTAGATTATCATTAAGTGGTGCAGGGAGGAAAAATAGGAAAGAGAGAAGAGACATAGAAATAGCTACTGCTTAAAAAATGAAGCCATGGGGAGTGCTTTCCATGCACTATTAATGTTAATGTAGTGGAATTGCTCCATCCTCTTAATTAGACTCATAATTCTTAACCTTTAGGTAAACTGTGTATTCAGGAATGATAGAGGATGAGAAATGAAATTAGTGTTGCCCTGAGGCAGGGAAGAACATATCTCCCAAAGACCCAAGGGCAATGATGAATAACCAGAAGAGGAATTATACTTACTTTGACCAAAATAGTACCACAGAGCAGGTGGGAGGGAGCAGGCTTAGGTACTGAAACTGGGAGAAACATGCTATCACTAAGACACCAGAGACCTAAATTATCAAATCAAGGACACAATTCTGTGTTCCTGGCTCTGGCACCTACTCGGAGACAGCACAGAGCCTTCACCCTTCAGTCCTTCATTGCAGGAAGTAGGATCGTTTTTCTGTTGCTATTCCATCACTACGATAATGTTCTTATCTGACCCTATAGAGACACATTCAAATTGCTTGCAGCATGAACCACCCCAGGACATCTTTTCTTTCAGTTCTCTTCAGTCATTTATTGATTATTTTTAATCTTCGCCACAATGTTTTAAGTTCTTCAAGGTATCAAAGGATTTCTACCAATTCCTAACTACCTGGTTATTTTAGTGTTCTCCACACCTTTTTCAGAAAGCACTTCTAGCTGCCGTAAAATGTTTATCTTATAACATCCAGAGTAATAATCTCCCTTTGGTTCTTTGCTGCAGTCCATGCCCAATCACCTGGACACGTCTGAAAGTTTTGAAATATCAAAGCAACTCCTCTAAACATAAAATATGGAGCTGCAGAAGAAGCCATTGTGGGAAAGTAACCCAAGCCACGGGAATGCGCTCAGTGCAAGATGACCCAGTGGTGTGCTTGTTGCCCTGGGACATTTGTGTATGGCACACCAGCCCTGTTGGCCAGGAGTGTCCACTACCACCTGCTTTGTCAGCTCTCCAGATGCCAGACTGAGTAGGCTAGCGTTCAGAGCATGAGGGAAAATATATCAACAGGCACTGCCATGTACCGTTTTATACATTTGCACAAATACACACACATAAAAATGATATTTCAGAGGCAAACAGATTCAAAAAAGTAACACTTTTGTGTGACATTTCTTTGAATCAAAACATTTGTGTGAATCAAAAAATATATAATGTTTTCAACTATACATAAACACATGTATACAGACACATTTTTATCCGCACATAAATTAGGGCTTCTTGACTAATTACATGATTAAACTTGAAAATTTGCTTTGATTTAAAAAAAGGAGTATTATGGGGTGCCTGGGTGGCTCAGTCGTTAAGCGTCTGCCTTCGGCTCAGGTCGTGATCCCAGGGTCCTGGGATCGAGCCCCACGTCGGGCTCCCTGCTCAGCAGGAAGCCTGCTTCTCCCTCTCCCACTCCCCCTGCTTGTGTTCCCTCTCTCACTATGTCTCTCTCTGTCAAATAATAAATAAAATCTTTAAAAAAAAAAGGAGTATTATAATACTTTCTAAATATTAGCCCTACAATTTATGTTGACATTAGCATGAACTAACAATGAAACTGTAATATTAATTAAATAGTAAAGCTAATTTTGATATTAATCAAATATTCGATCTTAGCTAAAACTAAAATTCGCGCTATATATATATTCATACAGGAGGATCTATAAATAGCCTTGTAGGTTTCAAAATAGCTTATAGTAGTTTAGAGATCTGATACACTTTTCTTTTTGATGTGTCTCATATTAAAAAAATAATACATCTTACAGTAGATGAGAAAAGTGATATTATAAGCATACCCTTTCATTTCAATTCTAATTTGGGTATGACTTTGGTTTTGCTTCTTTTCATCCCTGTTCTTCCCTCTCCCCCTCCCCGCTGCTGTGTGATAGACATTGAATCTATGCACCAATTATTTCTTCTTCTTCACCTCCCGGGCATATGGTGGCATTATACCTCTTGGTCCCCTTGGAGTTATAGGTATTTAAAGGCTAGCACAATATGCCACTTCAAAATATGCCATTTGCCCTAAGGATTATTTTAAGCTGAAGGTAACAGAGAAGTAGAGACAAACAAAGCTCCCTGCCCTCCCTAAATTTGCCTGAAAGCAGGGCACAAATATACAAAGGTATCCCTCCTCCCTTCTTTGCCAGGAGGACAAAAGTTAACCATTTTGAAACAACTTTAGATCCTCTCAACCTAGCAATGGCACCCGAGGAATCTACATAACAGATTTTACTAACTAGCCTTTATCTCTCTAAGGGAAACTAAAAGTGGTTTCCTTTGTCTTATCATTTCTCCACAGATTTACTGTTCTTCACTGAAGTTACCTTATAAGCTGGAGTTGTAAGCCATTTCTTTGAACTGTTCATTTTTCCCTGGGCATCTCCTATGTATACATGAGATACACGTTGATAAACTTCTGTTTTTCTCTTTTTCATCCGTCTTTTCTTAAAGTGGTCTTAGCCAAGAAATGCAAAGTTTTGAGGGGAAATTATTTTCCCTCCCCTAAGTATTTCATTCTGGGCCATGAATTGTAAGCAGAAGTGACATATGTCACTCCAAGCTGTAGCAGGATTGAAGCACTCCAGAGCTCTCTTTTTCTCTTCCAAGGTGACCAGCTACACCTGAGGGGAGCCACTCCATCACTCTGGGTCATGGAGGGAAAAGACACAGAGGAGAGCCACCCTGCCACTCCCTCATGAGTATCTGGTCATCAGATATTTAACCTATCCTGTCTGATATAGGAATGCCAATTATTATTTTCAAAGTACTTTTTAAAAATCATATTCTTAGATGATTTTCACATACAAGAAATAATTTTGAGCACCTACTTTGTGTCAGGCATCAGGCAAGGCTCTAGAAATGTTCAGAAATGAGTAAGACCAAGTAGTTATTCTTAAAAACTCAGAGATGGAAAAGACTCACATGAAAAAGAATTTTTATTTCAGTTCAGCCACTGAGGAAATGAATGTTTTCTATGCCTCTCAGCTGCCAACAAATTGCCATCCCTGGGCTCCTACTGCCACCATATTCATTTCTCCCTTTAAGAAGCTCATTGTAGGATAAGTTGTTTAGAATAGTTGTCATGTCATGTCTATTGTCATAGACTCTTGTTTTCAACATCATAACTTGATGCCCTTGGGAAGATCACATAGGGCTTTTTGCCTAGGATCATGCCTTCAAGTTGAGAATCTATTCAACTTTATTCAAGATACACAATGAGACAAAATACAGTATTCTAATTCAGAGACAATGGCCCAGAAGGTTTTCTTTATTTTCCCTCTCTCTCTCATCCTCTCTCTCTCTATGCCATTCACCCTCTCTCCCTCACCACTTATTTTCTCTCTTTTTCCTCTTCCTTCCTTCCTTCCTTCCCTCGCTCCCTCCTTCCTTCCTTCCCTCCCTCCTTCCCTCCTTCTTCCTTTCCTTCCTCCCTCCCTCCCTCCCTCCCTTCTTTCCTTCCTTCCTTCCCTCCTTTCTTTCTCTATCTTAATCCTCCCAAGGTGGTTTCTGCAGTTACTCCAATATTGTGACATCTTATCTTCTCTAAATTTTCCAAAATCTTTGCAGAATACAGATGCATTGTTAGAGTGTCAGCAAATTCATTTCTGATTTTCTCCTTATCTGACCTTTTTCCCCTGTCAGTGATGTGTACACAGAGAGAATTAGTTTTCTATTCTTGGGCACACCTTATGAAATGATTGCCAAGATAGGTTTTGTAGTTACTTGACTGTATACATAATACTGGTTTACTAGGCAAAATGCGGTCTTGACTTGATTCAGTTCAAGGGAATGTTGTATAACTGGCATCTTAGTAGCTGGGGACTTGTCAGACTAAAACAAGGATTGTTTTCATTTGTCCATCAAACTGAATTTAATCACAACAGGTATTATTAGACTCTTTTGTGTGTTTTTTCAGATATGGGTAGGGTCATGTGGTTCTTACTTTACATCTTTGACCCTCTGTTTGTTTATCAGTAAAAACCTTTGACTTATGGGATCGTAAAGATTAAATGAGATGGTTTTACAATCCATCTATACCAGGAACTAAAAACACGTATTAAGAATCCTGGTACATTAAAGCTATTAGATTTAAAATCTAGGCTTAATGCTAATATTGTCACTCTCTTTTTTTCCAAGTAGTTTAAAAGTCTCCTACATGGGGATTACTAGGAACCTGAAAAGAAAAATGCATATATACATAATATGTATGTACACATATCATATAAAGATAAGTATAAGTAAAGGTTTGTATACATATCACATACGGGTATATATAAGCAAGGGTTTGTATACGTATCATTTATAGGCATATATAAGTAAGTTTTGTTTTGCATATGTATATACACATGACATATTTTAACCAGCTACATGTAGCCTACACTGATATGCTCTCTTCAGTAAACATATCTTTCCTCATTGACAGAACCAGCACCCAGAACAAGGTATCTGGACTCGGGATCTTAATCCTGCTTTCCCTTCATCTTCTCTTGACATCTGTCCTTGATTTTCAGGGGCATT
Source organism: Leptonychotes weddellii (assembly GCF_054177405.1). Classification (NCBI taxonomy): domain Eukaryota; kingdom Metazoa; phylum Chordata; class Mammalia; order Carnivora; family Phocidae; genus Leptonychotes; species Leptonychotes weddellii. Next base: position 97,160,430 of record NC_138371.1, on the reverse strand, counting down.
AGCTTTGAAGTTAGAGCTACTTGAATTTGGATCCTCCCTGTAAGACCTATGGCAAGTTACTTTACCTTGAAGTCTCCATTCCCTCATTCATATACCTGGAATAATAACACCTTATTCAGTGTTTGATGTGAGAATTTAAATTTGTGTGTGTGTAAATATACATACACACATATATATGCATATATATATATGTATATATCTGTATACATATGTATGATCATACACATATGTTACCAGATGGCAGGTACTGACATCACTGTTGGGGTTTTTATTGTTATAATAATGAGTAATAATGGTATTTCTTTATTCTCTTGGTGGCTGGTCTTCCATATCTGGATGCAGGGTCTTTGGGACCCCTCTATACCTTTACACCAAACTTCCAGACTGTGAGAGTATAGTATTCTTTATAGTAATCCATCCTTAGAGCTGCAGAGATCCCCCCCTAAAATATACCTATAGCTGTTGCTTAGAAACTTTGCTCTCTGCACTTATGTGAGCTCCAAGACTCAGGTATTGCTTGTCTCCCACAGTGCTTCCTTTATTACATGAGCTCAGGTCCCCATTCTCACTGCTTATAGCTTTCTTCTACCACCCCCCCACACACCTGCTTCCTCTCAGCAACATGCCCCTACTGTGCTACTTAATGGACCTGATGCCTCCTACTCTGGTCCCTGGCCTCCCTATCAATTCTGACCTCTGACCTCAGGCTTCAGCACCACCTGTTGACCTGACTGCCCACCCCATATCTCCAAATCAACATATTTAGTACAAAATCTAATTTATTCCCTACTAGAATCAACTCCCTCCAGCCTCTTAACTCCAACTTTTCTGTTTATTGGTCTTGCATTGGAAGCCTTATCCAGAATGAAAGCATTTTTGACCTGCATTATCCAATGTAGTAGTCACTAGCCACATGTAATTATTCAGCTCTTAAAATGTGGTCAATATGAACTAAAGTGTGCTGTAAATGCAAAATGCACACCAGATTTTGAAGATTTGGAAAAAAAATAATGTAAAATAAATCTTAATAATTTTCTTTTGTTAATTACACATTGAATATTATTTTGGTTATTTGTCACAAAGAAAACATACTATTAAAATTCATTTCGTCTCTTTCTTTGTATGTTTATAATGTAGCTACTAGAAAATTGCAACGTTTCCATTGAATGGCATTGCTTAAGTCTATTTTGTCCATCAAGAGCAATCATTCATTTGTTTCCCTTCTTATTTCTACGACTTCACGCTTCTTACCTCTTTCCTTGACCAGAGAGATAGACCTAACTTGTCTCCTTGTCTGTAGTCTCCTCAGTCAGTTTTCTCTACAGTCACATGGCTAATCTTCCTATTATATCGGTCTCCAGTCTTAGTTCAGTGGAGGTAACAGAGTTCATCTACAAAAGCATGTTGCAAAGTATCTACAACAGAGAAGGCCCTCCCTCCTTCCTACCCATCTTCTTTCCCATCCTTCCTGTCTCCTCACTGAAATAAGCAGCAACAGCCTCAACTGCTTCATTCTTAAATAGGATTCTCCCCCATTTCGTAAGAATGGTCTCCCTCCATGCCCTTCCCCTTCACAGTGACTCCTACCCATGCTGTGTCTGAAAAGAAGTGATTCTTTTCCACAGAAGATCTCTGAGATTCATTTAAGTAGAATTGATTTTTCCTTTCCAGAGCACTCTCCATTTTTCTGACTTATAAATATTGTCTCTAATTCCACTGACAAGGGCGCAGGCTCCTTAAATGGTAGTAGCCACTATGGCCAACCCCTCTACATATGCATTGCAAACCCGGAAATTATCTACAAGCTGGGTTTAATGTATTACCTACTTTGTAGATGAGAAAACGTGGCTCAGACTTTGGTTATATGGCCTGACAATGGTTACTCAACTGGGATGTGGCAGAATGGGGGAGTTCAGTATTTTTATTTTTATCTATCATTGATCTATCTATCATCTATCATTGATCTATCTATCTATCTATCATCTATCTATCATCTATCAATCATCTATCTATTTCTATCTATCTATCTATCTATCTATCTATCTATCTATCTATCTATGGCTTTAGAGCCTAAAATGTTTCCACTGTATATACCAAGACATGTGTACACCACCCAGCACACTGCTTGGTATTTCTCATCAAATCCTACACACACACATGCTTGCACTTGGGCACGCACACATGCATGCACACACACAGGCACACATAGGAATATGTGTGTGCACACACACACACAGGAAAGCATGGAGGAATAAAAATGCCATAATGCATTCCTGTCTCTCAGCACAAGTGAGAGGACCATAGGATTTAGGTATAGAAAGACACCTCTGTCATTTCAAATGAACTTAGGTAAATTAGGAACTTAAATTATAGAGTGCAAGTTTCCAACCATTTTCATCTTTAGAAATGATGTGGGTACAATTAATTTATTTTTTGTTTTCTTCAGGCTTAGAGATTGGGAAACTGAGGCTGGCAGATGTTGAGTACCTATTCTGAGGTCACATGGCTGACACACAATAGACCAAGTGCTTGAGCCAAGGCAAACCAAGCCTGGGCTCTTCATTGGCACACTGCTGCCTTCCCTTTGGCATGCTTATAGTGAGAGCCCAGGCAGGACGGAAATCCAGCATCAGCCCCTACTCTCCATAACAAGATGAGATGCCATTATGCACAAATTCTGTGTAGACTGGCAGGACTCATCAGTGCAGTTGGTATCATAACATTTCTATACTACCTCACAACCACCGAAATGTTTATAAAGTGAATACTCTAATACATACATGCATACTCTAAGGTAAGAAACTGTTATCTCTGCTACTCTTGACTTTTTATGATCTTGGGGAAGTTTCACATCTTCTCTGCACAAATCAGTATTACCATATGGAAAATAGGTTCTGAGGAGAGGATCGGGTGCATGAAGGTATTAAAAATGTCACCTACTATATAAATAAATTACCATATTTCATTGTCTTAAAGTCAGAAAAGTCTTTTTTTTTTTTTTTAGTGTTTGTTTTACCAACTCCTCTAGTTCCTATGGTAACAAGAAAGTGATAAACGGTAATGTGTATTTTAATTCACTTTGTAGTTGTTAGTATAGTCATAAAGTGTCATGGTGGGAAGGACACTTGGAGAAAATCAAATATAACCCACTAGGATTAAAGAAAAGAAACTTGAGGCCCATTAAAATGTAAGTAAGTTGCTCAAGGTCACAGAGAGTCTGTGTTGGAGCCAGAAGTGGGACAGTGCCTCCCACCTCTCAGTCCCACTCTTCCCACTCACAAACTGCTCTCTGCTTGCAAGGGTTTCTGCAGCAGGCTTAGCAAAATGCATTTGTTTTATCATGGGTCTTCTGACATAATATGGACATTAGTGATACTATTAATTGAGGTGGAATCTTGTATTCATTCAGCAACTACTTACTAAATATTTGCTAGGTGTCAGCTACTCTTCTAGGCATTGTGGGGCATAAAATGCTGAATGAGTCAAAAAAGCTCTCTCCCTCATGGAGCTAACATTCTGCTGACGGAGGTATACAGTAAACAAACAAATAAAAAAAAATATTAGGTAGTAATAAACTCTACACAGAATACTAAAATAGGATGAAGTGATAAAGAGTCTATACTTCAGTTGTATATAAAATTTAAGTTGAGAGCTAAGCATGGGAAGAGGAATGAAAGTTTTGAATAGAGAGAGCAGCTATTGTATCAGTTTAAGCTGTAGAGGGCTAGTTTGGCGAGGAGCAGAATAAAAGGATATAGGGCTATGTTTAGGAAGCAGGTGGGAGAACAGGAACTGGGGAGAGGAGAGCTCTGTAGGCCATGGTAAGGAGTCGGTAAGGAGTTTCAAGGGCACTGGGAAGGGTTTAAAGTCAGATTTATATAATCTCATTTTGGAAAGATCATCACATTGTCTGCTGTGTGAGATAGAAACTGTAGGGAGGTGGGATAAGGGTGGGATAGGAGAGGAGCAGGGATGTGATGCACTTGTCCAGTCTGGAGATGATGAGGTCTGAACTTAAGTGGTAGCAGTGGAAATAAGGGAAGAGGCTGGGGTCAAAGTCTTCTCTGACTGATGAGTTTGAGTATTTGTTGATATGCTGGATAGGAAAGGGAATGATAAAGAGGGAAGGAGCCCTAGACTTTGTCCTTGAGAAACTAGATGGGGTCATTTATTGAAATGAGAAAAATGAAAGATGAGTGGAGTTGAGTGGTTGGCAGTGGGGGGTGGTAGACATAGACTTAACTTTAACACTTTCAATAGTGCTATTAGGTGGGTAAATATCACATTTGCAAATACCCAAACTGCAGTTTAAAAGCAAGTATGCCCATAAACCAACAAGAGGCAGATCCCCAAATTCAACTTTTTCACGAGACATATAGCTGGATTCTGAGAACCTCTCCTGGTAGCTAAGAGAAATAATATTCTCCTTGCTCTTTTGAAAGTATGATAAAATCCTGACTGACTAAAATAACCGTAATATTTTGAATGTCTACTATAAGCAAGGCACAGCATCTATCTTATTACATTTACAGATAAGGAAAGTGAGGCTCAGAAAGTTCATGTAACATGCTCGCATTCTCAGAGCTAAGAAGTAGAAAAAGTAAAATTTCATACAATTTTCTGTAATTCCAAAATTCATGCTCTTTTCATGTTGCTGCCACTATACTATGACGTAAGATTAGAAAATAGAACCTTTTTTTTCTCTTAATTTTTTTTTTTAATTGTGTGTTTACTTCAGGCCCCGGATCCTTTGCCTGATTTTTTTTTTTTAATTTTATTATGTTATGTTAGTCACCATACAATACATCATTAGTTTTTGATGTGGTGATCCACAATCCATTGTTTTCGTATAACACCCAGTGCTCCATGCAGTACGTGCCCTCCTTAATACCCATCACCCGGCTAACCAATCCCCCCTCCCCCCTCCCCTCTAAAACCCTGTTTGTTTCTCAGAGTCCATAGTCTCTCATGGTTCATCTCTCCCTCCGATCCCCCCCCCTTCATTTTTTCCTTCCTTCTCTTAATGTCCTTCATGCTATTCTTTATGTTCCACAAATAAGTGAAACCATATGATAATTGACTTTCTCTGCTTGACTTATTTCACTTAGCATAATCTCCTCCAGTCCCATCCATGTTGATGTAAAAGTTGCCCTTTTTCCTATAAGTACATTCAAGATAAACTAAGCAAACACAGTCTTTCATAGAGCAGTGAGAAAAATAAAAACTCTATCTCATATGGGGTCCAAAAGTTGATTCTTGAGCAAACCACGGTGACTACTGAAATAATTAATGGTCTGGAAAGCAATTCATTTGCAACCAGGTACATATCATCTCTTGAATTTATGTGGGATAGTTTTTATTTTCCTTAGATACACACCCACATCTCTAGCTCCACTAAGGTGTATGTCTTTTTTGTAAAATCCACCCACCTCTAATTTTGACTTTATGTCCCTAGCAAAACACCAAGAGTGAATTATTAGGACATTCGGAAAGGTGGCTTTCATGCACAGTAAAATGCACTGACTTGATTCATGTGATAGTCTCTTTATATTTTTAAGACCTATGGCAAACTCTTAAAAATACATTTTAGCCATACTACTTTAAGGGTAACAAAAGTCCCTAAGAGGGAAAAATGGAGAGACAGACACATTTCTAGCCTAAGCTAGAACTGACTCATCAATGACCAGCAGAACATCAGAGTGCAAGCTCCTGCCCTCAGTTGGAGAGACGTGAGTTTAACACCTGATTCTGTCCTCCATTTGCTCTATTTCCTTAGACTAGTTGACTATCCATGCAAAATTTTGAAGAAGACATGGCAGTCTTAAAACATGTTCATACACTCACCCCATGAAAAGATGGAATGGAATTTGCTTCCCATTCAATGTGGGCTAGCCTGACTGACCATCTTCTAATAATTAGAAAGTGGCAGAAATAATAATGCATGACTTTCAACACTAGGTAAGAAAATGCAGTATAGGTCCCACCTGCCCCTCTCCCTCTCTTGGGATGTTTATCCCTGAGCCCCAGCTACTGTGTTATGAGAAAACCAAGCAGCCACATGGAAAGACCACATGCCCAACTGAGGACCCAGCCAAAAGCCACGCCAACTGAGTGAGTGAACCCTTGGATGACCACAGACCCAGCTCCACCCAGCCTCTGGTGACCCAGGCTGGAGCAAAGATGTGTAAGTGCTACCTGCACCTGACCAAACTGCAGATGAGTGGGCAAGATGGATATTACCATCACTTTAAACCACTAAGTTTTATGGTGGTTTGTTATATAACAATTGAAAATCAAAATAAAAAATGAACCTTTTCTTGGGTACCTGAATCCTCTTCTTCTTATTTTCCTTCCCACTGTGAGATTTTTCTTCTTGTTTTAAGTAGTATGGGTGACAACATGGCATAATTAAAGGACCATGATGGACTTTGGGATCAGTGCTATCTATCTATCTATCTACCTATCTATCTATCATCTATCTAGTGTGTGTGTGTGTGTGTGTTGCAGGAAGGGAAGGAAGGACAGAGGATTGAAGGAAGGGAGGGAGGGTGTGTGCTGCAGAGGACAAGGGTTCCAGCCCCAACTGAGATCTCTAGGATTTGTGAGTGTGGTGGGGGTAAGTAGGAAATAATAAAATAGTAGGTGAAGGGGCCAATGCAATCTCAACTCAGTATAATTGGGGGAACAAATACAAAAGTACTGCCATGAATCAGAAGTAACCAGAGGGGCCTCTAAGGCTTTTGTTGACAGTACTGAGCTAAACTGTGGGGATCAGGGCTGTATAAGACAAGGTTTCTGTCCTCAGGGAGCTCATAGTTATTTCTAGTTCACCAGGCACAGGGAGTGACCTAAAACGTCTATGGATTTAGCAAATTATGGATACCCGGTTTAGCCTGACTTAAATAAACTGACATTAGCTTTTGGATTTGAAACAGGAAGAGGAAGAGTAATCTTTTGCTTCAGTGTTCCAGTGACTTCCCTGCACACATAGCATAAAATCCATAGCACTAGGCTTGTCATGATCTGGTCTCTGGACACCCCAGCTTCATTCTCCTATCACCCTAACTCCTTCTTCTCTCTCCACTAGCCACACAGGCCCTCTTGCTACTCCTCTGCCTAGAATCTTCTGTCCCAGATATCACATGGCTCACACCCTCCCTTCACCCAGGACTCTATGGTGCCCCCTTCCTAGCCCAGGAGGCTTTTCTACCCCTTTATGAAGTAGAAGTCCCTGTGCCTGGTCATTTTCAGGCTTCTTTTGCTTTTTGACTTTTCTTCCTTATGTTCATCATGAACTGAATATGTTTTGGGGTGGGGGTGCACGTGTGTGTTTGGTCTGTCTCTCTCATACCCCTGCTACAATGAGGCAAGCAGGAACTCCATTTTTTAAGTATTTCATTCCCAATGGACAGAAAAGTATGTGACAAAATACTTTAGTCACAATTAAAATCAATAAATATATTGTTTGAAAGAAAATGTAATCATCTGTTAATTGATAATGTTTGGTACAAATATTGGGGACAAAGAGTTTTAAGTTTAATAAACCCCAGAGTATCCTGAAAAGCTACTTTTTTATAATTTGACTTTTCTCCATCACAATTCCTTACCTATATTTGTAAGTCTGATCATTTGTTTGTACACATCTGAAGCCAAATATTATGGATGGTCATGAGGGTTTATACACACAAGTGCATTTACAGATACATTTGGACATACAAAAAATATATAATACGTATATATACAATTCCACAATATATATTATATAGTGTGTACCCTATAGTGCATAGTGTGTATATATATTCATACACGTTATACTATATATTTATATATAATCAAACTATATATCACATATTATATATATAGCCAGTTAGCCATATACTCACAAAAATATCATTAATTGAGGGAAAAGAAGAAAATAGGAAGTTTGGAAGACTTTAAAAGAAACAGGATTTCAGGGGCATCTGGGTGGTTCAGTTGGTTAAGCATGTAACTCCTGATTTTGTCTCAGGTCATAATCCCAGGGTCATTAGATGGAGCCCATGTCAGGCTCTGTGCTGGGCATGGAGCCTGCTTGAGATTCTCTTTCTCTCTCTCTTCCCCTCCTCCCCCTCTCCCTCTCTAAAAAAAGAAATAGAACAAATAAATAAAATTTCAGTGCTTTCAAATCCATGGAAACATAACTAGCTAAAACAATAAAGCCGTTGACCCCAGGTGGAAACCACTCAAGTGACTGCCTGCATGAATGAATGAATGAATGAATGAATGAATGAATAAGAATGATGTTTGCCATTACAGGTAGGAAACTGAGGACTCTGTAGCACTCTATAGCACTGAATAATTAGTTTTATTGAGGAACCTAATCCTCATGGCAAACTTATTTGCATGACTGATTTGCTTGGCAAATGCTTTCTTTTCAGAACTAAAGTAAACTCCAGCTCAAACTGTCCTATGGCTATTAGATTTCAAAGTAATGGAGTCTCAATATTCATATGTATTTCCAAACCATTTAGTGGTTTCATATATGACTTCTTACCTCTGCCTTAGAGAGGTCACAGCTTTATTGGGGAGGATATTCCCAAATAATCTTTTACTTCACAGAGTGGTAAGTACAAAAGATACATACACCAGGTACACCCCAATGAGAAGATCTAATGAGGTTATTCTTAGTGCCATGGAGACTATGGAAGAGAGTTTTGGAATAGGCAGGACTTTCCATCCTCACTCCCAGCAGGGACCTGGGCATTGGGCTTCCCCAACTGATTACCTTCCGATGCCCTTTTCAATCTTGTCTTCCTTGCAGAGGGAAGTTGTGGGTTATAGAGCTAATTGACCACATGATTAAAGCATCCTCCAGACTGTGGATTCAATATTTCTTTCTGCATCTTCTGTGTGAGTGTTTCCTGAGCTGAGTTCTATTTTATTGCATATGCTCACCACATGTTACCTTCAAGACCCCGGCCTCAGGCAAAATTCCTATGAAGATGCTGACAGTGATAAAGGCTTGGGCTCAACCAGGGCAGCCCTTGTTCCTGGTGACAAAGTGCTCTGAGCACGGGCAGGCTGATGATTCCTGGAAACTTCTCTGTAGCACAGGACTGCAGGCCCTCAGGGTAATAAGTAGAAGCATAGGGAAGACAACTACAAAGATGCATGGAAGTAGCAAAGACACCTTTCCCAGGGACCCTTATGGCTTGGAATTCTGGTCCTTCAGAGAGTTTCTAGCATAAACCTTCAGTTAAAGAGAGAGATGACACATTCCATTGGCTGGCACTTATCAGCAGCTCGGGGGAAGAATATCAGAGGAAACTGTCAGAAAATGACAGTGTCATGGTTCAGTCACTGGCTGAATGAAAAATACACAGTGGTGAACCAACCAGGCCTGAACTTAGCCTTCCTGTCTTCCTTTACCTTCTACCTCTGCTGCTCCTAGATGAATGAAACCAAAGCCAGAGCTGAGAGCAGACAGAAAGAGGCTCTGGGAATGCTGTTTTGGGAGTCCTCCGGGCCAACCTGGGAAGGGGTGCGTGAGCCTTGGAAGCTCTTGCACCTCAGCAAGGATGCTGCAAACTTTTTGTAGCTACCCAGGAATTTGCTGTAATTCAAGCTGCCCAGACAATCACAGGGCCTTAGAAGAGGGAGCTCTAGCTCCTCTTCTCTCTCTTTATCTACCTTTTCTTACAAAATAAGGAAGATCATAGAAACTTCTGGCTCTTTGAGATTTGCAGGGTGTATCAGAAATAGCAGCCTTGCTTTGACCACAGGTGAAGCCCGGGCCAAGAACCTGATTTTCCCCTTCCCAGCTGAGTGGCATTAATCAAGCACATTCCCATCTCTGAGGTTCTATTTCCTGAAATACCAGACAGGGGTAACTACCCTTACTGTGCAGAGCCCTTGCCTGGATTACAGATAATGCTTATATGGCTCCTCAGACATAGCTGCTAACACGAGAAATGCTTCGTCATTGGTGGCCATTTGAACAGTTATTTATTTTTGTCTCATATTGCCTTCTTTTATTTCCTCTCTATATTATCTATTGTGTGTAATACAGAGGAGAATCTATAGCAAATAAAGCATCCTCCACGTTCTCTCCTTATTGATTTAAGTCCACAGTCGCCTCAATTTATAACACTTTATAGCTTCTACTAATCCTGGCTACCAGCAGTATCTCCCTCCAATAACCTAAGGGAATCATACTATACATTGTTTTAATTAAACAAAACTTAATTGTCTTTGACCCCCTTCTGCATTTTTCAGATTACCAAAGGGAAAATAAGATACATGTTGATGACAAGTGGGTACTCAATCCCACAGTATTCTTGGGAATATAAATTGGTATAAACTTGATATGTTGCAGAAGTCAATATGGCAAAAGCCTTAAAAATATGTACACTCTTTGCCCTGGCAATGGCACCTCAAGGAATTTATCCTAAGGATATAATCAGCTTTGTTCTCAAAGATCTATGTGGAAAAAATGTTCTTGCAGCATCTGTATTGGAAAAAGGGAGAGAGAGAGAGAACTAAATGTCCAAAATAGATGTGTTAATTTTATATACCCATTGTGGTATGTCCATATATGGAAGACTCTGTTGTTAATAAACATTATGATATAGAGTCATATTTACTAATATGGAAAGATATATATACCGTGCGTGTGTGTGTGTGTGACAAATAAGGTAATAAAACAGTATCACTGGGGTCTCTGGCTTCCGCAGGTAAGGGAGAGACTTGCTCACCTCTTCCATATAGCAGGTAGGAAGGAGGAGATGGATTCTACTCACCTCCCCTTCTTTCTGTGGTCTTCCCCATGGGAATGGGGTTGCCTAAATAATTAGAAAGATGAGGAAAACAACTTTTCAAGTGTGTGCCTATTAATGACTGAATGTTAAAGTCCCTCCAAACTTTATATGTCACAAACTTAACCCTCAATATGATGATATTAGGAGGTGGGCCTCTGGGAGGTGATTAGATCATGAGGGTGGAACCCTCATGAATGGGATTAGTGCCCTTCTGAAAGGGACTCCAAGAAGGTCTTTCACTCTCTTTCTGGCATGTGAGGATATAACAAAAAGTGAGTTGTCTGTGACCTGAAGAGGCCCTTCACCAGAATCCACCCATCCTGGCACACTGATCATGGACTTCCAGCCTCTGGAACCATGAAGCATAAATTTCTGTCTTTTTATAAGCCTGTCAATCTGTCTTATTTTGTTATAGCAGTTCAACAAATGTAGTACGCTAGACCCTGGCTCTGGAATTCACGTGCCTACAATGGTGTGCACTGTTGTCTCTGCCCCTGTTTCTGTGAGGTTAGCCCAACTGAGTCAGTGCTTGTCCCTGCACTGAGGGGTGTGAGGTTGGGGCCACATCTCTATGGGGCTATCTGTCTGTAGTCCCACCCCCCACACAAGCAGTGCCTGGTCTACACCATGTTCTGCAAGCCAGCCCACCAAAAAAATGTAGACACAGTCTGCACATACCCATTGTCTTCCTTCATCTACCTCATTTGATTCATAAGCCATGGGGGAAAAGGGGATTAATGAGTATTCTCAACCCTAACATATAGACAGTATGTTTTCACTGTGTTTTTGTGAATGTGCACAAAATGGGGATGTACACAAAATATCTGGAGTGATGCACAACTAAATCCAACAGTCGAGTCTCTGGGTGGTGAGATTATCTGCATGCAGGAGTTATAATTATTATAATTATTCTATTTACACCATTAAAATAGAAATAAAGTAATCCTTTGAGCTTGTTTCTCATTGCAGTGCAAATTTGGACCTTCCTGCTGGGATGGAAGCTGTGGAGGAGGAAAGAAATAAGACCCCAGTGTTTGTTGAACACCTAATGAGTACTAGGCACATTAAAAAGAGTGTAGAGTACATTTTTCCTGCAGTCCTCACATCAGCCTTATTAATTGAGGATTTTCATGTAAATCGCTCAGGTGCTGAAATTGCTAGTGGAAATTTAGCAACTTGCACGAGTTTCTATAAGTAGTAAGAGGCAAAGTTACTCTAGTATGGTCTGCCCCAAATCCATGCCCACCCACTTGAGTATACTCAGGGAATTCATCACAGCTAATTTAAAAAAAAAGAAAGAAAGAAAAACATGTACAAAGGCAATAGTATTACCAAATTGATGTCACATAATACATAGACTAAAGGAAATCCATGGTCCAAATGAACAGAATCCCATTTTTCCTAAAATTCCATCAAACCCGATCCTTAGAAAACTAGAAGCAACACAATGAAAAGAGAGTAGGTTAGTTTTCCAGACACAGGTACTCTGAATAGTGCCGAGAGTGACAGGTGCAGGCTTGACAGCCAAGACAGAGAGAAATACGAACAAGTATACACACTGAGCCTCTCAAGCAGCACCATCTAAGAACTCCGGGAGGAACGCCGGGAGGAGGGACAGCAACCAGTGCCTCAGATCTAATCAGCCCTGTGAGCATGGCTGAATCCAAGGAGAGTACAATAATTGATTTTCATAATGATGATCCTGAGTCATCAAGAAAAGGTTACATTTTATGTTTAGAACTCTCTGTTTAAGAAGGCAGGGAAGCATGTAATCCATTTGAAAAAGATTTTCATTTCAAATAGTTAAAAATTCTTTGAAAACATTTTTGGTGCTTAAAGGGATAAGTGACAGTTATCTGGAAAATTCACTTATGTGGAACAAAGTCTTTCCTAAAGATTCTAGATCAGTGAGGCGGCGTGTTATATTTAGTTAGGCTTCTATCACTTCTTTGTTGACATTCCACTGTCTAATCTTCTCAAGCCTTTCAAAATTCCTAACCTCCAAGCATGGGATTGTAAATTTCTTGAGGCGACAGATTGTGACACCATTCTTGGATATTCCACACCCTTATGATTCTCAGCTTGTGTGTGTGTGTGTTTGTGCATGTGTGTGTGTGTGTGCACATGCCATGATACAAATGATGAAGATATTCACAAAAATGACGGACTCCCAGGGCATCCTTGAACTTTGACAAAACCCTCTGGATATTCTGCAAAAACCCTTTTCTGTTGTGGTAAGCAGTCATCGAAGTTTTTTTGTTTGTCTTTTTTTTTTTTTCTAAAAGCAAACTTTATTTCTAAAAAGAATCATTTCCATTGGGGCCTGCACTTTCCAGGCAACATTAATACTGAAAACACACAAGGCTGTCTCTGCCTGCCCTGTTGGCCCCTTTGCCTGATACCACTTCCCTCTGCATTTCTTGCCCTGGACATAACTCATTTTTCTTTGGTGAATATGCCAAGATCCTTCATGCTTTCTCATATTCTGGGAAATGTTCCCTTTCCCAGAAACCTCCCTTCCCACCTCCACACCGTCTATGTCTAGTTCAGTGCTCTCTCCTAGTGCTATTAATCTCACGAAACTTCTCATTCTCTCAAGTACTGAAGGATGTGTATTGTCACAATTTTCTTTTTGAAGATGAGGATGGAATCTTGAGAGGCTACAATGAGAGGCTTCCTTTAGGTCACATCTGGGAATCAGAGCCAGGATGAGTACATCCCCAGTCTTCTCCTGACTTCCTTTCTTTCCACTGCACAGTGAACAACCATCACTGCAGCTCCATTGTGGGAAAACACCCCTTTCCTTGACATTCCATGTTTTCCAGACCTATCTGTGGTTACCCTGTGCGACTCATGCAGAGGAGTGGGGGCGAGCCTTACCTGGAGTGTTGAGCAGGCGGGACCTTCTGCAATGGTAGGCTACCTCCTGCTCACAGTGCTCTGAACCATCAATCATGGCTTCCAGCTGTTCCATGCTGCCACCATAATCCAAGGCCATGGTATAGGGCTTCTCAGGGTCCGCACCCTGCACACGGGTCAGCTCTGTGTTATTGTGCTGAACTGATGTCCAAATCTTGTCCTCTGTTCAGAAAACATAACCCAAAGAAGGAGACATTAGAAGGACGGTCAAAAGAGGATCATACTTATATAACTCAATAAAGCTGGGGGTGGGGGGATGGGGAAGAGGATCACCCAAGCAATGTGATGCTTGGCTCAACATGGGGCAATCAATCCACCTGAGTGCTCCACTCATGCAAATAAAAATGACCAGAAAATTTCTCTTTCTCATAGAGTTCCTCCCAGAGTTAGTGTGGGAGTTAATAATCATAGGAACTAAATTTGTGGAGCCCTTTATGCTAAGTATTTAATGTCCATCAACTCATTTTAAACTGGCATAACCTAAATTGGAAGGAAGTTAGAAATGAAGGTGGGGGGAATCAGAGGGAGAGATGAACCATGAGAAACTATGGACTCTGAGAAACAAACTGAGGGTTTTAGAGGGGAGGGGTTGGGGTGATGGGTTAGCCTGGTGATGGGTATTAAGGAGGGCACATATTGCATGGAGCACTGGTGTTATATGCAAACAATGAATCATGGAACGCTACATCAAAAACTAATGATGTAATGTATGGTGAGTAACATAACATAAGAAAATTAAATGAAAATAAAAAAGAAATTAAGGAAAAGTGAATGAGCAGGACTGAGCATCTTACCCATGTGCAAGTGACCAAGCAAGAATAGGAACACAGGGTGTCTGACTGCAAAGTCCAGGCTTCTAGCTACTGAGAACACACTCCCCCACAAGACAAATACTAGCGTAGATAACTATCTCAGAAACACAAGTATCACATTGAATGTTTGCTGTACACAGATCTCCATGTAGAAAGTACCTATAAAATACACCTAATTAACAACGATAAGATTGTATGATCCACACCATATATACAAGGCACTTAACTGAAGTTCCTTTTTTTTTAATTCTCTATACTTCCTCTATTTGCCAAAAAATTATTTTAAGAGGTTTACAATAAAATAATATGCAGAGATGAGGGCCTTCACATTAGGTTTGGAGGACACATTTTACCTACCACAGGTAAGAATGGAAGGTGAGAAGAGAGGAGAGAAATTTTCTAGGGCTCAGTTTTATTATCAGAAAAAAAAAAAAAATACAGCAATCCCAGCAGCAGGGCTGTTTCTATGGAATAGCAACCAAACATATGAAGTTGCACGGCACTATCTGAGATCTATCAGACATTCTGTACTAATAACCTAGACTAAAACATTTACAATTAGACATTGAATTTCATTCTGAACATGCTCACAAATAAAGCAAAGAAGGAAATAGGAAGACTCAAAAAGCTTTTGTCATCTGAGAATCTTGCCCACATATTAGCATCATTACTCTTCACAGATTCTCAGAGCTAAAAAATAACTTGACATAGCTATCATGTGGTTTCCCTCCTACTTCACCCTCCTAGTTTTTATAAAGGAGGAAACCAAGGTCTAGGAAGTAAAGAAATGACCCAACACATATCTATTAGACAATAGTGATGAGTGCCCACACTAAAACTATTATTAATTAGTACTACTTAGAAGCAGGATCACAGCTGTCAGCATATTAAGCTAAAAAGGAAAAGCACAGGCAACCGAGATCCCCAGTTTTAATACTTTCTCTACCCTAACTCTATATGTGACTTTGGAAAAAACTTTACTGCTTGCACTTCTGTTTCACTATATTAGGAGAGGGGAGAGGAAGAAAGTTTGGTTTCCATTATCTCTAAATAATTTTCCAAATCCAGAAAAGGAAATAGTTCTAGCAGCAAAAATATTAAACTCTGTTCAAGAATTCTGATTCATCTTCAGACTATTTCCTAAAATCAGCCCAGTGATAACCATGTCTCCAATGTTTAGTGGAGGCAGAATTACATTTTCTATAAAGTCTGAAAAACAAATCAAAATGAAGGTTATTAGGTTCTGACTTTGAAAGTGATAATAAGACATTAATTATAATTGGTAAAAATAACAATATTACACAAATGGTTAACCTGTAACTCCAAAAGTGTCGGTACCAATATAGACAAACTCTGATAAATTACCAAAGAAAAGTAATTATTTAATAACACAATAAATAGAGAAAAAGACTGACAGTTTTGAAATGTCCATGGTATGTAGAAGAAGAAAAGAACCACCCAGTCTAAGGTATAGATGCTGTGTTATTGTTTCATGTGAGGTCATTTCATATACCTTATCTCTGGTACACATAACAATCCACCATGGTAGATGTCAATATAGATAGATAAATATGTGTGTGTGTGTGTGTGTGTGTGTGTGTGTGTATAGAGAGAGAGAGAGACATAAACACAGATACGGCTATAGATATAGACACAGACATATACATAGAGCTACAGATATATGAAGGCTTAGAGAGAGAAAATAAACTTGTCCCCAGGCTCACTGTGTCCAATCTGATGCCAGAAGTGGTCAAAATAGCATCATTAACAAATTTAGATTTCCTTCCAAATACACACAGATTCTTATATCCATATATCCATTCATCTGATTATTCATACATTCATTCATTGATTTGCTTATTCATCTACTCACTGACTCATTTTGCCAGAATCATAGTCTATCTTTAGCAAGATGGAAAAGGAAAATGTGTAGGAGAGACAACCTTTCATCTTAAAGCCACTAATCTTGCCAGCCCTGCCTTCTGGAAACTGAGGGTGAATGGAAGTTCTAACAGCTCAACTATTGGCACTTTTTGATATATGCACATATGCAGAAGATATGAAGGAATAATTAAGAGCTCTGAAGTGCTCCCCATGATTCACAAAGTTATCACAAGACCTGCAAACACAGTATGAGCAACAAGAGGAGAGATGATTACATGAAAACTTGAGCCTCTTAGCTGGATTTCCTTTCGAAGATGCCCTTTGTCCTCTGATTATTTTTTCCTCCTGGGATATAGCAAAAGAAAGATTGAAAAGAAGGAGGTATTTGGATACTATTTCTTCTTGCTTTCTGTTTCCGCCCCCCCTCATTTTCATTGGTAGCAGGTGCAGATTAAGTCCTACACTCTGACAAAACATTAAAGGCTAGGGGTCAATACCACTCAGGGAAGCTGGCCTTGGGGCCTGATGCTCCTGAGCCTGGTCTAAGATGGGGACATGTGGTTTTAGCTAGGGAATGTGTATGTGAAGTTTACCTCTAAGGATTTTCAAACAATATTCATTTTGAACAGTCTTTTAGGTGGATGATGGTGTGAATCCATTCATGGATGTACACGTGCTTTAACTGAAATTGAACCCATGAAGCTAAATGTTAAAGATGGTTAATTAAGTCAATGGGTGTGTGGATATTTATGGACACAGATTGGATATTTATGGACATGGTTAAGTCAATGGGTGTGTGGATATTTATGGACACTCTGTAGTTAGAAGATCTGGATTTTTGTGTCACCCCAACTCTTACTGGTTAAGCAGCCTTGGTCAAATCATTACTTCTCTAAAGTTCAGTTTCCTCATCAGTAGTATCTGGAAAGCAGAAATGATATCAACTCTATAGGATGGTTGTAAAAATTAAGTGAGGGGGTTTGTGTGAGAAGGTCCATTGTTAACTGAATGTCTAGGGCTTCAAGGTGCCATGAGACAGCCTGGCTTTAGAAACCTGCCTGTCTGATTGGAAACTGTGTTCTGCTACATGTCAGCAGTGAGGCTTTGGGCAAGTCCTTAACCTCTGAAATTTCCACTTTGGAAAATGGGATATTAATATCAATCATTTTATGCATGATAATATAGTGATTCAGCGTCATGTTTCACATGGACATATAACAGGCTGTCTGACAGCAAAAAAGTAAAGAATCTATACATTGAGACTTTTCTATAACATGAGGCTGAGGACCTGGACTTTGTTTCTTAGGGAATTGAAGGTGGGGAGCTCATCCAGCAAATGAAGTTAACAAGTGGGCTGGACTGCAATTTCTTGTAATATAGCTGCTGTTGTGTATAAATACTTGTTACCATCTTGTTCAATTATCTTTTCACTTTGGAATAATCTCATGTGTCTTTATACTTATATGTGTCCCTTTCATTTCCTGAAATTTTGTCAATGGAATGTGTTGGTTAGTCCTCATGATCCCAGAAACCTGGAAAAACACTGCTTCTGATACTACTTTTTGCTACTGGGGTTATTTTCTATTATTTCTTAATGTATATTGCCATTCACTCCCATGATGAGAAGGATAACCCCATCTTTCTAACTTGTTCAAAGGAATACATGTATTAAATTATCCAAGACAAATTCTCTGCTTAAGGGAAAACTGCATTTGGAGACTTTTGAAGGGGTGGCAGGAATTTATTCAGTTCACTAAAGATCTTAGTTAAAGTAACAGTAATTATATATTTGCTTTTTTATCTGATACATAGTTTGCAAATATTTTTTCCCATTTCATAGATTCCATTTTTATTTTGTTGATGGTTTCCTTTGCTGTGTAGAAATGTTTTTAGTTTGATACAGTCCCACTTGTTGATTTTTACTCTTGTTGTTCATACTTTTGGTGTCGTAGTCAAAAAATGGTTGCCAAGACCAATGTCAAGGAGTAACTTCCCTGTGTTTTTAGGATTTTTATGGTATCACGTCTTATGTTTAAGTTTTTAATTTATTTAGAATTAGTTTTTGTGAGTGGTACAAATAGGGACCCAATTTCTTTTTCTTTTTTTTTTTTTTTTTTTTTTTTTTTGTGCATGTGGCTGTTCAATTTCCCCAGCACCATTTGTTGAAGAGACAATCCTTTCCCCATTGAGTATTCCTAGCTCACTTATCAAATACTAATTGAACACATCTGTGGGATGTAATTCTGGGCTCTCCATTCTGTTCTATTGGTCCATGTGTCTATTTTTTTTTATTATTATGTTATGGTAATCACCATACATTACATTGTTAGTTTTTGATGTAGTGTTCCATGATTCATTGTTGGCGTATAACACCTAGTGATTCATGCAGTACATGCACTCTTTAATACCCATCACCAGGCTAACCCATCCCCCCACCCCCTCCCCTCTGGAACCCTCAGTTTCATTCTCAGAGTCCATAGTCTCTCATGGTATGTCTCCCCGTCCAATCTCCCCCCCTTCATTTTTCCCTTCCTGCTATCGTCTTCTTTTTTCTTTTCTTTTCTTTTTTTTTTTTTTTAACATACAATGTAGTATTTGTTCCATAGGTACAGGTCTGTGATTCAACAGTCTTACACAATACACAGAGCTCACCATAGCACATACCTTCCCCAATATCTGTCACCCAGCCACCCCATCCCTCAACTCCCTGCTACTCCAGCAAACCTCAGTTTGTTTCCTGAGATTAAGAATTCCTCATATCGGGCGCCTGGGTGGCTCAGTTGGTTAAGCGACTGCCTTCGGCTCAGGTCATGATCCTGGAATCCCGGGATCGAGTCCCGCATCGGGCTCCCTGCTCGGCAGGGAGCCTGCTTCTCCCTCTGACCCTCCCCCCTCTCATGTGCTCTCTCTCTCTCATTCTCTCTGTCTCAAATAAATAAATAAAAAATTAAAAAAAAAAAAGAATTCCTTATATCAGTGAGGTCATATGATACATGTCTTTCTCTGATTGACTTATTTCGTTCAGCATAATACCCTGCAGTTCCAACCACGACGTTGCAAATGGCAAGATTTCATTCCTTTTGATGGCTACGTAATATTCCATTGTATATATATACCACTTCTTCTTTATCCATTCATCTGTCGATGGACCTTTAGGCTCTTTCCATAGTTTGGCTATTGTGGACATTGCTGCTATAAACATTGGGGTGCATGTAACCCTTCGGATCCCTACATTTGTATCTTTGGGGTAAATACCCAGTAGTGCAATTGATGGATCATATGGTAGCTCTATTTTCAACTTTTTGAGGAACCTCCATACTGTTTTCCA